>NC_044563.1:55481618-56155680 GCF_007565055.1 Rhinopithecus roxellana
GGCCAACATGGTGAAACCCCATCTCTACTAAAAATACAAAAATTAGCTGGGCATGGTGGTGGGTGCCTGTAGTCCCAGCTACTTGGGAGGCTGAGGCAGGAGAATCGCTTGAACCCAGGAGGCCAAGTTTGCAGTGAGAGGAGACCGCACCATTGCACTCCAGCCTGGGTGACAAGAACAAAACTCTGACTCCAAAAACGATAAACAAAAAACCCATAAACATACCCGCAGTGACTGCATCTGAATTGCAACATGTGGACACTCCAGGATTTGCAAAGCCTGTCTCTAGTGCAGACAATGCAGAGTCTTTCCATTTTGAACTGACTACAGGTCATGATTTGGTAAACGTTATCATGCATTTATTGCTATTCAGACTATTTCTGCAGATAAGGAATTTTTAGATAAAAAGAGCATCCACATCTTGGGAGCCATGTGAAGCAGATTCTCAGAGAGCTTGTGCCTGCTTGATGATTTGTCTCTTCCTTCTGCTCTCTGTCCCCTAGAACCCATGTCCCTCACTGAGGGCAACACGGATGGGGTTGGGGAAGAGAGAAAAGTTAATAACATTTTACTTCAAAGTGCTGTTCCTTACTCCCTTCCATCGCATCAGTGGGCAGGCAGTCTGCAGAGAGTCGGAGGGCAAGGGGCACAGGTGTTGCCAATTGCCAAGAAGGTCCCAGGGACCATAGAGACTGACTGGCTGATTGCACCGGTGGGGAGGCTGAGCCTGGGGAAGGGCAAGGCCCCACCTGGAGAGCTACAGCACCACCACATCAGTGCCTGGGCCAGAGCTCAGGCTCGCTATCTCCCTGCCCAGAATGTACCCTTCATCAAAACTTCCAACGGGCTCTGCTCAGTTCTTCCAAGATGGCCCCCCACCCAAGGCCACCCCTTCCCATCCCTCATAGACAAGCAATATGGGCTTCCTGGGAAGGGACCAGAGTTGGAGCACCCCAGGCTAAGTATCATCCAACCAGGTGGAACTGATGTGAGCAGGGCAGGTCACAGCAGCCATTGCCTTTCCCCTCCTGCTGTTGGGGGCCCAAGGCCTTGGGACCCCAGGAAGCCTGGGGCACAGCAGTGCCTCGGGACAGGAGTTGCTCCCGTTCATCTGAGTTCCCCCGTGCCACACACACATCAGGGTCCAGAGGGGCTCCCAACAAGGGAGGGAGGGAAAGAGAGTGAGTGTGTGGGCAGATGCCAGTGTAGGACGGCGAGCCTCCTGGGGTGCAGACACACAGGGACACCCTTTTCACAGGGACACACCAGCCTCTCGGGGAGAACCAGCTTGTGCGGGTGGAAAGGGCTTCACGTGGCTGGGGCCATTCTCCTTTGCAGAGTGATGGATGGCCTGTGGGGCAGGCAACGTGGTGTGAACACAGGGCTCAGGCCTGTCCCTGGCTGTTGTGTGGCAGATCTTGCTCCTCTCTGGGCCCGTTGGGCTCTTCGGCTGGACTCGGTCCTCAGCTGCCCCGTGGTCCTCTTCTCCCTTCCCTTACGTGGAGGGTCTCTCCTCCCGTTCTCCTCCCTGTGTCCTGAGGAGTAAGCCCTCCTCTGGCCTTGCCTCCCTACCAGCGCCCACCCCACTGCTCATCTCCACTCAGAACTCAACTTCTCAGAAGCTGGCGGCTGCTGCTGACTTCACTTCCTCATATCCCACTCCCTCCCCGGCCCCCACAGTCTGACTTCCACCTTCTCGGGCCAGAGGGCTCTTTGAAAGGTCTCCAGTGACCTTCTGTCCATGTCACCAGATCCGGGGGCAGTTTTAGTTCCCAACTTGACTGCTCAGCAGTGTTCACCCTGCTGCCCTCCTTTTCCTAAAAACTCTTTCTTCCCTGGCCTTCTCCTCTGGCACCAGCTCATCCTCCCCTTCTTGGGGCCTCCCTTGCTACCCAGACACTAATGACACCCAGTACATGCCTTGGGCTCCCACCCCACTGGGCACCAGGCTCCCATCGCTCTGGCTGCTCACTCAGTGGTTCCTTCTGGGGCTTCTTAGCACCACAGACTGCAGAGCTCCAGCAACCCTTGAAACCTGGTCCTCCAACATCCTCAGTCAGACAGCCCAACACCATCCCGGGCTCCTGGCATCTCCACACCTACCCCCATCCATTAGCAAGTCTGGAGCCTCCAGAGCCTCCGGGGAGGCAAGTGGGAGTCCTTGCCCCCACCCAGGCCTCAGGCTCAGATCCTGCACACAGCATATGTGTGTGCCTAGCAGCCCCCACTCCATCACACATCCCTCCTCTGGCTGGCTTCTCCACCTCCATGCCTCCACCTTGGCCCAAGCCACCACCCCTCTCAGGTGGCCCGTCGCAGGGCTCCTAGACAGTTCCCTTCCATCCATCTCTACCTGGCAGCCAGAATTATCTTTTAAAAACACAAACATGGGCTGGGCGTGGTGGCTCATGCCTGTAATCCCAGCACTTTGGGAGGCCGGGGAAGGCAGGTCACTTGAGGTCAGGAGTTGGAGACCAGCCTGGCCAACATGGAGAAATCCCATCTTTACTAAAAACACAAAAATTAGCCAGGTGTGCGGTGGGCGCCTGTAATTCCAGCTACTTGGGAGGCTGAGGCAGGAGAATCGCTTGAACCCAGGAGGTGGAGGTTGCAGTGAGCTGAGATCGTGCCACTGCACTCCAGCCTGGGCGGCAGAGCAAGACGCTGTCTCAAAACAACAACAATAACAAAAGCCACAGACATGATGGACAGGACAGGTTGCTGCTGTTAACCCTTCTGTGCTTTCCCATCGCCCTGAGACTAAGCAGCCTTTCATGCAGCCTCCAAGGCCCTGCGCTGTCCAGCCAGTGACTGCCCCTCAGCCGGGCCTCTCCTGCCACCTTCTGCTGCTCACCAACTGCTCATGGGCCTCCTCGCTGTCCCGAAAGCACACCGTGTTCTTCCTACCTCCGGCCACTTGCTCTTGCTGTTCCTGTACCTGGAATGCCCTTTCTGTCATCCTGGTCTTAGTCAAATGCTGCTTCAGTCAGGAGGTGGCACAGGTCACACACTCTAGACGGGCCCTGCTGTCACCCTCCAGCTCATTTCCCAGCGTGGTGGCCTCCACAGCACTTGTAACTACTGACATTTCTTGTTTGCTAGTTGGCAGAGCTTGCCCTGCCCATGTAAGACTCAGGAGGTCCCGGACTGCTGAGGCATCGGCACATCTGTCCATCGGTGCTCAGCACCCAGGGAATGTGACCTCTTGAGTCTCCTACACACCAGCCACCTTCCACCAAGTCCCCTGCCCTGGTCTGTCCTTTCAGGCACTACTGAAAAGCTGAGCTCCCAGTCCTCACCCCACCCATCCTGTCTCAGAACCAGGAACCTGCAGATCTGGCAGCCATTTGTCATCCTGCGCCCCCTCAGCTGATGGCTTTTCTACTCCTGAACAGAAACTTTAGAAAGTGCCAGAAATGTTTTCATCTCCTTGGCTCAGAGGGAGGGAGGAGAGCGGAGATAAGTCACAGTGGGCACCACCTGACATGGGAGCCTCCCAGACCTCCAGGCAGGCAGGGGAGGGTCTCTGTACCCCAGTCCTGCATGTGAGCTCGCCAGGTGCACACACTTGTCATGGGTGTGGAACACCACATGCCCCTCTACTTGTCTAGAGATGAGGTCACAGACAGACACACGCGCAGACACACACACACACACACACACACACACACACGCACAGAATCTCTGCAGGAGGGGCTCAGGACAGGCTGGATGGGAACTTGTCTTGGAGCCGCATTTATAAAGCAGTTATCAAATTTTTGCTTGCACTATATGTTATAATCTGATTTTTATTTTTTTGAAGCCGAGTTTCCTAAAAGTGTTTTTATCACCACTTTATGTATTTCCCATATCTGCAGAAGTGATTTATCTTTCTATCTGGGGATTTTGAGGTGGAGACTGGGGGAGGGGACAAAGGGCAACAAAGGTTGCCCCAGCAACCATGTCTTGGTGTAGCCACTGACTCAAGCAGCAGTACCCACGGAAGCGCTTTTCACCAGACATCACAGAGACACTCCACACAGTGGCCCCCTCTCTCTGCCCTCGCCAAACAGGCACAAATTCCTCCCCTGCCAGCTGGGTTGCTGTGAGACCCTGGCTGTCCCTCGGAGCCTGGCTTTCTTCTCTGGGTAACAGCAGTGACCCAGCTCCACCCTGTTCCCGGCACCTGTGGGCAGCAAGTGAGAAAAGGGAAGTGTGCAGGAGACCAGGGTCCCTACCCTGGATCTGTATAATATCTGGGAGTCACAGAAGCCCTCACCATGGCCTCCCAACCTCCCAAGATCACGTCCTGAGTAGGGGCGGAAGCTGGGGTAACTCCGCATCTCCTAGGAGGCCACTGTGCTTGAAGCCGCACCTGCGGATGAGTCAGCAATGGCACGGCCTTGGAGAAGACACTTCACCTTTCCCAGCCTCAGATCCCTAAAGTCCAAGGTAGGGCAGGTGGCATGTGCCCACGGCCAGGCTGCTCGGGGCCCAGGAGCACGAAGGAAGTGAAAGGAGCTCCCCGTCAGCAGGGTGGGGCTGTAAATGCCCACGACTGCGGCTTTCAGTGGTCACTTTATGATTCTTGTTTCTCCTTTTTCCCCAGAGACCCTTGGTAAGACTTCATAAACCAAGAAATCAGGGCGGCCTTTGCAAAAGCCTGTCAGGACACGGAAGACCTTGGCCAGGCCCTGAGAACGGTGTGGGGCAGGTGCCTGCACCAGCATGGAGCCTCCTGTGTATACCCCCTTCCCCCTCCCTGCTCCACTTCCTTCAAAGACTTCCTTGCTGAGCTCCCTGGTGGCCAAACCGTAAGTGCCCAGAGTGATAGTAATTGATGCATTCCCATACGAATCCTAGAGCTGAACTTGCCTCTCGACACAAAAACAATAAAAATAGAAACCGTCTCCTCCTTTCACATGGCGCTTTGTTCTCAGCAAATGGTTTTGATGCAGAGAGCTCATTACCATGAGAGCAGACCCTGAGGAGCCCTGTGCCCACTGTCTAGCTGCAGGGCCCAAGGCCCAGGGAGAGGAGGTCATTTGCCCCAGGTGGCACAACTGCTTCCGGCAGAAGCAAGGCTGGGACGAGGAAGGGAAGCCAGGCAGACAAGGGCTCCAGGCTCAGCTGGGCCTCCCACTTGCGACATATCTGTTTTGTCATCTCTAAAAGGGGCATTGAGAGGATTCAGAGCTTCTAACACAGGGCCTGGCCCTTAGGAAATGCTCCAAGTACGCTGCCTCCTTCCCTGCCTTTCCTCCCCAAGCCAGCCTAAACCTTTGGGCGTCTTGTGAGCACTGTGTCATGAGTCCAGGCCTTGGGACACAGGAACTCAGAAATTCAAGATGGAGGAGGGAAGGTGAGAAGTCCTCAGTTCTCAGGAAAATGAGATGAGAGTTCTGTCTTACAGAAAAAAAAAAAAAAAAAAAAACTCAACAGCCAACTTATTAAATTGGCTTCTAACATCAAAGAGTGTTCACCAAATCCCCGCAGGTGATTTCAGAGCAGGCAAGATCAGGCACACGTGGAATTCATTTTCCAAACTGAGGGGAGAGGGGCATGGGCCAAGCAGGCAGGTTAAACCTCAAACAAATGTATCATTTCCTCAAAAGACCCCTTAGGATGGGGGAACTGGCACAAAAACTTTGAACTGAACTGGTGGTTGTTGGGAAAATGTTCTGTCTGAGGGCCGCTGTGCCCGCAGAGGCCAGGGTGCCCATGTGTCTGTGTGTGTGTCTGTGTGTGTGTGTGCGCGCGCGCACGCATGTAAGAGAAAAGAGGTATGTAAGGATGTGATGATGTATGTAGAATTGGCTTTGGGAGATGCCACTGCCTGTCCCTACCTGTGCAACTTTGGGCCTAACCTTTCTATGCCTCAGTTTGCTCAAATGCAAAACAGAGCCGGTTACTCTTCCATCCCATACCATCATGAGAGTTAAATGAGAGGACAGCAGAAATACCACACCTGGCCCTGCGAGCCTGCAGGAGTGTTGAGCAGGGAGGATCTGCACACGTGTGTCTGTGGAATGTGCCCATGGCTTGTGTGTGATTGTGTCTGTGCATGTGGTACAGCTGTGGAGTGGGGTGGGGGAAAGGGACAGAGATGTGGCCCTGGTTTCTCCACAGGCCCTCTGGGTGGCCCCCTTTAGGCCTACGGATTTTCTCTTGGGGCTCCAGTTTCTTCATCTGTAAAATGAGCATGTGGTCTAGGTGACTCCTAAAGCCCCTCTGGGTGCATAGCTGTGTGTCTGCCGTGAGCATCCATGAGCATATGCATGGATTCGTGCCCTAGCACCACAACTGGGCAGGAAGAGACCAGAGCTCGACCAGGACTCCTCTTTCCTACTGCTGTGGACTGAAGGCCTGTGTTCTCCGCCCACATTCCTATGTCAAAACCCCAGTCCCAATGTGATGGTTTAGGAGGTGGTACCTTTGGGAGGTGATGAGATTATAAGGCTGGAGCCCTCACAAACGGGATTAGTGCCCTTGTGAGAAGAGGCCAGTGAGGTAGCTCTTTCCACCAAGGGAGAGCACAGCAACAAGGGGCCATCTGTGAACCTGTAAGAGAGGCCTCACCAGCACCAGGCCCTGATGGCAACTTGATCTGGGACTTCCAAGCTCCAAAACGGTGAGAAGCAAATATCTATTGTTGAAGCCTCCAATCTGTGTTATTCAGTTATAGCAGCCCAAGCTGACTAAGACACCTGCCAGGAGCCGAGTGGCCCAGGCTGGCCGGTTGGTGCCTCTAGGCCTTCTGTTCCTCACTGCACAGGAGGGCCCAGGCTCCTGCCCTAACTGCCTTACGAGGCTGCTGTTAGATCAAGGAGGCAATGCGTGTGAACACACACTCGACTGAGAAGTGTAGTGCAGATGTGACTTGGGGGGGTGGGGTGGGTGAACAGATCTTTGTGACCTTGTATATTTAAGTGGACGCCAGAGCTCAAAGGGCCCTTTGCAGGCAAGTGACAGTGAGCCTGTGCCTGTACCTGTGGGCATGTGTGGGTTGTCATTGTGTCTGTGTCTGCATGTACGTGCTCGTCTGTAGGCATCTGTGCATGTTGTCTGTGTATATGTGCATTTATGTGTCCGTGTGTTTCTGTGTATATGCATTTATGGCTTTGGTGTGTCTACATGTATGCAGCTTTACTGTGTATGTTATGTGTCTGAGCATGTCTGATCATCAAAATCTGGGGCAGTGGTACATCCCCTCCTGTCCCAAAATCTGGGGCAGTGGCACATGTATCTGTGTGCATACGATGTGTGCCCATATGTGTGATGTGTGTCCAAGTACCCGTTGTGTGCATGTGTGCTGTTTGTCAGGGTGTGACTAGATTCAGCCATGGGTCTTCGTGCTCTTGGGCCCTCTGGAAGGTTGTATGGTGGGAGCAGCTCTCGCCCCTCTGCTCACTCCCTGAACTGCCGTTGCTGAGAGAGGCTGAGTCAGCTCTGTTCTTAGAGGCTCCTAAGGACTCTAGGAGGAAACTCTGGCTCCAAAGCTGACATACTGCACATAACTAGACTCCCTACATTGGTCCGTTTTCACACTGCTATAAAGATACTACCTGAGACTGGGTAATTCATAAACAAAAGAGGTTTAATTGATTCACAGTTCTGCATGGCTGGGAGGCCACAGGAAACTTACAATCATGGCAGAAGGCAAACAGGAAGCAAGGCAACTCTTATACGGTATCCAGGGAGATAGAGAGAGAGAAGGGGGAAGTGCCCAACACTTATCAAACAATCAGATGTCATGAGAACTCACTCACTACCATGAGACTAGCCTGGGGAAACCCCCGCCCATGATCCAATCACCTCCCACCAGGTCCCTCCCTTGACACGCAATTCAGATTACAATTCGAGATGAGTTTTGGGTGGGGACACAGCCAAACCATATTACCCCAACAACACACACCAGGGTTCTCACCTCTCTCCAACCTTCCTCCATCAGTTAGGGACAAAGGAAGATAGGCCCATGCGCCAGTCCAGGGCTGGCTATTTCCTCCTGGGAGGCTTTATGTCTCATTTATTCCCCATTTGCCTGCTACCTGCTATGTGCCAGGTGTGCGGCAGGAGCTTCACGCACATTGACTAAACCACGCCCACCCTCTAAAATGAGAGTTATTTGCGCACTTTACAGATGAGGAACTGGAGGCTTCGAGGGTGAAGTGCCTTGTATGTGTCAGCCCATCTGTCTCTGATCGGAGGTGGTGATGCAGGGCTACAAAAGCCCAGAAAAACAGCAATGGTCCCTGGAGGGTTCCCAGGGGAGGCAGCCTCAGTGAGCACACAAGTTCCTCTTCTGCAGAACAGGAGTGAGGATAGTACCTTTCAGGTGAGGCTGAGGAAATCCTCAGGAGGAGCCAGCCCAGCATTCGCATGGGCTTCCATGGACATGTTCAGACAGGACCCCAGAGATACAGCCCCAAGTCATGGCTTACATGATGAGTCAATGCCAGCTGGTGCCAATGAAGGCCCCCTGCCTTCCCCTCAGCAGCCTGTGACCATTCACCTGTCCCTTGGAGTACATTCCCAGCAAGGGGACATTTCTAGAGGTTGGGTTCTTGCTATGGCAGATGGAGCTATGGGCTTCCAGAAGGTCCTTGCAGGGCTGGGTGATCTGGAATTGCTTGGTCCCTGGTTCTTCAGGTGGGCACACTTTGGGATGGACTCCTTAGAAAAGTCCAAATACTTTAGCCTGGCATTCAAGGCCCTACATAGGCTGGCCCCACCTCATCTGCCCCCTACACAACCAACTCTTTGGCTATGACACACTCCATACTCTTCTGCAAACCCCTCATGATGCCACATCTTTGCTCTTGTTATTTTCTCTACCTAGATGACCTTGTCCCTTTTTCAACACCTGGTGAATGCCTCTACATCCTTCAAAGTCTACCTACAATGCCACCTCTTCCTGAAGCCCTTTCCCAATCCTCCTCGGTATGGAATTAGTAGCTGCCATGCCTGACCCTCACTTGACAGGAGGGACCTTATCTCGTTCCTTCCTTTAGTCCAATGCCCAGGAAGAGGCATGTACTAGAAAGCTGAATTGATGAATGAACAAATTAAGGAACTAACTAGCCCAAAGGCGTCTAATACATAATCTCCCTTCCAGCAATGCCAGCCCCTGAGGTCGCCTTCCTGGTTTCTCCTCTGCTGTTCTCTGCATGTGAGCTTGGTTGATCTGATGCTTAGCTGGGATCCCGGCACACCAGGCACAGGCAACATGTCAGCTCGTGGCTCCCCTTGCAGCCCTGTCTCCCCTCACCACTGCCCTCACGTCCAACCCCTGTACGGGCCTGGAGGCTCTTTCCCAGCTCCCTGTTTCCCACTCCTTCTGGCTAACTCCTTCCTCTCCAAATCTCTGTTCCTCTGCCAATTCCTCCAGGAAGCCTTCCTTGACACAATCCCTTTCACCCCAACGTGCTGTGGGAGGGGTACCTCCTCTGGCCCCTCAGCCTTGGGCCACCCTGTCCGTCACTGACTACACTCTAGGTATGGTCTTGTGTCAGCCTCTCCCTGCAGAAGGGGGCTTCTGGAGGGCAACGGTGGGTCTGAACCCTGTTTGTGTGACCCCAGTGTCTGGCCAGTAAAGTTCAGTGGGAAAGAAATATGACAGACCAGGGAAGGTGAAGGAGGCTACTGTGGAGGCAGGTGAGCCTCCCTTTAAGGAAATCCATGTGCATGACAATCCAGATTTGCTCAAAAGACAGAATGGAGTCTACACTCTCACAGAGAGGGAGGTGAAGTGACACAGAGCTGGAGGGAAAGGCCACACATGTACTGAGCGCCTGCTGTGTGCACTGTCTCAGGACCCTGCATCTTCATTAAGCGGTGAGGACACGAGGCTCTGAGAGGAGACTGACTAGCCAAGTGGGCTGCTGCGTTCACCAGGGCTGTGGGACACCCAAGCCCGGCTCCTTCTCAAGGGCTGGCCATGCCACCTCCCATAGGCTGTGATCTGGACTTCCTTGCACAAGTCCTTCTCTGAGAAACTCCTTGAGCAATCCACTAGGGGGCAGGCAAGTTGTTCCAGAGTGAACGAGGAGCCCCTCGGGCAACCCTGGAGACTCGTGGACTCCTCCCCATCCCTCCCCAGCCCACAGGCTCCCGGGGCTCGGCTGCCCAGCAGGGAGGGTACCCCACGGAGGAGTCCCACATGGGGAACCTCCCTGAGTGACTGAAGCACAGAGAGAGTTCTTCAACAGCTCTCTATTTCTCACTGACGCACTGGGGAGCTGGATGTGGTTTTAGGCTCTGTCAACGTGCAGAGTGTGGGCTCAAGGATATGGAACCTGGCCCCCGTGCATGTGAAACAGCAGATCTCAGGGTCCCCTCCCCACTGGAAAGGCCTGGCCCAAGTTGGCATGTGTCCACGATGTGTCCAGCCTCCAGACACTGACATTTTCTATGACATAACGCGTAGGTGATCATTTGATACCATTCCTTCCCGGATGCTGGCTCCTGTGGCCTATCACACTCTCTCCTGGGAGGCAGGTGTGACTACCCCATCCACAGACAGGAGAAGCATCTCTGATCTGTGCACATTTCCTGGTGAGCCACAGGTTACCCTGACTGCTCTGCCTAGTCTCCTGGCGCAGAAACAGGTGATGGCCCTCTCTTCCCTGTTCTTCTCATGACAACTCTCCACCACCTCCACAATCAGTCATCAAGTCCTGCGCAGCCTGTCACGATGGTCTCCGACTTCGGTCCACAGCAAGTGCACCAGGCTTCATGCTGCTCTCTTGCCTCTATTCCCACCATTAGTCTACCTGCAGCACAGACCTTGCGACGTCACTTTTCGACTTAGCAAGTGTGCACTACTGATGGCCAAGGGCCTTTGCTGAGGGGCTCCTGCCCGCTGGCCCTGCCAGCTCTCTCCCCTGGCTGCCCAGCCCCTTTCTATCCCTATGCCCTGCCCCGTCTTGTGCTTCCAAATCCTTCAGATCCCCAATTTCAACCTAGAGGGTTTTTATTCTAAAAAAGTATTCCTATCAGTAGTTTTAATTACCCATTAAGGCCTGGAATCAGCGGGCTAGAGATAACTTTCCCCATAACTTCTGTGTCCGGGTACAAAATCCTTCCAGCTTGAGGAATATCACAATATCCTCTCAGCATATTTTCAGAATTGTTCTTACAGACATGGGCTGGTGGGAGCTGGCCATGGGCGCAGTCTCTGTTCTTCCCATGTGTCCACCTTGAGCCCACACTCTTCACTTTGACAGAAACTAAAACCACATCCAACTACCCAGTGCACCAATAAGAAATGGAGAGTCGGTGAAGAATTTCTGGGAGCCAGAAAAGACAGCGTATCATGGCTCACCATGCAGCCAAATTTCATGAACTTTTTAAAGCCTCAGTTCTCCTTCCAGGAGTCCCTTCCCTAGAAGCTGCTTCACCTTTTTCCATCCTTTTCCCATCACTCCCTTGTCCCCAAATCTCCATGTTGTCCCTAACCCACCAGCACCCAGCCTCAGCTTCCTGGTTCATTGGTGGTTACTCAAAGAACAACTATAAGACTGATCCAAGGTCCAGGAACCCTTTAAAGGGCCAGCTCAGGTCTCCCCAGGCACTGTCTCCAAGGCTTCCCCTGTGGGCAGCCCATGGGAGGGTCTTTATTTCACTAGAAAGAAGGAACTAATGTGGATGGAATATCTGCAACGTACCTCTCACTTCCATCATGCAAGGCAAAGATTATTCTTGCTCTATTTTCGATGCAGCTACTGAGACTCAGTCCAAGGTCACCCAGCAAGCCAGGGGCAGAACTGGACCTCAACTCCAAAGCCCCCACCACCTGCACCACCCTGGTGGCCTTATGGGCCCCAGTCAAATACTATATGGAAAAAGGTGACTCAGACAAGGTCACCAGCTGCAAGGTAGGGCCCAGAGAACGGAGCTGGAGTAGGGTGCAGAGAATGGGGCAGGTGAGGCCAGGTGAAGCCAAGGCCAGCAGCCAGGTCTCTGGATGTGGATGGAAGAGTTGAGGGGGCAGATGCCGGAGTGTGCTGTGGACCCAAGTCAAGGTCAGAACTTACAGGGTAAGCTGGACATGGAAGAGTGAAAAGGCAGAGAAACTAATGAACTCTGGCCACCCGCCTGGGGAAGCGCACTGGAGGGCTGTTTATTCCCACAGCCACCATGCCCTCTCATTCGGCCTCCTGGACTTATGTAGCAGGGAAATGAAGAGCCTTTTGAACTGGAGGCTCGGCTTTTTTTCTTTCTTTTTACTGGCATGGAAACCCCACAATGTAGTTTCTGCAGCCGTCACCTCTGGTAACTCTAAATCAGGTGAAAGAGGGAGAGATAGATGGGAAGGAAGAGAGAGAGGGGGAGGGAGAGGCAGGAGAAAGAGAGAGGGAGAGGGACTTCGAAAGAGCTAACTGGGCACAGCTGGGGAGAGCAGGAAAGGGGAGAGGAGATGGTGGAGGATGTATGTAGGTTCGTGATATAGAACCTGGCCCCTGTGTGTCGTGAAAGAGACAGGAAAACGGGAAGTGTGACATGGACTCAGACGCCCTGGGCCATCAAAGGCTTTTAAGCAGGAGGGTGACCTGGTCAAACCTGTGTTTTGGAGAGACTCCATCTGGCTGCCATCTGGGGCCTGAGTGAATGAGCGGGAAAAGAGAGATCCTGGGCCAGGAAGCAGTCCTGGGGAAAGGGCCAGGGGAGAATACACCAGGCCAAAGAGTGAGTGGGAGCTCCAGGAGCTTCCAGGTAGAGGAGGAGGAGGAAGAGAAGGGCCCGCAGCAGGATCCTGAAGGAGATGCCAGAGAGGAGAGAGGAGGGCCAGAAGCGGGTGTTCTAAGGTGCCACGGGAAGAGGGCTATTAAAGGAGGAGGGGAAGCTGTGAAGAACATAGCCAAGGGACCTGGGCACTGTCCCTCGGTCCAGCCACAGCAGTTCTGCCATGGGTGTGCTTGCTGAAATGAGGGGCTGGAGGCAGGTGGAGAGTGGAGGCAATGGAGGCAGCAAGAGTGGCTTTCTTATAGGTAGCTCCCTTGTGGGTCTGGCTAGGAGGAGAAGAGAGGAGGGGGCCACAGCTGAAGGGAACCTGGAAGGCCCAGAAGGGGCTTGTGAAACAGGGGCGTGTACAAGAGGGCTTGCCCAGAAGGTTCCTCCAGGAGGCAGGTGCTGCCTCTGCCAGCAGGAAGCACAGCCCATCCACCAGGAGGCCTGGTGGTCACTGATGCCAGCAGAGGCAAGTTTGGTTTGGGGAGTCAGGTTCAGGCCTCAAACCCGGGTCTCCTGACCCCAGCATCACAGGAGAGAAAAACCGGCAAGCAGGCTGAAGTCACACAGCCTAGAAGAGGTCAGGGAGTGGCAGCCCTGAGGCCACATAACCCCTTTTTAAGCTTCCAGACCTGCAGAGAGATTGGCTTGGGGACAAGGCCTGGCATCCATCTCTCAGTAGACAGGATGCAGAACTCTGCATTCTGGAGCCCCAGCCCAGCTCCCAGGGCCCAAAGCTCACAGCGTCCCAGCTGGATTAATCATGAGATTCCTGGGAGGCCAAGGGAGTCTGTCTGACTTGTTTAGCCCAAACTGTGTCCTTTCCCCTCCTTTCCTTTTTCACGTCAGGAAACCAGCCCTAGTGGAAGCCACTTGACTTATGTGTGGTCTGCTCCTGAGAAAAATCAGAGTCACGAGCCATGCGAGATGACAGCCTAGTTCCCATGAGCATGTGCACCCGTGCCTGTGTATACAGGCGTGCTCACGTGTCTGTGTGTGTGCACATCCATGCACACAGACAAGAGGCTTATCTGTGCTCTCTGTCTGCTGTGTGTGCACTGGTGCACTGGGTTTGAGGAGCCTTGGTATTTTAAGTCTTCATTGTACATACTGGTTGTGAGCTGTGTTTGTGTGCAATGTGTGTGGTATGTTTGTGAGTGTGGTGTTTGTGTAGGATGTATGGATGTAGTGTGTGTACACTGTGTATGCTCAATGTACATGTTTGTGTTGTGTTTTGCACTTGTGGTGTTTAATTGAGAGTTGGATTTGTGCAGGGTGTATGTAACCATGTGTAGTGACTGTGACTTTTGAGGGCGTCTCTGAAATGTCTGAATGTTTGTGAGTCGTGTGTGTGTGTATGTGAAATTTGTGTGTGAGGTCGATGCATGCTTGTTGTTTTTGTTTTTGTGAGTCGTGGCCCTGTGCATTTCGTGTTGCCTCTGAGGATGCATATGAAGGGTGTGTGTGTGGCTGTGGCTGGGCTGCTGCAGGTGCACTGTGTCTGTGGGGCGAGCGCATGTGGCTCTCATCAACAGGTGGAAAAATGCCAGGGGGGAGGGGTAAAAGTCCAATGCAGCAGAGAGGGCAGCCCCGCTCTTGCCTCCTCCTTGCCCCTGTAGAGCCTCAGCTTCCCCTCAATGGACAGTACTTGAAGGACTCTAGGAACATCCCATGGTCATGAGGAAGATGGCAACATGACTAGGACAAGATAGGGGCTCTGTGACCTGTGCCTAAGAAGACCCTGTCCCTGTGACAACTGGGTGTGCCCAGGCCTCCGCCCCCTCGCTTGCCCCTTGAGGGCTTCCACCTGCCCTCCTGAGGAACGCTGTACCCTCATGCTGCCCACCCACACTGTCCCCGAGGGGCAGCCACAGCTACATTCCAGGCAGGATTCCTCCCTACATCCCCTGAGCACAGCCAGGGGAAGCTTCAAAACCACTTCACTCTCCCTGAAACGAACCAGCACAAAGATCATAGCTGCTACCAAAACCCTCAAATGCTGACCTGGGCAGGGAGCACCACAAGCTGTGCCACTGACCGGCGAGCAACAGCTTCATACAAGCGCACTCACTCTTCAGACTGCCCTAGTTGTCCATTATCCATCGCTGCCCTCACTCTACTGGGTTCAGAGGTGAGGCCACCAGCCCAAAGTAACACAGCAGTGAGTGGTATGGCGAGGATGGGAATGTGGGTGGGTCTCTCTCCGAAACCCAGGCTGCTTCCCTTCCTCCATTCTGCCCTTCTCAGTCCCCTCCTCACCCCACCTAAGGTGGGAGGGGGAACACAACTACACACAGAACGTTTAGATAATTTGTTCTTTGGGCTCATTGATGCTCCTTCAAGTGACAATATGATCTAGTATTCAGTGGGTAGGCGCTGGAGCCCCACTGCCTGGACTCACCCATACTGGCTGTGCAAGCTTAAGTTAATTACTCATCCTTGCTGCATTTCCTCACGTGTCATCTGCAAAATTGAGCTGCTGCTGCTAATAATTCATAATAATAATAACAATAATAATATCTACCTTCTTGGGTGTAGTTAAGGATTGAATGGGTTGCAATATGACAGCTGCATTAGAAAGTTGCCTGGCCCAGCCTATTCCCTTTCCGACTTGAAATTACTCACAGTAAGAAAGATTAATAATTCTATTAACCATAACCTTTACATTTCATTCCTTCGTTTCTGCGATGCAGTGTGGAGTTGGTGTTATCTACACTTCATAGGTGAAGGCTGGGCAACTGTGAGAGCAGAGGCCAGGGCCTGCCCTGAGCCCCACCGCAGAGGCTGCCTGCTCCTCATCAACACGGTGCTTCCCTGGAGCAGTGCATCTCAAAGGGTGGTCTGAGGACTGGCAGCATCAGCACCATTGAGGGTTTGCTGGAGGTGCAGATTCCGGGCCCCACCTCTGACCTACTGAGCCAGGCTCTGTGGGCTGGGGCCCAGCAATCTATTTAGCCAGCCCTCGGGGATTCTGATGCTTGCCAAAGCTTGAGAAGAACTGGGCTAGACCTCTGAAGGGGTTGCTCTGTGAACCCAGGAGCACCCTACGTGAGGCCTGTGGAAGAAAGTGGAGGAGGAAGAGAGTCAGACCCTTGGCCCACTGTGTGACCTCAGGCCACGTCCTCATCCTCTCTGGGCCTAGAATCTGTCATATTTCTTGGCATGGGAGTAGAGGAGGCAGGGAAGATTCTCTGAAATTCATGGCCACCTCTCCTCTGTGCCGGTGCCCTGCTCCTGTGAGTGCTGCTTTCAGGAGCTCATGTGTTTGCAGCCAACTCATCCTGGCCTTAGCTCTGTTGCTGTTTTTGGTACCTTGGAGATGACACTTTGTGACCTCATGGACCATAACCAAAGCCCAAAGTGATAAACACTGGATCATCAAGAAAAGGGTACATCGGGTTTAGCCTTTAAGCAGTTAAAACGGAGGAAAAAGTTGCATGGCTCAAAGGCACAACCCCTCGGGTTCCCAGCAGCCTGGTGCTGCAGAAAGCTGCGGTTTCATGGTCCACAGCTCACCACAGCATCAGGTTGTGGAGACACTTCTGATCCTGCCCTGCCTGGTCCATCCCCCCAACTCCCTTGGGGCCTCCGAGAGCCTCCAGTCCCTTCAGCCACAGTAGTCACTGACGGGACTCTGAGCCAGGAGCCTTTTGTGTGGTGGTTGTGGGGTATATGGGGCCTCACCAGCACCTGCTTCCCCTGCCTTGGTAACGCTAAGTGCTTCCATGAGGGGGTGCCTCGTGCCTCCATCAAGAACAGAAAACCAGCAGAGTAAGTCCTCATTCTCTGGCCACGAATGAGGACTTGGAGCCTGAGGACTTGGATGGGCATGCCCACCATGTCTGCTGTGTGACCTCCAGCAAGTCACAGAGTCCCTGCAAGCTTCATCTCTCTCTGTAAAATGGGGGCAGAGATAGGCCTCCCCTCGTCGGACAGCTATGGGCAGGGGATAAGTAAAGAACCTGGCCCCAGGCCTGCTCCTGCAAGCCCTTGATATTCCCACTCAACAGACCAGCTACTCCCCACCACTGGGCCATTTATAACATCCTCCTGCCCCTCCAGGAGGTGGCCTAGAGATGGTGTGGCCTGAGCCCATTTGCCCTAGGGAGAAAGTGAGGGGAGTCAGGGGAAGAACTGGGGAACCCAGGGTTCTGCCCTAGAAGGCAGGGCCCAGAAGGGGCTCATGAGGGAACTCCCAGACTCTCAGGGGCTCATGTGGGTGCTGGGCAGAAGCAGGGAGTGAGGACAGCCACATCTCTGCAGTGAGATCTGGCCTGAAAATCAGAAGACCTTGGTTCAATTACTGGCTCCATAGCTGTGCTGTGTGACTTTTGGCAGTTACTTAACCTCTCTGAGCCTAATCAGTAATTGAGAATAAAGGTCTCTGAGTTTCCTGGTCAGTCATTGAGAATAAAGACACCTAACTGGAAGGCTGCCTATACTCTCATTTGCCACATGAGATGAAGGACTGACCCACAGTGAGCGGTCAGCAAACAGCAGTGGAGACTAAACTGGCAGTCTAGGGTGCCATAGGCCTTTCCACCCTGGTTCTACAGTTAGATCAGGACAGCAAGGCTCAGAGAGGTTTAGCAGCTTGTCCAAGGTTACACAGGATGTGCACATCATCGCCTTTCTGGGCCACTAGCTCCTATGTAGGACCCTCAGGTTTCAATCTGGCCTGAGATGAAATCCTCCCAGGGAGCCTCGACCCTGACTTGGTGCCCGAGCGGATTTTTTCGTCTCAGAATGGTAGTCCTGAGGACACAGGAAGAGATGCATCTCTTATATCTTCACTGACAATGCATGAAGGAATGGAAGCATTTCCACAAAAGTATCAACACCGTGAAGCCTTAGCTGTCTGCTGATGGGCTGCCCAGGAGAACTCCCCATTTCTGGAGGTGTGCCAGCAGAAGCTAAGTGACACTGGATGGAAAGTTGGACTTGGTGGCCTTTAAAAGATCCTCCACAAGGCTGCCAGGCAAGCCTGAGTCTGCTTAGTTTCCACCCACCCTTCCTTCTGCAAACTCAAGCTCTGCCTCCTGGACTTGGCCTTCAAGGCCTCTGGACTCAATCATCCTCTGTGCTCTCATCTGGCCTGGGAGCTCCAAAAAGGTAGGCATGGGACATTTTTATTCAGCGATTGTCCTGGGCCCACCAGAGAAGAGAGGTCGTGTTTACTGAGCAAAGGCCCCCGCAACCAGGAACTTCACACATGTCATTACAGGCCATTCTCATACACCGGGTACTGTTATTAGTTTCACTTTTCAGGTCAGCAAACCGAGGTCAGGAAGGTCGAGCGACCTGCCAAAAGTCACACAACAGCATGACTGCCGAAGACGTGAAGAGATGAAGGAAGGGGCGCTGAGCCTGTGGGTTTCCCGGCTTTTAGCCTCTGGTCCCCAGAGGCATCTGCAGCAGGTGGGCACACTTGGTTGCCCATCTGCCTCAAATGTTGGGGAGCCCAATCAGGGCACTGAGTAAGGTGGAACCCCAAGAGCTGACTAACCACAACCACAGCCTCTGGGGGGCGGGGGAGTGAGAGGCAGGACACTCACTCCCAGCCCACCATAGCCCCAGCCCCGCCTTCCTGGGCCCTAGCAGAAGCTCTGCCATAGCCCAGTGATTTCTGTTTGGTGGCAGCTCCGGGAAGGGTGAGGCAGTGCTCAGTCAGCCTGGGCCTGGATGGTGGGGAGCTGGTCCAATACGCAAGGCCAGGAACTGCCTGAAGGATCCAGTCGCTCTGCTCATACTGCAGGGCAGCTTCAAAGCACTTTCCTGGACATTTGGCCCCTTGGACAGGGACCTGGAAAAGGAAGCCCGCAGGATATAGGAGTATCCACCAACTGCCACAATAAAGGCAGTGAGAAGTTGCCTAACAACCACTGGGTGCAGGCTCCAGCTGGATCCATTGCACTTAGTTCTAGCACCAACTCCAAGTAGTAGCTACTATCTTTCCCACTTTACAGATGGGGCACTGAGGTTCCATTTGACCAAATGGAGCACTAGAGACCAGAGAGGGGGCTGGATGGACCAGCAAGGACCCTATGGACATAGATCTGAGGCCTTGGGTGGCTGGGAGGGAAGAGAAAGAGGTTTGGATACCTTTCCCAGGCCCTGCTGAGAGATTCCTTATCTGCACCTCCTGCCCATCCCCTCAGTGCAGCTCAGGCCTCCTCCTTAGGGAAGCTTTCCCTGATTTCCTCCTCTAAGGCTAGGTCAGGCCCCTGGGGCACCTGCTGTCACAGCTTGTCCTCTCTGGGTTGACCCCATCTGCTCAGATCCATCTCCACAGTAGACTGAACAGGCAGAAGAAAAGACAGTAACTGTAGAGACTTCAGGAAATCCCACTTCTGAGGCCAGCCTTACCCTGATTTGCCAGAAGGCCCTGGGTGGTCACTTTCATGCCTGTAAAATGGGGCACCCTGCCCCACTCTAGGACTGGTGACCATCAGGGAAGAGAAACACTGTGGAAGAGGCACCTTCTACCCCCAGAACCAGGACCTGGAGGACAGCCAGGGCCCCTCTCCTCTAGGGACCCGCATCCTGGAGCCCACAGGCAGCAGAGCAGGGTACCTGTGATTTGGTGGGGACAAGGCATCTAGAAGAGGGATGGCTTTGGGGAAGATCTGCTTCAACCTCCGATCTAAACGACAATACCGCCACCCTATATTTGCACAATACTTTTAAAAATCGGCCAAGATAATGCCCAAACTGAAGCAGACTTAGCTTTATGGGCAGACTGGGCTCAAATCCCTGATTCTTATAAGCTGTGTGACTTTGGACATGCCACTTAACCTTTCTGAGCCTCAGTTTCCCCAACTACAAATAGGGACCTTAATAGTTTCAGACAATTGGTTTTCATGTGTACACACTGCCCCCGCCCTAGCCTCAGTTTCTCCGTCCAAAAGCTGAGGACTTTGATGGTGCTATTTCACAGGCTGTTGAAGGACCCCGCACATGATGGAGGAGTACGGGTCTAGACGCTGGAGCACAGTTCGGAGAGGAAAAGTGACCTGCCAGGACCCACCAGAGCGGACGGCTTGGTGCGGGGAACCCCCTTCGCGGCCGCCCCAGGGCCAGAGAAGGGTCATTTCCTTCCGCATTCAGCCCCGCCGTCACCTAGCCTGTTTGCCCCCGCGTTAAGTGTGGCGGCGCCAGCAGCTGGGAAATCGGGGCCAGGCCGGATTTCCTCTGTGGACCTGCGGCTCCTAGAGCCACCGCGCCCCCCTCCGGACCCCGCGGGGCCGCGAACTGCACGTGCGGCGGCCACCGGGACGGGCCTAGCTCCCACGGCACTTCCTCTGCGACCCCTCTCCCTCCCGCCCTCTCATCTCACCCCTCTGGGTCCCCGCCCCTTCCCGGCCGAGGTCCCAGGGTGGTGAAGATGCTTCGCCGCTCCGCCCCAGTCCGCCTCCGCCAGCTCCGGATAAACCGAGGCACGGGGCCAGGCGCTAGGACCCCGCGGCCTCGCCGGAGGGGGGCGTGGCGTGGCGGGCCGGCGGGAGAGGTATTTAAATTGCAGCCGGAGCGTGGGGGCTCCGGTGGGGCAGCTGAGCGGCCTGCGCCTCCTCGGGCCGTGACCCCGGGGTCTGGCGCGGGGTGGGACCCGGGGGCGGGTTTGCGCAAAATGTGCCGAGACTGCCCGGGAGAGGAACTGCGGCCGCGCTGAGCCAGGTAGGAGCCGCCAGGCGGGCGAGGCTGGCCAGCCCTCGGGGGGCGCACTGTTGCGCGCCCCTCGCGAGCGCAGGGCGGGGTCTGGTCCCGCGAGACGCCCCCCAAACCCTCCCCTCCCGCCGTCCCCACTGCGCGCGTGGGGCTGGGGCTGATCCTCCCTCGGTCCCTGGGAGGCCCCCAAGGCTCCTGTCTCCGCGGATCTTTCCCGCAAAGGGGTGAGGCCGACGTTCCCATTTGACAGCTGGGAAAACAAAGGCCTGAAGACCAGACTTGCCCAGGAACACACAGCTAGGCAAGGGCAGACCGGAATTTGAATTCACGTTTCCTGCAACGTTCCGATCCCGGCCAGGCGTGGGGCTGCCCATCCCACAGCACTAGATGGCCTGCCCATTTCTCGTAGTGGGGTGGGAGGCACCTACCGCTCTGCAAGGGGCTCTGAAGCCAGCCTTCTTCATGGCTGGTAAGATGTGAGGGACCCCCACCCCCCACCCCGAGCTGCCTGAAATTCCGCCATCACAGCCACATTCCTTTGGGTTAAGGTCTAATTCCCCCGTGGGATGCACATGTCTCCAGAACGAGGCTTGCCCTTAGTGATTCACTGCTTGACAGGAACGTCCGCAGCAGCTCTCCCAGGACCCCACTCTGCCAGTAAGTCAGCTGAGGCCGAGAGGAGGGAGAGAGGACCTCAGAGCCCAGACTGTGAGCTAGTCTACCCTGCTCCTGCATGTGAGGGGTCGTTGGCAGGGCTTAGGGAAGGAGACCTTGCTCCGGTATAGTGGAAACATTTGCTTTGGAGGCAGATGAACTGGATTCTGATCCTGACCCTGCTATTTGCTCCTTGTGTGACTTTAGGTAAGTCACCTCTCTGAGCCTCCTTTTCTTCATGGGCAAAAGAAGACAATTCTATAGGGGGGAGTCAGCTCAGCATGTGCTGGAGAAAACACAGTATTCAGGTCATGTAGAACTGGATAAATCCCAGCTCCAAAGCCCTTATGAGCTGGGTGACTCTGGGGATAAGTCACTTCACTTTTCAGAACCTGTTTTCTCAACTGTAAAATGGGAATTACAGTAATTGCCTCAATAGGTGATTGTGAGAATTAAATGAGGTGATATAGGTCAAGTGCTTAGAAGACTGTCTAACATCCTTAAATGTAGGGGTGGGCTTATTGTGATAGTAGTCATTGCACCCTGTACCCCTGCTCTCTTACCCCTGCTCTCTTCTCTCTCTGTCTCTCTCTCTCTCTCTGTCTCTCTCTCTCTGTCTCTCTCTCTCTCTCACACACACAAACACACACACACACACACATTCTTTGGCACTTTTCTGCCTCCTCTTGCCCAGGCCACTTGTCTGCATGCTTGGGGCCTCCCCACTGAGCACACCTCACCTGGGATGCTCAGCCCTGCGAGGGTCACTGTGGCAGCTGGGAAGGACAGTGAGGACACAGGGCACCTTTGCCACCATTCTTTGCCGGATCATCACAATAGTTGGGGTTGGCCAGTGGCAGAACTGGAACCCAGCTGCCTACCCTGCAACAGGACACTGGGGCAACAAGAAATGAAGGGACTTACCCTAGGGAGCAGAGCTGGTGAGTGGTGGGCTTTGGATGCAAGCCTGGGTCTAAGTGACACCGTCCTCCTTTTTGAGAGAGAGTAGTCTTGGGCACCACTGAGGAGGGCCCACAGCTGAGGGGCCCTTCCCATCAGATGCCAGGACAGAGTGCCCATGTGCTGCAGGGACGGTCCCTTTGGGATGTACACAGGGCCACCTTGGGGATAGAGTGGGGTTTGGCAGAGGGAGGGGAAATAAGGGCCTAGGACCCTTCCTTGTCCTCACCTGGCACTCTCCACTCAGTCCACTGCAGCTGAGCTTCTGCCCTGACTTTGCCACTTGTTCACTAGTCTTTAGTGAGCACCTACTTAGTAGGCCCCTGTTCCCACATGATAAGAAATAAATGATGAGGAAATGATAAATGTGGGAAAACAATGACATGTGTGAGAAGCTGAGGAAGAGCATTCAGGGAGAGGAAACCGCAGGAGCAAAGGCCCTGAGGCAGGAAGGAATTTGCTGTGTTGAAGGAACAGCAAGAAAGCTGGAATTTAGTGAGGGAAGGGAAAATGGACAGGAGTCAGAGAGGAGACTGTGGATGGCCTGGATTTTCTTGAAGATTTTCAAACAGTAGAGGTTTGGGGTCTGACAGATGATTTTATCACTCTGGCTGCTAGGTATAGGACAGATTATAAGGGGTCAGGGTGTTGTGGGTAAGGCCAGGATTGGTGTGGCATCTCAGTCTGTGGCAGTGACAAGAGGGAAGTAGGAAGATCTGCGGTCTCTGTTTCAGGGAGGGCAGTCAGAGCCCACTGATGGCACAAATAGGGGAAGGGAATGTGGCAGGGAGGTGAAGGGAGAGCCAAGGAGAACTGCTGTCACTAACAACCCCAGGTCACCAAGCCTCCTGGTGTCAGTTCTCTGTGCCGCTGCTGACCTGCTGTGTGCTGTGAGATGCATCTCAGGACGGTGAGCCCCTCTCTAGGGGCACTTCCCATGGGAGGGGGGTGGGGCACAGTAGCCACGGAGGGCTTGGTGATGTGCTCACTGGAAGCTCAGGGGCTCTGGGAGGACTGGAGGACGTAGCCCAGACTTGGGGAACCAAAGAAGACCTCTTGGCCCATCTAAGCTGGGACCCCAAGGATGAGGAGGTCTTTAGCAGAAGAGGAGAGGGGAGGAAGTGAAGGTTTGGGGCAGGGAAAATCTGCTCAGGGAACTGATAGAAATATGAGATATCCAGAATCCAGAACATGAGAGGGGACACCGGGGAAGGAGGCTGGAGGGAAGAGCTGGCCAGGCAGGGCATGCTCCCCAATGGCCTGGAAGGCCCTGCAAAGGGGTTTTCACTCAGTTCTGAATATGCTAACTTTTTAACGGGTGGTGGCGTTCTGCTTTTTAAACAGCAGAACAAAGTTTCCTGTGAAAGCGCAACCTGTAATGCAGGTGAGAGCAGAGCAGCTGCAGGGGCAGCACCTGTGGCCCTGAGGGGAGCCAGGGAATAGGGTTCACGGGTCCGGCTGTGGTCTGTATGCCTTCAAGCGAGATGGGATTCACAGCAGTCATCTTCATCCAAAGCTCATCACTAGTGGGTTCCAACAGTCAAAGACGCTGCCCTCAAAAGCCCTGTAAATGCCTTTTCTCCTGCAGCATCCTTCAAAGTCGCGGTTCAGCACTCACTCAGGGAGCACCCACTGTGGGAGGCCTGAGAGTGTGAATCTGAACGGCACAGACCCAGGATCCAGACTTGCCTGGGCCAGTGGCTTGTTCACCGCGTGACCTCGGGTGTAGTACCTAAGCTCTCTGAGCTTTCTTTTTCCCTTCTGTAAAATGATCATGGAACCAAGTCACTGAATTTTTGTGAGGATGGAATGAGTTCACGCCTAGAAAGTGCCGAGAAGAGGGCCTAGTGCATAATGGGGGCTCTGTTAGTGGCATCTCGTTTGATTCTCAACAAAACTTGGCATGGCTGCCATTAACCTCAAATGAGGAGACTGAGGCTCAGAGAGGTGAAGCGACTTGTAAGGTCATACAGCAGGAAGGTAGAGGAGACAAGAGGGAGCAGTCGGATGTGGGTGACTCTGTGCCTGGTGCTCTTGGAAGGCTTTTTGTGTCCCTCTTTAAGACTCTCTGTATCACTGTCACTTCTTTTTTGTGTTTATTTGTTTTTTGAGTTCCCGGTTCCCAGCACAGAGCCATGGTGAGGAGGTATTCAGTAAAGGTGTGAATGAATGAATGAAATTCATGGATGGATTTGTATATCCCTAGCACTTGGCCGATGTCCTTAGTGAGGGGGTGAGTGAGCCTCCAGCAGCACTGGGATTTGACCCTGCTGAGGGCCTGTGCAGTCCCCTTAGCCCCACCCCTGGCTGCTCTCAGAAGGAAGGGCTGGCCCAGGAGGCCAGAGTGTGGCTTCAGTGAAAGTACAGGGCCTGCCAGGCTGCTCCTGGGGAAGTCCGCAGAGCAGTGCTAGGGCAGCCAGGCCTCCTGTGGGGCTTCCTGTCAAGGTCCGGGCCCAAGCCTTGAACAATGGCAAGGGCTCGAGAATCAGAGAATCAAAAGGAAAAGGGCAAAATAAAGGTGGGGGAGTGGGCAGAAAACGAGGAATTCCATATGGGGACTGAGGAGCTGGTATGGAGGACTTGTGTGGCCTGGGTGGAAATGTAGTCAGAGGCCCACCCTCCAAACCCCCTCTATATCCCCATGCCCCCAGTCCCTGGCCCTGAGCATGGCCTAGGGTAACCCTTAGGGTCTGTCAGCCTTCTGTGCATCCCCTCCGAGCTATCTTCCCCCCGGTGGGGTCTTTTGAAAACTCCCATCTGGCCAAGTCACCTGCTGCTTTAAAACTTGCTTCCCCTGGGTAACGGGCGGCTCCTTGGCCTGGGTGAGAGGCCTACTATGATGGGCTGCAGGCCCATTTCCCATGCGGCTCTCCCCTGCTCAAACCACCTTTACTTCAGCTCCAGCCATGCTCTGGGGTTCCGAGGGCAGGCACAGAATGGGTGGGAGTGGGGGCTGGCAGTGGGAAGGAGCCAGTGGTCTTACAGTGTTCCCCTTTCCTCTCCTCCCTACACAGAGCCATGAGCCCCCAGATCCTGCTGCTCCTGGCCCTGCTGACCCTAGGCCTGGCTGCACAACACCAAGACAAAGTGCCATGTAAGATGGTAAGATGCTCTGCCCAGACAGGGTGAGGGCCACCCCCACCTCTCTGCCCTAGGGTGTGCTAGTGCCCCAGCCCCAGAAGCCAGAAGTTAGAAGAGTCAGGAGAGGAAAGGGAATGTACCTTGCATTTAATGAGCACCTACTAGAATGTTTAAACATCTTGCTTACCCAACAATCCTGCCAGGTAAGCACCATTATTCTCATTTTGCAAAGGAGGAGACTGAGGCTTGGAGGGGTTATGACTTTTCCAAGGTCATTCAGCTGGGAACAATGAGGCTGATATTACACTGTATTCCCCCAAGCTGTCCCCACAGAGCAGTAGGTCCAGCTAGAGGATCTAGAATGTATATATGTGTGGGGAATTTGGGGTAGGTCAGCTGGGAGGGGCTCCTCTGTGCTCATCCCTCCTGGGGACAAATCCCCTTCCTAACTGGGCTCCTTGACTTGGGACTGCCCACTGGGGTGCTTCTCACTCCTTACTGCCCAGGTCAAATGCTGCCATCTCCAGGAAGTCTCCCCAAGCCCCTCCCAGGCTGGCCTAGTCTGATCACACCTTCCTCTGGGTTCCTGAGGTCCCCAGGCTTCCCTCTGTCTCAATACAGAGAAGACTGAGCACGTGGTGGGGGTTGGTGAAAGGGTCTAAGCCTGTCTCACCTGCCAGACCATGAACTTCCCTAGGGCAAGGACCAAGTCTGATTTGCTTCTATTCCTTTTTCCTGTCCCAAGCCAGGGAAACTAGCCCTAAAGTTCTTGTGACTCTATGAGATACAGGGCAAAGAGAACACCTAGGTCCACTTGTAAGGCCGGGCAGTCACTGAGACCAGAGCCTGGCTGGGGAAAGGGCAGGGCCTCCGGAAGCCCCTCTTGGACCTGAGACTCGAAGAAGCTTATGACACAGAACCGGCAGCTGCTTCAGGAGGCAGGAAGTGCCGGCAGCTGCCTGCCCGCAGCCCTTCCCTGGGGGTGCAATGTCTCCTGTTGCCACTACCTTTCTTGCTCTTCAGAGCCCTTCTAAGATTCCCGGAGCCCAGAATTACGGTCAGAGAAGGCCTCAGACGTCACCAAATACAAATGCACATTCTACCTCAGGGAGATGAGGCTCAGAGGGGAAAGACCTTAACCACCCAACAGGCAGAGGGGAAGCGAGTGAGTTTTAAAGTCTGGGGAAATGAGATAAGAGATAGGAAAGCACTTTCTGAACCAGCATGGGGATAATACACACGGGAGGGGAAGGGGAAGATGTGTCACCCACCAGGGACCTACAGGATTCGAACCCAGCTGCCTTTGCCACTGTTCACTGCCTGGTGCCTCTCCCTTCTCTGCTTTCCTCCCATGATCAGGTGGTGAAATGGAGTTGGATGGCAAGTCTTTGTTTTACAAAAAGAAGCTGGGCAATGGTGTCCTGATAGCCCAGAACAGTGGGTGGGAGCTCTAAACTCTGGCCAAGGGCCAATTCCTCCAATTCCCTCCCACTGTAAGCCAGGCCATGCTGGGAGCTCAGAGCTGAAGGAGGCATGGAGACCCTGGAAGTGGAGCTCTAAGCACCATCCTGGACTTCAGGCTCTTTCCTGGACTGGACTGGAGAGCTGGGCATCCCAGTGCAGCCCTGCCCACCAGCAGGCCCCCTGGGCTTCCAGAGCAGGGGTCTTGGGCCCCTGAATGGAGAGGAAGACTTGGGCTGTGGGCTTGGCAAACTTTGTGTCCTGGATCAAGTCTCAGGGGCTAGTGCCCCAGGGAGCCTTTGCCTATCCAGAGGCAGTATGCCTCTGCACTTGCCCAGGGGTAACACGTGGGGCACCGCAGAGTGGCCCCCCACACTGTAACACTCAGTAAGTGGGTCCCTGATGCTCTTTGCTGTGCCGACCAGCTGAGGGCCCAGTGGTCAGAACTTGGCTGGCACCAATAGGAAAAGGAATTTGCAAATGGGAGTTTTGAGCCCCTGCCTGTCTGATCTTGGGCAGCCCACTCCCCTTAGCCTCAGTTTCCTTAGAGGTACAATAGGAGCAGGATGAACAATGCCTGGGAAGATTTAATGGGGTATTTAATGCCTCTGCACTCAGCACGAAGCCTGACACAGCTGGGGCTCCATCGCAGGTCTTTTGGTTGTTTCTGCTTTAAGTAAGGAATGCCCCAGGGGGTAAGGGCTGTGAGGAGGAGGCTATGTTTAGTGGCCCCTGCAGGCAGAGAGGTTGTGAGGGAGGAAGGGCAAGGATGGGCAAGGCAGCCGGGCAGGTTTCAGGTTCTCACAAGTGCCCAACTGCCGGGGCATCCCTGGGCCTCCTGAGGCCCCTGTGAAGCTGCCTCCCTTGGAGGCTACATGGAGTCGTCGTGCTGCATGGAGTAGGAAGAGCCACACAGAGGCCTGAGGCTGGGCAGGTCTCTTCCTCCGCCTGCTCACCTTGGGGCTCTCAGGAGGAAGCGCAGAGCTGGACCAGGAGAGGAACACGCCTGCTTGTGTTCCTTCCCTACCAGCTCAGCCACTGGCTCACTGTGAATTCATGCAAGTCACTGCCATCTTCAGGCCTCAGTGTCCCCATCTGGGAAGTGGGTGAGCTGAACTCTTCTTGCTCTAGCTGTCTTTGACTATATTCTGAAAACATCAGTCATCCATTTTCTTTCCTCCCAGAGAAGTGATTGATTCAGTGCCTCAGACCTTTACTAAACCGATGATGCCTGGGACTCATTCATTAGGAAAAATTGACTTGCTAGTCAGGTCCAAGGCATCCACATCCACCAAACCAGTCCCTGTTTGCTCTGAGCTCACTGTCTAGCAGGTCCCCACACAAACAGCCACAATTCAGCGGGGCAAAGCTCTGAGAGGAAGCATGGTCAGGGAGGGCTCGCTGTTGGAGGAGGCCCTGAAGCTCAACATGAAGAGTTCACATGTGGATCTGGTTGGGGGTGGCATATCCAGCTCAGGGAGGAGGCTCAGCAGTGGGTGTGGGAGGGCATGATGGGCAGTGGTCAGCTGTGGTCACTGCATGTGGGCTGTGGTGGGAGGTGGGGGACAGGTTGGCAGGGGCTACAAACAGCCTCGAAGGCCCTGCTGAGGGTCCTGGACTTCACCATGGAGAAGTTTAAGCCAAGCTGCCTCATAGTCAGAGTGGAGCTTTTGAGCAGTTGTCAGGCATTTAGCAGTGAATGGGCCAGAATGGGTCAGTGGAGACAGAAGCTGGGGGCGGTGAGCCTGAACCCGCTGATTGTGGAAGTCAGACTCTTTTCTGGGAAAGGCTGGGGTTCCTGGAGGCCTGGAGGAGAAAAGGGAGACCTGCATTTGCACAGAAAGAATTTTGGTCCCAGAAGGCACATCTGTGGAAGAACAAGAGTGGGGCCTTTGGTTGTTAAAAAAAAACCTGGATTCAAATCCCAGCTCTGCTCCTCACCAGCTGGGCAATCCTGGCACCTCCCTTCCCCTCTCTGAGCCTAGATATCTGTAAATGGGGTGATCGTATCAGATGCACAGGCTGTGGTAAAGACCAATGGGACCACAGGCCTGAAAGTATTAACGAAGATGTCAAATGCTGAGTGGCTGCTGGGGAAGGACGTAAGAAAACAGTGGTTATGTGACTTCCTGGAGGTGGCACAGCACAAACATGGTCTCGTCACCAAAGACTGTGGATTTGGCTCTGGCCATCTTTTCCCTGCCCCTTCCCACCTCCAGGGGCCTAGTCCCCTGACCCAGCCTGGGAAGAAAGCCACCCCCTAGCAGGTAACAGCAACAGAGAGGCCACATCTGGGAAGCATCCACAAGGAAGGCAGGCCCCGGGACCCAGGTTCTGCTCACGACACGAGAGCCTGAATGAGGTCTGAGGCCGGGAGGCCAAGATAAAAACTGATGGCAGAGCACAAATTACAGTTTTCCCTTTTGGAAACATTTCTCCCAAAGTGGAGAAATTCCCATCCTACCCCTGGAAATTTAACTCCCTGCGCCCGTAGAGAGGACCCAGGACATAGAACCAGGAGCCTTGGGTCCCTGCTGTGCCCTGCTGCTCACTGGCTTGGGGTCACTCTGTGGGATATATCGCTGTTTCCTGTAAGAGGGGTAATAATAAGTACAAGGTTTCTTTGTTAGTTTATTTGTCCTTCTCTCTGTCTGTCATCTCTCCGTCTGTCCACCCATAGAAACTTCATCGAGTTCCTTCCTTAATGCCCAGCACTGTGCTGGGTGCCGGAGATGGGGCAGGGAGCCGGATGGGTCATCCAGGCATGGGGTGATCAGGCTGCGGTGGGGAAAGTTGAGCATTCTGGGAGTCCATGGGAGAAGGGTTCCCAGCCAGGCAGGGTTCCTGGATGAACGTGTCTGGTTTCATCCCCTACGGCGCCCACTTATGCCAGCTGTCTCCCCACCCTGCCCCTCCCCAGGTGGACAAGAAGGTCTCGTGCCAGGGTCTGGGCCTACTCCAGGTCCCCTTGGTGTTCCCGCCGGACACTGAGACCCTTGATCTCTCTGGGAACCAGCTGCGGAGTATCCTGGCCTCACCCCTGGGCTTCTACACGGCACTTCGTCACCTGGACCTGAGCACCAATGAGATCAGCTTCCTCCAGCCTGGAGCCTTCCAGGCCCTGACCCACCTGGAGCACCTCAGCCTAGCTCACAACCGGCTGGCGATGGCCACTGCGCTGAGTGCCGGTGGTCTGGGCCCCCTGCCACGCGTGACCTCCCTAGACCTGTCTGGGAACAGCCTGTACAGCGGCCTGCTGGAGCGGCTGCTAGGGGAGGCACCCAGCCTGCATACCCTCTCACTGGCGGAGAACAGTCTGACTCGCCTCACCCGCCACACCTTCCAGGACATGCCTGCGCTGGAGCAGCTTGACCTGCATAGCAACGTGCTGATGGACATCGAGGACGGCGCCTTCGAGGGCCTGCCCCGCCTGACCCATCTCAACCTCTCCAGGAATTCCCTCACCTGCATCTCCGACTTCAGCCTTCAGCAGCTGCGGGTGCTGGACCTGAGCTGCAACAGCATTGAGGCCTTTCAGACAGCCTCCCAGCCCCAGGCCGAGTTCCAGCTCACCTGGCTTGACCTGCGGGAGAACAAACTGCTCCATTTCCCCGACCTGGCCGCGCTCCCGAGACTCATCTACCTGAACTTGTCCAACAACCTCATCCGGCTCCCCACAGGGCCACCCCAGGACAGCAAGGGCATCCACGCGCCTTCCGAGGGCTGGTCAGCCCTGCCCCTCTCAACCCCCAATGGGAATGCCAGCGTCCACCCCCTTTCCCAGCTCTTGAATCTGGATTTGAGCTACAATGAGATTGAACTCATCCCCGACAGCTTTCTTGAGCACCTGACCTCCTTGTGCTTCCTGAACCTCAGCAGAAACTGCTTGCGGACCTTTGAGGCCCGGCGCTCAGGCTCCCTGCCCTGCCTGATGCTCCTTGACTTAAGCCACAATGCCCTGGAGACACTGGAACTGGGCGCCAGAGCCCTGGGGTCCTTGCGGACGCTGCTCCTACAGGGCAATGCCCTGCGGGACCTGCCTCCATACACCTTTGCCAACCTGGCCAGCCTGCAGTGGCTTAACCTGCAGGGGAATCGGGTCAGCCCCTGTGGGGGGCCGAATGAGCCTGGCCCTGCCAGCTGTGTGGCCTTCTCTGGCATCGCCTCCCTCCGCAGCCTGAGCCTGGTGGATAATGAGATAGAGCTGCTCAGGGCAGGGGCCTTCCTCCATACCCCACTGACTGAGCTGGACCTTTCTTCCAACCCTGGGCTGGAGGTGGCCACGGGGGCCTTGACAGGCCTGGAGGCCTCCTTGGAAGTCCTGGCACTGCAGGGCAATGGGTTGACAGTCCTGCAGGTGGACCTGCCCTGCTTCATCTGCCTCAAGCGGCTCAATCTTGCCGAGAACCGCCTGAGCCACCTTCCCGCCTGGACACAGGCTGTGTCACTGGAGGTGCTGGACCTGCGAAACAACAGCTTCAGCCTCCTGCCAGGCAGTGCCATGGGTGGCCTGGAGACCAGCCTCCGGCGCCTCTACCTGCAGGGGAATCCACTCAGCTGCTGTGGCAATGGCTGGCTGGCAGCCCAGCTGCACCAGGGCCGTGTGGACGTGGACGCCACCCAGGACCTGATCTGCCGCTTCAGCTCCCAGGAGGAGGTATCCCTGAGCCATGTGCGTCCCGAGGACTGTGAGAAGGGGGGGCTCAAGAACATCAACCTCATCATCATCCTCACCTTCATACTGGTCTCTGCCATCCTCCTCACCACGCTGGCCACATGCTGCTGCATCCGCCGGCAGAAGTTTAACCAACAGTATAAAGCCTAAAGAAGCTGGGAGACACTCTAGGTCAGTGGGGGAGCCTGAGGTACAGAGAAGAGTGAGGACTGACTCAAGGTCACATAGTGACCCAGGATCCCAGAACTCTGGTCTCCAAATTGCAACCCGGGACACCTTTCTCTGCCGCCTGCTGCATCAGCGGGTGACCCCCTTCCTGGGCTGCACTTTGGGTCCAGCTGTGGAAGCCAGAAGTTGGGCGGTTTCAGGGACAGCAGGGAATAATGTTGACCTATCAGATCAACAAATCTTCACTGAGCATCTACTTTGTGCCACACCCTGCTCTGGGCACTGGGAATGCTGGGAAATGAGATACACTCCCGCCCTCAAGAATATCCCAGTCTGGGAGGAGGGAGTGCTACAGAGCCGCGTGGTGACCACACAGTGTGCTTAGGGCCTGAGATGTGAAAGCTCAGGGCTCCAGAGCTCGGCAGGCCCCGCTGGTTCGATGCGAAGAGTCCTGCCCCAGCTATGCCAGGGTGAGAGAGGGCCAAGCCTGGTAGGATTTGTCTGAAACATTTCCAAGCAGACTGTTTGTCACATCTTCTGATAATGATTTTCAGTCTCTCTGAAAATGAAAAGCCTATGACCGGAAGAGAGAATTGGAACCATACGAGTGTGTCTTGGATCTGGTGCTGTTAGGCGGGCCGTGGCGGCTCCAACAGAGTCTGGTTAAGGGGTCCAGCCTGGCACTGGACCATTCCGTCTCCTGCTCTGGACAGGCCGTCTCCCTGCCTGGCACTCTCATGTTACACAGCCTGACCCCAGTACTGCTCTAAGCGCCGTCCCTGCCCAGCCCTTCTCCATCGCAGCCCCACCTTGGCTGCTGAGCCAGGAGCTAAAACCTTAGATATCTGGTTCTGTTTTGCACCCAGCTTGGCGATGTGGATGTGAATCCAAGCCTTGTGTCTGCCCCTATATGACAACCCTTGGAGGTTGGGATTTTATCCCTATTTTATAAAAGAGGAAACTGAAGTTCTGCAAATCTCCTTCCAGGGCCCCAGCTAACTAATGCCTTAGGTGAGATTCAAACCCTCATCCTTCTGTCTCCAGGGCCTGATCTTTGCCACTGCAGGGGCTGCAGGCCGTTAAGTGGACAGGAAGTGGCCCCACATAGCCCGAGCAGGGTCTGGAAGTATCCTGTGCTATGCACACCTGCTCTCTCCTCTCTCCCAGGCAGGCAGCTGCAGGCGCTCTCCTCCTTCTCTGCCTTAGTTTCCCTCCTTCCATCCTTTCCACCCTGGTGTGGGTTCTCCTGTTCTCTCTGTGCTCCTGCATGCTTTCATTCCCTTTTCCTCTATTGAGCAGAGCCTGGAGTTTGAGACTATTGAATCCAACCTCCGCATTGCACAGATGGGGAAACTGAGGCTTAGGAAGAGAATGAAACTTGTGGAGAGCTATACAGAGCCTCTGGGGAAAAAAAAGAGAGCCCTATTTGGGGGGTGAGATTGGGGGTTGGACCAGAGTGATGTCCTCTCTTGGCTGTCATATCACAAGATAATGCTGGCTCCAAACTTCCTTTCTGTGCCTCATCATGCAAGGATTTTTTTTTCCCTCTTCGAAAAATAGGTAGAAAGGCTCACCCAGATAACCCCCTGTCCCTCATAGCATGGAGTCATGAGCTGTCTGGGGAGAATGGACACGCTAGGACCAACTCAAGACCTTGTGTTGCTGTCTTCATCATCTTACCTGTGCTTGGCCCACAGTCTGGCTCATGATGTGGGCTCAGTAATGTGCGAGAAAATGAAAATGCCACTCTCTCCACCCCATTTTACAGAGGAGAACACCGAGGCCCAGAGGAAGTTAAGGGAGAGTCAATGGGCAGAGCCAGGGCTAGGCCCTGGTGATGGGTGGAGCACCCAGGCAGACCCAATCCTGGTTGGGATCACAACCACAGGTGCTACTGCACGTGACACTCTTCCTTAGGCCTGGAGGCCAAGGTGTGGGTCCCCACGCCTGATATTTGAAAACACTACACAATGCTGCTGTCAATTCCCAGGACCCAGGCCGCAGCCCAGGCCTCGGGACCAACTCTTCGTATAACCTACCTGAATGTATTAAAAACTAATTTTGGAGAAGCAGTGTGGCCGCCAGCCTCCTCTTTGCAACCCGCTTCATCGCATCCACTTGAACCCTGCCTCTCAATCCCATTATGGTCATTCAATCCTCATGGCAAATCCCTGGGGACACTGAGGCTCTGGGTCAGCACCACCCTGGACCTTGGAGCCGCAGCCACTAGCACGGCCCCTCCTACATCTCTGTCGCCCCACACTTGACAGGTGAGCGTGCTCCCCACCCCAGGGCTGAGAGGCTGGGGGCTTCTGTTTGTTTCCTTCCTGCTACAGCTACAGGCCCCCTCCCCTTCTCTGTGCTCAGCCCTCTGTGCCCTATCTCAGAGGCTGCACTGCCCCTCCTCCTCAGGGTCCCCAGCCCCGTCCTCTCTCCCTTGCCCTGTCATGCTCTCTTCTGCCTCCAGCTTCTCCCTCTCTATTTACATCTTCCTCTCAGACTTCAGCTGGACTCAAGTCTTGCCCATCTTAAAAATAGTGAGAAGCCCCTCAGCCATTTTCCCCTTCCTCCTCCCGCTCTTCACAGACCAGCTTCTTGGTCAAGTTGCTTCCCTTCCCACCCCTCCCATTCTCAACCCACCTGGAGCTGCCTTCAGCCCCTCCCAGCTCCATGCTGTCCTTGCTACCAGCGTCAAGGGTATCCTTTGCCAAACTCAGCACACTTTTCAGACCTCCTCTCCCTAGGCCCTGTGCAGCAGGCCCCCCACCCATACCCCTGCTGGGCATGCTCTCCCCACAGCTGTGATGCCACACAGGAAGCCGTCTCCTCCCTCCCAGGCCACTCCTTTTCAGGGTCTTTGCTCATCTTCCTCAAGCCAGCTGTAAGTGGTGATAGCCAGGGCTCCATCCTAGGCCCTTTTCCCTTGGGAACACCATGGCCTCATTGCTGAAACACCCCATTGCTCTGATGGCCCACATCTCTGTCTCCAGCCCCATCCCTCCTGAAAGTCCAACTCTGGTACCCAGAGGCCTCCCTAGGTAGAGGGCTAAAGGTCCCCATGGACTGGAGAATTCAGTGATCAGCCAGGCTGCAGATCAAGGTTGAACTTGGAAGAAAACCATACCTGGTTCCTGGCTTGGAGTTGGAGGGTGAATGTGGGGTGTGGGACAGAAGCAGCCTCACCTGGGTAGGGGAGCACTGAGAGGCATGACAGGCCAGGGCAGAGCACTCAGAGCAGGGGGTGCTTGTTCCTCTGGCCTCACACCTTCCACTTCCCCCTGTCAGCAGCCTGGCACTGTGCCTTTGCCCTTCCCTTCCCTGACTGCCTCTCCCGAAAGCTCCCACTCAGTGATGCTTTTCCTCCCCACCCCCAGGCACCCTCGACCTCTCCCCTTGGCCTGGCAGCCCCTGGACCCAGGGTTGGCAGCTCTGCCTTCTGGAGATTCTTCCATTTCTCTGGTCCGTGCCCTCTCACCTCCCCATTCCTGCTCCTGGCTCCCAGTCTGCAAAGGGAAATTCTAAACGCCTATTTCATGGGGTAGGGCTGGGGGAGAGAGGAGAGAGCACCACCCTCTGGCACACAGTAGGTGCCCCATTAAGGCCTAAGGGGAAGGCAAGAGCTTAGGCTGACCTCAGCCCAGGGTCTGCGGGCCTCTGCTCCAGCAGGGAGCCCACCAGGTCCCTGACCCCTTTTCCTGACAAACAGGGGAGTTTGCTCACCTGGCCAAGACCCCCAGTGAGGCAGAAATTCCTGTTTTCAGCCAAACATGGACACAGCTGCCAACTAGGTCATCAGAGCATCCAGCTTCTTGAGCTCTCAGCTTGCAGGGAGAGGGGAGGCCCTGCCACCCCCAGGTCACAGTAAGCCTGAGGTGCAGGGCCCAACTCCCGGGGTTCCATGCACTGGTGTGGCATTCCACCAGGAACGGGTCCCGGGACGCGCCAGCAACTCACCCTCTCAGACCCACAGGCTGGCCACATCCTCCAGGATCTGGGACCCACCGTCTGTGTTCTGTGCCCCTGTCCTTCAGGCAGCTCACTGGGCCCATGAGACCCATCTCTTTCCCGCCACCTCTCACAACATGCTCAGAGATGGCCATCGTTGAGCACTTTAGGGCATGCTGAGCACTGGATGTGCATTGTCGTGTTTAATTCTGGCAATCTTTGAAGAGATTTCTACTGTTATCATCCTCATTTTAGAGAACTGAGCTCCAGTGATGAGACTTGAACCCAGGCTGTCCCACTCTGGAGCCAGCAGTCTTAACCATTAGGCAGCACTGCCTCCTGCGCCTCTCCCACCTCCTCTGCCGGAACCAGCTCACCCCAGACCCACCTGCACAATCTCCTTCACCACCCTCACCTGTATCACCACCATCACCTTCTCTGGGAAGACTGTCTGGATTTCTCTCCTCCAACTGCCCACAGACCTGGGCTGCCCTCAGCATTGGGTGTCTGCCTGACCCACCCACTGGGCCAGGAGCTCCTGGGGGGAGGTCCTACCCGGAGTCCTATCTGTCCCCAGGGCCTGTGAGCCAACACAGACTAAAGCCAGCTCAGAAAAGGTTTTCTGAGTGAATGGCCCCTGTCCTCCAGGACTCAGAAGCTTGTGGAGTTGAGACAAGCCCTCAGAGAATGTGGCGAGGAGGAGGCTTTTTGAACAGACCCAGGGGACACAGAGAGGACAGGGGAATGCAGACTGTGGGCCGCCCACAGCAGCAGGGGCCAGTGGGAGGGCAAAGAATCCTCTCTGACCACCCTCCGTTCCTTGAAGCTTCCTCAGGCCTCTAGGACCCTGTCTTATCTTTGTCTTCCCCCTCCTTTGCTCCCCCTCGTCTCCCATTCTTCTCTTCTTGGTCATCTCCCCCCACCCCCACCCCTATCGCACTGGAAACAGTTGGGCTGTGGTGGCTAAGAATGAGGAGGGCAGGGGGAGGGAGGCCCGAGCTGTTTATAGGAACTGGAGCAGCTCCATCCATCAGCTCTGTTTGGAACTGGAGACCAAGCATAATAAATACCTTGGCTCCTCCCCAGCTGCGCTTTCCCTGAACTTGGCCGTCCGAACTGCAGCTCTCCCTGGCCCGCTGGTTCCCAGGACCCAGTCTCATTCCGCCCCACCCTACCTCACCTCCCACCAAGCTGCCCTGGAAAGAGCCCGGCCTCTGGGACCAGATACACTGGCCTGAGTCTAGGTTCTGCTTCTTCTTCACTGTGGGACCAAGGCCAAGTCCGTCACTTAGCTGCGCCTCTATTTCTGCGTCTGTAAAATGGGGTCATAATCATCGCCCGCCTACCCCCAAACTCATCACTGCTCATTCGTTCAGCCAGAGTAGCTTGGGCAGCTGCTCTGTGCTGGGCCCTAGGCCCTGCAGGATACAGGGAACAGTTGGAAGAGCCTCTGCCTATGGGGTGGAGAGAGGGGACCAACACCACAACCCAAGCCAGGAAGTGGTGAGCGCCTTGAGGGAGGTCCAGATTTTGTGCTAGGGAAGTTTGTTTGTAGCAGGGAGCAGCCCTTCCAGCTGGAGGAGTGAGGCAAGACTTCGAGGACATCTGGGCTGGCTCTGCAAGGAAGGGTAGGATTTCAACACGTGGAGATGGGAAGAGGCTTTCCAGGCAGAACAAATGGCAGGACCCAAGGCCTGGCAGCAAGAAGAGCCAGGGCATGCCTGGGAGTAGAGGGGTGTCCCTGGCCCAGCCTCCACCACATCACTTTCTCCTCTCTCCTCATTCAGCACCTTCTGCTCAGGACTTCCAGCCTTCTGGAATCTTCCCTCCTTCCCTGGAGAGCTTCCAACTCACCCAGCTAGGCCCTCCCAAGTTGTGGATGCATTCCCAGAATTCTACCATCATGTCCCCACTCCCGCCTTCTCTGAAAAAGCCACCCTAGAAAGCAGAAGATTCAGATCGGGAAAAAGCATGGACCAATAGCATGTTTCTGGAGTGAATAAGGGAAAAAATGAAGAAAGAAATGTGTAAAAGATTGAGTCAGTGAAGGAGAGAGTGAGTGAGCAAATGACTGAAAGCAGCCAGCGTTTCCGGAACCCCGCCACATCTCATACTGGGTGCTGCACAGGCAGCGTTCCTCCTGTTGGGGCGCTTATGGGGAAACATACATTAAGCACACACAAACAAAAACGATGGCAAATTGTAGTGAGTGCTATGAAAGGGAGTGAAGGGCGAGATCACTGAGGGGTGGGACTCAGAAGAATCGTCTCTGAGGACATGACCTGTCAGCTAAGATGGAAGGAGGAGGACTTCAGTTGAGAGAGCAAGTGAATTAATACTTCCCATGGCCTCGTCTCCTCACTCTCATGAATTTGCCAAGCTGCCTGGGGAGAGTGCAGCCTGAACTCTGGACCCTGAGGTCCTTTCTCATGCACTGAAAGCAGCTCCCCACCCCTGGACCCTCCCTGTCCCTCAGTGACTTGACTGCCCCATTCTAGCATCATGGAAAAAACACAGAAGGCCATGTATAGGGTGGTGGGAAGGATGTCAAGCATTCTGGGGGCAGGGGACTAGCTAGGCTGCAGGGTGAGGGAGTCCAATTCCAAAGGCCCCTGCTTTTTTATTTTATTTTATTTTATTTGGTGGAGGATGAGCCAAAAATGTTTCCCTCCTCACTTTCCACACTGCTCATGTCAGCTTGTACCACCCTCCCCTTTGATCCCAGATAACCCATTGTATCCATCCTCCTGTATGTTTTCTCCTTAATTGAGTAATCACTGACAGACACATTTAAATTGTATGCAAACACACATATGCATGTATTAGAGATTTTAAATGTTATTTTATAAAAGTGGGACGATATTCTATTATACTCTCTTGCATTTCACTTTTTTTATTCAATAGTACTTCAAGGAAATCCCCCCAAATAAACTGATATAAGTTTCAAATCATTTTTGAGATTACATTGTATTCCATAGTGTGAGTATTCCATAATCTATTCAGTCATTCTCCTATTGGTGAACGATAGTTTTATCTTTTCTTCAACTATAAACATGAGGCAAAAAATTCTATTCATGTGCCTGTACTCTCTAAGGTTTGTGTTCTTGTGGAATGAATACCTAGAAGTAAATCAGTGGAGATGTATATATTCTACACATTTTAAATGTATATTATATATACTTTTAATAAAGTTTGCATTTCAAAAAAACAGTAATGTTTCACATTTCCACAAACAACATATGAAAGTATATTTTCCTGTGTTTCCCTGCCAGAAATGCAGGTTTTAGCTGTGGGTATAAAATGATCTGTCACTGTTACTTTAAATTGCATTTTCCTACTGCTGTAGCTGAGCAGCTTTTCGTTTGTTTTTGGTTTTTTTTTTTTTTTTTTTGCCATTTGGATGAACTCTTCTGTGAATTGCCCATTTTTATCCTTTGCCCATTTTTCTACTGAGTTAACGCTTTCTTATTAATTTATAAATCCTTATTGTATGTTGTAGATCTTAAACTTTGTCTCACATTTCCATAACTCGCTTGTCTATTGACCCTGCTTATGTATCTTTTGGCCTACAATGTTTTCCAAGGTCTCACTTTTCCTTAATCACTTCTTAATTTTATTAAGTTTCACTCAGGTTGCTCATATAGTCTCCTAATTTTTCTTGTAAAATTTGTCATGTTGGCTAGGTACAATGGCTCACATATGTAATCCCAGCACTTTGGAAGCCCAAGGTGGGCAGATCACCTGAGGTCAGTAGTGCACGACCAGCCTGGCCAGCATGGTGAGACCCCATCTCTACTAAAAATACAAAAAAAATTAGCCAAGCCTGGTGGTGCATGACTATAATCCCTGTTACTCGGGAATCTGAGGCAGAATAGCTTAAACCCAGGAGGCAGAGGTTGGTAGTGAGCCGAGATGGTGCCACTGTATTCCAACCTGGACGACAAGAGCAAAACTCTGTCTCAAAAGAAAAAAAAAAAAAACCCAAAATTTGTTATCTTGCTTTTTATTTTACATTTAAATCTTTACATAACCTGAGATGTTGATTTTTTTTTAAATAGAGAGAGAGTCTCCCTATGTTGCCCAGGATGGTCTTGAACTCCTGGGCTCAAGGGATCCTCGTGCCTTAGCCTCCCAAAGTGCTAGGATTACAGGTGTGAGCCACCATGCCCAGCCAACCTGAGATGTGTTTTTTATTTTGAAGTTGAATAATCATCCAATTTTACTTGCCTCAAAATGAATAGTAATTGTGAAAGCATTGCTTATTAAATAATTAAAAGGTTACTCTGTCAGATATTAAATTCTGATATATATTTGAGATCTATTTCTTGATTTCTTATTTTTTTTCACTGATCTATTTCTCTGTTCCTATACCATTACTCTAATGACTGGTTTTAAAGTTGGTTCTGATACCTGCAACACAAGTCATTTGGTACCGTTACTATTTTTCATATCTTTTTGGCTATTCTCAGGAATTTATTCCTTCGTATAAACATCAAGATCATCACACTGTGTTTGGAATTGATTTTGGAAGGTTTGACATTTCTATATTAAGTCTTCCCATCCAAGAGTATGGTGTATCTTTCCATTTATTCAGATCTTGTGTTCTCTTTTTGTGTTGTTTTTGAGACAGAGTCTTGCTCTGTCACATAGGCTGGAGTGCAGTGGCACAATCTCAGCTCACTGCAACCTCCGCCTCCTGGGTTCAAGTGATTCTCCTCCCTCGGCCTCCTGAGTAGCTGGAACTACAGGCATGCGCCACCACACCTGGCTAATTTTTGTATTTTTAGTAGAGATGGGGTTTTGCCATGTTGGCCAGGCTGGTCTCGAACTCCTGACCTCAAGTGATCCACCCGCCTCAGTCTCCCAAAGTGCTGGAATTACAGGCGTGAGCCACCACGCCTGGCCTCTGATCCTGTGTTCTATCTTGCTACAAGATTGTATACCTTTCTTCATAGAGGCCCTATGTCTTTCCTGTTAAATTTATTTCTAAATATAGTTTTTGTCAATATCATAATGGGAATATTTTTTTCTATTTCCATTTCTATGCATTTATTGTCAAAAATAAGAAAAACAATTGGTTTTTGTACATTTATCTTATATCTAATAACATCATTTTTTCTTAATAGTTCAAATAGGATTTTTCTTTTGCAGTTATTCTATTTTATCTTATTTGCTAGAGGCTCTGAGGTTTTCTAGATATACAATAATTTAATTGCCTCATTGTTCCCACAATTTCCTTGACACTCTCACTACAGTAGCATCTACCTCCAGCCATGTCTCTCCTCACCTGGCTTGCACCCAGGTTACAGGGAATCCCACTGCCCACAGTAGAGTTTCTTCTCTCATTTCCTCTCTTCTCAAAGCCAAGACTCCAGTTCCCTGTTTCCCTGGTTTACAAGGAGCAGAGTAGGGTATGGGTGGGGGTGCTCAGGTTCTCTGCTGCTTTGTTCCACAGAATGAATTTGTCCCACCCTCACTGGAATTCAGCTTTCCTAGGGCAAAGGTTGAAAACTGGTGCCATTTGGGCCAGATTTAGCCTTCAGACATGATTTATTTGGCCCACACAGTGGTTTATAAAAATTTTGATTAGTTGCCAACATTTAAAAATTGTAAGAGTTGTTTTATATGGGAACATATAAAAATCTGGATATCTAATTTTTCTTAAAATCCTGAAAGATCTGAGAAACTGGGCCCTCAGCCCACAGGACAATGAGTGGCAGGAGCTGTGAAATTGCATGTCCCACCTAGACTGTGAGCTCCTCAAAAGCAGGAGGTCAACCTGTCCCTTCTGTATCCCCAGCATGTACCCCCAGGGCCTGGCTCCAGGGAGGGGTTCATGAAAGCTTAATTACTTTCCTTCAGTAAGTTTTAAAGATATGTGAGTTGATTAAGGGTGCTGAACTTCATTATGCCTTGGCAGTCTGGTGAAGCCTAAGGACCTCTTTTCAGAATAAGGTTTTAAAATTCATAAAATAAAAAATACACATGATTATAAAGGAAAGCAATTCTACTGACTGTGCTTACCAAAATATTAAAAAATAGGCCGGGCGCGGTGGCTCAAGCCTGTAATCCCAGCACTTTGGGAGGCCGAGACGGGCGGATCACGAGGTCAGGAGATCGAGACCATCCTGGCTAATACGGTGGAACCCCGTCTCTACTAAAAAATACAAAAAACCAGCCGGGCGACGAGGCGGGCGCCTGTAGTCCCAGCTACTCGGGAGGCTGAGACAGGAGAATGGCGTCAACCCGGGAGGCGGAGCTTGCAGTGAGCTGAGAGCCGGCCACTGCACTCCAGCCTGGGCGGCAGAGCAAGACTCCGTCTCAAAAAAAAAAAAAAAAAAAAAAAAAAATAAATAAATAAATTGTGATTTAGGAATACATGTTCTTTATGAGCACATTACACAACAAGATCTAGTGGCAGGTCTAATAACTACCGTAATTTTGAAGCACCGATAAGCATAAATGATGTTCTGAGAGATCTGTAACAAGGCATGAAAACGTGTGATTTCTGTTGGTTATGGGACTGCTAAAGTCATTTGTACTGTAAATACCATGGGGATTCGTGGTCTACATTCAAGATGGAAAGAATGATTGCATTTCAATGAGAAGCTAATGATGAAAATAAAGATGTAATTTTTTCTCCACCAAGTTCACAGACCCCAAGAATTCTACCCACAGATCCCGTGGATAACAGATCAAAACCTCTACTTTCGGGAAAAGGTGGGAATGTCAGCTACAACCAAATCACAATAACAAGGAAACACAATCCCTTAGAAACCGTCCCAGTTGTGGGTGTTCTCATTCAAGGCAGGGTGGGAGTATAAATGAAATCACCTATTCTGGAGGGCCCTTTGGCAATATGTTCCAAGAATCTTAAAAATGTGCATCTGCTTTAATCTAGCAATTCTGTTTCTAGGAGTTTATCCTCAGGAAATAAAGACGTAGCCAAAAAAAAAAGAAAAAAAATTGAGTGTGAAGACGTTTGTCATAGCCAAGGACACATCCAGTTCTTGTGGAGCCTGAAGTTTAGACAATTTAGGGAGCCCCTATAACACAAAGAATACAAAATTATGAATATAAAATTGCCAGATTACTCCCAGGCATTTGAAAGGGACTCATGCAAATGGGGTCCTTTCATCAGCTTCACATAGATTCACCCCAAACATCACATTATTAATAATAATCTAAAATTAGAAATGATCTAAAACAGCCAACAATTGGGGATGGATATAAGTTTTAGTACATTTATATAAGTGATATTGATCAATCATTTAAAATGATATGAATGTAGCAGTCTACTGATGTGGAAAGATGCTCAAAACGTAGTATGAAGTGAAAAAGCAGGTTATAAAATGGTGATATACGTAGTAAAATCCCAGTTTTGTTAAAATAACATAATATTTATGTGTAGTAGGATGTCAAATGGGACTTTCCTGTCTCAGAATTGCTGCTGTATCCCTAGAGCCTCAAAAGCAGCACCAGACACAATCCATCAGGACTTGGGCAGATTATGATGCCCTCATACAGCCTCAGAGCAGGCACTGACCCGGGAGAGCAGGATGGATGCAGGGGCTTTCCATGGGGAGAATCACCTCAGTGCTGTGCCTCACCCCACATAACTCAAGCCAAGAGAATGGGGCTTCCCTGGAGCTTGGGGGAAACAGAACCTGACCCACCTCTCCCCTGGAAAAGTCTGAAGAGAAAAGGCTGATGGGAGCTGTCCCTGGTGGTAGCATGAGGGGTGGGGGCTGCCGTGGGAGCAGCCAGTGCTTGCAGGGTGCAAAAGAGAGAAATGTTTCCTGTGCTACCAACCAGAAACAGTGCAAGGTATCCAAGTGTCAGTCATCATGAAAGATCCCTGCCCAAAGAAGTCTGCCCTCCAGGAGAAGGGGACCCCTACAGAAGGACCCTCAGCCAGAGTGAAGGGGACAGGCACAGGTGGTCTTGGGGGATATGTCACCCAAGCCCAGGAACTAGCTGGAGGAGATCAACAAAGAAGCCTGCACACAACCCAAAAAATATTTGTCCCTTTAAAACAAGGGCCAGAGTTTGGGCATCGGACACCTAGGGGAGTCTAACATCAGGTTACAATAACTCCATTCAGATCTGACCTTGTGCTTGCCTATATCTCCCCCAAACCCCTCTCAACCTGGAGCCCAATTCAAAGAAGCAGAATAGATAATGGGAGAGACAAGCAAGGCTCCCATTCCTCACTGCAGGTCTCTGAGCTCACAGAGCTCTAGGGGAAACTCAAGTTGATTTGTTGGCTTAGCTGAGGTATAATTTACACATGGTAAAATTCACGCTTAATAACGTTCTCTTCTATGAGTTTGGAAAAACACATAAAGTTATGTAACTACCACCACAATCAAGATATAAATCCTTTCTCTCACCCTAAAGAGATAGGGTTTAGTTTTGGATATAGTTTTGCCTTTTCCAGAAAGTCATATAAATGAAATCACACAATATGTAGCCTTTTGAGTCTGGGCTCTTTCACTTAGTTCAATGGACTTGGGATTCATGCACGTTTTTGAAAGTACTGGAAGTTCCTTCCTATCACTGAGTAGTATTCCATTGAATGGATGTACCACAGGATGTCTAACCATTCACCTACTAAAGAACATTTGGGTTGTTTCTAGGTTTTGGCAATTATAAATAAAAATGCTATAAAAATTCATATACAGATTTTTGTGTAAACAAATGTTTTTGTTTCTCTTGGGGAAATACCTAGGAGTGGGAGTGTTAGGTCACTAGGCAGGTGTATGTTTCACTTTCAAAGACACTGACAAACTGTTTTCCAAAGTCATTGTCCAATATTTAACTCCCATCAACAATGTGTAAGAGTTCCAGTTGCTCCACATCCTCACCAACACTTAGTATTGTTATTTTTTTCTTTAATCCATTTAATGGGAGTGTAGTAAGAGGCTAAAGTTTTGTGTTTTTAAAATAGGCTTCAATTTTTAGAGCAGGTTTAGGTTCACAGCAAAACTGAACAGAACGTACAGAGTTCCCACACCCACCTACTTCCACACAACCACAACCTCCCCACCATCAACATCCTGCAGAAGAGTAGAACATTTGTTACAATCAATTAACCTACATGGATGCATCATTATCATCTGGAATCCATAGTTTACATTAGGGTTCACTCTTGGTGTTGTACATTCTATGAATTTTGACAAATCGATAATGACATGTACTCATCATTGTAGCATGGTACAGAATAGTTTCACTGACCTAAAAATCCTCTGTGCTCTGCCTAATTATTCCACTCCCCTCTAACCTCTGGCAATGATTGATCTTTTTACTTTTGCCATAGTTCTGCCTTTCCTAGAATGTCATATAGTTGCAGTTGTTCAGTATGTAACATTCTCAGACTGGCTTCTTTCACTTAGTAACATACATCTGAGTTTCCTCCATGTCTTTTCTTTCCTTGATAGCTGCTTTTGAGTGCTGAATAATATTTCATTGTTTGAATGTGCCATAATTTATCCTTTCACCTACTGAAGGACATCTTGATTGCTTCCAAGTTTTGGCAATTGTGAATAAAGCTGCTATAAACATCTGTGTGCAGGATTTTGTGTGAACGTAAGTTTTCAGCTAATCTGGGTAAATACCACGGAGTGCAATTGCTAGATCAAAGAATAAGAGTATGTTTAGTTTTGCACACACACACAAACCTGCCAAACTGTCTTCAAAAGTGACTGTACCATTTTGCATTCCCACCAGCAATGAATGAGAGTTCCTGTTGCTGCACATCCTTGCCAGCCTTTAGTGTTGTCAGTGTTTTGCATTTTGGCCATTCTATCAGGTGTTTAGATATCTCTTTGTTGTTTTAATTTGCAACTCTAACGATGTATGGCGTTGAGCATTTTTTATGTGCTTATGTGTCATCTGTATATCTTCTTTGGTGGGGTGTCTGTTCAAGTCTTCTGCCCATTATAAAATGGATTATTTTCTTGTTGTTGAGTTTTAAGAGCTCTTTATATATTTTGGATAACAGTCCTTTAAGCTTGCAGAAGAATTGCAAGAATAGTACAAAGAACACCCATGTATACCCTTTATCCACATTCACCAGCTGTTAGTGATTGTTAACATTTTGCTTTGTCACTTTCTCTTTATACACACATTTTTTTCTTAACCATTTTAGAGTAAGTTGCATACATCATTACCCCCAAACATTTTAACATGTATTTTCTAAAAAATATATATATTATCTTACATAACTACAATATAGTTATCAAATTCAGGAAATTTAACATTAATATAATACCATCATATAATCCTTAGGCTAGATCCAAATTTCACAAAATGCCCCCAATAACATGCTTTGTAGCAATCTTCACCTGTGATCCAGTACTGGATCTAAGATCTTGGCTGCCATGTCTCTTTAGTTCCCTTTTATCCAGCACAGTTCTTCAGTATATTATTGTCTCTTATGACATTGACATTTTTGATGACTCTGGGCCAATTATTTCGTAGACTGTTTTTATTTTGGTTTTGTCTGATAGTTTCTCTGTCAGGTTCTGCCTTTTTGGTGAGAATACCATTTTTCAAGAGATAAGAAAAACCAGAATTTTTGCTACTCTCACACTCACCATAGAACACTTCATTTCTGGTCACCAAAACATGTAGCATTTCTTCCCACCAACCACCAATTTTCTCCAGCGGGCACCATCTGGGCATCCTATGATTCAATGCTATCCTGACACTATCTACCTGGAGGTAGCGTCAGATCCACATTGCTCCACCCCACTTCAGATGCCGATCACAAGTCCCAGGTTGTGACGTATGCTTCTGAGCAGTCAGCTGTAAATCAGGGTTCCCAAGATGTCCTCCTTAGGTTTAATTAGTCTACTGGAACAGATCGTGGAACTCAGGGAAATACTTTACTTACATTTACCCATTTATTATAAAGGATGTTAGAAAAGATACAGAAGAGCAGCTAGATGGAAGATATACATAGGGCAAGGTATGTGGGAGCTTCCATGCACTCTCCAGGCACACTATCCTCCCAGTACCTCCAGGTGTTCGGCAATCTGGGAGCTCTCCAAACCCAGTCCTTTTAGGTTCTCATGGAGGTTTCATTAGGTAAGCATGATGGATTACATCATTGGCCTTTGGTGAACAACTCAACCTACAGCCTGGGGCTGAAAGTTCCAACCCTCTAATCATGGCTTGATCTTTCCTGTGACCAGCCCCTATGCTGAAATTATCTAGAGGCCTCCAGCCACCAGTCATCTCATTGGCATACAAAAGATATTCTTATCACTCAGGAGATTCCAAGGGTTTGGGGAGCTGTTGTAAGAATTAGGGGCAGAGATCAAATATATGTGTTTCTCATTATATCCCACCTATCACACCACAGAAGTGAGGTAGTATCTTTCTCGGGGAACCACATCAGAAGGCACTTTATGCCAGACCCTTATTTAGCAGACTTAAAAAAACATAACTGAATCTACAAGGAACTTAAACAAATTTACAGGAAGAAAAACAAACACTCCCATTAAAAAGTGAGCAAAGGACATGAACAGACACTTCTCAAAAAAAGATATTCATGCAGCCAACAAACATATGAAAAAAACTCACTGAGCATTAGAAAAATGCAAATCAAAACCACAATGAGATACCATCTCACGTCTCTCGGCTGGCTGGGCGCGGTGGCTCACGCCTGCAATCCCAGCACTTTGGGAGGCCAAGGCGGGTGGATCATTTGAGGTCAGGAGTTTGAGACCAGCCTGGCCAACATGGTGAAACCCCGTCTGTACTAAAAATACAAAAATTAGCTGGGCGTGGTGGTGGGTGCCTGTAATCCCAGCTACTTGGGAGGCTGAGACAGGAGAATCGCTTGAGCCCAGGAGGTAGAGGTTGCAGTGAGCAGAGATCGTGCCACTGCACTCCAGCCTGGGCAATACAGTGAGATATCATCCCACACCAGTCAGAATGGCTATTATTTAAAAAGTCAAGAAACAACTTCTGGCAAGGTTATGGAGGAATAGCAACGCTTTTACACTGTTGGTAGGAATGTAAATTAATTCAACCATTGTGGAAGACGGTGTGGTGATTCCTCAAAGATCTAGAACCAGAAATACCATTGACCCAGAAATCTCATTACTGGGTATATACCCAAAGGAATACAAATAATTCCATTACAAAGATACATTAACATGTATATTCATTGCAGCACTATTCACAATAGCAAAGATATGGAATCAACCCAAATGCCCACCAATGATAGACTGGATAAAGACAATGTGGCACATATACACCATGGAATACTGTGCAGCCATTTAAAAAAAAGAGAGAGAGATCATGTCCTTTGCAGGGACATGGATGGAGCTGGAAGGCATTATCCTCAGTAAACTAATGCAGGAACAGAAAACCAAACACCACATGTTCTCACTTTTAAGTGGGAGCTGAACAATGAGAACACGAGGACACAAGGAGGGAAACACACACTAGGGCATGTTGGCGGGGGGTGGGGGTGGTGCATTAAGAAGAATAGCAAATGCTTGCTGAGATTAATACCTAGGTCATGGGTTGATAGGTGCAGCAAACTACCATAGCACACATTTACCTATGTGACAAACCTGCACATCCTACACATGTACCCTGGAACTTGAAATAAAAATAAAACTGAGCACTTCTGTGAAGAAACTCATTGGTAGCTTGCCAAGACAATCCTAAGTCAAAAGGACAAAGCTGGAGGCGTCACGCTACCTGACTTCAAACTATACTACAAGGCTACAGTAACCAAAACAGCATGGTACTGGTACCAAAACAGAGATACAGAACAATGGAACAGAACAGAGTCCTCAGAAATAATACCACACATCTACAGCCATCTGATCTTTGACAAACCTGAGAGAAACAAGAAATGGGGAAAGGATTCCCTATTTAATAAATGGTGCTGGGAAAATTGGCTAACCATAAGTAGAAAGCTGAAACTGGATCCTTTCCTTACTCCTTCTACGAAGATTAATTCAAGATGGATTAGAGACTTAAATGTTAGACCTAATACCATAAAAACCCTAGAAGAAAACCTAGGTAATACCATTCAGGACATAGGCATGGGCAAGGACTTCATGTCTAAAACACCAAAAGCAACGGCAGCAAAAGCAAAAATTGACAAATGGGATCTAATTAAACTAAAGAGCTTCTGCACAGCAAAAGAAACTACCATCAGAGTGAACAGGCAACCTACAGAATGGGAGAAAATTTTTGCAATCTACTCATCTGACAAAGGGCTAATATCCAGAATCTACAAAGAACTCAAACAAATTTACAAGAAAAAAACAACCCCATCAAAAAGTGGGGAAAGGATATGAACAGACATTTCTCAAAAGAAGACATTCATACAGCCAACAGACACATGAAAAAATGCTCATCATCACTCGCCATCAGAGAAATGCAAATCAAAACCACAATGAGATACCGTCTCACACCAGTTAGAATGGCAATCATTAAAAAGTCAGGAAACAACAGGTGTTGGAGAGGATGTGGAGAAATAGGAACACTTTTACACTGTTGGTGGGATTGTAAACTAGTTCAACCATTATGGAAAACAGTATGGCAATTCCTCAAGGATCTAGAACTAGATGTACCATATGACCCAGCCATCCCACTACTGGGTATATACCCAAAGGATTATAAATCATGCTGCTATAAAGACACATGCACACGTATGTTTATTGAGGCACTATTCACAATAGCAAAGACTTGGAATCAACCCAAATGTCCATCTGTGACAGACTGGATTAAGAAAATGTGGCACATATACACCATGGAATACTATGCAGCCATAAAAAAGGATGAGTTTGCGTCCTTTGTAGGGACATGGATGCAGCTGGAAACCATCATTCTTAGCAAACTATCACAAGAACAGAAAACCAAACACCGCATGTTCTCACTCATAGGTGGGAGCTGAACAATGACATCACTTGGACTCAGGAAGGGGAACATCACACACCGGGGCCTATCATGGGGAGGGGGGAGGGGGGAGGGATTGCATTGGGAGTTATACCTGATATAAATGATGAATTGATGGGTGCTGACGAGTTGATGGGTGCAGCACACCAACATGGCACAAGTATACATATGTAACAAACCTGCACGTTATGCACATGTACCCTAGAACTTAATGTATAATAAAAAAAAAAATTAAAAAAAAAAATAAAAATAAAATAAAATAAAATAAAACTGAGAATGAGGCTTTTCATTGATATTTAACATGATATTGTCCCCTTCCCCCAAAGCTATAAGATCTGCTCAAGATGTCATCATCCAGGTTGAGGGAAAGGAAAGCCAGTGAAACAGGCTTGCAAGGTACTGTTGTCAGAAAAATAAAGCTATTACATGATTCTACTCCACTGAGTCTGGCTTATAATATGCATTAGGAAAAAATTAACAGACTGGAATGAGGGCACTCTCCAAAAAATAAGAGTGGGAGAAGGATTTCAGGTGGTTTCTCTTTTCTTTGGTTTATCAGTGTAGTGGACTCATACCAAGCAAGCATTTAATTTAGCCACCACCCACCTCCAAACCCTGCCCTCCCATTCCACTTTGAACTAGACATTGGTCTTTGATGCTCATGGTCAAAAAGTAAAGAAGATGAAATAATGTAATCTTTGTCTTTTGAATTTCTAGTATCCCAGGTCATTCTTCTTAAGAGATTATCCAGGGCCATTTTTTAATGTAATTTTCACCTTATACCTGTAAGATTTCAATGACACTATATTTCCAGATTTTTTTTGTACTATTAACTTATATTACTCATGATTGATAATAAAAATTGATATTAAAAAAGGTGAAATATCACCTCTTTCCATGAATTGGCGTTTTGAATTGTGAACCAGAAACCCAAGAAGCCTGGGGTGGGGATCGCACGTCCTTTGCTCTCTCACCAGAACTGTCAGTCTTCAGAGAGGGGACTGGGGGTGGGGTGGTTTATATGTCACTACAGACATCATGGAAATTCTCAGTGTGGCATCTGCAGGAGAAGGCAGAGCTTAGAGGCAGCACCTCAGAGGGGAAAACACCTCTATGGCAGTCAGCAGGCTGGCCTTTCTTCCTCTTAAATGTCTCTGATCTTGCCTCCATCTTCGTGTCCATGAGGGTTCAAGCCTTCATCATTTCTCACTTGGACTGTGGTCCCAGCCCAGACCTCCCTGGTCTCCCTGTGTTTGGTCCGTTCTGTAGCTGAATAATTATCCCAGAGCCCTGCTATTTTTCTACCTTCTTTCCATGGCACCCAGTGTTCCATTGCTTATTCAACTAAATGCATTCACAAACCTCAATACCCTAACGTCACATTCCCCCACCTTCTGGTTCCACCTGACCTCTCCCCACTACCAGTATCTACATCGCAGCCCACTGTGAGCTCCTCACAATCTCCCCAGCCTGCCCCTTCCTACCCCTCGCTGAGCCTTTGCTCATGTCCGGCAACGCCTTCCCTTGATAGTGTAGCCTGCCCAGCTCTGGACTATCCTTGAAGGGCAAACATCAAAGCTACTACATTCAAGAAGCCTTTAGCAAACCTTTCTTGAATGGGAATTGTGGCCAGGCTCTGCAAAGCCCTGAGGATACCACAGTGAGGATGATACAAGCTCTGCTTCCAAGGATTCACAGTCCATCAGGGAGTGGAGACAGAAGCACATCAACAGAGTCAGAAAGGCTAGATGGGAAGAAAAGGACAGAAAAACTATATTGGTAGCAGAAAAGTAAGTTGCCCTTTTAGGTAATGTATTAATTTGCTAGGGCTACTGTGAAACTGGTGGTCTTAAACCACAGAAATCTATTGTCTCGGCAGGGCGCTGTGGCTCACGCCTGTAATCCCAGCACTTTAAGAGGCCAAAGTGAGTGAATCACCTGAGGTCAGGAGTTCGAGACCAGCCTGGCCAATGTGGTGAAACCCCCGTCTCTACTAAAAATACAAAACTAGCCAGGTGTGGTGGCAGATGCCTGTAGTCCCAGCTACTCGGGAGACTGAGGCAGAATAATTGCTTGAACCTAGGAGGTGGAGGTTCCAGTGAGCCAAGATCACACCACTGCACTCCAGCCTGGGTGATGGAGTGATACTCTGTCTCGAAAAAAAAAAGAGAAATCTTTTGTCTCGCCATTCTGAAGGCTGGAAGTTCAAGATCAAGACGTCAGCAGGGCGGTGCTCCCTCTGAAGGCTCTGGGGAAGGATCTGTCCAGGCCTCTCTTCGGGTTCTGGTAGATCCTGGACCTGTGGCAGCATAACTTCAGTCTTCACATGGCGTTCTCCCTGTGCATATGTCTCTGTGCCCCCATGTCCCCTTTTTACAAGGACACCAGTCATAGTGGAATTAGTTCCCACCCTACTTCAGTGTAGCCTCACAGCATCTGCAGTGACCCTGTTTCCGAACAATGTCACATTCTGAGGTACTGAGGGTTAGGACTTCAACATATGAGTTTTTTGGGGGGACAAAATTCAACCCATAACAGATGGAGACAGCCAAGAACCCAAAGGGCAGGGATGAGTGCGGAAGAATAAAACTGGGGTTGTTGGGTTCAAGCTACATTTGCCTCTGTGAGAAAGGCAGCTGTGTCAGAAGAGGGATCTAGGGGAGACAGAAACAGTTCATGGGGATTGAAAAACACACGTCACTGCTATGTGGTATGCCATGCCAGCTCTTTATTCTGTGTTTCCACAAAATCGATTTCTATTCTGGATAGTGGAGTCGGGGAGGGGATTGCTGATGTGCTGGCCCCAAAGCTGGGCAGGGCAAAACCAGCACTGCCCACAGGAGGCCAGGGCTGCTAGGCAACATAAGCTAAAGCAATGCAGCAAGGCATAGAGGAGGAGATGGGAGAGTAGAGTGAGGCAAAGCCTGGGCAGCCGGCTTCGTGAAGACACAACTAACTGCATTCAGCCTCACATTGCCACATGCATTCATTTTTGCAAGTACATTTGATTCTCTTAAATACTTTATATGGTGGAAATTATTGTCTCTGTTTTATAGTTCCTATTTACACACCGTGGCTCAAGGTGGCTCAAGTGTGACGTGACCTGCTGAAGGTACCATAGCAGGTACCGGCAGAAGTGGCTTTGAACCCAGGAAGTCTGATGGCAAAGCCCATGTTTGTTCCATAGTCCCGCAGGGACACTCTGTGCATAGCCTCTTCTTTTTTTTTTTTTTTTTTTTTTTTTTTGTGAGACAGTCTTACTCTGTTACCCAGGCTGGAATGCAGCAGTGCGATCTTGGCTCACTGCGACCTCCGCCTCCTCGGTTCAAGCAATTCTCGTGCCTCGGCCTCCCGAGGTAGCTGGAATTACAGGCGTGCATCACCATGCCTGGTTAATTTTTGTAATTTCAGTAGAGACGGGATTTTGCCATGTTGGCCAGGCTGGTCTCGAACTCCTGGCCTCCAGCAATCTGCCCATCTCAGCCTCCCAAAGTGCTGGGATTGTAGGTGTCAGCCACCATGCCCGGCCTGTAGCCTCTTCTTTAGCAACCCAGGCACCTCATGAACAGCTGAGATCCAGTAATCTGTGTGTGTTGACTGACCAAGGAATGTTTCTGTGCAGCCACCTCCAGAGCCCAAGCCACATCAGCTGCAGCTGGGGTGGACATTTCTTTGCCAGTCCAGGCTCACCTCACATGGCCAGCATCCTACCCAAGCCGTGAGTTTCCGCATCTGCTGCAGGCTCTTTGACACCACCTGACCTTGCTTGGGCAAGCATTGCAGCTCAGATGTCTCAGGGACCTTACCCAGTGGGGGATGGAGTCAGCAGATCAATCACCAGTTTCCAGTCCTGCAGATGAGCAATTCTGGAAGGCATTCTGTAGGCTTGAGGGGTCCTGATAGAACACAGCCCTGTCACCCACTGTGGAGACTGATAAAACACACCCTGGCAATGGCTTTGCTTCCTTCTTGTCCTGTTCTCCCTACTCCCTTACTCCTGCCTCCTGGGATCACCTCCCCAGTAACTAATTGCCCCAAGTCTTTGTCTCGCACTTGACTTTTGAAGAAACTCAAACCAAGACAGTGGTGGTGCTGGTGGGAAAGTGCCCGTTTCCAAGGGGGCCATTCTGAAATTGGTTAGAGCAGGGAGTAAGAAGCCAGCAAAGGCTGAAGTACAGAATATCACAAGGATTTTGCTTCAGGGGGAATGCTGGAGAGGAAGACCTGGGGCATATCACACACTTTGGGCTCCACTTAAGCACAGAAGACACAGACTTAGATTTGTATTTCTGGAAGACACACTGACTGCCCAATGGAAGATGGATTAAAGGGAGCCAGAATGGGGTCGGGGAGACCAGTGAGGAGACCATTGTCATAACTAAGTGTAGATGATAAGACCCAGACCAAGGAGGCACCCACAGCCTGAAGAGAAGGCTGGAGTCCAGAATAGCTTAGAGAGTGGGATCACCAAGCCTCGCCTCGGCAAGAGCCTGATAAGCTCAGGAGCTGGAAGCAGGGGAGGGAGACCGTGAGGGCTGACTCTAGGCGTCTGGTGCCTTTCTCTGATGGAGGGGTCACAGGGCAAGGAGGGGAGAGGAAGGGACCGTGTTCCAAAGGTCTCTGGAGCACAGCAGAGGTCTGTGTGTGGTGCTCAGCGGAGAGGTCAGGTTTGGAGCAGACTTGGGAGGTGTCCACCTAGTGACCTCAGTCCTGTCCCTCCCTCCTAGCCCATTCCTGGCTGTGCAGCAGGACCTCTGCCTCTTCTCCTCTCTGGTCTCCAGAACTCTCCTTGCTCCCAGCTTGAAGGTGGGGGCAGACAAGCCTGGGCCAGACCACTCCTGCCCCAAGACTCCCAGCAGGGCACTCTGAGTCCCAGGCCCCCATCCCAGGAGGAACAGTCTGGAGGTGGGGGACACAGCTGGGACCTAGTACCAGCCCTTGGGAACCTCTCTCTCATTGTTTCCATAGCAGCCCCAGCCCAAAAACAATTCCGGAGGCTCATGGGAAAGCAGCTTTTGCCAAGTCACTGCCCTGTATCAGGTGGCCTGGATGGAGTGGGGGTGGGGCATCCCTGTGGCATCAGGGAGTGAGGCAGGGAGGCTGGGGAAGGCCTGGAGTCCTGGTTCTGCATGGTGCCTGCAGCAGGCAGAATGGCAGCCGGAAATCACGGCTCACTCAAGGAAACTGACTGAAGAGAGGAATGAAGCTGTGGGCAGGGTGAAGGCCATCTGCCAGGGGTTGGGGAGCACCCAGAGACTAGCAACATCAGGGAGCTGTTACCACCCTGAGGACTGCAGGGCAGGGCAAGGGGCAGGAGTGGTATGCAGCTGGGACCTCAGAATGCAGCAGCTGCCAGATCGTGGCCACGCAGGGAGCAGCCTGGCCACCAAATGCCCCCATCTCTCTCTTCTGCTCACTAATCTCCTGCCACGGCATCTGCTGGCCAAATCTAACAGAAAAGTGATGCATGCACAGAAGTTGGCCAACCCAGGCACAGAGCAGGATGGGTCTGAGGGTGAAAGAACGTTTACAGCATGGAACCTGGATGAGTCCCCCCACACTGCACTGCTCAGCAGTGGCTCCAGAAGGCTCTTCTGTGGAGCTGCATGTCTCATCAGCAGAGGGGGAACGATGATAATGCCTATGTCCCCATCACATAGCAGGCACTCCAGACTTCCCTCCCTTCATCTAGTCCCCCTTCACATTTGACAGCAGCAAGCACCCCCATGCACACACGGACCCTCGTACAGCAGCTCTGACCCTGTGGGGCTTTCAGTCAGATGGGCTGCTTTTTGAAGCTCTCTGATGTGCAAGGCTTGGAGTCTGAAGACCTGGATTAAGGTCCTGACTCCATCCTTTACCTTAAGTTAGTCTCTTTCCATATCTGAATCTTGATTTCCTCACCTGTTAAAAAAGTCATCATAAAAAACTTCATCTCCATTATTTTTACCCACACCCTTAGCATCCTTTCCCCACATGCCCTGAGACTCTCCCTCAGAACAGAGCTGCTTGCACTGATTCACATGCACATGTAATTGACTGGTGATGAACTTCAAGCTTTTACAGGGTAATGGGAGGATAAACAAATGAATCAGCCAGTGAGTTTAGAGGGTGTATCTTGTTCATATCTTTATCATCTGAATCTAGTACAATGCCCTGCTCCTTGTAGGTACAGGACAGAAGTTTGCAGACTCACTCAACTCTCATCTCATGTATCTCTGTGTTCTGGGTACCCTGACACAGCCTGGCAAGCAGAGGGTGCTTGTGCGTGTAATCAGTACCTGAAGGAACGACTGAATCCAGTGGGACCCAAAGGCCACATCTGAGTGTGGGGTTGTGGCCTGGAAAGGCCAGAAGCACAACCCCAGGGGCCTTGACCTCTCGCCTCTCTGTATGCAAGAAGTCAAGGCCTTGGCAACAGCTGCAGCCAGCTGGCACCGGGTCCCTGCAAGAGTCATTGTTTGGCCAAAACAGGAAGCCGCCCGAGGGGAAGTGTGGCCTCGCCTCAGTGAACCCCTGAAGAATGGCCCCCGAGAAACTTGGGGACGTGCCGGCAGGCACAGAGTGTATTACAGCAGCACCTCCCCACCCAGGCCAGGGGACAGTCCTCACTCGACCCTGGATGCCTGGTGCAGTACAGGGCTGGGGACCAAGGGGCTGGGTTCTAATCCTGTGCAACCCCTCTCTGGACATATCTCCTTATCAGCTCTTTGCAGTCGAAGGATTCCATGTCTGACTGTCTCATTGGTCCTTCTGGCTACCTGTTTCCTGTGGTCTGCCAGCGCTTGGTACAGACAAGGCCCATGGAATGAGCCCTTTTCCACCAGGAGTAGGGAAGCCTGGTGGTTCCATAGCACTTCACCGTTAGCAAAGCATCATATCATTTCATGTAATTTCCCCCAACAATTACACCAAGAGGCATCGGCAGTGAGGCTTATGGTCCCATGTCATAGAGGAGGACACAGAAGCTCAAAGCCAGGATTCAAACCCACGTCCCCACCCTTGGGGCCTAGTGGGCAGCGGCTGAGGCAGCTCAGAGGAGGCAGCAGCCCCCTACAGCAACAGGAGGAATGGGGTCAGAGGCTTATGCTGGCAGCCTGAGGTCTGCTTGGTTGGCATTTATTTCTCTTAATTCATGCTGTGCCACTTACCCACTGTATGAGCCAAGCAAGTCACTCCATTTCTCTGTGCCTGAGTCCTCACTGGGGATCTGGAGATGATGCCTGTCCTGCTGAACCCAGGCTGTGCAGGGGTCGCATGAGCAGAGGGGCAACTAACGCTCATCTTCCTGTGGACACATCGGCTGCTGACCCAGCCTCTGGTCCTCTCTTCCTTCCTCACAGAACCCCAATTCTGTTGGCTATTCTACCCGCCCCCAAGTTTAGCTCTAGAGTCCAATTAATCTAAGTCAACCAGGACATGCCACTCCTGGGAAGATGGTCATTGATTGGAAATATGACCCAAGTTGTCCCATTCAGATCTAAGGAAAAAACTTATGATCTGCACTGGAAGAGAAGTCCTCTCCTGCTCTCTCCCACTGGACATTCCCATGCAGGCATGGATTCCCCATTGCCACTGGCAGCCACCCTCAGCCCTGGGGAGGATGGCAGCCCTCCTTATGAGGCTGGAAGGGGAACCAGTCAAGGACTAGAGAGCATGGAAAAGCCTGTATTCTTGACGATACCAGGAGCTACTCTGGACTTGCAGTGGTGTGACAGGATACACCTCTTTGCTTTATTTAGGTCGTTGGCAGCAGAGTCTATGCTTACTTGCAGCCAAAGGCATCCTCATGCCCTTCATCATGTTGCAGTCACTGATGTACAGAGAAGGGGAAATGGGCCCGCCCTGCACACAGTGGCTCATACCAGGGCAAATTCAAAACCCCTGGCTGCTCTGCCAGAGCTGACAACTTGTTGGTGTGAAGTTGGCCTTTGTTGAAAAATTGTACAGCCATTAAAATTATGTTTGCAAGCAATTGTTATTAACATGGAGATGTGTTAAGTGAAAAAGGACAGAATACAAACGCATGTATGTAGTGTGATCATAACTGAAAAAATGTTGGCTTTTGGAAGTTCTGCATTTTTTCTTCTCTGTTCCTTCGGGCATAGACAATTCCTTCCTCCTTAAAGCTGGCCTCTTGCTTGGACCCAGGCCACCCCACTGGCATTAATACTGCAAGACTGATGGGTTGGGGAGATAGAGAGCCCAGACTCCAAGACCCCAGCCCTGGCTGTTCCCTCTGCTCAGCCTCCAGTTACTCCCTTCCTCTTTCCTCCAAGGACCTCAGCCTCTTTACAGCCTTAGGATTACAGGGTTTTCAAAACATAGGAACTCTTGGAGCTGACAAAAGTGGAAACAGACCCAGATATAGGCAAGAGACGTGTCCCATGTCAAAAAGAGGTGGGACTGGAACCCAGGTATCTTGAGTCCTGGCCCAGGACTGTTCCCCATCAACTGCAGGAAAGCCAGAAATTGATATAACTTTTTCTGTTTTGGGTCTCCACCATATCCCGGATGTTTCTTGTCTTCATCCATCTTTTCTGTCTCTATGGCCACTGCTCTGATTCAGGCGTTGTGGTCTCTAGACTGGTAGTGGCCTCTTTCTAAGTTGCAGTTCACATCTGCAATCGTGCCTCCCAAACAGCTGCCAGAAGGATTGTCCTTAATGCAGACCTGACTCTGTCATCCCCCTGCTTCATTGTCTGTAAGATTCAGGATCCTTAGGCTGGCAGAGAGGGCCCTCATGATTGACCACTCCCCAGCCTCATCTGTCACATAAGACCTATATTTCTTCTACTAAACTCAGTTGTTGCCTCCTCCAGGCAGCTTTCCCAGATCCCTCTATCTGTGGATGGCACAATGTATATAGGTCCATCATGGAACCCTTTGCAGGATAAGAAGGTCTAACCCCAGCATCTGCTCCTCTGCACCACAAATGCTTATAAAGCACATATCACATCTGCTCAGCATTCCTGCCTGCCCTGCACCCTCCACCAGGTTTGACCTTGTCCGTGTGAAATTTCCCCTTGTTGGTTCCAGGTTATCTGTCCTTAGCCCCAGGAATGAGCAAGGGGGCAAAATGTAGGAGATTCTGACTCCTCATCCTCAGCAGGCTCTGGTGCTCCCCGCTCTGCCCATCTACTGATTCAACGTGGATGCAAGTGAGTCTCTACTGAACATCAGAGATGCGTTGAAGCAGGCCAGGCCCAGGGCTCTGTGAAGTCACAGGGTCAGAGCTTAACAAACAATCCCCTCTGAGTATGGCCAAGAAAAACCCCAAACTTGGAGCCTGATGCTGTGATTCCAGGAGCTCCACTTCCAGGAATTAATCCTGAGAGACAAATATCCAGAAGGTGGACAAAGAAGAACATGGCGGAATTTATTTATAATAGCAAAAATCTGGAAACAATCTAGAAGTCTAGCAGTAACAGCAAGGGTAAATACATTCATGCATATTCAGATAGTGAAAAATTGTACAGCCATTAAAATTATGTTTGCAAACAATTGTTATTAACGTGGAGAAGTGTTAAGTGAAAAGGGACAGAATACAAACGCATGTATGTAGTGTGATCGTAACTGAAAAAATGCATAAAATCTGGGAGGAAATATCCAAAAATGCTAGAAAATGATTGACTTAGGGTAGAAAGATTAAAATGTTTCGTATGTTTATGCTTTCCAAATTTTCTATTTAATAGTATGAGCTTCTATTCATTTTTATAGTCAGGAAAAATGAATTAGACATAGAGAAAAAGAAGAGATTAATTCTAGTCCCAACTCTGGTGTTAACAGGACACAACCTTGGGCAAGTCAGCCACCCTCTTCCAAAGTTCATTTCCTCCTTGTCTATTCATCTGTTCCTTCTTTCCTTCATTCTAGAAGGGACTCACCTGTGCCAGGCCCTGTGCTGGGCACTAGGGACTCAAACATGAATCAGAATGTAAACATATGGAAAGATGTCTAACCTTCTACATAATCAGAGAAATGCCAATTGAGGCTAAGTCAAGATGTCATTTCTCATCTATTAGATTGGCAAAAACTCAAAAGTTTGAGAACGTGCACTGTGGGCAAGACCGTGGGAAAAGAGGCCCCTCTCCTACATTGTCTGGTGGGAAAACAAAATGGTGCAAGCCCTACCTGGAGGGGAACTTTTGTCGCAAAATTACATTTGAATTTACCCTTTACCCTGGCAATCCCATCTTGGCAAAAATAAGAGAAGACAGATTCATAAAGCTATTCACGGCAGCATCATTTGTAATAGTAAAAAAACTAGAAACCACTCAAATGTCCATCAATAGGGGTTGCTTGACCACACAATAGACAACTCTGTAGCTAGAAAAGGGAATGAGGCCAGGCGCAGTGGCTCATGCCTGTAATCTCAGCACTTTGGGAGGCCGAGGTGGGCGGATCACAAGGTCATGAAATCAAGACCATGGTGAAACCCCGTTTCTACTAAAAATACAAAAAATTAGCTGGGGTGGGCGCCTGTAGTCCCAGCTATTCATGAGGCTTGAGGCAGGAGAATGGCGTGAACCTGGGAGGCAGAGCTTGCAGTGAGCTGAGATCGCGCCACTGCACTCCAGCCTGGGCGACAGACCAAGACTCTGTCTCAAAAAAAAAAAACAAAAAACAAAACAAAACAAATTAGTCAGGCGTGGTGGTGCATGCCTGTAATCCCAGCTACTCGGGAGGCGAGGCAGGAGAATTGCTTGAACCCAGGAGGCGGAGGTTGCAATGAGTAGAGATCATGCCACTGCACTCCAGGCGAGTGACAGAGCAAGACTCCGTCTCAAAAAAAAAAAAAAAGGAATGAAGATCTCCGCATGCCGTGACAGTGTGACCTCTGGGCTGGGTAAAACGTTAACTGAAAAGCAGAGTGGACTAAAATGCATATAGTACATTATCATTTTATCCAAGAAAAAGGAGGAGAATACACAATACATGTGTATTTTTAAAATTAAACATCAGTTAAAAGATAAAAAATAAAATTAAACAATTGTTGTCTGTTGAAGTGGGGAGGAAGTGTGGTAAGGGAATGGAGTAGAAGCCAGACTTCTCTGAATATACCTTATTATATAGGTTAGCTTTCAAATTACATAAATTCTTTACATAAAAATAAAACAAAATTAAATTTAAATAAAAGTCAAAAGCAATCCCCCCAAATCAAAAGCAAAATGAAATCAATAAATCTGTGTATTGAACTGGTGTCTTCACCAAACAAAGTTGAATTATTTTAAGTGATTTAGAAACCTGGTAGCTTGACTGTAGCTTGACTAGTAGGCTATATATTCTAAGGACGAAAGAATCACAGACAAATTATAAAGTGCTTTCAGTAATCAAGTAATCATATTATTAATACCACTATTGGTATTATTATTCTGATATTTTTATAATATGTATATATAGAAAGAAAGCAGGAGAAATGAATCAGTAATAATGTCGATGTTGTTAGGAAGCAAGATGTTCAGCATTACACAAAAGAGATTCAGATACAAAATCAAAAAACTTACATAAAAGCCCTATAGTTGAAGGTTTCATACAAAGTATCAGTATGAACCCTTGATGTATATCTTCTTAAGAAAAAAATTTCCTAGCTCTGCACCTTGAGAAGGTCTAAAAGCAAAGACCAACTGAGCACACCTCACACCTCACACCCAGATTTGTGGTTTCTAAATGCCACTTCTTATGAAAAAGAACCAGGGTTCTTGAAGAACTATCTAATTCTAGGTCTAGGCAGAAAGTATACAAGACAAACCTGGACATCTCGTTTTACCAGAAAGTCAGGATGGTATTAAACACTATTAGGGTTAGGCCAAAAGGACTTAGACGACCAAGAGAGCTCTATGGGCCAAAGGTGGGGCAATTTGAGTGATAACAAGGTTAATAACTGCAATAAATTGAAAATCTCCAAATGCGTTTAAAAATATTAGATAATAATTTTAAAAAACGAAAACAAAACCAAGGATCAAAAAATCTTTGCTGATCACCTTTACAGACTGTGAGGGAATCAACTCATTATTCTGAAAACTGATAAATAAAGGAGAAATCAGCCAGTATTAATCCTGTCCTTCCTAAACCAATTGTACCTCAGAGGAACCAAAGCATCAAGGAGAGAAGTTTTTCTCCATAGAAGTGTTCCAGCTAATAAATGAAGAAAGAATGATAAAATTAAAACATCATTGTTTTGTAATTCTCTGATGAATACTAGATGTAGGCAGCGATCATCAAAGCCTTCTAAAAGCACAAAAGGAGAGACAGCCAAACATTATAAATATGATGTGCCTTCTGAAGAAAGCAGACACGCCACTTGTGAAGCATTCTCCCTCACACACTGCGTCTAATCAAGTGTTTAGATCTAACTACCAATTTACGGGAAAGGCAGGAAACTGAAGAATGTGTTAAATAACACTAAGGGGGAATGCAGCAAGAAGGTGGTAAACTACATGGGATCAACAACTTGGCTTAGTCAACAAATAAATATATATTTTAAAATAGGAAATCCCAGCATTTTGGGAGGCCGAGGTGGGAGGATCGTTTGAGCCCAGGAGTTCAAGACCAGCCTGGGCAACATGGCAAAACCCCATCTCTACAAAAAAAAAAAAAAAAAATTAGCCAGTGTGGTGGCACATTCCTGTAGTCACAGCTCTTAATACTTGGGAGACTGAGGTGGCTGAATCACTTGAGCCTGGAAGGCAGAGGTTGCAGTTAGCCGAGATCACATCACTGCACTCCAGCATGGGGAACAGAGCAAGACGGTGTCTCAAGACAAAATAAAAATAAAAAATAAGGAGAGACCAGGCTCAGTTGCTCACACCTATAATCCCAGCACTTTGGGAGGGTGAGGTGGGAGGATCACTTGAGCTTAGAAGTCTGAGACCAGCCTGGGCAACATGGCAAAACCCTGTCTCTACAAAAATTACAAAAAATTAGCCAGGTGTGGTAGTGCATGCCTGTGGTCCCAGCTACTCAGGAGCCTGAGGTGGGAGGATCTCTAGAGCCCAGGAGGTCGAGATTACAATGTGCCAAGATCATGCCTCTGCATACCAACCTGGGTGACAGAGTGAGTTAGACCTTAATTCAAAATAAAAAAAAAAAAACCAACCCCCCGCCCCCCCAAAAAAAAACAAAAAGAGAGGAAGGAGAATAGATTGAAAGAGATTTAAGAGAAAACAATCAAATGCAATGTATGGAACTTGTGTAGATCCTGATTTTGAACAAATTAACTTTAAAAGATCTATAAAAAATATTTGTTAGACAATGGGGAATTTTTTTATTTGGAGACGAGGTCTTACTCTGTTGCCCAGGCTGGCCTTGAACTCCAGGGCTCAAGTGATCTTCCTGCCTCAGCCTCCCAAAGTTCTGGGAGTGATCATGCTTACGAGCATGATTTGGAGTAATCTGGAGTAATCACGCTTACAAGTGTGAGCCACCACGCCCGGTTTATTGAGGAAATTTAAACACCACTAGATATTTAATGATAATAAAAAATTATTATTAAAAATGTAGGCAGGATAATGGTTTCTGGCCATGCCTTTATCTTTTAGAAATACAGACTGCAATATTTATTTATTTTGAGACAGGGCCTTGCTATGTTGCTCAGGCTGGTGTTGAACTCCTGGCCTCAAGTAATCTGCCCACCTCAGCCTCCCAAGTTGCTGGGATTTACAGGCATGAGCCACTGCACCCAACTCCTTGCAGTATTTGTGGATAAAATTATTTGATGTTTAAATTTGCTCTGAGTAATCCAGTGGGGAGGAGTTGGGGGACAGAAATGAAACAAGAGTGGCCTGAGTTGGTGAGGGTCGAAGTTGGGTGAGGAATACACGGTGTTTTTGTACTATTTTTGTTGTGTGTTTGAAATTTTCCGCAATAAAATGTCTTTGCTGCTGTCAAGGAGGTGGGGAGGAAGACCCAGACTTTCCCTCCAAGGCTGAGGCAGGGGACGGGAGATTGGGAGGTGTGAACTTTCCTCAGGAGTGAGCAAAAACAGGAACGTGCCTGCAGAGGGAGGAGTTCCCAAAGAGGAAATGGCACAGGAGCAGCAAATACAGAGAAGATGCACACTCTGAAGAAGGCAGGCAGCTTCTGCACTGAGGGAGCAAATGGGCATGTCAGGGGCAGCAGCTGGGAGAAGGCGGGAGCGCCACCCGGGGATAGTCTGGGATGCCCAGCCAAGGAGCCCTGGAAGGGTTGCCCTGGGGACTAACACTGTAGGCTCTGTGTTTTAGCCGGGTCACCCACACAGCTGAATAGAGGATGGACTGGAGAGAGAGGCCTGGATGTAGGTAGGGAGGCCAGAGCAGTGGCCAGGTATTTCCTGCACTGGGGTCCTGGAGACAGACAAGGAGGCCCGAGCCAGGGAGTGGCCTGGGATGGACTGCAGGAGACAATACGAGTGCTGCAGCCAGGAGGAGGGTGCTGGGAGGGAGGAGGGCAGTGAGACCCATTTGTGGCCTGGGCAACTTGGTGGATGTTGGTGCCACTATTAAGATAGGTTGAGAGGGCAGGTCAGGCCCCTTCATCTAGAGCCCTGGGCTCGGAGGCAGGGGCCTGGGATCTGGCCCCAGCCCTGCTGTCTGGCTGTGGAACCCAGGGCATGTCTCTACCCCTCTCTGAGCTAGGGGTCCCCATCTCTAAAGCAAAGGCTAGGAGCCTCAGATCAGGGGTTCTCCAAATCTGCCCTGAGTCAGCCCAGCCCACGCGTGCACCCTTCTTGCCTGCGAAGGGCTCACAAGTTCTCATCTGGCGTCACTGAAAATCCAGTGGTGTGATGTCAATGGCATTTCCCTTCAGAAAAAGGAAATGAGCTTAGCGAGCGTGTTACCAGGAAAGGAAAGTTAGTCGGGCCCCACCCTCTGCAGCCCCGTGCTCCCCGCACAAAGCATGCAAGGCCCCACTGCCTGGGGCTGGGGCAGGACCCAGAAATGTCATAGTTCAGAGAGAGACACCAACAAAACAGCCTTGACTTCCAAGCAGGGCTGGGCTGCCCTCAGCAGAGTCAGCACCTTCTCTGGCTCCCATGGCCTGGACCCTGGCCACACTCGGAGACTGCGGTCACGGATAGCTCCAGGGTCTCATCAAACATCAGCAAGGCCCAAAAGCTGTGCTCTTTATAGCCAGGAGACTGAGACCCAGCCAGGAGAAGGGGCCTGGCCCAGGATGCAGAGCCAGTCAGAAGACAACCCAGACACGGGCCACATGGCACTGCGGAGTCAGGTGGTCCCTGAAGGCCTGTCTTGCTTCAGAGCTCCCAGAATGCCCCGTTCCTGGTGGATGTACCCAGAGAGTCCCTCTCCAGTTCCAAATGTTAAGTGCCTTTACTAAATGAAACCACTCCCTGACCCTTAGCTTTTGACCATCTGAACATTCCTTAAAATGAACTATGAAGATGAAATGAAAAACAGTGTCAATCTAGCCAATAAAATTGTTATATACTTTGGAAAAAGTGAATAGTAAATTGGTAAGTTTGGTATATTCGGCAAATTGGTCATTTGAAAACCTGATCAGTTGTCAAGCTGATCATCAAGCAGATTCGTTTTTAGGGATTTGACCTAGAGCCTCCCACAGACTCCACCCACCAGGCCTCCTCCCACCTTCGAGCTGCATGAGCCAGGCCAGATCCACTGCATCTCCCCAGCCCAACCCTCAGCCCAGAACCTGACACACAGGCGGATCCAGGCTCTAGCTCGTTAACTGCTGAGTAAACTAAGGAGATGTTGAGTCCGTGTTGAACCTGAGCGCCCTGGGTAATTGGAGGGGCCCACAGGAGGTGGATTAGCAGGGGCGGCCCTGGTCAGCCCCGACACCGTGAGGTAACCGTCTGGAAAAACCCCTCACCTTTGCTCTTATTGTAAAAGTCAACTCAGGTCATACTTTCCACTGTGCCCCCCACAGCGAGGGCATCTGGTTCACCCTCCCACGCACCCAGGGGTAGGGGGTTTTCAGGTGAAGTGGAACTAGGTGTTTGTGTTTCTGCACCTTTGCAGGATCGCTCAGCAACAAAGGAGCCAGAAAAGGCAAGGTGTACACACCGCGTGCAGCATGGGCAGGCCTGCAGGCGTGCAGGTAAGAGTGTGTGCATGCAGGCGTGTGCACACGAGTTTGCATGTGCAGATGCGGATGGCTGTGGTGCGTGGTGGTGGTGTATACATGCAGATGCTTATGGATCTGTGCCAACTGTTATTAAGCACATATGTAATCCATGTGTGTCTGTGCATGCATGTGTTTGTGTGAGTCGCAATGTGTATACAACCTTTCACAATAAGTGAATTGAGTACATATACCTGTTATCCATGGAAGTGTATGATGACTGGACACGTAAATATGTGTGTTTGTGTGTGTTTATACGTTGTGCATAGATGCATGATTGTGTATTTATGCTAATCCATTTAAGCATATGGGATGCGTGTTGATGTTTGTGTAATGTCTGTACATACTCCCTAGGTGCATCTTAATACAGGAATATGGCTGGGTGCGATGTGTATGTATGTGTGTACCTGTGTGAACAGGTGTGCCTGGAGGTCTGTGAGTGTGTGGATAGGCATATTTGCCTGTGTGCATGTGTGATTCATGTGGTGTGAGTGCACATGGTCACAGGCAAATGTCTGTGTGGGCACACACGTGCCCTGTTGCCCTTTTCTATCTTTTCCACTTGGGAAATCACAGAACTTCTGAGTCCTAACCATGGCTGGTGGCTCTTCCAGGAACAGTTTCCTGGACCCAAAGGGTAAGCTTGTCAGGGACCCAAGTGAATGAGGAAGTGGGTGGGCCCGGGTCTGCGGCTCCTTCCTCTGAGAACGGCTGTGGATCAGGGAAATCTTGCTGCCACCTCTGGTCTTTAGTCCACCTCTCAGTAGTAGCTTTCAAAGCTTTTTTTCGGAGGGGTCTCCACGGAGCATAGTCTTAAGCTTCTAGCCTATGTTGTCCCTGTCCCTGGACCTGTTTGGTTGATATTCTCTTACAGTTTAAAAAACACATCCACATCCATACCCTTAGCTAATCCTTGTGACCTTCTAGTCTGTTTGGAGAGGCTGGGAGCAGAGTGCTTAAAAGAGCCAGGCCTGGTTCCATTCCTGCCCCCTCTTCTAGGTGAGCAACTTCCACCTCTTCCAGCCTCCCTCACAGGAATCACAGATCACGTGAGATGACACCCATGAAGGGCTTGACCAGCATCTGGCACATGGTGAGGCCTGCAAAAATGTGGGCTATTGTTTTTACTATTATCCCATTTTATAGATGAGGAAACTGAGGCTTGGAGAGTCTCTCTGCCTTTGTCAACCTGGAGATGCTGGGAAGGGAGACCCATCCCGCCTCAGATGCCTGTCCTCCATCGCCAGGAGTGTTCTCTTGTTCTTCCGGGCTTGGCCAAGCGGTGGTAAACCCCACATGTGGTTCTGTGGTTGCCCACACAGTCCTAAAAATAGCCAACAGGAACCCAGGGGCTCCCCCTTGGTGAGTGGCAGCATGCTCAGTCCTCAGGCAGCCACCGACCTGCTTGTTCCCTACAGGCAAGCAGGTCCTGTCTAGGGACGGGCTGGGTGGCCTGGGTCCCATGCATGATGAGCCAGAGGCTGTGCCAAGCTTATAGTAAAGATTATTTTATTTCATTATGTTTTCTTACGTCTGTGATGTGGAGGCCATGGCTCCACTGGACTCATGAGGAGACTGAGGCTCAGAGCGATGAAGTGACCTGCTCAAAGTTAAGGAGCTTCAGTGAGGACCCAAGTTGTTCTGATCCTAAGGTCACCATCCTTAATTCCTCTCCCTGTGGGGTCTTCCCTATCTTGAACCTGGAGACAGCTGTGCAGTGGCAAGAGAAAGACCTTCAGAGCCACACAGACCTGGCTTCCAATTCCAGCCTCCCTGATGACCCCTGGTGGCCTTGGTAAGTCACCTCACCTATTTCAGCCTCAGTTTCCTCACTGACAAAATAGGAGCCACGCTGCACATGATGTAGGAGTATGGTGGGGATCCAACGAAAGAAGGCACACAAGCACCCGGGGGAGGCCTGGCATGCAGCACTGGCTCAGTACACAGCCACTCACTGGCTCTGCTCCTCCCCACATTGACTATGCTTCCAAAGCTGGGGTGAGAGGAGCAGCATTGGTCGAGCTCCTAGAAGTGTCCTGCCAAGTCAGGGAAGTGGAACGGAGAGGAGGTCCCTACGGCAAATTGAAATTTCCCAAAAAAGATCTCAGGAGTGTTCCTAATTTTACACCCTGGAAACTCGTCATTCTCCATCAGGAGATGGAGTCCATTGCTCTTCCCCTTGAAACTGGGCATGCCTTCGAGATGGCCTCCATGAAAAGAATGTGACAGAAGGGACATGAAAACTTCCTAGGCTAAACCTAAAATGTGGTACAGCCGCCACCCGTCTGTCTGTCTATCTTTCTGTCTCTGTCTTTCTCTTAGCATGCTTGCCCTTGGGACTCAGATACCATATTTTGAGGAAGCCCAAGCTACATGCAGAGGCCACTATAGATGTTTTGGCCAACAGCCCAAGCTTCAGCTGCCAGAAGTATGAATAAACCAACTCTTCAAATGATTTCAGTTTCCAGTGCATCCCAGATAATGTCCAGAGGAGCAGAGATGAACCATCCTCTCTGAGCCCTGCACAAATGCAGACTTGAGAACAAACTAAATGTCATTGTCTCAAGCCACTAATTTTCAGGGAGGCTTGGTACACAGTGCTAGGTAACAGGAATAGCCCCCCTCTTCCTCTGCAGCTCTCCCTAGGTACAGGCAAACTCCCCCACCCATGCTTCATCCCCATCCCGCAGACAGAACCTGGAGTCAGTCCTTCCACCCACAACTGTGCCTTCCGAACTAAGCTCAAAGCCCAGCTCTGTGCCTTTCAGATCGGTGCCCTAGGGCAAGTCACTAACCCTGTATGACAAATCCCTCTGTGTCAGATGGGAATTATAATAGTGCCCCTGAGGAGTCTTGGGGGGATTTAATAAAGTGCCTGGAACATAGCGAGTGCTCATTAAGTGGACATAGGGACATGAGGCTTGGGAAAAAGGAAGGGGTTAAAGATGTTGCCCCAGTCTCTGACTGGGAGGGAGAGAGGAGGAGCAGGTTTTCAGGGAGCCTGGGAGGAAATAAGTCTAGGCCGGATGCTAAAAGTGAGGTGCCCAGCTCTGTGCAGGTTCCTGAGGAGGACCTGTCCTCAGGTGGCTCACAGACTGACCAAGACATGGGAGCCTGCACAGTGTGGCTGGGCAGGCCCAGGCAGGAGCTGGTCAAGGGTGAATGGGGTAGGGGGGTGGAGGGTACGGCAGCAAGAGCTGGGCCAGGGACCTCAGAGCCAAGTGGGCACAGCAGCACCTAAGCATGAGCTCTGAGGCTTCTCAGATACCACAAAGTCCCCTCCCCTTCTCTCCTCAGCCCAGGCCAGCCTGGCCCTATCTAGAGAGATAAAGTCACTGCAGAAGCTCCCAGACCAGAGACGTTATCAGCCACCCTTGTCTAAGGTACTTGGGAATGTAAACTCTCCTTCCACACAGCCCTGGATGCAACGCACCCGCCCTAGGAAGACACAAAGCAGATGCAGTGGGGTAGGCCTTCCCCCAGCCAGACCCCACCTTCCTCCCCATTCCCTTTCTGCAGCCCTGCAAATGCATGAGATGGGAGGGCCAGCCCCAGCGCCCTCTTCTCTAACACCTGGGGCATATTTTTCCTTTAAGTCACACTCAGATTTCGAGAGTCCTCAAGGAGCCCTTTCTGTTAATGCCATCTTGGCCAATATGCCCCGTGTATGTGCAACACAGTGCCCGCCCTGCCCGGAGAACGAGGGAAACATGGTCCGCGGTAGCAGACCTGGGTGACCTAGAGCAAGTCTGTTCACTTCACTTGCCGAAAGTTTGTCCTCACACAAACATGCAGTAAGTCCCCCTGCTGGCTAGGCTCAGGGCTGGGCACTGGGGAGAAGCAGAGTCTGGAAAACATATCCCTCTGGAGTCCACTGTCCAGTGGGCAAGACAGACAAACAAGTAAAATGATGATGATGATGGTGGTGGTGGTGGTGGTGAGGCTTGCCTTAGAGCACTTACCCCCTGCCATTGTTCTAAGTGATTTACACGTATTGACTCATTTCATTCCCACAATAACCCTATCACCTCCCAACATTATCATGGAGGAGGAAATTGAGGCACAGGGAGCTTAAGGCACTTTGTTTCCAAAGCAAGTAAGCGGCAGGGCTGAGAATCAAGCCCAAGAGGCCTGGCTCTGTGGACAGCATAATGAGGGCTGGGGTCAGGGAGGGAATGGGAGTGGGAGGTGGAATCATAGAGTGACCTCTGTGTGGCTGAGCTGGAGTGAGCTTTACAGAGACAAGGCCTGGTAAGGATTGGGTGCAGAGTGAATGCCCTGCAAAGGCTCAGTCCCTGCTGCCTCCACCCCAGAACCCCACAAGGATTTTGCATAGCCTCTGAATGCCCCTTACCCACCACACCCGTGGGGCCTGCTGTGTTGTGCCTGGGCCTGGAGCTTGCAGCTCCTATGGGCCCAGGTGAGGCTCTGGGCTCTGCTGCCCCCACAATGGGCTCTCAGGGTCCAGAAGTGCCCACATCAGATGTCGAGAGCAGGGCCTTCCGCTGCCTGGGGACAGAGGCAGACAACCGGTTCATGGGAAAGGGCATGGGGTTTGGAATCCAACGGATAAGAATTGAAATCCTGGCTCGGCTCCAGCCTGCTGAGTAACAGTCAGCCCCGCCTGCTCGTCTCTGGGCCTCACTTCACCATCTGTGCATCAGTGTGGCCTAATGGGCCTGCAGCTCTGCCGTTCCAGAGGCCGTGTCAACACAAGTCACTCTGTGGTGTGAGTTAGCCTGCGACTGCGTCACGAGTGTCTGGGTGGCAGTGACAGGAGACGCCACCTGTCTAGGCGTTTCTAGGGGAGGAGGGGCTTGAGCAAGGACCTAGAATAAGTGCCTTCCTTTCCACTCCCTTCCTTCCTTCTATGCTTTGTTCCTGAGCCCAGGAAAACCTGGCCGGGGCCTGAGGCACTCCCAGACTGGAGACAGGGGCGGTATGTCCAGTGTCACAGGAGCTCAGTTAAGTCTGCACCCGGCTCCGTGTGCCACCTGTGCAGAAATCTTTCCTTGAAGAGATCAAGGAAAACTGATCCTTGAAGAGTGAGTGGGTGGTTACCACGCAGCCCAGAAAGAGGAAGAGAAAAGAGCCTGGGGTGGAGGGAGCTGGGGGACAAAGGCTGGCAGGTGAGGACCAAGTCTGCCCTGTTGGAAACAGCACACAATGGGAACACCTGCAGCATGGCCATTCACAGGGTCAACAGGAGCCAGCAGAACATTAAGAAAGGCCTTGAACTCCAGGCTGAGGAGCTTCGGCTTTGTTCTGAGGGTGCTGGGGAGCCATGAAAGGGTATTGAGGAGAGGAGGGGTACAAGCAGAACCATGTTTCCAAAGGTGTCTCTGACTCCTGTGAAGAGGTTGGAATGGAGAGGCTACAGGGGATGCAGGAGAGAAAGGAGGGCTGAACGCAGGCAAGGGCAGTGGGCAGGCAGGGGCTATCTCAGAGAGGAAGGGAGGCCTTGGGAAGTGGGTGGCTGTCAGGGGAAGGTGGGAGAGGCAGGTGACCCCCAGGTGTCTAGCTGGCTTGGGCACAAAGTGGGGGATGGAGTCCATCACTGACAGATACCAGAGGGTCAGGAGTAGAACAAGGTAATGGGTTCTGTTGAGGGCACACCAAGCATTATCATATGGCGGCCGGATCCTGGGCTCAAGGCCAGCGAAGGCCATGGCTCAGCCCTCACCCTGGGGATCCAGACTTCAGGCCAGGCAAAGGTGGAGGGACAGTGGGACGGGCTGTTGCAGGGGAGTGTCAGGAGGAATGACTAGGACCAAGAATGGGACTCTGGGAAGATGCCCAAGGCATCCTCTTCTCAGGGGTCTGAAGAAGAGGCCTCAGGGGTTGGGGACAGCAGAAAGCCTGTGCCCGCAGGCTGGCCTGTCCCTATCATCGTGGAGATCTAAGCTCTGTGGGCTTCTGTTCTGTGTGTGCAGTGTGGAGGTTATACCAAAGGATCGCCAACTCCCTCCCCTTTCTGACTTTTCGGGCTTTTTTGTTTTCCTCTGCCCCTTACTGACCATATGGCCTTACACAAGGCCTCCCCACCTCTGGGCCTCAGCGCCTCTTCCAGTTTGGAGCATGTATCAGGCTGCAATGATTCCTACGGTTGCAAAGAAGTCCTCTGTGTTTGTTCAAAGCACAAGTGAACAGATTCCAGCTGCGAAGGCCCCAGACTTTGCTCCTGTCCAAGGAGTCCACACTCACCCTGCCTCACCATCTAATTAGTCACACCCTAGTTGATAAGGACACAGCCTGTCTGCTCCCGGCTCTCCCGTTCCCTCCCCCTGCCCCCTGCCCAGCGTCCTGGAGTTGGGAAGGAGCGACCCACAGGCCTGAGAGACATTTTTCCAACCTCAGGGTTACAGCCAGCTCTGCAGTAAACCCCATCAGCCCCAGAGCAGGGGTGCAACAGCCCAGCCCATCAGCAGACCCTGGAATTCAGAAAGAAGCCAGCTGGCGCAGACAGATGATGACCTTTTAGACTTTCTTTACAAAGCGCTGCACACCATGGCATGGACCTTCCTTAGCATGGCCCTGTTGGAAGGTGGAACAGATCACTGTGCAGATGCAGAAAACAGTAGTCATTGTGCAGATGCAGAAACCAGGGCTCTGGGAGAGAGGACAGAGCCTGCCAAAGTCACTCAGCGAGTGGCAGAGGTGGCACTTCCTCAGCTCTGCCACAAAGCCCGTCCTTCATGAAGACTTCTGACAAGAGATCCCTGCAGTTTCTCTGGAACTCACATCCTATGCCAGGGCTTCCCCAGACAGATGGGCGAGGTCAGAAAGAGGGGAAGGGTGGGACAGGCTGGGCATGAGGAGCCGTGTGCCACCACCTGCACTATGGTAAGAAGCTCACCCTCACCGGCCATGGTGTGCACCTGAGGCCCTGCTTTGGTCCTCAAGGCCCTGGATGGGCTAGTCTGGCTGGCTCTCCAGCCTCTTCTCTCCTCTCTCTCTCTCTCTCTCTCTCTTTTTTTTTTCCCTGTGAGCTCCTGTCACCTGGTCTCTTTTGCTTTCTTAACCACCCCAAACTCCCAGCCACAGGGCCTTTGTATGTGCCGTTCCCTTAGTTTAGAAGACACTCCCCAAACCCCAGCACCTTCCATGTTCATAGGTAGTGCCTCTTCATCCTTCCATATTTTAAAAATAACAGCTTGTTGATATATAATTCCTATATCATACAATTCTTTTATTAAAAGTGTATAGTTCAGTGATTTAGTATACTCACAGAGCTGAGTAACCATCACCACAATCGATTTTAGAACATTTCTATCACCTCTCCACCCCTAAAATCCCATACTCATCAGCAGTCACTCCCCCAAGTGCCCAATTAGGCAATCATTCATCTAATTTCTGCCTCTATAGATTTGCCTATTCTGGACATTTTGTATAAATGGGATTACACAATATGTATTCTTTTTGATTGACTTCTTTCACTTAGCATCATGTTTTCAGGGTTCACCCATGTTGTAGCATGTGTCAGTACTTGTTGCTTTTTGTTGCCAAATAATATTCCATTGCATGAATGATACCACATTCTGTTGAACTGTTCATCAACTCATGGCCATTTGGGATGTTTCCACTTTTTAGCTATGATGAATAATGCTGCTATGCATGCTCACGTCCAAGTTTTTGTGTGGCATATGTTTTATTTCTCTTGGGTATATTCCTAGGAGTGGAATTGCTTTGTCATAGGGTAACTATGTTTAATCTTTTGAGGAATTGCCAGATGGTTTTCCACAGAGGTTGCACTATTTTACATGCTCATGCCCCTGCTGGGGTTCCAGTTTCTTTTTTTTTTTTTTTATTTTTTTTTTGAAACGGAGTCTTGCTCTGTCGCCCAGGCTGGAGTGCAATGGCTGGATCTCAGCTCACTGCAAGCTCCGCCTCCCGGGTTTACGCCATTCTCCTGCCTCAGCCTCCGGAATAGCTGGGACTACAGGCGCCCGCCACCTCGCCCGGCTAGTTTTTTGTATTTTTAGTAGAGACAGGGTTTCACCATGTTAGCCAGGATGGTCTCGATCTCCTGACCTCGTGATCCGCCTGTCTCGGCCTCCCAAAGTGCTGGGATTACAGGCTTGAGCCACCACGCCCGGCCGGTTCCAGTTTCTTTATATCCTCATCAACACCTTTTATTGTCTGTCTTTTTAATGACAGCCATTGTAGTGGGCATGAAGTGGTATTTCATTATAGCATTTCTCTGATGGCTAGTGATGGTGAACAGCTTTCCATGTGCTTATTGACCACTTGTACATATTCTTTAGAGGCTCTATCCAGAGCTTTTGCCCATTGTTAATTGGGTTATCTGTCTTTTTATTACTGAGTTGTAAATGTTCTTTATATATTCTAGATACAAGTCTCTTACTGGACACATGGTTTGCAAAGTTTTTTCTCATTCTATGAGTTTTGCTTTTACTTTCTTGGTGGTATTCTTTGAAGCATGAAAGTTTTTAATTTTGATGATATACGATGTATCTTTTTTTTCTTTTGTTGTTTGTGCTTTTGGTATTATATCCTAGCAACCAGTGCCTAATCCAAAGTCACAAAGATTTACAACTATGTTTTCTTTTAAGTTTTTAGCGTTTTATAGAGTTTTAGTGTCTTTTAGTTTTAAGAGTTGTATAGAGTCTTAGTTTCTTCTAAGTTTCTGGGAGTTTTATAGTTTTAGTTCTTACATTTAGGCCTTCAATATATTTTCAGTTAATGCTTGTATATGGTGTGAGGCAGAGGATCAGATTTATTATTTTTCATGTGGATATCCAATTGTCCCAGCATCATTTATTGCAAACACTACTGAATGGTCTTGACACCATTATTGAAAATCAATTGCCTGTAAGTGTTGTCCTTCCATTTTAAAATAACATCACTTCCTCAGGGAAGCCTTTGCTGACACCTCTCCCTACCCTGACCTCAGCTTAGCCAGGTTCCCCGTATATAAGTAAAACACATAGAAAACACCATAGGTTCTAGGTCACACCGATCTATATAATGGAACACATACTCTGGAGCCAGATAGTAAAGGTTCAAATCCCAACTCTGCTGCTTTCTAGCTGCTTGTCCATAGGCATATTGTTTCACCTATCAGTACCTCAATTTCCTCCTCTGCAAACTGAGGACTTACTAATCTCATAGGGTAATCACAAGAGTCCGTACATGTAAAGAACATGGCATATGGTAATAAGTGCCAATGTGTGAGCTGTTATTAATCAGTGTCATCTTCTTAGACTGTGAACTGTGAGAATAGGGACCCTGTCTATTCTGGCTTCCACAGAATCCTCCTGGTCAGCATCATGCCTGGCACAGGGAGGGCATTTGATACCTACTTTTTGAATTAGTTAGTGAATAAAGGCATGCATGCATGTGTGAGCCGGGCAGACAGGATTCTAATCCTGCCCTCCCACTGTCTGGCTGTGTGACTTCTCTTGAACTCTATAAAACGAGAGCCTTGGATCCAGGGGTGGTTTTTCTCTGTTTCTCTATTTGGATACAGACCCCACTTTTTACTTGAAATAAAAGGACCCCAGTTTGCAAAGATAATAAAGGGACATGTGTGAGAGAAGGTAGGGTGGGGCCCAGAGCCCCTTCTTCCGGGGCACCCCTAAAGTCCTCCAGAGCCTGCTGGACACAGTGTGAAAACCTCCCTTCAGGATATGCCCTACGTGCTCTCCTGGCTTGGAGCAGCCCATGATTCAGAAGCAGCTGATGTCTGATGCTCTTAATTCAGCCCAAATGCTGGAGGTCTGTGTCTTGTGGTGTGGGGGGAGACACAGGGGCAAATTCCAAAGGGCAAAGCTCTTTCTTTTTCTACCCACAGGAAGGGGGTGCTCCCTAAAGTTTCCTGCACAGATGAGCACAGCACGTCCTTGCTTTCATGCCCCTCGTCCTGGCTTCCAGACCTAGACCTGGAATGGCCCTGTCTCCTGGGCCAAGCTTCCTCTCACCCACCCCTCCACCCCTCTCAGACCCAGCTCACTTCCAGCAAGGCCCACTGTACTCCCGCTCCTGTCCCCACAATGCCCTCATTTCATCTGGTAGACAGTCCCTCAGAGGCTTACAGAGGTGAGCAACTCATCCAAGGTCATGGCAAATGAGTGGCAGAGCACGGATTCAAACCCCAGGCTCTTGACTCCAAGTTCAGGCTCTGTCCTTCTTAGCCACCAATATGCTAATAGGGTACCACAGTTCTTGTGAGCACAGGGGCAGGGCCAGCCCAGGAGGTGCCGAGGTCAGCCAAGCTCTGTGGCCACTGGAAAAGGGAAAATCCTGAGGGAGGCCCACCCACTATGCAAGTCCCTGGCAAGAGCCTTAATGCTTCCCCCAGGCAGAGGTCCCCTGGCCATAGCGGGAGGGACTGCCATGGGAAAGGAAGGGAGGGGAGATCCCTGCTTGGAAGGTTAAGAGCATGAACCTTAGGCAGGTCTGTCGGGTCACTGACCAGCCTCTCTGAGCCTCAGTTTGCCCTACCCCCCAGCCCAGTGACATAGGACAACAGTACCCATATCGCTGAGCTGTTGTAAGGATGAACTGTGGCAAAGACCAGCAGTGGCTGGTCCCAGAAGGCTGGAGAAGGCAGTCCAGGAACAACTTGAGCAAGCATGTGGCAGGGGGAACCACAGGGTGGGCAGAGACAGTTTCGATCATGAATAGTAAGATTCTTGGAGGGAGGATCAGGAAAAAGGCAGGGGCCTGCAGTGGCAGGATTACAAATGGGGCCTGTTTGCCTGTGCCTGTGCCCTAGGCTGCTTCTTGGAAGGGCTCCCGGGTCTATTATCAGAGCTCCCCGGGGCTGGAAAGGGCTGAGTGATTCAGGTCTGCCCTGCTGTTGCTGCTGAGCTTCCTGACATTCATGCTGAGGGCAGGTTCCTGGGGGGCCTGGCCTCCCATCCCCACCCTCCTTCAGCTCCTCCAACCCAGAAGAGGGTCAAGGGGAGTGGGGTGTGACTCATGAGTATTAATCAAACAGCCTAAAAGAGCCAGCAAGACATGCCCACATTTAGAATAAAAATAACCATTCCTTAAAAGTAATCAGAAGCGCGGGCGCTAGCTCTGCCATGGCGTGTCTTCCTGTTGGTCAATCCCTGCCCGTCACTCCCTGCCCTCCTTCTACCAACGGAAAATGGAGACTCAAGGAGGGGACGTGGCTCCTCTGAGGCTGTGCAGCGAGTAGGGGCATGCCAGTCCTTCTGAGACTCTGCATCTTCCCCTGGGGATGCCCAGAGGACGTCTGTGTGTGTGTGTGTGTGTGTGTGTGTGTGTGTGTGTGTGTGTTGGGGGGATGGGCACAGCAGGGAAGGGACCCCTGCCTGGAGACAGTAATCCAATGGGTTCTCTCACTCTTAGGGAGGGGTGAAGGAGGCCTGCTCATGGAGGGCTGGGCCCCAGGCCTCCCGCTGCCTTAGTCACAGGTCCCGCAACAGAAGGATCAAACTCACCAGCCCGGAAGTGACGTTACAGCAAGGCTGTGGGAAGGAAGCACAGGATGATACAGGCAAGCCCAAGGGAGAGGGCATCCCTTGCAGACAGAACAGCATGTGCAAAGATGTGCCAGTGAGGCCATGTGGCATGGGCATGGCTCAGTGTGGACACAGTGGGGGCTTGCAGGGGCAGGTGCCCTGAATAATCTGCTGACATACCACAGGGAGACTGAGGCCCAGGAAAAACAGGGACTGTCTATCCCAAGGTATGCTGGAATATTCCAGCCAGGTCAGAAGGGGCTGCCTTTCCCCTGTGGCTCTGAAGCGATCCCCACAAGGAGTCCTGAAATGTGGGAACCCTGGCCATCTTACTGGCATCAGTGCACGGAGCTCCCAAGGGGACCGCGTCAAGGGCTGAGGTGTGTCTGGAAGGCTGAGCCAGAGCTGTGCTGGTGCCACCCCTGATATCCCATCTCATGTGACAGACAGGAACCCCTCTTCCCCCACCGAGGGTCAGGTCTGATTTGCCTGTCATCCCCATCACGGTTTGTTAGTGGACAGTAGACTGATTTTTGGACTCAGATCCCCACTGGGAGCCTCTGTGGGACCAAGCTGTCCCCTTTGACCGGCAGCCAGGGTCAGGCCAGACAATGACCCGTCCTTGGGCCACTCCCAGGCGCGTCCAGATTTGGTCCGCCAGGCCTCCAGGGCAGTAGGGGACATAATGGCCCCTTCCTGCATGGCTCTGACTAACAGCCCCCTGGCTCCCTGAAGCATCATAACAGGGCCTGTTACCAGGGCGACCTTCAGTTTCTGTGGCCTGGGACCTGGGCCCTTGCCCACCCCAAACTGGCTGCTGGCATTGAGCGCTTATGGTGAGCCCTCCCTGGCTCAGCGGGGATGTGAGAGGAGAATAGGGTAGGAGGAGGCCCTGTCTTTGCCTTTGGGGACATGTAACCCTGTGGGGAGAATAGAGAGGAAGTTGAGTCCTTGGCTTCTCTCTCCCTGAGCCCCTGGTCTCCTGATTTCTCCAGCAGGGACCCTGCATGGATCCAGATCATACCTAAAACTGGACTGTCCCTGGAAAACTGCTCCCTCCCCTCCACGTCATGCCCCATTTCAGTGAGGACACTTCCACCACCCTGACACATGCTACAGTGTCTCGGGCAGCAGCATGGGTGCCTCCCATGCTCTCCTCACCCTCTCATCCCATCCATCACCACAGCCTGCACTTAATTCTGCCTTCTCCAAAAAGCCTCTGGAGTCCCCTCCTCCACTCTTCCTTGTCTTTGACCCTGGGCCCAGCTCTGGCTCCCTCCTGGGCCATGTCCGGATCAATGCCTAGCCTCTCCTCTAGACCATAGACCCCTGGGCCCAATAGGAGTCGCCAAGAGGGTCCCTGTGAAACCTCTAGTCTCCCAACCTCCAGTTTTGGAGGTGGCCTCAAGTGGATCCTGGCCCTCACCTCCTGAGTTCCTCCCTAACTTGCCCGTCACGCTCAGCTGTGACTGAATCTCATTCTCCTATCAGTAAAAAAAAATGCATACCATCAATCCAATATATGCATGTGTTTATTTATAAATTATATACATGTGCTGCCACACAAATGCTTGGATAAATTTGAAAATATACGCCAATAATAGACACTGGAAAAAGAATGAGAGAAAGATTAAATAAGTAATATCATTTTAAAAGTTTTATTTTCATTTTATTTAATGGTATTAAAAAGCCTTTTGCTCTAAATACATTATTTTTAAAAATTGCAATTAAGAATGCTCCATTTTTAAATAAAATCTTGCATTAATAAAGTGCTATACTCATTTGAGAATCTGGTACTAAATTCCATGTATCTTTTCACTTGGCTTAATGGTTATTGTAGTTGAAAAAATATATCTCACAAAGAGCCGAAGTGCCACATGGAGGATGTGCATTCTTGACTGTACTTACTAAATCACAAGGTGCAATTTTCAATTCTGTGCAAGGGCTTTTGATTGGAATTTGGTTGAACTGATGCCAACCAGTTGAAGGTGTTACTTTTTAATATTTTTGACAAATGAGTTCAAAACACACTGAACTTCAGCAACAAAATCATCCCAAGATTTTATTCAGCAAAGTGTTCTCCCTATAGAGTGACTTTGTTTCCAAAGCAGTTACTTTCTTATTCAATCTTAAAATGTCACCTTTACCTGTGCTATGTATTTGTTCATTTTTAGCATCTGCTGGATAGCATCCCCTAATTGTCACAGAAGGAGCCAGCACATTTGGATCATTTGTCTTTTCATAGAAGAAAAAGGCAAATCTCTGCCGGGTGCCGTGGCTCACACCTGTAATCCCAGCACTTTGAGAGGCTGAGGTGGATGGATCACTTGAGGTCAAGAATTTGAGACCAGACTGGCCAAAATGGCAAAACCCTATCTCTACTAAAAACATAAAAATTAGCTGGAATCCCAGCTACTCAGGAGGCTGAGGCAGAAGAATTGCTTGAACCCAAGAGGCAGAGGTCACAGTGAGCTGGGATGGCGCCACTACACTATAGCCTGGGTGATTAAAAAAAAAAAAAAAAAAGGAAAGAAAAGAAGAGAAGGAAAGAAGAGAAAGAAAAGAAAGAAAGAAAGAGGAGAGGAAAGGAGAGGAGAGGAGAGGAGAGGAGAGGAAAGGAAAAGAGCTGGGTGCAGTGGCTCACGCCTGTAATCCCAGCACTTTGGGAGGCCGAGGTGGGCGGGTCAGGAGGTCAGGAGATCGAGACCATCCTGGCTAACACGGTGAGACTCCGTCTCTATAAAAATACAAAAAAATTAGCTGGGCGTGGTGGTGGGCGCCTATAGTCCCAGCTACTCGGGAGGCTGAGGCAGGAGAATGGCATGAACCCGGGAGGTGGAGCTTGCAGTGAGCCCAGATGGCGCCACTGCACTCCAGCCTGGGGGACAGATCGAGACTCCGTCTCAAAAAAAGAAAAAGAAAGAAAGAAAGAAAGAAATGGAAAGGAAAGGAAAAGAGGGGCAAAACTCATCTTCAAGGTGTAACTCTTTTAAGTATTTTGCTGTGAGGTAACCAGCAAGTTTCTGTATGGTACAAAAGGTTTTTGCAGCCACTTATTCTGTCAAGAAGCTTTGATAAGATGCTATGATTTAACGACTGTTTTTATAAAATGAAGTGCCTCGATGACATACTGTGGCAGGCTCACTGAAGGTGTTGCAGTGGGGTGGCAACGTCATGGTCAGCCAAACCCATGCTGGACACATGACCTACCATGGTGTGGACAAGGTGAGGGCACCAATGTCAGCCTACTTAATAAATATTAGTAGAGCTTGAATTTTTCTTCCTTTTTAGAAGGTAAATATAAATAGAAGTTCTAGAATTTTCGACCAGGCTCAGTGACTCACACCTGTAACCCTGGCATTTTGGGAGGTCAAGATGGGCAGATGGCTTGAGCTCAGGAGTTGAAGACCAGCTTGGGCAACATAGCAAAACCCTACCTTGACTAAAAATTTCAAAAAAAAAAAAAAAAAAAACCCAGCTGGGCATGGTGGCATACTCCTGTCATTCCAGCTACTTGAGGACCTGAGGCAGGAGGATTGCTTGAACCTGGGAGGTTGAGGTTGCAGTGAGCCGAGATGGTGCCACTGCACTTCAGCCTGAGCAACAGAACAAGATCTTGTCTCAAAAAAAGAAAGTTATAGAATGTTCTTTCTATATGAATGGATCACTTTGCACCCCATTTTGGACACCTCTAGGTACATAATAGGGCTTTTGGCCACATTCACAGCCCCTTGGGATCTGTTCCAGTCTTCCTTCCATGTTGGTGCTTACATAAAGCTAGGTCTAATGTTCCTGAATACATCACACATTCTCGTGTCTTTGCAATGCAATGTTCGTCTGATAGGCTCATCCCAATAGATAGCTCAAGATTCTATACTTTCTTCAAGAGCCAGCCCTAGGCCACCCCTTCGTAAAGCCTGCTCAGATTCTCTGGGTACAGCCATTCATTCTGCTAGTTAACAGATATTATTGAGGGCCTATTATGTGCCAGGCACTGATCTAGGGGTTGCGGGGTATATAGCAGTGAAGCAATCATACAAAAATCCCTCCTGCAGGGAACTTGCATTCTAGTGGGGTGGATGTTGATGTTCTAGGTGAGTCCTTATTGCATTTACCCACAGACGGCTGGCCATTTACAGGTTTGTCTTCCCAGGAAAGCATTTGTTCCTGAGAGCAGGGACCTCTGAGCCAGAGCTCCAATCACAAGTCCTAGCCCAGAGTCAGAGCCTAATAGATAATGATTGGAATAACACAGTGGTTAACACAAGCCATGATCCCAGCCGTAGATGAAGATCTGACACCAAATCCAGACTGAGGTCCTCCAGGCACCTGATCCAGCCCCAGGCTGGGCCGGCACTTGGGGCTCAGTCTCACAAACACGCTGGTTCCCTGCCCCTATGAGAAGGAACTGGACGGCCCCCTGCGGGTGGCAGGAACCACTTCCACCTCCGAATGTCCCTATATTTAGCCATCTGTTGTGATCCTACAGCCCTCTCCTCTCCATGGCCGGAGGGAATTGCCCAGCAGCTTTGATGGCCTGTTTTCCCAGGCCCTGCTCCTGCTTCCCAGCCGCCCCCTCCCCGCCGCCACCGGCATCCCTGTAGGAGGCGGAGCCCTATTCAGCTGGTAGGTTCTGCATCCCAAAATAGCATCAGCACTTGGCAAGGAGAGGCAGCCACCTGTGTTCAGGGACAGCGCTGCCTGGTTGAGGGGTAGGGCAAGCGGAGGGAGAAGGGCAGGGGATGGTCTGGATACAAATCTTCCAAGTAACACACTCCTGTGTTCCCTGATCCCCTCCAAGCAATAAGTCATTGGTCCCACATTATTCCAGTGTGCATCAGGGTAACCACTGACTGTCAAAATAAGGCCTGAGCCTCATCTCCCACTTCTCCCCCACCCTACACACACAACCTGAACACCAGTCACACTGTTCCACATCATGCCCCAGATAAACTCCCCACATCTGAAACGATGTAACCCCTTCTCCCCTCAACCCACCCACCCAGGAATGGCTTCTTTATCTGTTGAAATCCAGCCCATCTATGAAGAGTCAAAGGCCGCCTTGGCCGTGAAGGCCTCTGGTGCCGTGGGCCCATGCGTAAGTGGCCGTGCTTCAGTGCTTTCTGTCCCTGGTTCAAGCTTGCCCATCTTGTAACTTTACTTGGTTCAAAAAGCCCCCAGGCTGATGGTTGGCAGATGGGGCCCTAGCCTCAGCTTGCTGTGTGATTCTGAGGATGTCACTCCCCTGTCTGGCCCTCAGTTTTCCTGGCCTCAGTTTCCCATTTCCTATGAAATGGGATTCTATTTCATGATCTCAGTGGGCTCTGCCAGGGGTCTGAGCCTCTGATTCACCATTTGTGGGGAATAAGAGCATTTTAGTAAAGGGAACTCGCCCTGAACCTGGAGCTATTGAAGGTGTGGTCCCCTCTTCCTGCCCTACCCTTCCCCCAAAAGTCAGTTGCCTCTGAGGCAGGTATGGGCTCCAGAGTGGGGTTCCTGGATGCTGCCAACAGGATGGGGCACTGTGGCAAGGCTGGCTTCCAAACCAGTGGGGCAGCCTCCCGTGCAAAGAGGCCTCCCTCTCCTGCCAGCGGGGAAGCCGCCATCCATCTGGTTCAGGTTCCTCTGTTTTGTCTCAGCGGGAGCTCTCAGCCCACAAGTCTTGGCAACTGGAACAAAACATCCCAACCACAGCATTTCCGTGTTGTTTACTTCAGCAGGGCCCAGGCCCCTGGGTTCTGCAGAGACCACCAGGATCCCAGCAGAACAATAGGAAATCTCAGCAGAGGCGTTCCAGAACACGGAAAAGCCAATTCCTGATGAATCCAGAGGATGTTCAAGGCTCACCAGGCCAATGAACCCGGGTGGATTCCCCAGTGGGCCCTCTCTCCTTTTGGTAGAGCTTCCAGGAGCTTTACCGTTTAAAGAGTCCTGCAGGAGGCCATCTTAACCGGACTGTATGTTTCATTAAACCAAGAATGGTATTTATTCTAGCAGTATTCTAGGCACTAGGGTACAACAAAGAGTACAATTGACACAGTCCCTGCCCACATGGAGCTGACATTCTCATGGAGAGAAAGGGACAAATAAACAAATGTACAGTACTCCAAGTAGTCATGGTGCTGTGAAGAAAATAAAGTGATACAAGCGAATCACAAAAACCTTGAGAATGGGAGGGCTGTTTTAAATAGGCCCGTCTGGAAGCTTCTCTCTCCTTTGAGCCAAGACCTGAAGGAAGTGAGAGAGGCATATGGAGGGGAGGAATGTTCCAGGCAGATAAATCAGCCAGAGCAAAGGCCCTGAGGCAAGAGTGTGCCCCAAGGGGTGCACGAACAGTGAGGAGCCGGTAGGGCTGTGGCAGAGGGCGGGTGAGAGAGAAAGGAAGGGGGTGATGGGTCTGGGGAGCAGACCATGCTGAGCAGTGGCTTTTAATTTTTATTAATTACATCTTCCATAAGAAATCAGTTTTATATGGCAATTCAAGACAGCTATCCACATATAAACATACGACGGAGATAGACTATATGTATGCACTCTTACATATTTTATTTTATTTTGTTTCATTAAAAAATAATATGAGTGTCAGGCCTCTGAGCCCAAGCCAAGCCATCCATCCCCTGTGACTTGCACGGATACACCCAGATGGCCTGAAGTAACTGAAGAATCACAAAAGAAGTGAAAATGCCCTGCCCCACCCTAACTGATGACATTCCACCACAAAAGAAGTGAAAATGGCCGGTCCTTGCCTTAAGCGATGACATTAGCTTGTGAAATTCCTTTTCCTGGCTCATCCTGGCTCAAAAACCTCCCCCACTGAGCACCTTGGGACCCCCACTCCTGCCTGCCAGAGAACAACCCCCCTTTGACTGTAATTTTCCTTTACCTACCCAAATCCTATAAAACGGCCCCACCCTTATCTCCCTTCGCTGACTCTTTTCGGACTCAGCCCGCCTGCACCCAGGTGATTAAAAAGCTTTATTGCTCACACAAAGCCTGTCTGGTGGTCTCTTCACATGGACGCGCATGACAATGAGTAATGATCTTCAAATTGATTTCCTGGCCTACTAAATGGTCACGGTTCACAGTTTGAGAAACACTGATACAGAACCTTATAGACCGTTACAAAGAGTGAGATGGGGCCTGGCGGGGTGGCTCACACCTGTAATCCCAGCACTTTGGGAGGCCGAGGTGGGTGGATCACTTGAGGTCAGGAGTTTGAGACCAGCCTGGCCAAGATGGAGAAACCTGTTCTCTACTAAAAATACAAAAATTAGCCAGGCATGGTGGCACATGCCTGTAGTCCCAGCTGCTCAGGAGGCTGAGGCAGGAGAATTGCTTGAACCTGGGAGGCCAAGGTTGCAGTGAGCCAAGATCATGCCACTGTATTCCAGCCTGGGCGACAGAGTGAGACTCTGTCTCAAAAAAAAAAAAAAAAAAAAGATTGAGATGGAGTCTTAGGCAGGTTTTGAGGAGGGGTGACACAAGCTGTTTCACTTTTTTGTTCCATTTTTAAAATTAACATATAATTTACATTCAGTAAAACACACCCTTCCTAGTGTACACTTCTTTGGTTTCAACAAATGTAGACATGTAAACATCACGCTTTGCTTTTGAAAGGCGTCCTGCAGGCTGCTGAGAGGAGAGTCCTGGAGAGGGAAGGTGGCAGGCAAGGACCAGCCAGAGGTGCTAGTGGCAGCTTGGAGTGGCTTCTGGGTATATTTCTGAAGACTGAGCCCACAGGATTTGCTGATATTTTGGATGTGGGATGTGAGAGACAGGGAGGATTCGAGAGTGACTGCCTGGTTCTCGGCCTGAGTAATGGAAACTTGAAAAGGCGGGGGAGGAAAAGTTTTGGGAAGCAGATCACGAGTTCTGGCATAAAGTGTGAAAAGCAAAGAGAGAACCGGCTGGCCATGGGGAGGAGTCCAAGGAGAGGCCAGGCTGGACGTTGTGATGTGGGCGGCTTCTGTATCCCCACGACGCTGAGGGCCACGGGCCTGCCTGAAACGGCCAAGGGAGGGGGTGGATGGAAAGAAGCAGTGAAGGACTGAGCCCTGGGGCATGGCCACGCTAAAGGGACAGATAATGAGAAGTTTGCAACAGAAGAGTGAGAAAGGGCTGGCCGATGGAGTGGGCAGGGTCCTGGGGGGCAATGCACAAAGACCTCCATGCCTAAGAGAGAGAGGCTGGCTGGACGAAGCTGAGCAAGATGGGGACAGGAAACTGACCACTGGAGTGTGCTTGTGTTAGCAGCAGATCCATATGGGTCTGCAGTAGTCTCAGTTCTTGCCTCCTCAGAAGAAAGAATTCTCAACCAAGGGGGCATAAGGCAGAGGGAGAGACGGAAGCAAGTTTTAGAGCAGGAGTGAAAGTTTATTTAAAAGTTTTAGAGTAAGAAAAAAAGGAAGTAAAGTACACTTGGAAGAGGGCCAAACAGGTGACTTGAGAGGTCCAAGTGCCTGGCTTGACCTTTGGCCTTTGACCCTGGGATTTTATACCTTGGCGTTCTTCTGGGGTTTTACATCTCCCCTCCCTCTATTTTTCCTTGTAGTGGGCTGTCCGCATGCACAGTGGCCCGCCAGCCCTTGAGAGGAGCCTCGTGCACAGTGTGTTTACTGAAGTTGTGCGCATGCTCACTTGAGGTGTTCTTCCCTTACCAGTCGAGTGTTCCTAGAGGAAGGCCAAATACCAGTTGAACTCCACCATTTTGCCTCTCAGTGTGCATGCTTAGGCCCACCTGCCCAATTCCTGAGATCTTATCAGGAAGCTGCTAATCGCCAGCATCAAGCGTTTTCTACCTTTCGGGAGACTGCCTTTCCCTGGCACTGGGTGTGCCCAGTTATTATTTTAGAGAGACAGTTTAACAACCCTCTGACCATCATCTGATGATCACCACACATTCCCTGGGAGGGGCCTCACCTGCCCTGCTCATGTCCAACTAGCTACCTACTGTAACACTTGGACTTTATTCAGTAGGACAGTGGGGAGTCACAGTAGGTTTATGAGTAGGGAGTGGCTTGAGCTGAGCTGTGTTTAGGAAGATTAATAAAAATAATGTTGCTACTATGTATGGATGGATTATTTATCATTGATTGAACCCTCCCTCTGGCCAGGCTCTGTGCTAGTGCTTTATGCATATTAACTCATGAATCCTCCTATCAATCCTTGAGACAAGTGCTACTATTATTTCTCATGTACCAGCAAAGACATTGAGAGGTTCAGTGACTTGCCTAAAGTCACACAGCCAGGATGTGGTAGAGCTGGGCCTAGATCCCAGATCATGTGGCTCCCACTCCTGGAAGCACATCCCAGATTCAGACTTAGGCCTTATGGTCAATTGCCCAGTCACTGGTGACCTTAAGAAGGTCACTGCCAGAGTGTGAAGGTTTCCAGCCTGGTCAGGGCAGGACGATGTGGTTTCTGCAGGGCCTTCTCTGCCTTAGGTTGCTCCCGGTGTCTGCTCTTGGGGGGCCTGGGCCTATCCATGTGCCTCTCAGCTCAGTGGGAAGAGTAGCCCCAGCTGTAGCTCTAGGGGGTCCTGGGGCAGCTGCGGGACTGAGGTCTTTGCTCTTGAGTGGCTTCGCCCTCCCTGGGGACTCTGGCTCCGTTGGCTGAAGTGGTTAGTTTCTTGAGGAATCTGTCACCATCTGGTCCCCATGTGCTGTCTGTAGGCCTGTCTGGGGCACTGGAAGATTCCATCCCAGCCCGAGTAATTGTTACCAGAGGTAGGCAAGATGGGGGTGGGAAGGAAGGAGGGGTGTGCTGCCCAGAGCTGCCTGCCAAGGCTTTGGTGACTTGAAAAGAGGGAAAGTGATACGAAGGCAGAGAGAACATCAGAGACAGGAAGAGACAGAGAGAGACAGAGGGAGACACCTGGACAGAGCAGAGCAAGACAGGAACTGAGTGAAAGCAAGAGGCGGGCTGCGGCTGATGGCAGCAGGAGGCAGAGCCAATGGCGCGCACAGACAGGGAACAGGCAGGAGAGAGGTGGGCCAGAGAGATGGGTCCTCAGGGAGAGGCCGAGGGAGCAGACACCAAACTCCACAATGTGACAACAGAGAGGACAGAGAGACCACAGGGAGTAAAAGGGTGGGAGAACAGGAATGGGGGCGGGAGGGACGGTGTCAAAAGAGAGAGAGAACACGGAACAGCAGGAGCTGGTGAGATCAGTGGAACATGGGGAGTCTCGGCCCAGGTGGTCCCCACCGCAGCAGCAGTCCTGGGGCAGCCATGGTCACACCAGAAGGGTTGGCTCTTGCCCACTGGCCTGGCTAGCCTCAGCTGCCTCCTCCCAGAGCAGGGACTCTGCCCTGCACACCTGGCCCGAGGACACCCTCCTTCAGGCCTCCCTCCTGGGCCAAGAGGCCTTTGTCCCTGGTATCCTCTCCAGGGCCCACCTTCCAGTCACCTCCCCACCTGGCTCTAGGAAACCATTTCTCTGAGGGTGATCTTGGGAGGTGGTAAGAGGCGGACCATGACCCTGAGATGAGATGAGAGCCCCAGTCTGTCCCTGCCTCTATTCTGCACACGACCTCAGGTATCCTTTCTCCCCTCTGAGCCTCAGCTGCTTCTTCTGTAGAAAGGGCTGGGTTTGGAGATCACTAAAGGCCTATCCAGCGGCACATTTTGAGCAAACAGCATAACTGGGCCACAGAGGAGATGGCGGTTGCCTTTGCCACCCATCTGCCTGGTCATCTGTCTCATTCTTTCCTTCACACATCCACTCCTGCAGTCCCTGTCCTGTCCTTTTCTCCTCCATCTCACCACCTCCCTGCATCCATCCTTCCTTCCCTTTTCTTTCTTTCTTCTCTTTCTTTTCTTTCATTCTCTTTCTTTCTTTCTTTCTTTCTTTCTTTCTTTCTTTCTTCTTTCTTTCTTTCTTTCTTTCTTTCTTTCTTTCTTTCCCTCTCTCTCTCTCTTTGCCTTACCCTTTCCTTCTTTCCTTCCTCCCTTCCTCTCTCTCCCCTCTCTCTCCTGTTCTTTCTTTCCTACTCACTGAGAGCCTCCTTTATGCCAGACCCTGGGCTGGGCACTGATGCCTCAGAGGTGGATCCTATAGGGCCCAGGGTTCTCGTGGGCTCATCCCAGGACTGTGGCACAAGGTACCTTGGGCCAACAGGGGCAGGTCAGACTCCAGGCATAAGTACCCCCTACCCCAAGCCAGCTGCCCCAGCTCATGCCACTTGGCCCAGACCCCCCCCCCCCCCCCGCCCACTACATCCACACAGCCTTCCTTTGGGCAGTTCGACTCTGATTACTAACCCCACGATACACAGAGGCTAACACTGGTGCTGTGACCAGAATGTTCATGTCCCCCCAAATTTCATATGTTGAAATCCTAACCACCAAGGTGGTGGTATTAGGAGGTGGGGGCTTCAGGGGTGATTATATTGGATTGGGGTTGGTGTCTTTATAAAGAGACTACAGAGAGCTAGCTAGGTCCTTCCACCACATGAGAACATGGCTAGAAGGTGCCGTCTATGAAGCAAAGAGTGAGGCCTCACCAGACACCAAGTCTGCTGGCACCTTGCTCTTGAACTTCCCAGTCTTCGGAACTGTGAGATATAAGTTTCTGTTGCTTATAAGCCCAGTGTATATTATTTTGTCATAGCAGCACAAATAGACTAAGGCCAATGGCATCATCAAACATTTCCCATGTCAGTGAGTGGAGACCAGAGAGCCCAGAGAGGGCCAGGGACTTGCCCTGGTAACAGTAACAGTCAATCACATCCTGACGTACTTTCCCCTTTGCCTCAGATCTTCCTGGGAGACTGGAGGCAGTGTAAATCCCACACCTAGGGCGAAGGCAGCCTCAGCCAGACCTTCACCAGGCCAGGGAAAGTCTAGTGACGGCCAGTCAGAGTGAAGTCACTGATGGGATCCATGTGTTCAGGCCTTGTCTCTGCCGCCACCTCCCTTCCCCACAGCCTTTCCCACCCAGCCCCAGGAGGCCCAGGAGGGGAGGAAGGAAGAGGACTGCACTGTGTCAGTGCAGGCACTGTGCCCAGAAGTGATAAGCCCTGGGGCCAAGGTTGCAGGAGAGAAAGTGGTCCCCGCCCTGGCTGCCCAACATCTGCTGGCAGGGGCAGAGACTCTGGAAGAATCAAGCCTCAGGATAGACTGGTACCAGCTGAAGGCAGCTGGAGGCTTCGCTCACCTCCATGGTCTCAGATGAGCCCAGACCCTGCCTCAGAAGGAGCCAGACTCTGGTCGCAAAGTGAGTTTTGTCACTAGCACTCTGACAACAGTTCCATATACAGAAGGTGATGGTCAGTTTTAAGTGTCAGCTTGGCTAGGCTGCAGTCCTCATCATTCAAACACTGATCTGGGTGTTGCTGTGGAGGTTTTTAGTAGAAGTAAAGTCCAAATCAATTGACTTTAAGGAGATTATCCCACACAATCTGGGTGGATTTGATTCAATCAAGTGAAGGCCTTTAAGAGCAGAGCAGAGGCTTCCCTGAAGAAGAAGAGATTACACCTGTGGACAGTAACTTTTTTTTATTATTATACTTTAAGTTCTAGGGTACATGTGTACAACGTGCAGGTTTGTTACATATGTATACATGTGCCATGTTGGTGTGCTGCACCCATCAACTCGTCATTTACATTAGGTATTTCTCTTAATGCTATCCCTCCCCCCACCCCTCCCCACAATAGGACCCGGTGTGTGATGATCCCCTTCCTGTGTCCAAGTGATCTCATTGTTCAATTCCCACCTATGAGTGAGAACACGCGGTGTTTGGTTTTCTGTTCTTGCGAAAGTTTGCTGAGAACGATGGTTTCCAGCTGCATCCATGTCCCTACAAAGGACATGAACTCATCCTTTTTTATGGCTGCATAGTATTCCATGGTGTATATGTGCCACATTTTCTTAATCCAGTCTGTCATTGATAGACATTTGGGTTGGTTCCAAGTCTTTGCTATTGTGAATAGTGCCGCAATAAACATATGTGTGCATGTGTCTTTATAGCAGCATGATTTATAATCCTTTGGGTATATACCCAGTAAGACAAAAACCACATGATTATCTCAATAGATGCAGAAAAAGCCTTTGACAAAATTCAACAGCCTTTCATGCTAAAAACTCTCAATAAATTTGGTATTGATGGAATGTATCTCAAAATAGTAAGAGCTATTTATGACAATCCCACAGCCAGTATCATACTGAATGGGCAAAAACTGGAAACATTCCCCTTGAAAACTGGTACAAGACAAGGATGCCCTCTCTCACCACTCCTATTCAACATAGTGTTGGAAGTTCTGGCCAAGGCAATCAGGCAAGAGAAAGAAATAAAGGGTATTCAATTAGGAAAAGAGGAAGTCAAATTGTCCCTGTTTGCAGATGACATGATTGTGTATTTAGAAAACCCCCCCAGCACTTTGGAGGCCGAGGCGGGCGGATCACGAGGTCAGGAGATTGAGACCATCCTGGCTAACATGGTGAAACCCCGTCTGTACTAAAAAATACAAAAACAAAAACTAGCCGGGCGAGGTGGTGGGTGCCTGTAGTCCCAGCTACTCAGGAGGCTGAGGCGGGAGAATGGCGTGAACCCGGGAGGCGGAGCTTGCAGTAAGCTGAGATCCGGCCACTGCACTCCAGCCTGGGCGACAGAGCGAGATTCTGTCTCAAAAAAAAAAAAAAAGAAAAAGAAAACCCCATCGTCTCAGCCCAAAATCTCCTTAAGCTGATAAGCAACTTCAGCAAAGTCTCAGGATACCAAATCAATGTGCAAAAATCACAAGCATTCTTATACACCAATAATAGACAAACAGAGAGCCAAATCATGAGTGAACTCCCATTCACACTTGCTACAAAGAGAATAAAATACCTAGGAATCCAACTTACAAGGGATGTGAAGGACCTCTTCAAGGAGAACTGCAAACCACTGCTCAGTGAAATAAAAGAGGACACAAACAAATGGACAGTAACTTTGGCTTAGAATTCCAGCCTGCCCTTCCTGACAGCCTGCGTTATGAATTTTGGACCAGCCTAGCCAGCCCCCACTGCTAGATAAGCCAATTCCTAGCAATGCATCTCTTAATGTGTACCTCTTACTGGTTCTGTTTCTCTGGTAGAGGCCTCACTAATATATCTTCTGTCCTAATCTCTTTTGGCTGCAGAAAATAATGGACAATTTGTAAACAATAAAAATGTATTGCTCATGGTTCTGAAGGCTGGGAAGTACAAGCTGGAGGTGCCAGCAGATCCAGTCAGCATCTCATGACAGCCCATGCTTCATAGCTGCTGCCATGTCACTGCATCTCACATGGCAGGAGAGACAAGTTCCCTCAGGCCTCTCTTATCAGGACACTGATCCCATTTACAAGGGCTCCACTCGCAAGACCTGGTCACTGGCTGGGTGCGGTGGCTCACATGTGTAATCCCAACACTTTAGGAGGCTGAGACAGGTGAATCACTTGAGGTCAGGAATTTGAGACCAGCCTTGGCCAATATGGTGAAACCCATCTCTACTAAAACTACAAAAGTAGCAGGGAATGGTGGTGCACACCTGTAATCCCAGCTACTCGGGAGGCTGAGGTGGGAGAATCGCTTGAACCTGGGAGGTGGAGGTTGCAGTGAGCCAAGATCGAGTCACTGCACTCCAGCCTGGGCAACAGAGCAAAACTCCATCTCAAAAAAAAAAAAAAAAAAAAAAAAAAGACCTCATCACTTCCCAGGCACCCCAGCTCTTAATTCCAACACACTGGGGATTGGGGATTAAGTTTCAACATACGAATTTTGGGAGTCACAAACACTCAGACCACAGCACCTTCCACAGTGGGAAGTGGGTGCACGCGCCATGTTTTACTTAACATTGTTTCCCAAGCACCTTTCCATGTGGTAACAGGGTCTTCATTTTTGGCTGCAGAATATTCTGTCTTTTTGATGCCAATCCCCTCTTACTGGGTATTAGGTTATTTCTAAATTTCCATATATATATATATATATATATATATATATATATATACACACACACACACACACACACCCGAAATACATTAATATATAAATATATTAATATTAATTTAATATATTTAGTATTAATATTTATATATTTCTACGTCAATATAATATAGAAATATATCCTTGTAATAATATATTTCTACTGTTAAATATATTATAAACAATAGAAATTATATCAGTATTAACGGTGATGAATGTCATTGTGTTGTTTGAATGCTTTTCTTCAGAGGAGTTTGCGAGAGTTGGGCTAAGCCAGCTCCGTGGATGAACTGCCCCTGCCAGCCCCGCTTCCAGCCTCAGGTGCCTGTTTCCCTTCTCTCCTCTCCGTCTCTCTACCCAAGGGCTTCTTCCAGCACCAAAGGACCTTGTTCAGCCTGTGCAGGGATGTGCCAGAGACCCAACACCTTTACGGGCAATCCTCAATCTCAGAGAATGGAAGGTGGACAAATACCTCTAGCGTCCAGCTCTTGAGTTTGAGTTTCTGATGATGTGTGCTCTATATTCCAGCTCCTAGGGTGCCCAGCAGGATGCAGACAGGTGCCCACAGTGGTAATCTGTTCATCGAAGCCACCTTCCTGGATTTTCTCTCTCCCTTTCCCACTTCTCCGTTCCTCACTGTTTCCTGGCATCGCCTCCTGAATGAACTACCTGCACCCAAGCCCTTGGGTCAAGGTCTGCTTTGCAGGGACGAGATTTAGGACAGGAGATGTGGATACTTTCTTTCAAAGGCTCAAAACCACCTGCAGGAAAGGGACTGTATTAGCTCAAGCTTCTTCTCAAACCATTTTGTGTTCATTTCCTCCAGAAACTCCTCTCATACTTCACAATACAGGGTGGCAGAGAGAACACAGGCCTTGGAAACAGGTAACCCCCAAATCAACTCCCAGCGCTAGCCTTGGGGAAGTCTCTTCACTTTTAAGGGCCTCACTTTCCTCATCTGAAAATGGGCCAGCTGGGCTATCTGTTGGGCTACATAGAGCCTGAGGCCTGAAAGGGAGCTACCATCCCCCTGCCTCCTTCCCGCCTCACTTGCTCCCCACCCTTCCCTGCATATCCATGTGGCCTCCCTTGCTCCCCACCTTTCCCTGGCCCACCACCTTGGCACCTGCCTCCTCTCTGTGGCTGGCTGAGTGAGCCTGAGGTCAAAAGCCACATCCCTAACTCTTTCAGGTCCTTTAACAACTGCTGTTTGCTACAAACGAAGAGCTGTGCAGAGCGCCATGCCTCGATGACGTCCCTACAGCTCTATGAGGTGGGCATGGTGATTACACCCATTTCATAAGTGAGGAAGCTGAGGTGCAGAGAGGAGGGGCTTACCCCAGCCACACGGTGAACACGAGGCAGCGCCCGGACTCACTTCCAGGTCTCTCCGACTCCTGAAACCATGCTCCTCAGCACCACTGAGGCTGCCTCCTGCCCACAGAGCCCTCTCCAGAGGAGAGGGGATTCCTTGCAGCTGACTCAGGGCCTGGGGCAAGGAAGCCACATCCCTGGGGTCTGCTGGGAAGGAGAAAGTGATGCCAGGGAAATTCCCATATAGCTATGAGGTTCTTAGCAGCTGGGGGAGGGGGCTGCAGGCTTTCTTGGCTACCCTCATGGTGGGGGCATCGGGGGGGTCCCTTGGCTGAATCTAAGCTTCCTGGGAGTTTATGGGATGTGCGGGAAAGGATGGGGAGCAGGTGAGGCCACAGCGAGTGAGTGCGTTCTGCAGCCTTGGGCCACCAGGGGAGCAGACATTCTTCAGCAGCTGCTGGAAATCCCAGGGGCTGCCTTTCCTGGGAGCCACCAGGAAGGCCCTGGAAGTGGCCTTTCCAAGGTTCTGGAGCAGGGCCATCCAATAAAACAGAATGTGAGATGCACATGTAATGACATTTCTCCAGTAGCTACGTTAAGAAAGTAAAAGGAAACAAATGAACTTAATTTTAAGAATATATTTAACCTACTATATCAAAATATTATCCTTTCAACATGTAATTAGTATTAAGATTATGAATATTATATTTCATTTTTTTTGTATTGTTGAAACTTGGTGTGTCTTTTCCACCCACAGCACAGCTTGTTTCAGACCAGCCACATTTCAAATGCCCAGTAGCCGCGTGTGGCTGGTGGCTGCTAAGCTGGAGCGCACAGTTAGAGAGACCTCTAGGGGTGACTTGAGGATGCTGAAGGAGCCAAGGGGCAAACCTCAATGTGCGGTGCGGGGACCCAGAGGTCATAAGAGGGTCCTGAGACCAAGTGTCATGTATCATTTAGTCCTCTCAACACCCCTCAAGGCAGCATGATCATCCCTGTTGGGTAGAAGAGGGAGTCAGCTCAAGAGGAGCCAGGTGGCTGGCACAAAGTCTCCTAGCAAGATGGGAGCTAGTCACCCCCAGCACTGAGATGATGCTGCAGCCCACCCCTCCCCAGAGGCAGAGTAGCAAAGGAAGGCCCCCCACCCCAGGACTGCTGACCTCACACATCTTCCCAGCCCCGGGCTTGCCCAGTGAGGGTTGGCACATTTAGGGGAGTCCCTCAGTCACCTTTCTTCATGTAGGAATCAGGGAGCAGGTGGGCAGGCAGGCGGGCGGGTAGCAGCAGCCTCTTTCTCCTTCATCTTGTCCTGTCACAGGCTGGTGTGGGTGGTGCCAGGTGAGCCCACATAAAATGTGGCTTTCCCCCTCCCCATTCCCCTGGACACATACATGTGCATGGATCACAGGTGCTGCCTCTGGTTGGTCCACATCAACTCACACAGCTTCCCACTCTGGCTGCCCTTCACCCCAGCTGGTCCACGTGTCCACACCACCCAGAGCAGCACTGTTCACATCCACTGGCTCAGCCAAGATTTCATGAGTGTCAGCCTGGCAGGGATTTTGCCCATTCTACAGATGAGGACACCAAGGTGCAGAAAGGGGTGGGACTGGGTTCCCTGGCTGCTGCTGGGCCTTGATCCTGAGCATCCACTGGGTCCCATTGGTCAAGGCAAGGAAGGCCCCTGGGAGGGGTGCAGCATTTGGTGGGTGCAGAGGAGGAGGTGGGTTTGCAGGGCTTAGGGCCTGACCATGGGCTCTGAAGGCAGAGGACAGAGTCTTCACAGGGAATTAGACATGGCCACTGGGTCCAGTTACGGAAACAGCCGTTTCCACCCCTCTGCCACTGGGGTGCTCTGCCTGTCTGGAGAGGGAACCAAGCTTGTGTCTCTAGTACTCATGAAGGGAGCACCTCTAGCTCCTAGGGCCAGATGGAGTGAGGGCAAGAGTCAGGTATATCTAGTTTGCATCCAGGTTTCTGGTTTGAATACTAAGCAGGTGAATGGTGGTGGCATTTGCTGGGATGTGTTGCAGGGAGCACATGGGGGAGGCTGAGATGGGGTTGGGCAGTGTGGGTGCTGGGGGAGATGCTGGGTAGAGAGCCTGGGCAGGGAGGGTCTGGGAGGCCTCCATGGAGTGGGCTGCAGTGTGGGACGGGGCGGTGGCCAGGAGGGTGCCTTCCCAGCGAGCCTTCCCAAACCGCCCTGTTTAAAACTCCACCATTCCACACTCGCTATCCCCCTCTGGGCCTGAGTTTCCCTGTGGAACACATACCATGGAACATACTATTAACCTGTATTTCACTCACCTTGCTTAGTGTCTGTTCCCCACGTGGAGGGAGGGTGTCTGTTGTTTGTTTGTTTTTTTCTCTGCTGGGCCCTGTGCTTGGAGCATTGCCTGGCTCAAAGGTGCATAAATGATGAAGGCCTGAAGAGCTGAGGGCTCAGGATGGAGGATGGAGTGGGGAGGTGGATGTGGGGATCGGCATTTAAGAGACAGCTGAGCAACAAGCTCCAGCCAGCGAGGCCACTGTGCTCACAGGAGTGACTTCCCAATCTTGGCTGTATTCATCGGTAAAAAGGAGATGGATCTATCTGCCAAGGCTTCCATAGCACCATGCCACACACTAGGCAGAAATGACAGGGAGGTGTCCTCTCAGAGTTCTGGAGGATGCAGGCCAAGGTACAGGTGTCACTAGAGGCTTCCTCCTGAGAGCTGTGAGGGAGCACCTGTCCTGCACCTCTCCCTGGCTGCCGGTGCTCGCTGGCAGTCCTCAGTGTCCTGTGGCCTGTGAGAGCATCACTCCGGTCTCTGCCTCCGTTTTCACACAGGGTTCTCCCTGTGTGTCTGTCTCCAAATTTCCCCTTCCTACAAGGACAGTTATATTGCACGAAGGCCTACTCTGATGACCTCATTTTACCTGGATGACCTCTGTAAAGATCCCCTCTCCGAAAGGTCCACATTCTGAGGCTCTGGGGGTCAGGATTTCAACGTTTGAATTTTGGTGGATATGATTCAACCCATGACATGAGATAATATAAAACCTATTGGGGTGCAGGGAGGGTGGAGGATCAGTACAAATTACTGTGCAGGCCAGGCCCTGCTGCCATGACCATTAGGACTGCATTATGGTCCACTGAGGAGGACCTGGCTGCGCAAATAATCTGATAACGGCTGGGCACTGTGGCTCATGTCTGTAATCCCAGTGCTTTGGGAGGCCGAGGCAGGCGGATCACCTGAGGTGGCAAGTTCGAGACCAGCCTGACCAACATGGAGAAACCCTGTCTCTACCAAAACACAAAAAATTAGCCGGGCATGGTGGTGCATGCCTGTAATCCCAGTTACTCGGGAGGCTGAGACAGGAGAATCACTTGAACCCGGGAGGCAGAGGTCGCGATGAGCTGAGATTGCACCATTGCACTTCAGCCTGGGCAACAAGAGCAAAACCCCGTCTCAAAAAAATAAAAATAAAAAATAGGAATCTGGTAACAAGTCTTCATAAAATGCCGGTGCCTGGGCCCCATCCTGAGAGACTCTGGTTTAATTGGTCTGAGGTGAGACCCTGACATTGGGACTTTTTTTTTCCAACTTTTATTTTCGGTTCAGGGGTACATGTGCAGGATGGGCAGGTTTGTTACATAGGTAAACGTGTGCCATGGTGATTTGCTATACACATCATCTCATCACCTAAGTATTAAGCCAGCATCCATTAGTTATTCTTCCTGAAGCTGTCCCTTCTCTCATCCTCCAACTTCCAACAGGCCCCACTGTGTGCCCATGTGTTCTCATCATTTAACTCCCCCTTAAAAGTGAGAACATGCCGTGTTTGGTTCTCTGTTTCTGCATTAGTGTGCTGAGAATGATGGCTTCCACTGCCATCCATGCCCTGCAAAAGACATGTTCTCCATGTATTTTCCATGGTGTATATGTACCATATTTTCTTTACCCAGTCTATTATTCATGGGCATTTAGGTTGATTCCATGCCTTTACTATTGTGAACAGTGCTGCAATGAACATATGTGTTAATATACTTTTATAATAGAATGATTCATATTCCTTTGGGTATACGCCCAGTAATGAGATTGCTGTGTCAAGTGGTATTTCTGCCTCTAGGTCCTTGAGGATTCGCCACACTGTCTTCCACAATGGTTGAACTAATTTACATTCCCACCAACAGTGTAAATGTGTTCCTTGATCTCCACAACCTCGCCAGTATCTGTTGTTTTTTGACTTTTTAATTAGCCATTCCAACTGCTGTGAGATGGTATCTCATTGTGGTTTTGATTTGCATTTCTCTGATAATAGTGATGTTTAGCTTTTTTTTCATATGTTTGTTGGCCACATGTATGTCTTCTTTTGAGAAGTGTCTGTTCATGTCCTTTCCTCACTTTTTAATGGGGTTCCTCACTTTTTTTTTCTTGTAAATTTGTTTAAGTTTTTTATAGATGCTGGATATTAACCTTTGTCAGATGGATAGATTGCAAAAATGTTCTCCCATTCTGTGGGTTTGTCTGTTTAGTCCGATAACAGTTTTCTTTGCTGTGCAAAAACTCTTTAGTTTAGTTAGATTCCATTTGTCAATTTTTGCTGTTGTTGCAATTGCTTTTGATGTCTTCATCATGAAGTCTGCCTGTGCCTATGTCCTGAATGGTATTGCCTAGGTTTTCTTCTAGAGTTTTTATAGTTTTGGGGTTTACATTTAAGTCTTTCATCCATCTTGAGTTGATTTTTATATATGATGTAAGGAAGAGATCCAGTTTTAATTTTCTGCATATGTCTAGCCAGTTTTCCCAGCACCATTTATTAAATAGAGAATCATTTCTTCATTGCTTGTTTTTGTCAGGTTTGTTGAAGATCAGGTAGTTGTAGGTTTGTAGTCTTATTTCTGGGTTCCATATTCTGTTCCACTGGTCTATGTGTCTGTTTTTGTACCAGTACCACACTGTTTTGGCTACTGTAGCCTTGTAATATAGTTTGAAGTTAGGTAGTGTGATGCCTCCATCTTTGTTCTTTTTGCTTATAATTGTCTTGGCTATTCAGGCTCTTTTTTGGTTCCATATGAATTTTAAAATAGTTTTTTCTAGTTCTGTGAAGAGTGTCAATGGTAGTTTAATGGGAGTAGCATTGAGTTTATAAATTGCTTTGGGCAGTATGGCCATTTTCATGATATTGATTCTTCCTATCTGTAAGCATGGAATGTTTTTTCATTTGTTTTTGTTGTTGTTGTTGTTGTCACCTTTGATTTCTTTCTTTCTTTCTTTTTTTTTTTTTTTTGAGACAGAGTCTTGCTCTGTTGCCCAGGCTGGAGTGCAATGGCACGATCTTGGCTCACTGCAACCTCCACCTCCCGGGTTCAAGAGATTCTCCTGCCTCAGCCTCCCAAGTAGCTTGGATTACAGGCACCCACCATCATGCCCGGCTAATATTTGTATTTTTAGTAGAGACGGGTTTCACCATGTTGGCCAGGCTGCTCTTGACCTCCTGACCTCAAATGATCTACCCACCTCAGCCTCCCAAAGTGCTGGGGTTACAGGTGTGAGCTGCTGTGCCCGACTGCCATCTCTGATTTCTTTGAGCAGTGGTTTGTAGTTCTCCTTGAAGAGGTCTTTCACTTCCTTTGTTAGCTGTATTCCTAGGTATTTTATTCTTTTTGTGGCTATTGTGAATGGGGGTTCATTTGTGATTTGGCTCTTGGCTTGCCTGTTGTTGGTGGATAGGGATGCTAGTGATTTTTGCAAATTAATTTTGTATCCTGAAACTTTGCTGAAGTTGCTTATCAGGTAAAGAAGCTTTGGGGCTGAGATGATGGGTTTTTCTAGATATAGGATCATATCATCTGCAGACAAAGATCGCTCTACTTCCTCTCTTCCTGTTCGAATACCCTTTATTTCTTTCTCTTGCCTGATTGCCCTGGCACATTGTCTTGTGCTGGTTTTCAAGGGGAATGTTTTCAGTTTTTGCCTATTCAGTATGATACTGGCTGTTGCTCGTCACAGATGGCTCTTATTAGTTTGAGGTATGTTCCTTCAATACCTAGTTTATTGTGAGTTTTTACCAGGAAGTGATGTTAAATTTTATCAAAAGCTTTTCCTGCATGTATTGAGATAATCATGTGGTCTTTGTCTGTAGTTCTGTTTGGCATTGGGATGTTTTTTTATAAGCTCCCTGGTGGATCTGCTGTGCAGGCAGGGCTGGGCGCTGCATGCTAAGTCTGTGGACACGTGGGCTCTGCTGCCTCATCAGCAGCCCCACACTTGGCTGGCACAGTTGCCACAAGTATGCTCCAGATCCAAGCTGCTCAGGGCGGGGTCAGGTGGGGGCAGACAACACAACAAAGAGGCTTTGTCCCCAATGCCACACCCCAGGGTAAAGAGGTGCCTGTGGACCTGGGCTGTACCTGAGAGAGGAGGGTCATTCCCAGGTGGTGGCTGTGGGAGATGGGATTACCAAACCACCACTTTCCCAGGGACTGCCTGATGACTTGCAACAGAGAAGACGATGGAGATTTCCAGCCCTGTGGTTTTAAGGTAAAATCTGGAAGAGGTCAGAGCTGTGGAACTGCAGTTTCCACATCTGTAAATGAGAACTGTAGATATAACAACTAAATCCTTTGTGTGTCCATGTGTCTGTGTGCACGCAGTGGTGGTGGTGTGAGAAGAAACATCAGGATTGGCCAAAATGGTTCTTTATTTCAGTTTCCATCCTACCTTCCCTCCATGAGATGGAGCCAATGTCTCTGCCCAACACCTCCACGGCACCTGTTGGGTGCAGGGCTGGGGCCACACTGTGAACCACACACAGAGCAGGCCACCTGCAGCTCCACACCTGTCATCTGCCCCCTAGACAAAGGATCTGCAGGGAGGGGCCTGAGCCTTATGCTCTATGTCCCGGACCTAAGGTTTATGCTCAACCAACAGTAGGTCCCTTCTGAGAACCACAGCTGAAGTGGAGATAAGCATCTATAAGGCTTCTCAAGAAGTCCCTTGCAGAACCGAGCAGCTCGCTTTTGTGTGATGTATGCAACACTGGGCCTGAAAAGTGCTTTGTTCCAACAGATGCTTGGAAGGGTGTGGCTGACAGATGGAAGGACGCACAAACGCAGCATTTCCCAGTGGGGTCCACAGATCCAGCCTCATGGGGTGCTTGTGATCAGAGTGCAGATTACTGAGCTACAGAGCTAAGTTCTTCACCTGCACCACCTCATCTGCCCTCACAGTTGCCGTTCTTCATCCCTGCTTTGCAAACAGAGCTGGAGAGTTGAGTACCTACTGCACACAGCATGTCCACACCCCAGGCCATGCGCACTCTACCCCTCTGCAGAGTAGATGGCACCAGGCTTCATCTCTCCCCTGCAGGCCCAGCACTGAGCCACCCTGTCTGTACCTGGCTCTGATCTCCTACCAGACGGGGAGAGGGAGGCACCAGGCCTGATGCATCTCTGTGGCCCCCAAACCTGGCCCAACACAAGGCCTGGCACAGACAAGGGTCCATTAAGTATATGAGTGAATATTTGAGTGACTGAATGAATAAGAGAAAGCCAGGACCCCTTGTCAACAAGGTTTTGGACTTGGTGGACAAGAACACGATCATGTTCAGGGAGCAGAGGGCCTCAGAAGCATCTGGATTCTCCACTCTGACTCATGGGAACTGACCCTCACCCAGCCTCCTGGCCTGGGTGAGGTGAGGAGTTAGGTTGATCACGGAAGAGAAGGGGCTTTGGGCACTGCAAGAGGATGCAAGGGGGACCCTTGTCCCCCTTCTCTGTACAAGGAAGAACCTTGTTTAGGACCCAGGTCTCCCTGCTCCTGGTCACTGGGGTCCTCCCCTCAACACTCCTTATGATTGCACCATAATTATCCTTATCATTACAAACAATCCTGCCCTGTGGGAAGTGCCCTGGAGGGACTATCTTGTGCCAACCAACAGGGGAACAATAAAGCCATTCCTGGGTGTACCCCCCTTGACCTTGAAGCCTGGCCATGCCCACCCATCTGAAGAAGGTGAGTCGCCCAGCACCCGGGAGGCAGGGGGCTCTCTCCCTGGTACAGAAATGAGATGCTGAGGTTCCAAGGAAGAGAGTTCACTCACCTGAGGGCACATGGCCAGAAAAACAGTCAAAGGTTTGGGATGATGAGAGAGTTTAGAGATGGATAATGGTGAGAGTTGTACAACAATGTGAATGTACTTCATGCCATGGAATTGTGCACTCATATGGGGTTAAAGTGGTAAACTTGATGTTACATATACTTGGCCACACACTCCTACACCCGTGGCCAAGGTGGGGATCTCAACTCCAGCCTGATTGCTCTGCCCCCAATTTCCCTTTTATTATAGGAATTTAAAGCTTCTTTATCATCTTCAAATGAAGCAAACTCTATAAATGCATGCATACTCTTTAGATTTGCCATTTAGGTTCTGGGGCACTTTGATAAAAGTTGCCTTCTCAGATACTTCCTGAAGAGTTGTTTTGGGTTTTTTTGTTTGTTTTTGTATTTTTGAGATGGAGTCTCACTCTGATCATAGTGGGATCACGTCTAGGACTGTGCAGCACCAGCTCCATATTCTTTGTTATCTTCCAGACAGTAGAGAAACTGCCCCCCGCTCAGGGCATTCTGGTAACCCAGGCCACCCACCCTTGACCCTTTCCTTCTTCAGCAAGCATTTCCCAGCTCCTTCAAGCAGGGCTCTGGCTGGGTGTTGGAGACACAGGGATGAGGCAGGTCTAGGCCCCACTCTCCAGGAGCTCATCTCAGAGGCTGCTCCAGCTCCAGCTTGCTCTGACTCCAGATCCAGGAAACCAGTATATAGAGCAGCCCAGCCAAGGTGAGAATAAGGTCCACCATGTACCTGCAGGCCTCCAGGCCAGGTCGGAAGCAAAAGACGAGCTGATCAAGAATGAATAAGATGTTCAAAAAGGCAGGGGCACATATCCAGGGCAGAGAGAACCATTCAGTCAACCCCAGGGGCTAAGGCTTGTGAGAAAGAAGGTGGGGGACCAGGCTGAAACCCCCAACTTCAGTACAAGACAAGGGCCATGAGCTCAGAAGTCCTGCACCCCTAGATCCAAACACAGCTCTTCCATACACCTGTGGCACATCACTTCCTCTCTGAGCCTCAGTTTCCTCATGGTAAGGCAGTGGGGGGGGTCATGTGTTTGACCCTTGACCCCAGGTTTCTGAGGATTTTGTGATTTCATACACATAAAATGCCCGATTCAAAACTCTGTCCTCCTCCCTCCTCTCCCCCTAGCCCTAAGTCTTTTGCACTCCCTGCCCCTTCTCCTTGGCTCTCTTAGCTGCAAGAGGCCTCAAAGCAGTGGAGGGCAGGGGGTTGTCAGCAGTGCCGGCCTCAGCCCCATGCTCCAGGACTGACTGCAAGCTCCCAACAGGAGCTGAGTCTCAGCCTGAGCCCCTCTTATGTGCCAGGGGCTTTGTTAAATGCCCCCTATATGTGTGCATTTTATCCTGTAGTGAGGTGGGGATTCTTAACATCCATTCTGCAGAAAAGGAAATGGGCTCAGAGAGCCACTTGCTCAAAGCCACGCAGTTCTCAGCATTGGGGCTGGTTGACTCCAGCACCTGTAACCTTCCCACTCTATCATCTGTTTCGGTCATCTGCAGTGGACCCTGGACCTTAGGGCCAGTGCTTCCATCCTTCTGCCACACTCCATCCTGGGGGCTGGACTCAGCCCTGCAGCTCAGCCTGCTGTGGGGCAGGGCCTGTTCCCTGAACAAGCTTCCCACTGCCCTCCTGCCCTGTTTCCCCGTGGCTGTATGTACCATACACATTCATCCGCAGGGGCTCCAGCCCACCTGATGCCACCAGGGACTGGGCATTGTTGGGTCCTCTGCTCTCACCCTGGTGGGTAAGCCTCGTGGGAGGAGGTACCTTGTCCACCTTTGTCACACTGTATCCCCAGGCATGGCACGTGTTCCAGGCCCCATAAATGTTTGAGTGAAAAAGAGAATAAATGACCCACTGAAATGTCCCTGGCACCTAGAGCCAACCCTGCCAGTGCAGGACCATGCCACCCAAGGCCAGGGCCCTGCACTCCCAGGAGTGACCTGGACGGTGTCTGCAGCTGGGTGCCACATGTGCGGATGAATACAAAAACCGAAGCAAGTTCTGAGCAAGGGGTTGGAGGCAGAGGCCTCTGGAAACCACAGTCTGGGAGGGTGGCTGGGGAGCTGGGGTGGCAGCTGTTATCCTGGAGAAGACTCCAGAAGGCCTGCGGATTCATTCATTCATTTGTTCAACAAATCCTCCAGCAGTCTGCCCAGGCCTTACCCTGAGCGGGCACTAGGGGCACAGGGAGGAGTCTGACCTCTCCCTGCCCTCCAGCCACTGCCAGGGAGTGGGGGCAGAGCTGTGGCAGGCCAGCCCTCCCCACGCTGTTGTGAGTAGAACCTGCGTTGGAGCCCAGATCAAGGTCCCTGCAGGTCCTGAGTGGGGAGCAGGCGATGCCCTGGATTCTGACGGAGCAGAATCTGGCTGGACGGTGATGGCACACAGAGATGAGGAACGCCAGGAAGGACCCAGGGCGAGGCAAGATAAGATTCATTTGGGACCTGAGAGACTTGAGGCTCTGGTCAGAGACATCTTGAAGACTTCCAAGAGGCCCAGGCTGGCGGGCGGGTCTCCAGGCCCAGGGAGGAAGCTCTGGAATGTGTCAGGGTGGAGCTCTGAAGCCCCAGGGCAGCTGCGAGTGCTGGGACGCCCTGCAGGGGAGAAGCGTGGACAGCACTGACTGAGAGGAAGCTCCTCCCCAGCGGAGCCCAGGCCACTTCCTCCCTTGCTTGGAGCTGGATGCTGGATAACAGCTAGCCTCAAGCCTTGAGCCGCTGGAGCCTTCCTGCTCAGCCGCGCAGCATACGAAGGAAATAACTTTATTAGCTAGTGGATGAAAAACAGGAAACTGTGACTCGGGCACGGGCCGAGTTTCACTCACATCTAGTTTCTAGGAAACAGTTATGTGGCCCCAGACTAGGTTGGGGTTTTCTCAGCCATGCTTTCTGGAAATGCCATGCTTTTCTTAGGAAAACCCATGTCCTGTAGGTCCCTCAGACTAGGGGGTAATAGCAACATACACCCCCGCCCAAAGAAGCCTCACTTCCCTTCCCAGCCCCCACTCCCAGCAGGCCTTCTAGAGGCCTCAGGGTTGACAATGGCTCGTTTCCTGAGCACCTACTATGTGCTACATGGTATAAATAATTTGAATACATCAGCAATCACAATAACAAGATGAAGATGGTCAAAGTAAGCACACCAAAAAAATTCAGCTCTAAGAACACAGAAAAGTTAAAAGTCAATGGATGAAATAAAACACCCAACAAATGTTAACTCAAAGGAATCTGCTGTATTCATATTAATGTCAAACAAAACAGACTTGAAGACAAAAACATTACTATAAATGTTTACATAAAGTGGGCCATTGCAAAATGATGAGTCAATTAACCAGGAAGAAATGAAACCATTTAGATGGTACACACATGATAGCACAGCTTCAAATATGTGTATATGAGTGTGCATATGTATATACACATGTACATGTATTTGTCTGATATTTATATATATCAGGCAAATAGTGGAAGCTCCTCTATTAGGATTTGATAGATCAAGTAAAGAAAAAAATCACCAGTAAGACTTTAGCCACTCCACTGAGAAGTTGCCTAATGCATGTATATAGAAATTCATGCTCAACGACTGGAGAATATACCCATTTTGAAGCACATATGGACCACTTTTGCATAATGGGTGAGGCCATAAAGCAAGTCTCAACAAATTCCAAAGACTCCGTTTATACAAACCATGGTCTCTGACCACCGAGTTCAACATTAGAAAAATCTGTAAATGAATTATTGCTTTTTATTAACAAATTTAAGAGAGAAAAAAAACCCATATAGTTATTTTAAAAAATGAAGACCAAGTGTGGTGGTTCACACCTGTCAGCACTTTGGCAGGCCAAGTAGAGGAATTGCTTGAGGCCAGGAGTTCAAGACCAGCCTGGAGAACATAGAAAGACCTTGTCTCTACAAAAAAATTAAAACTTAGCTGGGCATGGTGGCATATGCCTGTAGTCCTGGCTACTCAGGAAGCTGAGGTGAGAAGATCACTTGAGTCCAGGAATTTGAGAGTTCAAGGTTATAGTGAGCTGTGATTGCACTGCTGCATTCCAGCCTGGGTGACAGAGGGAGACCTTGTCTTTAAGAAAAAACAAAAACAAGCAAAAAAACCCATGTGTATATATATGTATACATATATATATTTGATAGAATTCAATAATATCCATTTATGATTAAAAATAAAACTCTTAGCAAATAAGTAATATAGAAAAACCTTCTAAATCTAACTTCTATTTTTTTAAAAAAAAAACCTATAGAAAACATCTTACTAAATTCTGAAACATGAAAGTATTCTTGTAAAATCAAGAATAAGACAAGTATGCCTACTATTGCTATTTCTGTTCAACTTTGTTCTAGATGTTCTGAAAAAATTAAGATAAGAAATAAAATAATAAGGATTGAAAAGAAAGAAATAAACTGTCATTTTTCATAAATGATATACTTTTCTAAGTAGAAAAGCAAAATAATCTAAAGATTATTAGACTGAAGAGAATTTAGCAACGTCTGACATCAAATCAATATGCAAAAGTCAATTGCACTTCTATATATTACCACTTCTTCAGTTTAAAAAATGCATTTAAAAAAGGATATAGTTGGTACTAGCAATAAACATACAAAATATCTGGGAATAAATCTAGTAAAAGATATACAAAATCTTGAATAAAATTTTATTGAAAGACAATAAAGGAGACCTAAATAAACAGAGATATATACCATGTTCACGAACAGGAAGGCTCACTATCTCAAAGATGTCAGTTTTCCCCAAATTGACCTGTAGAGTCAATGTAATCCCAAACAAAATTCCCAAAGTTCTTTTTGCTGTGAAAAACTCAGTGTGGATTTGTTTCCTCATGATCAGATTCATATGTAAATTTTCAAAACAGGTTCCCACTGGCCAAAGTTGGGACAATTTGAACATCAATAAAAATAATGACAAATAGATTGACATACTTAAAAATGAATGTTTATTATACTACTAAAAAATACTTTACAGATTACCTTTGGAGAAGGCTAGAAAACTAACTCATTATTATTACAACTGGTAAGTAGTGAGAAACACTCAAACATTTATCCTGACTTGCTATTTAAACTGCACTCAAGGAAATGAACTAACATAGTTGATAAAAGGAAGTTGTTTTTTAAATAAAAGAATTCTGGCTAATAAATAAAAAATATAATTAGAATATGACCGTTTTGCATTTCCTTAGAGAATGCCTAATTACAGGATTGGAATAGGAAAAGTACAAAATCAGCCCGGAACATCTTGTAATGCCAGAAAGTAAGGGTGTGCCCAAAGAATTATGAGGATTTCTCAAAAGGATGCAGGAGCCAGGTTAAAGAGACTCCCACTGGCCAAATGGGGACATTTTGAGCTTAAAAATAAATAATGATAGTAAGAGATTATGACTCATTGAATAAAATAGAAAATCATAAATCCATGCTGATGTAAACTAAAGAATAAATTGAAAGCTTGATGAGGAATGAGATATTTACATCGTTTCAAAGTATCTATAAAAATCACAAAGGAGAAAAGAATAACTTTACAGTGAAAAGACTGGTAGACATCACCTAAATCATCAGTTATGGGACCAATTAAAAATCACACACTACCTGGTAAAAAGCAATGAGAAAAAACACAGTATCACTTCCATGATATTCCTACTGAAGACGCATAGTATTCGCATACTATGCAAAGATGCACAATTATAGACCTTGCAAAGATGTACAATCATGAGAAAACATCAGCAAATTCAAACTGAGGGATAGACTACAAAATAACTTCAAAAATTTCGAGGAAAGTTGAGTAACGTTTCCAGGCTGAAGGATACTAAAGGAACAAGAAAACTAAAATACAATATGGTGAGTGCATCTGAACTAGGTCCTTTGACAATAAAAGCCGTTGTTGAGATGAGTGGCAAGACTTGAATGGGATCTGAGGAGTAGATGATAGTAATAATGAGTCCATGTTAATCTCCTGGGTTTGATGGTTGTATTATAATTATAGAGAAGACGGTCCTTGTTTGTAGGAAGCATTAAAGATTTGGGGAGGTTGGGCATGGTAGCTCACACATATAAACCCAGCACTTTGGGAGGCTGAGGCAGGAGGATTGCTTGAGGCCAGAAGTTTGAGACCAGCCTAGGCAATATAGTAAGACCTCATCTCTACAAAAAAAAAAAAAGAGAGAGAGAGATTTGGGGAGTGATGGGGAACAAGGTCTGCAACTCACTTCTCAAAAGAGTCAGAAGAAGAAAAGCTCTTTGTAATGTACTTGCAACTTTTCTGTAAGTTTGTGATTGTTACAAAATTTTAAAAAATAAACTTAAGAGTCACAACGACAATGTCTGGATTTTATTCTGAATACTTATTCAAGCAAATGAATTATTTTTTAATTGACAATACTTATTTAAGCAAAAATTTTTAATTGACAAAAATTATGTATATTTATGCTATACAACATGATGTTTTGATCTATGTATATATTGTGGGATGGTTAAATCAAGCTATTTAACATATGCATTACCTCACATACTTATTTTTTGTTGTGAGTACATTTAAAATCTACTCTCTTAGCAATTTGCAATGTACAGCGTATCATTACTTTTTTTTTTTTTTTTTTTTGAGACGGAGTCTCGCTCTATCACCCAGGCTGGAGTGCTGTGGCCGGATCTCAGCTCACTGCAAGCTCCGCCTCCCGGGTTCATGCCATTCTCCTGCCTCAGCCTCCCAGGTAGCTGGGACTACAGGCGCCACCACCTCGCCCGGCTAGTTTTTTGCAGTTTTTAGTAGAGACGGGGTTTCACCGTGTTAGCCAGGATGGTCTCGATCGCCTGACCTCGCGATCCGCCCGTCTCGGCCTCCCAAAGTGCTAGGATTACAGGCTTGAGCCACCGCGCCCAGCCTACAGTGTATCATTACTAACAGTGGTCACCATGGTGTACCATAGACCTTAGAAACTCTTCCTATTGCCTAAATGAAATTTTGTGTCCTTGGACCAACATTTTCCCAATCTTGCAAACAAATTATTATTTTTTTAAAGACAATCAAGGGAATTTGACATACTTGGATATCTGATTATATTAGAAAATATTTGATTGTTTAAAGTATAAGAGAGTCTTTATCTTTTGGAGAGGCTTCCTGAAGTATTTATAGATGAAATTATATGATGTCTGGCATCTGCATCAAAACAATTTGGGGCTGGGAATGTAGATGGACGCAGCTATGAACTCATCATTGTTGAAGTTGGGTGATGGGTTACGATACCATTTACTCTACTTTTGTGTATGTTTGAAATTTCCTTAATGTTTTAAAAAAATTCCAAAGCAAATTTAATAAAAAGCTAATATAGTAAATGTGTGGCAAACGTAGTAAATGTGTGGGCAGCAGATGCACAATGCCTACTATGTTCTTTCCTTTACCTTTACCGTATCTGTTTATTTTGTTTAAAATACCCTGTGTTTTAAACATGTGGTGCCCATGTGATCCAAAAGGCGGTGTGATACGGTGCCAGCGGGTAAAATCTTTCTGAAGGATAATTTGTTACTGGAAGCAGCATTAGTTTAAAAAAATGAACCATTGGAATCAACACCAAAGCACCTCAATAAGGGGTTGGCTGGCTCTATTTGATATTTGAGCACTTCTCTAAAATGGGGCACTGTGCAGGTTTTTTTTTTTTTATGAGGCTGTTCTATTTTTCCACCATGAAAATATATTTAGACCTATTTCTAAGTGAAAAAGTTAATGTCAGAACAGTACATGAGGAGTGATTCTGTCATAATGTATATATAAATACATTATATGTATGTGCATGTGTGTTGGTCTATCCACCGAACATTTTTTATAAGAATATACACCAGGCCGGGCGCAGTGGTTTACATCTGTAATCCCAGCACTTTGGGAGGCCAAGGTGGGTGGATCACCTGAGGTCAAGAATTTGAGATCAGCCTGGCCAATGTGGTGAAACCCCATCTCTACTAAAAATACAAAAAGTCAGCCAGGCATTTTGGTGTGCACCTGTAATCCCAGCTAATCAGGAGGCTGAGGCAGGAGAATCGCTTGAACCCGGGAGGCGGAGGTTGCAGTGAGCTGAGATCACGCCATTGCACTCCAGCCTGGATGACAAGAGCCAAACTCTGTCTCAAAAAAAAAAAAAAAAAAAAAAAAAAAAAAGAATATATACCGAACTATTAAGCTCTCACCTTCTGTGTTATACAAATCTTAAAGTAAATTATTCAAATTGATAATAATATTAGAATTATTTTATTTTAAGACAACTTTTACATAAATAACAGCGTTAAGAATTTTTAAAGGAACCATTAAAAGATACAAAAACTATAACAGAAGAAAAACAAGATGAGAATAGGGAGTTTACTCCACCAGACATCAAGACTTACTAAAACTAAGTACAGTAAAATAACTAAACCTCTAGCAATTAAGACTGTGAGGTACTGATACAGGGACAGATATAAGACAGAGATGGCACTGCTGGTCAATAAAGATGCTGAGATAGTTGCTTATCTATCTTAAAATAAAAACCTGATCTCATACCCTACACAAAAATAAATTGCAGTTGAATTAAAAAAATGCTTGTGAAAAGTAACATTTTGAATTTTTAGAAAAATATAGGGGCTTCTCTTTCGACCTTCGGATAAAAATTGATTTTTAAAAGCAGACAACAAAAGCACAGGGTATAAAGAAAAATGGCGGACAAATTTGATAACATTAAGATGAAGAACCTCTGTTGATCAAAAGACACCATAAGCCTGGGCAGCAAAGTGAGACTCATCTCTACAAAAAAACTACATAAAATTAGCTAGCACAGTAACATGCCCCCGTGGACCTAGCTACTTGGGAGACAGAGGCGAGAGGATCACTTGAGCCCAGGAGATCAAGGCTGCAGTGAGCTATGATTGTGCCACTGCACTCCAGCCTGGGTGGCAGGGAGACACCTTGTCTCTTAAAAAACAAACAAACAAACAAACAACCATAAAGAATATGAAAAGCAAGCCCCAAACTAGGAAACATATTTGCAACACACACATTTGCAACAAACTCATTACCCAGTAAGCCAACCTTTCTACAGATATATCTATATAAACTAATTCTCAAAAATCAATTAAGAGAGAGACAATCAACCCAACACCTTCATCAAACGGCCATCCTCTCCTCCACACACACACTCCCGCCACGTGGCCCTCGGCACCTCAGAAGGCCCTTCCTCTGGGACTGCTGCAACTGGGAGAAAGCTCTTCCCCTCACAGAGCTGAGGACTGAGCCCCGGCCCCTGTGCCTCTCCCACAAGTTCCAGGTCGTCTTTTTGCCTAAGGAGGCTGAGGGACTCCCAGGCAGACCCCAGCTGTATAGATGGCCTGAGGCTGCCATAACAAAGTACCCCACACTGGGAGGATGAAAACAAAACAATCTGTTCTTCCCTCTTCGTATAGGGACACCAGTCATCTTGGCTGAGGCCCTTCCTAATGACCTCATTTTAGCTCGATTACATCTGCAAAGAACTTACTTCCAAATAGGGTTACATTCACAGGTATGTCAGGGGTGATAAGACTTCAACATACCTTTTGGGGGAACACAATTCAATCCACAGCAGCAGCCTCATTTCTGCCTTCCCAGTCAAGTCCCGGGACACTAGGAACTGGGTTTACCACAACCCAAGGGAAGAACGGGAGCTCTGTGCGCAAGCGACCTCCGGCTCATTTCACCACCCACCAGCTTCCAAGTGGGCCCTACCAATGCCAGTATGATGCCAAGTGTGGCCTTAAAGCCACCTGTGTAAAATCAAGTCCTCGGTCTACCATTCCCTGGTTCTGAAACCTTGCATAGATCATGCCTGCCCCGAGTCTCAGTTTCTTCATCTGTAAAATGGGAAGTGATAATAGATGCCTCAAAGGCTTATGGTGAGGGTCAAATGGGATGGTGTCTTTGAAAGAGCCTGGTGTCTACCAGGCACACAGTTGGCTCTCAGGAAATATTAGTCTTCTCTTCCCCAGTGTCCAAGAGCTCCTCAGGAAGAGAGGAAACCCAGCCATGCCTCCCAGTGGCGTGTAAGCCCGTCAAGGGCAGAGCTGTGTCATATGCTTCTTAATCCTTCCATGTATGGTCCCTGCAGCTGTCCCATCTGCATCACAATGTCTGAGGTGCGTGACCCCTGGGAAAGGGCAGCCTAACACCAAGGGAAAGCCAGTCCCCACTGGGAAAGCAGTGGGAGTCTCCACGCTCATATCAGGAAGCAAAGTCTTGACCTCAAGAAAGGAACTAAAAGGACAAAAACCGGACTTCTCAGTGGGCAACCAGCCATGTTCTTGTTCCCCTTCCCCCCTCTTCGGAGTCTGGCCCCATTGAGATTTGGGGATGTTTATTTTTTGTGTGTGGGAAAACAGAGTGGGATAAAATATTTCCTTGTGTCTGGAAAGTTATTTTGAGCCAGGCCAGCCGGGCAATGCTCGGGTGATGGGTGCTCGCTGACCCTGGCTAGGCCCTGGCCTTCCGGCCTGTTCCCTCCCAGGACCCAGAGTCCTGGCAGCAGACCGCCTACAGAGTCTGGATTCCAATCCCGGCCTAGTGACTCATCCTGGGGTGGTCTTGGGGAAGCCTGCGGTGTTCCCTGGACCTCTCTCCCGAAGAGGAGACTGAGGCCTGTGCTGCCCCCTCCTGGGGATTTTACAGGGAATCCAGATCGTGGTGAGAACGTGCTGTAGAGATATTTCTAGTGTAGACAAACGACAGGGCTGCCACACAGCCTGTCCAGCTCAAGGTCCCACGAGTGGAAGGAGCCTCACTGGAAGTCCCTCTGACCCCCATCTCCACTCAACGGCCATATAGTCCTTCTGAAGAGTTCATTTGATCCTGTCTCAAACTCGCCCCGTCCTTTAACCCACTTCCCACTGTCCCAGAAAGAAGTCAAACTCCGCCCCTGATCTGTAGGCCCTCTCCAAACTGGATGCTCCCTGCCCCCAGACTCCTCTTTCTTTGTGCTGGGAAACCAGGCTGGCCTCTGTCCCCTCCTCACACTGCTGACTTGTCTCTCAGGAGTCTCCCGGGCTGCACCATATTTCATCCCCACAATGACGGCTCAATGCAAGTGCACCTCACAGGGACAAGGGCTGGCCGGAAGCGATGCTTGCGAATGTGCCTGTCACACAATAGGACCTTAATAAATGTTGGCTTCTTCCTTCCTTACCAACACACACCCTCTTTTCTTTACAAAATCCTGATGGCATACAAATCTCCTCCAGCAGCTACTGAGGTTGGGCGGGCATGGCAGGAAGGGCAGGAAAGCCACTAAGTCAGCAAGACCCCTGGGATGAGAGACTTCCTAGGAGCCCTGCTCTCTAATCCTCCAGAGGTCTGAGCTCTTCACATCTTCAATAGGGATGTGGTTCTGTCTCCCACTAAGGGCTGGGAGAAGGGCAGGTCCCAGGGGGAGGGAGGAGGAGCTGGAGACTTCTTGATTCTGAAGGTGAGGCAGGTGCAGATGAAGTGGAGGGTTGCGAGGAAGGGAGGAAGTGCTCCTATCTAGGAGTTTCAGGACAGCCCCGCGGGGGCTGGGATGACGGGAAGGAGGCATCCAGAGCCCTGGAAGTTTAGGAATGTCTGACCTGAAAGCCCGTATGGCTCCTCCAGGCCCTAGCTCTCAAATGTGGCCCCAGGGCCAGCAGCATCAGACCCTGGAAGCTGGTTAGCAATGCAGACTCTCAGGCCCCACCCCAGACCTGCTGAATCAGAATCTGGATTAACAAGGGCCCAGTGCTATGTGAGTACATCTAAGTCTGAGAAGCACTGTCTTGGCAATTCCTCTGTTTTACAATAAAGAAGCCAAGGCTCTGAGAAGAGAGACCTACCCAGGGTCCGACACTGAGTCAGTGAGAGCTGAGCCTGGAGGCCCGGATTCCTGGCCTGACCCTGTTACCAACCCGAGGTATCATCTGCCTCAGTTTCCCCTGTAGGTCTTTGAGATGGGTTGAGGTAGGCAATATAATCAGGTGATGCAATCAATCACATTTATTTTCTCACAGCTGCCTAGTGAAACAGGAGGGCCAAGAGACATCATCCACAGTCTACAGATGGGGAAACTGAGGCCCATCAGGCAGTGGCTTTCCCAACTTTGCCGGCTTCGGCTACTTTGCATTGCCATGCACAGCTCAGGTGACTCGAAATCTGCCCCCTCAATCCAGCCTTCCTGTCTAATGGTTCTTTCAGCTCCTGTCACTTTTCAGGGGCCCTGGCTCGGCTGACAGCCAGCGAGCATGTTTGCTGCTGATGCTTGGATGCCCACATTCCTGGACTGTGACTGGGAGCAGCACACCCAGAGCTCAGGCTGGGGGCACCCAGAGAGGTTCTGCTTGGCTGCACGCCCTGGGGCCTGGCTGTCTGGGGAGTGTCAGGAAGGCTGTCTCTAGAGGCTGATATGGTGGGGCTGGATAGGGTGTAGACTCAGCCAGGCCCCGAGGGAAGGCCTACCCTTGCATACTGGGGCAGGAAGGATGAGCAGGCAGGAATGAGCCAGGGATCAGTGGCTTCCCAGGGAAGAGCTGTCTGAAAGACCTCAAGCTAGAACATCAGACCTGGCTAGATTTTTGTCCAAATTCTGTCACTTAATGGCTGTGACTGGGGACAAGTCACCCATCATCTCTGACCCTCAGTTTCTTCATCTGTAAAGTACTTAACACAGTTCTGGCACATACCTCGGGAGCCTGCAGTGTAACCCTTATGGAAGCTGAGACACTCCTGGTTCAATCTCAGAGTTGCATCGTGTTTAAGAAGTACCCCTACCTGGAAAAGGCCAGGAAGACACCATTCTTTGCTTGATTCTCTCAAAGAGAAAAATGAATCTAAATATGCAGTCCAGGCTGGGTGCGGTGTCTCTCACCTATAATCCCAGCACTTTGGGAGCCGAAGTGGGCGGATCACCTGAGGTCAGGAGTTCAAGATCAGCTTGGCCATCATGGTGAAACCCGGTCTTTACCAAAACTTAGCCAGGTGTAATGGTGGGTGCCTGTAATCCCAGCTACTTGGGAGGCTGAGGCAGGAGAATCACTTGAACCCAGGAGGCAGAGGTTGCAGTGAGCTGTGATCGCGCCATTGCACTCCAGCCTGGACAACAGAGGAAGACTCCATCTCAAAATAATAATAATAATAATAAATAAATAAAATACATATGCGGTCCATGCAGCAGAGTCCACTTTCTCCTCCTGTCCACTTCTATCCTAGGCCTGGTTTGGCTCCTTTCTTCTCAGACACCCTGAAAACCCCACCCCCAAGCTATTCAGTAACTTATCATCTCCCCTACTCTGCTCCTCTCACTTCCAATACTTTATCCTGTGGATCCACTCGGCCTCTCATCCAGCAATAGAGAAATCAAAGGGGAAGACTGCAGGGTCCCTCATAGGACTGGCTGGGGGAAGACCAGCCTGTGTTAGTGACCTGTGTCTCATTCCAGTTACTGATATTATTTATAGGTGTAACAGGACAAGACTTATTAACATATGAGAATTCAAGGCTTCTCCTAACTAACCCCTGCCAACTTGCACATCTCTGCCCTATTTCTTCTCTCCTTCTCCCATCCTTGCCGTATGGAGGGCCTTACACTGCCAGATAGGATCTTTTGGGGAATAAAGAATTGAGAATTGAGTTAATGAGCAGAGAGGAACCAGATCAGAGGGCAATAGGGAGGGAGAAGGACTTGGCAAAAGTGGTGAAGCCTGTTTGCTTTCTTAAGAATACAGGAGGGGCCAGGCGTGGTGGCTCATGCCTATAATCCCAGCACTTTGGGAGGCCGAGGCAGGTAGATCACGTGAGGTCAGAAGTTCGAGACCAGCCTGGCCAACATGGCGAAACCCTGTCTCTACTAAAAATACAAAAACTAGCTGGGCATGGTGGCAGGTGCCTATAATCCCAGCTACTCGGGAGGCTGAGGCAGGAGAGTCACTTGAACCTTGGAGGTGGAGGTTGCAGTGAGCCAAGATCACACCATCGCACTCCAGCCTGGGTGACAGAGCAAGACTCCATCTCAAAAAAAAAATAATACAGGAGGAAGAGTCAGGCATGGTGGCATACATCTGTAGTCTTAGCTACTCTGGAGGCTGAAGCCGGAGGATTGCTTGAGCCCGGGAGTTGAAGACCAGCTTGGGCAAAATAGTGAGACCCCCATCTCTTAAAAAATAATAAAATAAAATAAAAATAAATGAAAGAATGCAGGAGGAAGGTTTTACTACCACCCAAGATATAGGAAGCTAATAAAAACCATTGCTCCCATCCCAGCAAGAAAAAGCCAGATAAACTACGAATCATAACTTTTCTTGAATCCATCAGAGATCTGAGGTCAGAGGACAACCAAATACCCTGAATTCCGACCAAGGAGAGATGAGATCCAGGGATTGGGTCACTTGTGACAGAGCATAGGAAGAGGCACTGACCACCATACAGCTAGAGAAGAAAATAGCTTGAAATTTGGCTAAAAGCCAAGTGTTGGCTAGTTTGGCAGTCTAGAGCCCCAAAGGAAAATTTTAATGTACTCTCAGGCCCTTTTCCTTGGGCTTCCATCAGGTACTGATGAGCAAGACTGGGGAAAGGCTGAGCGATTGTAGAGAGCAGCTTTGGGTAGTGCATATGTGCACGCAGAGTTCAGTGATGACCACAGCAAAGACACACTGCCCTGTCTCCCTGCCCAAACCCTGCTCTCATATGGAAAAAACCTGCAATATATGAGGGGAGAGGTAGCAAACCTTGTTACCCTCAAGGGTATGGACACAGGCAAGATTCCATTGCTGATAGGTGAAGGATAGAAGAAAAGGAAACTGTTCCAGGCCCAGAATCCTAAACAAATGCCACTAGAGACTTCTTACGAATGGAAGAGGGCTGGAAACCCTATCCAGTACAGACTCTGCACAGATATGAGGCAAACTGTGGCTTCCACTGGGATGAGGGGCAGGAATTCTGAGCAAACCTCCCTCTTCCCACAGAGGCCCAAGGACACAGGGCCTGCCTAACACTGAGACTGGGACAGAGCAAAGAGAACGCCTCCCTGTCCCCACGATGAGCCTGGAAAGCATTTGTAACAAGCAAGATCAGTCTGCTAACTGGGAGAAGAGCAAGAATGTGGAGAGGAAGCCCGTATGTAGTACAGGAGTACAGAGATGGCTGAAGCCTGAGATCACTGAGAAAAATCCTTCAGCATCCCAGTTCCAGTCCTAAACCTGAGGCAATTCTAGAAGAATTCGCAGACTGCAACACACTGAAGATAACCCTAGTAACAACAAAACCCAAACCCAACTCAACTCCTGACTAGATTGACTCAATTCCACACACCAATGAGCTGACAGAACAGGAGACATGCCTTTTTCCAGGTGTAATAACTGTTTATCTCAGTGTCTACTGCTCGACAATGTCTGACAGTCAATCAAAAATAAAAACACGCCAAAAAAAAAAAGGCAAGAAACAAACAACCCATTGTCCAGAGACAAGGTAATCAATAAATCCAGATGCAGACATGATCCATATGTTGGAACTATCATAAGAGAACTTTAAACCAAATAGGAGTAATATGTTACAGAATCTAATAGAAAAAGTGAACAATATAAGCACCATACTAGAGATGAAAAGTTCCTTCTGTGGCTTGTCAGAAGACTCAAAACAACTGAGGAATGAGTCAATGGACTTGAAGATGGGTCAGTAGATATTACCCAAACTAAAAGAAAACAAGAGTAAAAACAAAATAAAACAACAACAACAATAAAACAGAACAGAGAATGCACGAGCTGTGAGACGATATTTAACAGTCTAAATAAGTGGAATTGGATCTCAAGAAGGAGGAGAAAGAGAATGGGACACAAGACATATTAAGTAGATAATGGCTAGGAATTTTCCAAAAATAATGAAAAACATACACAGCAAACCACAGATCCAAGAAGCTAAGAGAACCCCAAGAAGAATAAATAACCAAACAAAAGCAAAAACCAACCAGAAAATTGAGATATTTCATCCTCAGAAACAAAATAGATACACAAAAAAGAGAAGATCTTGAAGACCCCCGAGGAAAAAAAAGAAGGTACATTGCTTAGAGAGGAACAAAGATCAGAGCTGTAGAAGAATTCTCATAAGTAATTACATAAACCAGAAGACAGTTAGGTGACATCTTCAAAGTACTGAAAGAGAAAACAATAACAAGAACTGTTACCCAAAAATGTATTTCCAGTAAAAGCTATCTTTCCAAAGCAAAGGCAAAATAAAGACTTTCTCAGATAAACAAAAGCTGAGAGACATCATTGCCAGAAGACCTGAGCTGCAAGAAGTGTTAGAAGTTCAGGGAGAAAGAATACTACGCTAGACAAAATTTAGATATACACAAAAAAATGAGTAGCTCTAGAAATTTTTTTTAGTGAAGGTAAGTGGAAAGATTTTTTTTTTTACTTCGAATTGCTCTAAAAGAAAATTGATTGTCTAAAGCAAAAATAGTAACATTGTATTTTGCGGTTTGTAGTTTATATAAAGGTAAAATGTGGACGACAATAACACAAAAAAACGGTCAGGAGGAAGTGAAAGCATATTGTCGTTGTGAAATGTTTGCGCCTATGTGAAGGCATGTAATATTATGCACGCATATTATTTGAAAGTAGACTGTGACAAAGATGCATATTTTAAACCCTAGGAACCTCCCCCCACCACCAATTTAAAAATTGGTATGAGTAATAAGAAAATACTGGAGTGAAAATGGAATTTAAAAAATACTCCATCCAAATGCAGGCAGAAAAAAGAAAAGTGGAACAAAGAAAAGATGGAATAAACCGAAAAATACTAGCAAAGTGGTTGATTTAAATTCAGCTCTATTAATAATTACATTAAATGTAGATAGTCTAAGCACATCAGTTAAAAAAGATTGTCAGATTAGAGAAAAAAGCAAGACACACGGCCGGGCGCGGTGGCTCAAGCCTGTAATCCCAGCACTTTGGGAGGCCGAGACGGGCGGATCACGAGGTCAGGAGATCGAGACCATCCTGGCTAACACGGTGAAACCCCGTCTCTACTAAAAATACAAAAAAAAAAAAACTAGCCGGGCGAGGTGGCGGGCGCCTGTAGCCCCAGCTACTCGGGAGGCTGAGGCAGGAGAATGGCGTAAACCCGGGAGGCGGAGCTTGCAGTGAGCTGAAATCTGGCCACTGCACTCCAGCCTGGGCGACAAAGCGAGACTCCGTCTCAACCAAAAAAAAAAAAAAAAAAAAAAAAGCAAGACACACTACTTGTCATCTACAAGAAACCCATTTTAATGTAAAGATATAGATAGGTTAAAAGTAAACAAATGGGGCTGGGTGCAGCGGCTCGCACTTGTAATCTCAGCGCTTTGGGAGGCTAAGGTGAGCAGGTCACTTGAGGTCAGGTGTTCAGTCTGGCCAACATGGTGAAACCGCAGCTCTACTAAACTAGTGCCTGTAATCCCAGCTACTCAGGAGGCTGAGGCAGGAGAATCGCTTGAACCGGGACATGGATATTGCAGTGAGCCAGGATCATGTCACTGCACTCCAGCCTGGGTGACAGAGTGAGACTTTGTCTCCAAAAAAAAAAAAAAAAAAGTAAATGAATGGGCTGGAGAGGGTGGCACACTCACACCTGTAATCCCAGCACTTTGGGAGGATGAGCTAGAAGGGTTGCTTAAGCCCAGGAGTTCAAGACCAGCTTGAGAAACGTGGTGAAACCCTGTCTCTACTAAAACAATACGGGCATGTAGTCCCAGCTAGTCAGGAGGCTGAGGTGGGAGGATCATCTGAGCCTGGGGAGGCTGAGGCTGCAGTGAGCTATGATTACGCCACTGCACTCCAGCCTGGGTGACAGAGTGAGACCCTGTCTCAAAAAAAAAAAAAAAAAAAAAAAAAAAGGGAAAAGAATGGGAAAGAATATACTATTAAAACATTAATCAAAAGAAAGCTGAATCCTGAATCAAAGACCAGAGAAACAAAATTCAAAAAAAGAAGAAAAAATTAAAAGAAGACAGCTGAAGTGGCCAAATTAATATCAAACTAGACTTTGATCAAAGCAATAACAAAAATCACAATGATAGTAACCATCTGTGTAAACCTCACAAACATAATGTTGAGCAAAAGAAGCCAGGCACAAGTAAATACATATTGTATGATTCTTTTTTTATAAGGTACAAAAGCAGGCAAAACTACTTAGGTTGTTAGAGGACATGATAGTAGTTACCATTTGGCAGGTCGTAGTAATGACTGAAAAGGAGCTTTCAGGGTGCTGATAATGTTATCTTTCTTGATCTGAGTGCTGATAACATGGATGTGTTCAGTTTGCAAAGTTCATCGGGTCAGCATTTTTCTATGTGAAAATTTCTGCAGTATATTATACTGTGAAAGAAAGTTTTTTTAAAAGACAGTGATAAAATATACAATAACAATAGCATGTAATTTAGGAGTGGAAAAAAATGTGTTTGAAGATCCTTTTATTGCTCAAGAGGAGGGTAAAGATATTTACTACATTAGATTTTGGTAAATTAAGGATGATCTTTTAATTTCTAAGGAAAACACTAAGAAGATTACAACAGAGTGTATGTCTTTCAAAGCAGTAGAGGGAAAGACTGAATGATACCAAGTAAGTCAATGAAGGGGAGAAAGGGGAGAAAACTAAATAAAACAGATGGAATAAACAGAAAGCACAAAATAAGTGATAGATATAAATCCAGTATGTCTGTATTTAAATTAAATGTAAATAGAGCAAATGCTCTAGTTCAAAGGCAAGTTTTTTGTTCATCAAAAAGCCTTATAAAGAGAAAAGCAAACCATAAAGTAAGGGAAAATATTTGTGATACATACCATCAGAAAAAACCTATACCCAGAATGCATAAAGAAGTCCTAAGAAATAATAAGAAAAAGATAAGAAATAGGCAAAATCTTGAACAGGCAGTTCATGAAAAGACAAATCAGTTGGCCAGTAAATCCAGAAAAATAAATTCAACCTTAATAATAATTAGAAAAAGGGAAATTAAAAATACAATTACCCTCAAAATTATTTGTTATTAGGGGAATGCAAATCAAAACAACCATGAGATTCCACCTATTAGAGTGGCTGAAATACAAAAATCTGAGAACAACAAATATCAAGGAGGATGCAGAGGAACAGGAACTCTCATGCATTGCTGGTGGGAATGCAAAATAGTATAGTATAGCTACTTTAAAGACACTTTGGCAGTTTCTTATAAAGGTAAACATAGACTTACCATACAACCCAGGTATTTATTCAAGTGAACTGAATTTATAGGTATTTATACACTCCCAGGTATTTATTCAAGTGAACTGAAAAGTTAACTAAACACAAAATCCTACACGTGAATGTTTATAGCAGCTTTATTCATTATTGCCCCAAACAGAAAACAACCAAGATGGCCTGCTCCCTCAATAGGTGAATGGATAAACGGTGTGTATCAGTCAGGGTTCTCCAGAGAAACCAAAGGATCTACATCCTATTGGCTCTGTCTATCTGTTGAACTAGGAAAGAAATTGGCTCACATGACTGTAGGGGCTGGCAAGTCTGAAATTTGTAGGGCAGGACAACAGGCTGGAAATTCAGGAAGGAGCTGATGCTATGGTCTGGAGGCCAAATTTCTTCCTCTCTGGGAAATCTGTTTTTGTTCTTAAGGCTTTCAACTGATTAGATGAGGCTACCCACATGATCAAAGGTAATCACCTTTAGTTAAAGTGAACTGAGTATAGATGTTAATCACATCTACAAAATACCTTCACAGAGACACCTAAATTAGTGTTTGATTGAATAACTGGGCATATAGCCTAGCCAAGCTGACACATAAAATTAACCGTCACACTGTGGTACAATGGAATACTATGCAGTGATAAAGATGAACTAACTATTAATTCACAGAAAAATTATCAATGAATCTGAAATGCATTTTGCTAAGTGAAAGAAGCCAGACTTCGGAGGCCATATATTGTATGATTTCATATATATGAAAATTCTGGAAAAAGAAAAACTAGAGAGATGAAATATATGCAATCATGTGGTTTTTCATCTCTGGAAAAAGAAAAACTAAAGGGATGAATATGCAGTCGGTGCTTGCCAGGGGTTTGGGGAAGGGGAGTTGACTACAAAATTTAGGAAACTTTTGGGTGATTGAATTAATCTGTATGGTTCTGGATGATACATGATACAATGCAATGCAATGGTCAAAACCTTAGGAATTTACAGCACAAAAAGTGAACTTTAGTGACTGTAAAAATATTTTTTTGATACAAGGTCTCACTCTGCTGCCCAGGCTGGAGTACAGTGGTGCAATTACACTACAGCCTCTACCTCCTGGACTCAGACGATCCTCCCACCTCAGCCTCCCAAGTAGGTGGGACTACAGGTATGCACCACCACGCTGGCTAATTTTTGTATTTTCTGTAGAGACAGTGTTTCGTCATGTTGCTCAGGCTGTTCTCAAACTCCTGAGCTCAAGAGATCTGCCCACCTCCACTTCCCAAAGTGCTGGGATTACAGGCATGAACCACCATGCCTGGCCCAATGTTCATATATTTTAAAAATCAATCAACCAGGAAGTCAGGGGCTCCTAGGATGGATTCAGACTGTGACAAAAGAATCTAACTGTGTTACAAATGTATAATATAACATTTGAAGGGGATAGAGAAGAAAGGAGCAGGCCTAAGTAACTTTGAAAAAACAGTGTTTGGCCAGAAACTGTAAGGCTAAACACAAAGGAATTGTATATAGGCACTGTATTCTAGTTGGTAAAGTTATTTCTCACAGGGATATGGCTTAACAATTCTGAAGCTACTGTGCATGTATACTGAGGTTGAACAAATAAATAAATGGATGCTGGATGATTGGAGCTAGATTTATCACTGTTGGGGAGAGAAGTTACATATGTACGAGAGGGGAAAGCTAGAGTGAACAGTGTAATATTGGATACAGCAAGACACATCAGTGTGGCTAACTTAATATAGATACAGAAGGATAGATACAGAAATAATTATAGATATGTATATGTATCTATGGATTTGATGTGCATATTTATTTCCTAGCTCTTTCAACTAAGAGGGCCTAGGATCAACAACAGCCCAGCAGCAGTGAGCACACTCAAGACTCAGATCTTGGTTTTTAACACCATTCTCCAATAAAAGGAACGAGGGCTACTTGGGGAAATGGCTGGTTCTAGAGCTGGGGCAGAAAAAAATACAAGATAAACCTTGAGAATATTATAGAGGCAGAAAATAAGGAAGTGCCAAAGATATAGGAGCCAGTCTGAAAGAGTCTCCAATGGTCCAGGCTGGAACAATTTGAGCAACAAAATAAATAATGTACAAAATAAATATTCCTAAGTCATATTAATATAAATAAGTGATAGAGTAAATAAATGGAGAGAAGAGACAAATCTCCCATACAGAAGAACTGCAAATATTTTACATAGATATTTCCCTCCCCCAGAAGCTGGGGCATAATCTTTTTCCACCTCAAGTGTGGAGTACGTTTAGTAATTTTCTTCCAAAGAGTAGAGTGTGGAAAGGATGGAGGGAGAGTAAGTTTACAGTGGAAAAACCTGGCAAGCACTAGCTTGGCCAGAAGAAGAAGATTAACACCATCATTGATAAGTCGTGTGTCCCTTTGATATGATATGATGAGAAGAGAACTTTACTTCTGTGGTTTTCTTCCCCCAAACCCATTACCCAAGTCTAACCACGAGGAAAATGTCAGACAACCCAAATTGAGAGACAGCCTTCAAAATACCTGACAAGTATTCCCCAAAACTGTCAAGGTCATGAAAAACTAGAAAAGACTGAGAAACTATCACAGACAAGAGAAGATTAAGGAGACATGATGACTAAATGGAATGTGGCTTAGTGGGTGGGTTCCTGGACTAGAAGAAAGAACATTCATGGAAAAATTAGTAAAGTCCAAATAAAGTGTGCAGTTTGGTTAATAGTAATGTACCAAAGTTGCTTTCTTGGTTGTGACAAATATATCATAATAATGTAAAGATTTTAACAATAGGAGAAACTGGCTGAGGCATATGCAGGACTTCCCATACCATTCTGGCAATTTTTCTCTAAATTTAAAACCATGCTAAAATTTCACTTATTTTTTTGAAAATATGGTTACCTATATATCATATTGCAAACATTATGTAGTGTAAAATTATCTATTGTTAACCAAGGTGGGGAGCACACAGTACTAATGGGACTGTAAATTAATCAATTAAGAAAATTATTTGGTATTATCTAGTAAAGCTGAATGACTCAACAATTCATATATATACACACACATATATTCATGCAAGTTTATATATAAATACATACATACATGTATGTCAACTAATTTTGATGAAGTTGGTTTGACTTCATCAAAATTAAGAAACATATATATTACATATTATATATCATACTATATATATATAATGCTGAGCCTGAAGAAACTTACATATGTACAAAATATTTTTAGCATCATTTTCATAATAGCCAAAAAAACCTAGAAACCATCCACCTACAGTAGTAGACTGGAAAATAAATTGTGGTGTATCCACTCAACAGAATACTACACAACAGCAGTGATAAACAGCCGCATCCATCAACACAAAAGTATCTTGTGAACATAATATTAAGAGAAAAAAAGCAAATCATGGAAGAATGCATTCATTATATCTCCATTTATATAAAGTTTAAAAACTGAATAAGATATTATCTAGGTGTACAGAAGTAGATGATAAACTATTTTTTGAAGCAAGGGATGATTATAACAAAAATCAAGAGAGTTGTTTTGTCTTAGAAGACAGGAGGAATGTGATCAGGGAGTGCTCACTGCAACCTCCGCCTCTAGGGTTCAAGCAGTTGTCCTGCCTCGGCCTCCTGAGCAGCTGAGACTACAGGCGTGCCCCACCATGCCTGGCTAATTTTTGTATTTTTAGTGGAGATGGGGTTCACCATATTGGCCAGGCTGGTCTCAAACTGCTGACCTCAGGAGATCTGCCCGTCTTGGCCTCCCAAAGTGCTGGGATTACAGATGTGAGTCACTGTGCCCAGCCTAATGTCCTATTTCTTAACTTGGGTGGTGGTTACATGGATGTTTGATTTATAGTCGTTCTTTAAAGTGCACATATATGTTTTATGCATTCTTCTGTATATATTAATTTCTAAATTAAAAAAATTATTAAATAAGAGTGCAGAAGCATCCATTCCTACCAACCGAGCCTCTTTCTAAGCATTTTATTTAGCCTGCTGACCTTCAGAGAGCAGCCAGCCCTGCCCTCCACCAGTCCCACTGCTGCTGGAGGTAATGTTGGTTTCATTTTGGCATGACTTTCACTCACTCTTGCTACCTTCATCCCTAGCTCCCTGCTGCTACTATTTCTACCCTCAATGCATACCTCTGGTAATTCTCTCTGGCCTGGATGGCTCTGTTTTAGTCAACAATCATGTGCCAGGAAATGTTCTATGAACTGTGGATACAGCAAGGGAAAGAAAAGAAACCCTGTCTTCACCAAGTTTACATCATGATGATGATGACGACGACGACAAGGATTGCCATCTTTATGTTGTGTATCATTGTAGCTTTGAATTGCATTTCTTGGATGGTTAATGATGGTACACACATTTTTTCTTTTTCTTTTTCTTTTTCTTTTTTTTTTTTTTTTAGTATACTTTAAGTTCTAGGGTGCATGTGCACAACGTGCAGGTTTGTTACATATGTATACATGTGCCGTGTTAGTTTGCTGCACCCATTAACTCGTCATTTACATTAGATATTTCTTCTAATGCTATCTCTCCCCCATCCCCCTACCCCCTGACAGGCCCCACTGTATGATGTCCCCCTACCCTGTGTCCAAGTGTTCTCATTGTTCAATTCCCACCTATGAGTGAGAACATGCAGTGTTTGGTTTTCTGTCCTTGTGATAGTTTGCTCAGAATGATGGTTTCCAGCTTCATCCATGTCACTACAAAGGACATGAACTCATGCTTTTTAATGGCTGCATAGTATTCCATGGTGTATATGTGCCACATTTTCTTAATCCAATCTATCATTGATGGACATTTGGGTTGTTTCCAAGGGTTTGCTATTGTGAATAGTGCCACAGTAAACATATGTGTGCATGTGTCTTTACAGTAGCATGATTTATAATCCTTTGGGTATATACCCAGTAATGGAATCTCTGGGTCAAATGGTATTTCTAGTTCTAGATCCTTGAGGAATCACCACACTGTCTTCCACAATGGTTGAACTAGTTGACACTCCCACCAACAATGTAAAAGTGTACCTATTTCTCCACATCCTCTCCAGCACCTGTTGTGTCCTGACTTTTTAATGATCCCCATTCTAACGGGTGTGAGATGGTATCTCATTGTAGTTTCAGTTTGCATTTCTCTGATGACCAGTGATGATGAGCATTTTTTCATGTGTCTATTGGCTGCATAAATATCTTCTTTTGAAAAGTATATGTTCATATCCTTTGACTACTTTTTGATAGGGTTGATTTTTTTCTTGTAAATTTGTTTAAGTTCTTTGTAGATTTTGGATATTAGCTCTTTGTTAGATGGGTAGATTGCAAAATTTTTCTCCCATTCTGTAGGTTGCCTGTTCACTCTGATGGTAGTTTCTTTTGCTGTGCAGAAGCTCTTTAGTTTAATTAGATCCCATTTGTCTATTTTGGCTTTTGTTGCCATTGCTTTTGGCATTTTAGTCATGAAGTCCTTGCCCATGCCTATGTCCTGAGTGGTATTGCCTAGGTTTTCTTCTTGGGTTTTTATGGTTTTAGGTCTAACATTTAAGTCTTTAATCCATCTTGAATTAATTTTTGTATAAGGTGTAAGGAAGGGATCCATTTTCAGCTTTCTACATATGGCTAGCCAGTTTTCCTAGCACCATTTATTAAATAGGGAATCCTTTCCCCATTTCTTGTTTTTGTCAGGTTTGTCAAAGATTAGATGGTTGTAGATGTGTGGTGTTATTTCTGAAGCCTCTGTTCTGTTCCATTGGTCTATAGCTCTGTTTTGGTACCAGTACCATGCTGTTTTGGTTACTGTAGCCTTGTAGTATAGTTTGAAGTCAGGTAGCATGATGCCTCCAGCTTTGTTCTTTTTCCTTAGGATGGTCTTGGCAATGCAGGTTCTTTTTTTGGTTCCATATGAACTTTACTTTTTTCCAATTCTGTGAAGAAAGTCATTGGTAGCTTGATGGGGATGGCATTGAATTTATAAATTACCTTGGGCACTATGGCCATTTTCACGATATTGATTCTTCCTATCCATGAGCAGGGAATGTTCTTCTATTTGTTTGTGTCCTCTTTTATTTCATTGAACAGTGGTTTGTAGTTCTCCAGATCAAGGCCTAACTCTCTTCAATTCAATGAAGGTTGAGAGAGGTAAGGAAGCTACAGAAGAAAAGTTTGAAGCTAGCAGAGGCTGGTTCATGAGGTTTAAGGAATGAAGCCATCTATGGGACATAAAAGTACAAGGTGAAGGAGCAAGTGCTGTTGGAGAAGCTGCAGCAAGTTATCCAGTATATCTGGCTAAGATCGTTGTTGAAGGTGGCTAAACACCAGATTTTCAGTGTAGACAAAACAGCCTTCTGTCAGAAGAGGGTGTAATTTAGGACTTTCATAGCTAGGAAAGAGAAGTCAATATGTGGCTTCAAAGCTTCAAAGGACGGGCTGACTCTCTTGTTAGGGACTAATGCAGTTGCTGATTTTAAGTTGAAACCAATGCCCATTTGCAATTCTGAAAACTCTAAGGCTCTTAATAATGATGCTAAATCTACTCTACCTGTGCTCTATCGATGGAATAACAAAGTCTGGATGACAGCACATCTGTTTACACCATGGCTCACTGAATGTTTTAAGCCACTATTGAGACCTACTGCTGAGAAAAAAAAAGATTCCTTTCAAAATATTACCGTTCATTGACAACACACCTAGTCACCCAAGAGCTCTGATGACCATGTACAAGATTGTTTTTGTGCCTGCTAACGCAACATCCATTCTACAGTCCATAAAGCAAGGAGTAATTTCAACTTTCAAGTCTTATTATTTAAGAAATACATTTTGTAAGGGTATATTAGCTACCACAGATAGTGAATCCTCTGATGGATCTGGGCAAAGTCAATTAAAAACCTTCCTGAAAGGATCACTATTCTAGATGCCATTTAGAACATTCATGATCCACGGGAGGAGGTCAAAATTCAACATTAACACAAGTTTGGAAGGAGTGGGTTCCAGTCCTCATGGATGACTTTTAGGAGTTCAAGACTTCAGTGGAAGAAGTCCACTTCAGTAAATGAAGTCTAGAGATTTCATCTCTAGAAATTTGATCTGAGTCTTTAATATCTTCCATGTCTCCACTTAACTTTTGAACACATATAATGTAGCTATAACAAATGTGTTAGTGTTCTTGTCTGCTAGTTTTTACATCTGTGTCAATCTAGGTCCAGTTTTGATTGATTTGCAAGCCTGTAAATTTTTTATTTGATGATAGTAATTGTGAATATTACCTTGCTGAGTGTTGGACATTTTTGTATTCCTATATTCTTGAACTTTGTTCTGAGATGCAGTTAAGTTACTTGGAAACAGTTTGATCATTTTGGTATTTCTTTTAAGATTTGTTAGGAAGGACTAGAGCAGCAGTTAGTCTAGGGCTTACTATTAACCAGTACTAAGGCAAACCCTCCTGAGTACTGTACTCAATGTCTTGTGAAGCATGAGGTTTTCCAGACTGACCGGTGGGAACAGGCACTATTCCGGCCCTGTGTGAGTGCTAGCTATGATTTCCTCTAGTTCCTGTGGTGCTTCCCTTAGCTTTGGATATTTCTTCACAAGCATGTATGGATCACTGTAAATCTCAGGAGTTCTCTCTCTGTGAAGCTCTCTCCTTTACTACTTTGCCCTGGACATTCTAACTACCTTGGTCTCTCTGGACTCTTAGTCCAGTTTTCTCAAAATTCACGGAGCCCACCAGTCTCTACCTGGGTTCTCTTCCCTATGCTATGGCCTAGAAACTCCCTCTTGTGCTAGGACAACTAACTTCACCCTGTTTCTTTCCCATCTTCTGGCTGCTGTTGCTTGAGGCCCAGTGTCTTGACAACCACGGTGTCATATAGTGTTGTTGTTGTTATTGCTATGGCTGTTTCAGGCACATGAGAAAATCCAGTCACTATTGCTCCATATTGGCTAGAATCAGAAGACCATGGCCTGAGGGGTCATCTCGGGGCCTGTTTCTAGGTTGACATATTCTAGGAGAGAGGGAGACAGAGGAGGAGAAAAGTGAGACAAGACGAAGCGAGAGGGAGAAGGAAAGATGATGCCACAGAGAAGGGAAATAATATCAAGAGGGAAACCTTGAGAAGGCTGTAAGGATGCGATCCAGGCCCCTCATGGAGGGTCTGACCTCACCAGGAACTGGAATATTTCTCCACTGTGATGAGAGGAAAATCAGGTATATGGGTTTAGATGTAAGTCAGTAGAAAGAGTGGTTGGGAGAAGTGCCTTAATAGACAAGGAGTTGAGTGCAAGTCATTCCTTTAGGAAGGGATCCCAGGAACTACTATTATGGGAGTGGGGAAGTGAGACATTATCAAGCAAGTCACCACAGTAACTGAGGCTTGATGTGGGGTAAAATGCCACAGAGTTATCCTTACTTAGAAGAGCTTGATTATTTTACATCAGTTTCCATTAGCCCTTGGTTGACTGAGGGGCATTAATTTCCCAGCACTTCAATGCCTTGTACAGGGCAAAGTAGCCCCAGTGGCCAGAGAAAGCAGATGCTGGCAGATCAAGCCCAACCAGCCTGCCGCCAAATGAGAAGGGGTGACGGTGGGGCAGCAACAGCATCTCAGCACGTGCTGCAGGGACCGCTGCTGCTGGTGACACAGTATTTCACCCATACAGTATGATGCCAGGGCTTCATTGGTACTGGGAGATGGAGCAGAGAGGAAGTGTCAGTCTCTGCAAAAGGGTATCCCAAGTGAGACTACATGGGCCCCATGTGCTACAGCTGTTGCTAATCAGCCTTTCCTTTTAACACAGGCACGCACATCTGTGCACACACACAATTCTCTTCCCTTCAGCACTGAGAGTCCACAAGGCTATATATGGCACAGAGTACAGATAAGAGGGGAGGCAGCAGAAAGGGGTGAGAAGCGCACTAGACACGGAGCCATGAGCTCTGCCTCCATCTCCTAGGAACCATGTGATGTCAGGAATTGGTGTCTCAGTTGGTAAAAGGGTGCTAACTTACCTCCTAGGACAATTGGGAGAATGAAGAGAAATAGGTGACCATTTTATAAACTTTAGAAGAATTATTACCACCAGAGTCCACCTGGTATGTGTAAGAAGCCCCAGAGAAAGATAAGCTTCCCAGCAAAATCCACTCAAGATCACAAGAAGACCTCTGGGAGGTCAACTTGATACAGAAAGATTTGACATGGAAAAGGTGGTCTGTGGTCTGGCTGCACCAGCATCGCCCAGGATCTTGTTAAAAATGCAGAACTCAGATCCCAGCCCGCAGAGGAATCTGAGTCTACTGGATCGGAACCTGTATTTTAACAAGATCCCCAGGGGACTCTGGTGCACTTGAAGCCTGGGACTCACTGGCCCTGTGCTTGGGGTCTGGGCCTGCCTCTTTCCCTGACTTATCCCTCTGATATCTGGGGCAGCTCAGCTCCTTCCACCATATAGTTAGGGCTGTGGTCCAGATCTGCTCCAGAGAGAGGCCAGCAAAGCTCTGTATTCTCATTGCTGAGCTGAAAAATTATTATAACTATGCTCATCATCATGATTCTGAAGAAACAAGAGATGGTAGAATCATACTGAGGAAAGCATGATAATACATTTCTGAAATTTACCTTCAAAAATAGTTAAAATTAACAACAATAACAACAACAATAATGTCCTGTTGCTTAATTTATTTGAACTGCAGCAATCCGGAAAAGTCGTCAGTGCACAATGACTCATTCCCTGAGGGTTCTGAATAAGATTCTAAAATCACCACCCATGGTTTTCCTGCACTTTGAAGTGACAGAACAAATGACAGCCAAGATGGGCACTGTCTCCTGAGTCCAGAATGGATGACACACACGCGCCTCACAACAACATCCTCATCTAAAAACAGCCTGAAAGGAGGTTATTTCTGGGCTTTACTTGTTAGTAAGCATTTGTGCACCTGTGGGCAGAGACCTAAGACCGAGATAGTTTGGGGTTTTTTTTGTATAGTCAATCAACAAACTTGTTGCCTTTTCCACACCAGGCCCTGTTCTAAGGACATGAGATGAATTCAACCCTCAGAGGAAAACCCTCACGGAGCAAAAATTGGGATAACAAATGAGAAAAGCCATAAATGAGAGAGAGGTGAGGAGGCTAAGGGAGAAAGACTCTGAAGAAGTGTCCCAAGAGGTGAGCACGGAGATGATGGGTGAGAGGGGGATTTGGTCAAAAGTCAGAGGGAAGGGAACTGCATGAAGAGGGAACAGCCGGCACAAGGTCCGAAGGTGGAAGCAGCTTGCAGGGTTCTTCTGGCAGAACAACAATCTAATGCTATGGAATAAAAATTCAAGACAAGTAGCCTTTTGGATTACATAACAGCCTATGGGAAACTCCACAACCCCTGACAATGCTTTGTTGGCATCTGGGAGTGTAACAGCCTCTAGGTGACTGCTCTGAGCTCACCACCCCCCAGTCATCCCCCAACCCAAGCTCAGTGTCCCTCCCCACCGTTGATGCTTTGCCTGTCTCATTCTTCCCTACCTTTTCCCACGTGATTACCCATCTTCCAGCCTTAGCTCTGGAATTGCCTTTTTCTTGATGCTTCCACCTCACTGAAAAAACTGACCCTTCCTCTTCTCAGCATGAATGGGCTGCCATGGACCGGGAGTAACAAGCAGAGAGAGTAAGTTGAAAGGAAAGGGGTTGATCTTGGTTTGGGACAACTTGAGGCTGACATACTTTCAGAAAATCCAGTCAGGGATGTCCCAAGGAAGTAAGTTTTGGCTCAAAGAAGAGAGCAATTGCAGATGTGTATTTGAGAGTCATCAGAAAATTGAAGCAAATGTATACCTACCTGCTTTTTCCTCTTCTAATAGATGAACCCAGCACCTCTACTAGATTCTGTCCCCTCCCATTATTCAAGGACAGTGCACCAGCAATTCTCTCCACTCCTGCATCACAAACTTTCTCCTCTCCATTGGATCAATCCCATCAGGAATCCCAGTTTCTTACATTAAACAAACAATTCTTGATCCCACTTGCCTTTCCAGCAGCTGCTCCACTTCTCTGCTCCTCTGTACAGTGACTCATGAAATTATTTGTACTCTTGGTCTCCAATTCTCTCCTCCCATTCTCCTCCAACTCCACCAAAACTGCTTTTCCCAAGATTGCCAATGACTTCCACGTGGCAAGCTCCATGAGTCCTCATGTTACTCGACTAGCAGCAGAAACACTTTCTTTACATATTTCCAAGACATCACAATCTCCAACTTTACCTTCCATCCTCTGGCTACTCCTGCTCAGTCTTTTCTGGTTCTGCCTCATCTTCCTGATCCCCATGTCCTTATCACCCCAAGGCTCAGTCCTGAGACCTCTTTTCTATCTACTTGACTTCTCTTCTTGATATCCAGTAGCATCTTGAATTTAATATATTGATTAAATAGATATATTTAGAGTAGAATATCTAAAACTGAGACCTTGATATTCTACTCTCCAAATTAGATCTTCCCACAGTCTTTCTCATCTAAGTTAATAGCCATTCTCTTCTTCCAAGGTGCTCAGAACAAAAACCTTGGCATTAATAGTAATGTCAGCAAAATGGCAGGGTAGGCAGCTTCACAGAAATACCAAAAAGCAAGCAGAAACTGTTAGAACCAACTTTGTCAGAACTCCAGAAAACAGCCAAAGGTTTACAGCAACAACTGAACACTGAATCAAGAAGAGGGCAACTCCTGACTATAGGGTGATTACCAGGGACTGGGGCAGGCAGGAATGAGGAGTTATTGTTTAAAGAAGTTTGGGTTGATTAAAAAGTTCCAGAGATGGATAGTGGTGATGGTTGCACCACAACATGAATGTGCTTCATGTCACTGAACTGTACACTTATTGATAAAAATAACTAAAATGGCAAAGTTTATGTTATATATATTTTACCACAATAAAAAAATATGATACAGGCAAGCTGTGTGGCATTACTACTCCTTGCCCTAGTCCCGACTTGGCAGCAGTCTTAAAGACGGCAGCCCACATTCTATCATGGATCCTGGTCCCTCTTTCTAGAAGGGGCAGAGGAGACACCATTCTCAAATTACTGTGTAGGTCTGCTCTAATCTGTCTCAGGGCTATTCGAAGGACTGATGCAAGACACAGTTTGCTTTGCTTAATGCAGAATGTACTCAGGCCAGAAAAGTAGCAGACAGTACTCTATAAACATTACCAAGACTCACACACACAAAAAAAGTGCAGATGCCTGAAGCTGAAGATTAGATTTTGGCTGCAACATATAATAGACTGCCAAAAGCCTAGAAGAAAAAGCCAAGGAGAGTGTTTCTTTGGGACATTAGGGGACTACAAAGCACCCTTGTATATGGAGGAATTTAGAAAGCTTCGTCAAAGACCGCAAACTTTCACTACAGGTTGGTCCGTAGGTTCAGTGGAAGTCTGCGTAAGTGTTGAAGGAGAGCCAGAGAACAAAGAAGCAACCTGCAAAGACTGAGAGAGGTGTTTTTGTTTAGGTCCTGTCATTCAAAGAAATCTGTCAAAACACTAGTTAGACACAAGCTAAGAAAGAGCAACTTCAGTGACCAGTGACCACACATGAAAAGGAATACAATGTATGAAAAAATAAGTAGAAAAAGTCACTAGACAAATGGACTACTACAGCCTTCTACCAAATAATCAACCAACGAAACAAACTAAAAGCCCAGAAAAACCTGGAGGAGAGTTAAAAGATACTTATTTACATGATTTAAAAGATGAATGAATAAAAAATTATAAATCTGTTATTGGTTACATATGCATAAAGATATAATTCGTGACAACATAAAAGGGGGACAAAGATACACTGGAGCAGAATTTTTTGTATGCTATTGAAGTTAAGTTGGTTTCAATTCAACTAGTTTGCTATAAATTTATGATGTTCAATATAACCCCCATGGTAACTACAAAGAAAATACCTAAATATCTTAAAAATAGCCACAAAAGAAATGAGAACAGAATCAAAACATTTCATTACAAAAAAACAAACACAAAATTGACCAACACAGAGGTTAGGAGAAAAATTTTTTAAAGAAAGAAATAAAAATAGATTAATTTTAAATATCAACACAAAAGACAGTGATGAAGGAAATGCAGGATTTTAAAAGGTAAAAGACGTATGAAAATCAAATATCAAATTGTAGAAGTCTTTCTTTATCCAATAGTATATTAAATGTAAATGGATTAAAGCCTCCAATCCAAAACAAGAGATGGCAGAATGGATTAAAAAACCATGATCCAGGCCGGGCGCGGTGGCTCAAGCCTGTAATCCCAGCACTTTGGGAGGCCGAGGCGGGCGGATCACAAGATCAGGAGATTGAGACCATCCTGGCTAACACGGTGAAACCCCGTCTCTACTAAAAAAAATACAAAAACTAGCCGGGCAAGGTGGCGGGCGCCTGTAGTCCCAGCTACTCGGGAGGCTGAGGCAGAAGAATGGCGTAAACCCGGGAGGCGGAGCTTGCAGTGAGCTGAGATCTGGCCAGTGCACTCCAGCTTGGGTGACAGAGCGAGACTCTGTCTCAAAAAAACAAAAAACAAAAAACAAAAAAAACCATGATCCAATATGCTGCCCACAAAAGACATTAATAAAAACAAAGAAAAGGGGCCAGGCGCGGTGCCTCACGTCTGTAATCCCAGCACTTTGGGAGGCCGAGGCGGGAAGATCATGAGGTCAGGAGTTTGAGACCAGCCTGGCCAACATAGTGAAACCCCATCTCTACTAAAAATACAAAAAAAATTAGCCGGGTGTGGTGGTGGGCACCTGTAATCCCAGCTACCTGGGAGACTGTGGCAGGAGAATCGCTTGAACCTGGGAGGCAGGGGTTTCTATGAGCCAAGATTGTACCACTGCACTCTAGCCTGGGTGACAGTGTGAGACTCCGTCTCAAAAAAATAAATAAATAATTAAAAATAAAACAAAGAAAAAATCCACATTGTTTCAACTGATGCAAAAAAAAAAAAAAAAAGGCATTTGACAAAATTCAACTCCCTTTTATGATGACACTCAGAAAACTAGAAATGCTTCCAGTTTTCACCTTCTGTCCTACTACTCCCTTCCTCCCCATTCACTCTAATCCTGTCTCATTCTTCCATCTTTGAACATGCGAGGCACATTCCTTGGGGCCTTTGCACTTGTTCTGTCACCTGAAACACCTTCTGCAGACATCAGCTCGGCTAGCTCTCTCACTTCCATTTTGTTGTTGTTGCCTTCTCAGTAAGGCCTTCCTTGTCTAACCTATCTAAATTTTCACACGCATCTTGGAATTTCATGTTCTTCTTCCCTACTGTTTTATTATCACCAAGATACTATGCATTTTAAACTTATATTCATCGCCTGCTTAGAATGTAAGCTACATAGGGCAGGTACATTTTTAGTATTTTGTTCACTGCTGTAACCCTAGTGGCTAGAACACTGCCTGAGACACATGCACTCAATAAATATTCAATGACTTAATTAACCCATACATAGGTGGAAGTTGAAGCTATAGCATAGATGAAAGTCCCAGGAAGACTGTGCTTAGTGAGAAGGGATGTGGGTTAAGTACAAACCCTGGTGAATACCACCATGCAAGAAAATAGCAGTTGATCCTGTGGGGGACTAAATAGGAACAGTATTGGGTTGAATGAGAGAGTGAATCTTATCAAGATTATTTATGATTTCACTAAACCCTTTTCTAACTTGAACATTAAGCCTGAGATTTAATTCAACAGCATAAGAGAAAAAGAACTAAGAAAGCTCAGTGTCTATGATTTTAGGATGAAAAAAACTTTCTTAGAATGACTCCCTAAAATAATGCATCTCGAGGACTGACAGGCACATTGTGTGGGACTACAAAGGAACCCACATACTGAGTGATGGTGGACACTTGGAATTCCCATCAGGTATCATATAAGGTACTTGGTAACTTCAAAAAATAAAATGTGATTTCTTACACCGAAAGAGGATCATTATGCACTGCAAATAATTCATAGCAGGTAACCAATGGTAAGTGCAAAGTAAGCATGTGTTTCTCTCCAAATGCTAGAAGAACCCAGCAGTGGGGTGGGTTGAGTTCTCACTGAAGAGATCTCGGCAGTCTAAATGAAGGAGGTGGAATTCAAGCTGGACTTTGACAAATGGGTGAGACTTTCAAATGCAGAGCATAGTGTGTATGTGGTGGGTGGGAGAGGTAGGCAGTAGGTCAGGGTAGTAAAATGGGAATATGAATCTAGAAAATGATGCTTTAAGAGCCTTAAATGCTAGATTCATACCATTGTATTAGGGAACCATTGAAGATGTTTGAGAAAAGGACAGAAGGAGATAAGATTGTTATCAAAAAAGAAATGTCAAATACATTTTTCTGATCTAATCAAGCAAGACTCCAAATATTTTGTAAGTGTATTAATTCATTTTGCCAGCTCCAGTGACTTAAACTTCTTGATGACTTCCCATTGTTCAAGAACAAAGACAAACACACCTCTATCACAACCTGCAAGATTCATATAGTTTGGTTATCACCATCTGTTCCCACCATGCTGCCCTTGCTGCTCATGCTGCAGCCACACTGGCCTACTTGAAATTTCCCTCCCACCATGCCTCTTGCACTACAGGACTTCTGCATCTGCTGTCCTATCTGTCTTCACAACTTATCTCCCTCCTCTTTGTCTAGTTATATCCTAATTCCTCTGGTTCTTTCTGATCACAGCTCGAGCATTCCTTCCTGAGAGAAACTCTCCCTAATCTCTCCATTGATAATGCTATCACAACACTATGCATTTCTCCATCACAGCTCTTAACATTTAATACATCTAGTTTTAATTCTTGATTAACATGTCTCCTTCACTAGACCGGATGTTCCATGACAATAGAGGCTTTTCCCACCTAGCTGACAACTGTATCCCCAATGTCTGCACACAGAAAGAGCTCATTAACTACCTGTTGCAAGACAGAGAAAGAAAAGTCAGGACACCAGACAGAACCACTTGGAGAGAAGACTGCTTATCAGTTTTAAGTAATCAGATAACGTAGTACTATTTCATTCTGTCCTCTGCTGTTTTATGCCTTTTAGAGCTGATCCAAGCTCACAGGGCTTGTCTGGTTTAAAAAAAAAAAAAAAAAAGCAGGTATATGTTTTCAGTTACAGTGCGTATGTGATGTGTGAGCATGGAAGAGGGAAGAAGGCAGAGCAAGCCTTTTCACAATTACAAATCTGATCCTGTGTTTCAATTCTTCTTTTTCAATATATAGGTCAAGTCTTGCTTACTTAAAGCTTACAAATCTGCAAGCAGAGGCAGCAGATTTTTTTTTCAATATCCTTTCTGGGAAAGGTCTTGCTTATACAGTGCTTTTTTTCACTCCACTTCCTCATATATGGGATTTATGACACATAATTAAACTAAAAAAAAAAAAGGCCTGAATCGAACACCTCTGTGTAAAGGCACCCAAGGCTGATTAGTAGACATGTTAATAGTCCAACACCAAGTTCCTCCATCCTTTCAATGGCCAATCCTGCTTGGTAGCAAAACACTTCCTTCTAGAGAAGGTAGCAATTCATGACTCAGCATGATGTCATTAGCATTTAATCTGAGTTTTAGTACATCATTTAACTTCTTTGAACCCTGTTTTCTATTTATAAAGTAGGAGTGGCGTAATTACTGGACTAAAAAATACTGAGCACCTGACTCTCACTGGCATTTTACATGTACTGTTTCATCTTTTCTTCATAATAATCCCATGGGGTTAGAAATACTCACTTTTATTATGGATAAACTGACTCGGAGAGGAAATGTGACTTGCTAAAATTCACATGATCAATACACAGAAGAGCCTAAGGGTCAAATCCAGACTACCTGACTACTATTTCCTTTGTACTAAGTCTCCTACCTTAGCAGGCTATTGTGAGAACCTCACAAAGAAATGTAATTAAAAGCAAGTTTTCAATTATGAAGCTATACTGTTTTAATACTGCTAAGTAATTTGTTACATCAGAGAGGAAGAACTAGAACCCAACCCAGGATTTTAAGGGTGATAAACATTACTTTTCTCCTAAGACTAGTAGTATTTCCTGTACTTCAAAAATTCTCAATTTAAAATGAGAAAAGAGAAAATAATTGGAAAATGGGCAAGGAAGCTGAATAGGTATTTCTCCAAAGATATATGAACGGCCAGCATGCATATGAAGATGCTCATTATTAGCCATCAGAGGAATGGAAATTAGAACCACAATGGGCTACCACTTTACAATTCATACATGAGGATGACTATAATAAAAAGACAAATAGCAGCAAGTGTTGGCAAGGATGTGGAGAAACTGAAACTCTCATAGACTGCTGGCTGATATGCAGTCCCTCTGGAAAAGAGTCTGGCGCCTGCACAGAAGGTTAAACAGTCACTGTATGACCCAGCAATTTCACTTCTAGGTATATACCCATAAGAACTGAAAATACGTAAAACTTGTACACTAATGTTCATAGCAGCATTATTCATAATAGCCCAAAAGTGTAAACAATGCAAATATCCATCAACTGATAAATGGATAAACAAAATGTGATATATGTCACACAATGGAATGGCCAGAAAAAGAAATGTAGTACTGACACATTCTACAACATGGATGAACCTTGAAAATACGCTAAGTGAAAGAAGTCACAAAAGACTACATAGTATATAATCTCATTTATACGAAATGTCCACATTTCTTACGGCACATCCATAAGAGGCAGAAAGTAGATGAGTGGTCACCCAGGGCTGGAGTGATGGTGGTGGTGGTTTCAGTTCAGGATTTCTTTTGTGATTAATGAAAATGTTCTCAAATTGATTGCAGTAATCGGTTGCCCAACTCTGTGAATATACTAAAACCATTAAACAGTATACTTTAAATGGGTGAGTTTATGGCATGTGGATATCTCAATGAAGCCCCCTTTTGTTTTTAATCCTCTAAGTTCACCATAAACTGCATCTGCAATACCAGGCACTTATTAAAGTTTACTTTAAACCAAATAGATTTTTCTTATCACTGCCTAATAGTTGTTAGGATTCTAAAAATTCTGTAGCATTTGCATTGTAATTTGTTAACATTCTTCAAAGAGATGACTTTAAATTACTTTTAAATTATGTACTTAACATGGAATACTAATAGATAAAATGCTAAGACTTTCAGTAAAGGGATGTCTGAAAATCCATATATGGCATCATCATCTATCCACTTACTAAAAAAACCTAAGTATTATTCTTATTTTCTCCTATCTTCATTCCTCGTATCCATTTCATCAGCAGGAAACCCTGTTTATAAACTTCATAAGGATAGGATTTCCTGTTTGTTCACTATGGTATCCCCAGTGCACAGAATGCTACCTGTCATACAGAAGATGCTCAATTAATATTTGTTGAATAAATGAATGCATGTTCTATTTCAAATTAGCACCTTTAAAAGAAAAATTTCAAATCTCACTTGATGATTTCTTAGTATTTGTAATTTTTTTTTTAAATGTAGACGATGGCAGTTTTATTTGCCATTCCAATTGTAGAAACATGTGAAGGCTAAATTCTCAAGGGACACAGGTATGCTATGCTGCCAAAATATGTAGAACATAACTTTATTCAAGTTTGCTCTTGTTACTTGATCCATGAATATTTAAAAGATACTTTATTTTATAAAAACTTACATCTGTAAGTAATGGATTGACCATAACAGAGGGCTTAACCTGGAATACATGGATAGGCTTAGAGGCCCATGAGCCCCTAAAATTGTATGCAAAGTCTAACATGTATTTAACATGTTGCATGTGTATCTTTTTGGTGAGAGTTCATAGTTTACCAAAGAAGTCTATGACCCAAGAAAGGTTAAAAAATTACTTAACTAGAAACAGTCACAAAGGTTTTTAAACATGAATTTGTACAATAAAATAATATCCAACAGCTCCATCTATGGGTAAATCATTATCACCTAGCAGAACTAGTGACAACCACCAGAGATCAGTGCATCTTATGAATGCTTGTGTTTAAATCTTGAGCGTCACTCTAGTGGGAATTTATTAACTATAGTATCACAGCTTTTTTTCCCCCCAGATGTAGATGCAAAAATTAGGAGACTGTTGATGAATTCTACTTACAGTACTTCAGCACCAAAAAAACTGGGCAGTTATGCTGATAAATGTATGTACAATTCAACATTTGTCAGTCTTAAAATGCTTATTTATAGTGAAATCTATATAAAACCGTTAAAAACTTTTCTATTTACATTTTAAAAAATGAAAAGTATAGTTTCCTTTGCCACAACTTGTCAAAACTCTTACCCTCCCACCCCCTTACCCCTTTCACCCTACTTGTGACAGACAGTGATCACAAGACCAAAACATATTGCTTCAACAAACTGTGTCCTAAAAGGGTAGAATGCTTAAAAACATTACATTTAGAACTGTAAATGAACTTTTTACACATTTCAAAGGGGCTTAAACAAAAGTATGTAAAAGTTATTTTCAAAGTCTCAGTCCAATGTGAATGTGCAATTTCAACGTTAAGAAAGCATCATATGAATGAAGAATTTGTTTTCTTAACATGACCGAACATTTCCTTTAGGTCTGAAAATGTTTCTTTTCCTCTGCTTCACAATGAAACATTTCTTAGTACGTTTTCTTAAAGGAAGAGGGAAAGTGGAGAGAGACGACAGTGGAAAGCGTAGGCAATCCTGGTTTACAAGAAATTTGTCAGAAGGAGTACGGCCTGCTTTGAAATGTTTACACTTAAATAAATAGAAGGCAAGTGTGCTGCTCAGAGCACAAAGGAACAATACAATAAATTAGCACACAACTGATGAGAATGCACAAGCCACCCAAAAAGTACTTCCCACTGGTTAGGGATCTGATTTCTACCATCCAAGAAGGATTCTTTAATGCCAGTATTATTCTAGGTGTTTATAAACTAATTACGAACTGAGCAAATGTAAAATTTTAACCAATTCAACACTTCCAGAGATTTGCAAAAACACACAAGTTTTTTAAAAACTTTTCCTGACACATCATTTCAAAATACAACTATTCACATACTCCTTTTAGATGGTATTTTGCTCAGTAGAAACCAGTTGAGAAACATTCACAGGAAGTCTCTTTCCACTGCAAGACAAAACTTTTTCACCGGCCATGATCCAACAGAGAAAGAAGACCAGGTCTTAAGTCACTGTAAATGTGCAGCTTTTTTTTTTCTTTTTCATTTTTTTTAAAAAAAGTACATTCCTCTGTGAGTTTTATCTTGTTTTAAAATGCTGCTCCTGCAGCAATATCTTGTTAAAACACTGCTGCTTTAGGGTCCACAGCCTAAGTACAGGCAAAGTGCTCTTTTTAGTCATCAAAATACAAGGGTTTCCCTGGACACTTGGTAACCAAGCAGGTTTTAAAGTGCACTATTGTGTCCAAACACTAGGACCGTTCAGCAGAGCTCTGAGAAGGGCTGGGTTCAGTTCCATCCTCCGTGCTACTGTCTATGTCCTGCTCCATTGCTGTCTCCTCATCATCCAGCTGTTGACTGGTGAAGTTGTTCAGCTCAAGAAGCCCACTGGGCTCCACCACCACATTGGAGCTGGAGTGACAAGGAATAGCATACTGAGGAATGGCCTGGAAGAGAAGACACAGGAGAATCTTCATGGTAAGAAAAGGTAACAGAATAACTTCCTCAACAACACCAAGAAAAAAGAAAAAAGAAAAGAAAACTGACATTTATTGGACAACTGGACAACTACTACATGCCAGGCACTGTGCAAGGTGCTTTCACACATCATATTCTACTTAATCCCTGTGACAACACTATAATGACATTATTATTCCCATTTACAAATGAGGAAACTGAGAGGGTAGGTGACTTAACCAAAGTCACACAGTTGGTTAATGCCAAGATTCAAATCCAAATCTTGTACAACTGAAAGAAATCTTTGCACTCCTTTATGGTGCCTCTTCTAACAAGGAGGCTGAAATCTATTGCCTAATTCAACAGGAGAACATTGAATGAAGCTTTCATTTGATTATTAAGCAAATGTAAATGTAGCCTAATTTTTCCCTTTATTATCTGCAAGACGAGTACCAGCAGAAGAACACTTGCTGTAGGCCTCTGTGTAAGTAGATATCATAGGTATATTGCCTTGTCAGATTCTTTTTCCTCCATATTAGACATCCTTTAAAAAGGTTTATCAGTTCATGTCATACTCTTGTTTAAAACTCTAAAATTGTTTCCTATTGTACTCGCTATACAACCAAACACCTTACCATGGCTACCAGTTTCATGCCAAACTCACTTGTACCTTAGTGCTTTTGCACTAGTCCTTCCCCTCTTCCTGGAATATTCTTCCTCTAAATCATGGCATGGCTGGCTCTGTCCTCCAAATCATGGCATGGTTGGCTCTGCAACTTGGTTCAAATGCTTGGAAAAGCTTTTCTTCTATGACCACCAACCCAAAAGTAGTGGGTTCATCCCACCCCCATATCTATTACATTCTGTTACATTTTTGTTCATTGCATTTATCTTGTGTTAAATTGTTTCTTACTCTTAAAATGTAAGCTCCAGGAGAACGTGGACAGAGCACGGATCTTGACTATCTTATTCATTGCTAGATGCCCAGAGCTTTGAACAAGGCCTGGCACACAGCAGAGGCTCAATAAACATTTGATGAATAAATATACATTTTTAACATTAAAAACCCCAGAGCAAAGTTGAATATCAGCACTTTGCAAATATACCTGACCAAAATAATCCTTTATTGGGGAAAGATATAAATTACACTATCAAGAAAATAATGCAAGATGCCTACACATTGATTCTGGAGTCACAAAGTTCTGTTTGTTTGTTTCTGCTCCTTTCTTCCACATACCTGATAATTGTGTAAGACTGTTAGACAAGGTCAAGAGGCCTGGATTTTAGTTCAGCTCTGTCTCTGGCTTGCTGTGGGCCTCTGAGTAAGTCACTCTACTTCTTTGAGCCCTACATTAATCTTATGTAAAATAAGATAGTTGGAGGATACGCTGTGAAGATCCTTGCAGTTCTAAAAGTCTATGAATTCCACATACATAGACTTCTTTATAATAGAAGATACATCTTGTTTACTTCCCTATTCTCAGCACTTAGCACTGTGCCTGGAACACAGTAGTTAAATATACATGTGGAATAAACAAATAAATGAATGAACCAACAATGAATAAAATACATACTGTCCACAAAGAGCAATGCTTTTCATTCAAAGTATTTAATATCAAACACATTGAATTTTTATAGAGCATTCTTCTAGAATCAAAGCACTTTACAGGACTCAGCAAATCAATACTTCAGATCAAAGCTAAACATAACTAATAAGACCTGAAAATGCTCTAACAATATATTAATGACAAGTATAATAATAGGAGCTATTTTTATTGAGCATTGCTCTACACAGACACTTGACCAGGTGCTTTATATATATTTTCTCACTTAATCCTAAAACAACCCTGTGAAGTAGATGCTAATGTTTCCACTTCATAGGTAAAGAAACAGAGAGATACAGGTCAGTTCAGTTGCCCAAACCCACAGTACTGTTACATAATAGGTACAGGTAGAAATCACATCTAGGGATCTCTGACTCCAAAAGTTTGGTTGTTAATCACTCTGCTGTCCTTACCTCTGACATAGCACACCTAGCACATGGGACATGCTAAAAGCTGGCTGTGAATTCTGTAAAGAACCTATCCATTAACTATCATCCTTGATACATGAAGCAAATTACATTTTCACTCCTGTTTATAAAGTGCAGAAAAATAATTCCCAAATAAGCTGTTCAAAATGATTTTTAATTTAGTGAGTAAAGGAATCTAAGCCCCCAGTAGGCATGATAATTTTGGTAAAAACAGTAATAGTTACCATCTGTTAGACAACCACCATGAGCCACATACTGTGCTAGGTGCTTGATTTTGTGTAATTCTTGTATCAATCCTGTAAAGTAGGCATTACTGATTCCCATTTTACTGATGAGAAATCCAAGGCAAAATGATGTTAAGTAGCCTTGCCCAAAATCATACAATGAATGGCAAAGCCAGAAAACCATTCCTTTTCCACCACACCTTACTTCTTCAGGGGAAAATACAAAAAATCACAAATCCTTTTGTTAGGAAATATTTACTTCATTTACATTTCTTTTTACAAAGGGAAACACAAATTATTGTAATAATTTAATGGCCATTTCTACTTGCCTTTAAGCACTTCCTCTATACTTAATTCTATCTTAACTGGTTTAACATTGGTCAATTTGCATTCTCCCATAGCTTGGGATCATGGCAAAGAGAAAGTTTAACATAATGAATTGATGGTAAATCCCAGTCTACTCACATTTCAATAAATCCAAATTCTCAATTAACTAAAATGTGCTATTCTGATACCTTCCAAGCTCTACATCTGTTTAGCAAAGAATGACAAACGTCAAGAAAACAACCTGATACCTTGCAAGGAGAGAGGGAGATAAAACACAATTTCTAAGGGGTAGCCTGGACTCAGTGATTCTTTAGTCTTGATCTATTATGCATGACAAGAGATGATTTTTAGAATCAAGGAAATGTGAGATACCATCTATTATCAATGAATAATTCTATTGTGTTAATTAGCCTGTATTTACCAAGACATGAGAGTAACCAAACAAGATTTTTTAATAACAATGATTGAATTAAACAGTAAAGTTCATGGTTAGTCCCAAATTAAATATAAACATTATTTAGAAATATCCCCTTAGAACATGTCTCTCCAGACACTGCAGTTGAGGTTTGATTGTCCTGAGTCATAAATTTGGATCAAGAACAAGAACTGTTTTTCCAAGAAAAGGGTCCCCCAAATTAACCTGAAACAGAAGTGCAATCCAGTTACATTCCAGAATTTTTTGGGCAAAAATTGAGGAATACAAAATTTGAACCCAGGAACTTCCTATCTTCTGGGTTGACTTAATGAGTGAACACATTGGCACGTATAGCTTGTATCTTACAAAATCAAACTGACACATGGGCCCTTTATTGCCTTTACAGTGTGCTGGGTGACAATGTCCATCAATTTTCTGATTCTATTCCAGAAAATAAATAAATTTGTATTTTTGTAATAGGTGTTAAACCAAATTTGTCAAACATCATCTCAAAGATAATATCTATGTCTTCTTGCTGTCTTGGCTTAACTCTTCCTGTGACAAGTCAAAAGTATATCAAACAAACCCACAACCCCCAAGATGCCCAAGATTTCTCATTTTCCTTCCAATTCTTACCTGGATGATAATTTCTGCTGGACTCTCTTCAGCTTTCTTTTGGCCTACATTCTGAATACGCATGAACTGGCCTGTTGCAGGCACTGCTGGTGCATCAATTTTCCTTGTCGTTAGGGAAGAGCCAACAGTGGATGGACTTGAACAGGACTCTCTACATTTCTGTTGCTGGGGAGTGGAATTCGCCATCCCTGCCACCACCATGTGGGTGGAGGGTAATGATACTGCTTCACCAGAGAGCATGCTAGTGGCAAGAGCCTTCTTTGGGGGATCCACTATCATATGTTCTACATTTGTATCAATCTGAGCTTCCATCAAAGACATTTTCAAAATGTCAGACACTGCTGTCTTCTCAGAGGCCTGAATGGGAGATATGCTTGTAACTGGTGATGTCAGCTTAGGCACAGAGCTGCCACCAGTTATCTTTGTAACTGTGGGAGGCTGGCGCCCCTCAAAAGTTATCTTTGTAACAGAGGATCCTTGGGTTATAATTGGCTGCTCCACCTGAAAATAAATTGGGGTTGTGTGTGTTACAGCTACATCTCTTTGAGAAAATCTAATCAAACACCCCAGACAATACGGCAAAAGAAACATTTGTGCGCTATACTAGGAAGACAGTTTTGAAGCTTGCTGTTTTAAAAAAAGAGGGCTGGATAGGAAGAATCTGGTTACTTTTATAAAACCTAGAGAAAGAGGAGGGGTTGAAAGAACCTTTGTTCAGCCAGCCAAGGTGTATAGCAGTAAAGAAAAAAATAGTCTCAGCAGCCTAGTTTTCCTTTGGGATTTACAGCCCTAAACAGTACACCTTCAACCTGGCTCAAATTATTTCATATAATCTTCTGCTTTTTAAAATAAAAAGATTTTTCCAATCTTTTGCTTCAAAATACATGTATACAAACATATCCTATATACATATATTTATAATATATACATACATATACATCACTCCAGCACCACTGGTTTTGCTAATATAATTTTGCTTTCAATCATCCACCAATAATTCCTCTGTAATCTAGAAGATAAATCTAAAAAATAAATTTAACTAGATGGCTATGATATAAGCTACAAAGAAAGATGTTCAAGGAAGTTCCTTTAAAGACTGCAGTTTACTTAGCATTATTACCACAGAAATCAGAGTTCTTACAGGCATGGAAATAAATATTTTATACCAAAAAATAAAAATAATTTAGGGATATCGCTTCTATGCACTGTTGGTCAATGCTGAAGTGATTTCAATAAAAACTGCCTGGAAAATCAAGTTCTGAGTGCTATGCTTTTTTTTCTTCCTACATATTAAAGCGTGCATTTCTTCCCTAATGTCAACCTTCTGATGGGGCAAAGTAATACCAGCGTAATGAGGCTTTTGGGTTTCCTCTTGCCAGGAGAAAGCACTGATATCATGATAGGGTCGTGACGTTCTCATTTTTTTTTCCGTGAACAGAGAAGTTTAACTTTGCATGCTATCAATATTCCGTTACCTGGCTTGCCGTCTGTTTCTCTGACGAAGCTGGGAGCGACATTTGGCTCTGGGGGGTTTGGGGTTGCACGTAGATTTTTGGTTGGTTCGGAGCCTGCTGCAGTTTAGGGAGCTGCTGCGTGGTTTTCACTGCAAGCACCTGTACTACAGTTTGCGGGGGCTGTGCCATTAAGGTAGGAAGCTGCCTGTCTTTGGCCACCATGGGATGCTGTGTGTGCTGTACATCTGGCTTGGGCTGTGCTTGTTCTTGCTGGAGAGGGGTGAGTTTTTGATGCCTGATGGAAAGCTGGGGCATTTGCGGGAGTTTGTGCTGGAGCTGGTCTGCCTGCAGGTGGATGGTCTGCTTCTGTTTAGTCTGGAAGCACTGCAGAGTTTTCACTTGCAGCTGAGTCTGTTCCAGCGGGGGCTGGCTAAGTTTCTGCTGTTTAGCTGACTGTGACTGAGTCAGGGCAGATCGGTAAAACAGACCTGTCTGAGGGTCTAAAGTGTCCATCTCTTCAACCTCGCCCTCCTCAGTTCCAAGTTCCTCGCTGTGTTTGGTAAAAGCAGTGTGACTGCTTAATGCCTAAGTGAAAAAGGCACAAAGTAAGAATGAAATACGAAAAACATCTACATTGCTACATTTTCCTCTTAACTGAAAAAGACTTACGAGATTCACTCAAAAATTTTCAGAAGAACCTAGAAAGGCCAAGAAACCTCAAGGAGCTTTCGACTGAAACTTGCAATTTCAACTCTCAGACATAGTACTTCGAAAACTGGTCTACTTACTACTATCAGAAAAGTCTTAGAGGGTCCAGAACTTACAGATTAGAAGAATAAGATGGCCCTGCAAGCACAGCCTAACACAGAAAAAGAAGATGAAAGGCTCCCTGGCTCAGGAAACAGCCGGTGGCCTATTCATGATGTTAACCTGTCTAAAAGCAGCAACCAAGCTGTGAGGTCCCGAGAAAAGCCAAGGTTCAGAGAAGCCCACCGTGGCCGTGTGTAGGTCCAGTGCTGTCTGGAAGGTCAGGGAGATTGTCTGAGACCCATGCCTGTCCCAGTCCCCATAGAGAGCCCCCTGCATGGGTGGAGACCATTCTTCAGGCTTCACCAAGGTCTGTATGAAGCACCTCTCGACTAGCATTCCTTGCCCCTTTCCTCAGATCCCAGAGCCCTGGCTCCCAGGAGGGAAGGAGACTGAGGAGGGGACAAGAGCATTCCTGTCAGTAGAAAGGCAGAGTGCCCAGTGTCAGTGCTAAGTGTTGTGAGGAGGCATCATCTTGAGTGACATGGTTAGGGCCAGCCTGTCAGACCTCTCTAGGTGTCTGGAGAAAGGTCAATGTCAGAAGCTGCCAGGTGAGGGCCGGACTCCAGGCTGAGACCTGCCGCCCAACAATACCTCCAGCCAGTTGGCTTCCCTCAGTGACAAAGCAAGATCCACCCTATCCCCATCCTCCCTACTGCCTTATCATATGCTACACTTAAATCCTAAATTACAAAATTTTGAGATTCAATTGTGACTCTCCCCTATATCATAATGACTTTGCACACACAGGCTTTCAATTCAACATTCTTTGTTGCCTTTCTTTCAAGTAGTTTGCCTACAGTTAGATTCATCATCATGTGAGTGATGGTGACTTATGTGACTACTAATGATAAGTCATGCTTTAATCTGATATCCATAATATAACTATTTAACAGAGGCAGTTCACTTTGGGTTTAAATCCTGGCTCTGCCACCTGGAGCAAGTTTCTTACTTTCTTACTGAAGAGAGCATAAGTTTCCTCACTTGTAAAAGAGGGATAATCCACCCGCCTTGCAAGATCATAGTAAGAATCAAACAAGTTAATATACTTAAAGCTCAAAGCACAGTATCTGACACAAATTCAACCTATCAACATGTTTTTCCTTTTCCCCATTACCCTTAATACCAGATGTCCTGTTTTACATTAGATTTATATTCTCAACTTTCTGTTGCATCTCTTCCTCTGTAATTGACCATGTATAGTTAAAAAAAAAAAAATCAAGTATTTATTTTCCTATTTATTCATAATGTTACTATGAGGATTCATTATAAAAGCAAAAACAAAACAAAACAAAAACACAAACTCAGCAGCAAACAGCTAAACAAGCCAAATGTTATTTCATTTGAAAATCTTATTTACCTCGATGATACATTCTTCCACAGTAAAATACACAAAAACAGTGACCAATTCTGATGTCATTAGATTCATCTAGATATTCTCACCTTTTTGAAATGGTAAGAATTCATGGATTTAAGAATACTGTTTCAGAATTATTTTCTGATGTTAAGACTCTTAATTAATTTCTTTTACTCATTTCTTAGAAAAGAATTACGCAAACACTCTACATTTCAATTATTACTCCTCCTAAAATACAAGATGACACTGAATCTTACTCCAAGCATGGGGAGTTACAGAAGATAGAAAGAAAAAGAAGAGATACAACCTGCTGCATAATATGGGTGATTGCTCCAGGAGAAGATGCTGGGATGGACTTCACCACCACCGAAGTCTGTGTTGCAGTCTGTGACTGAGCCACATGCTGGAGCAGGGTCCGCTGGGGCTGGGAAGGCTGTTGGGGCTGGGAGCGATGGCTGACTGAAAATAGAGGAGGTGATGATATTTCTCCAGAAATCACCACAGCATCTGTAACCAGTAGTCATTTTAAACAAATGTCTGTGAGCTTGTATCACAGAAACAAAGTGTAGCATTGTGAACTAGGAGGCAGAAGACCACAGTCTGCCCATCTATGAGCTGTGTGACTCTAAGAAAGTCTCTTATCTTCTCTGAGACTGTTTCCTCATCTGCAAAATGGGAATAACAGAGCTATTATAAGGATGAGATGAGAAATGTATATGGAAGCACTGTGAAAACTCTTATCACAAAGGAGGAACAAACCCCTTAAAGTTGCATCCTCCTGTGAGCTGTACTCACTTTCTCCAATGACTTTCATCCCATTAAGGTAACAAAGCAGTAATCAATTTCTGTAATCCCAAAATAATATCTTTAAGTAAGGCAATTCAAGTTCTTTAATCTCTTGGTCTCAGTTCTACATGCAATAAAAACATTAGTAGCATTCACTCCTTTGTATTAAGTGATTCTGTCTCACAACCTTACAGTTCCTAAAAATCTAAAGGTCTGGGTGATACTGCAGAAAATAAACTGAATCAAGAATCACACTTAGATCCTGTTCTATTCTACTACCAAAGAGCCAAGTGAATTTGAAGAGGTCACTCGGCCTCTATTAGCCTCAAAAACTTAAGAGGTTTTGTTTTGTCTGATTGATTTTCTTTTAATGGGATAATAAAAGCTTGCTGTTTCTATCTAGAAGAGGACCAAATGAAGTAACACATTGAAAAATTGTCCTTAAACTATAAAGTACTAAACAAATATAAAGAGTTAACAAAAGAATAGAAAAATCTGTTTTATCATCTCAAATTTAGCTCACCTGGCACAAATGGATAAGCATGCAGTATAGAAAACATCCCTGCTTCTTATTCTATTGCTACAAAGGTTCCATGAAGTAACCAATCTATCAAATTTTACCAGCTTCAGCTTCAACTTTTTATTCATTTATTTATTTATTTCTGAGACTCAGTCTTGCTCTGCTACCCAGGCTGGAGTGCAATAGCACAATCTCTGTTCACTGCAACCTCCACCTCCCAGTTTCAAGCTATTTTCATGCCTCAGCCTCCTAAGTAGCTGGCACTACAAGTGTGCACCACCACACCAGGCTAATTTTTGTATTTTTTAGTAGAGTCAGGGTTTTGCCATTATGGCCAGGCTGGTCTTGAAATCCTGGCCTCAGGCGATCTGCCCACTTCGGCCGCCCAAAGTGCTGAGATTACAGGCATGAGCCACCACACTCGGCCTCAACTTCAACTTTTTACACAGTCCACAGAGCTTTAAAAATGCATATGATTACTGGGAAACTAACCCTTTGAATTAGAAACAGATAAAAATATAACATATCTGTAAATTAGCTAAGGATTTTAGGATTATTGAAACTCTCTCAATAATCCATGATTCTAATATTCATATACCCTGATCTATAATTTCAAATAGCACTTATTTCCTGTTTAGAAAAGTCATAGTGGGGTGCTTAAGAGTAAGATGATCACTATGGAAATCAATGTAAAAATGCCATTTATGTATTATAAGGACTAACTTTAAAACTATCCAGTGAAATATAAATAGGCTTTATTTTTTATGACACATTCTATCTATATTCACAAATGCAGTGTTTCTATTGTTGCTATACATATATCTACATGTGATTTGAGAGTATAGGCAGCATTACCAGTATTCTTTTATAAATGTACTGTACTATCTTACAGTATTTCACAGTATGCTTTGTATGCACATGTTAAATTATGCGAGTTAACAAAATTTTCCACATGTACTCAACAGAACCAAAAAAAAGATAGTCAAGGTTTACATTAAAACAATGACTGAAGTAATTTACAATATGATTGAGTAGAAAAAACAAATTATAATATTAAAATTAAGCAAATTAATAGTTTTTAAATGAAAGCATCAGAAATGGCATGTGAAAATAAATAACATTATTTCAGATGAAATTATCAGATTATATGGGACACTTCTACCACCCATACTAATCTTCATAATTATTACATTAAGCATTTTTTTATTAAGAAGTGAAATGGATTTTAAAAAGATCAACTAAGTCTATTTAAAAATAATTCTCCTTCAACTATAAATTACTTCACGGTAATTCTCCAGAGTTCAGGAAAGTTAGAGAGAACTAGTACCCACCGCAGAATGATACAAAGGGCAGGTCAAGCAGAGCAGCTGGCTTTTAATTCAAACAAATGGTCAATATGGCTGTGGATATCATGGGTGGAGATTATGGAAGAAGGTCACAGAATAAACACTTGGAATATAGCTGAAGTGACCTTAACTGGGCCATATAAACACCATAAAACAGTCATTTTTATTACTTTAAAGAACTCTTTTCCACTGTCAAAATGCTAATTTCTGAGAAAGAATTCCACTATTCTACAAAAGAAAAATCTCTCTTCCTTTCACTAAGTGGAGCTTACCTTTCCTCTACCAGATGAGAGTAGAGCGCATCCATTTAAGTGGTTCCCCCCAAAACAATCATCTTTTACCTTCAGTGATACTACAAATGGATGCACACCACTTACCTAGAAGGGGAAAAGCAACCTCTGTCCCCTCATCAGTGCGTTCTGAAAGGATAAGTAAGGGAAGAAATCATAGGTCTTTTCATCCGTTCACCATGCAATAATCTAGTCTACCCCCAGAGGTTAACATTAAGTTCCCCAGAATACCGGCCTCTGCTTTAATTAGCTTTCTGCTAAATAACTCTAAAGAAAGATTCTAGATGGCTTTCCATATCTTACCTGGATTTTCCCCTTTGGCAATTTTAATCCATTAGTCTTAATAATATTATCTCCTAAAATGATGCCAAAGAATTCCTTTTCTCTTTGGTATTTATGTCCTTCAAATATCTGTAACTTTATGTTCTCCTTTAATCACTGCTAAAGAAAACTTAAGATAGGAGTCCTCTACATATTGCCTCATAAATCATCTCTCTTAAACTCTTTAATTATTCACATTACTACTCCCTGAACTATTTCAAATTTCAAGGTAATAAAGTGTTCAAAAGAGAAAGCAGTATTCCAGGTGTGGTCTAATCAGAATAGGATAGAAATAATATATCTTGTTTTATTTCTCTATATATGCCATCTAAAAATCTCAGTGTTTTTCTGCCAGACCACGTTTTAAACAAATACCTAATCTGCTTTCCACCAGAACTTGTAAGTATTTACATGGATTTAAGGGTTTTTTGGTTTTTGTTTTTATTTTGAGACAGAGTCTCCCTCTGACACCCAGGCTGGAGTGCAGTGGCACAGTCTCAGCTCACTGCAACCTCCGCCTCCTGGATTCAAGGGATTCTCGTGCCTCAGCTTCCCGAGCAGCTGGGACTACAGGCGAGCGCCACCACGCCCAGCTCATTTTTGTAGTTTTAGTAGAGACGGGGTTTCACTATGTTGGCCAGGCTAGTCTCAAACTCCTGACCTCAAGCAATCTGCCCGCATAGGCCTCCCAAAATGCTGGGATTACAGGCGTGAGCCAACGCACCTGGCTAAGGTTTTCTACTTTTTGAAAAATATTAAAAGGACTGGATTTTACTACTTCTTTCCCCCTTGACTCACCTTCCCACAAAACTAAAAAATTTAGATGCATAAAAATACTTATTCTAGGCCAGGCGCAGTGGCTCATGCCTGTAATTCTAGCACTTTGGGAGGCCAAGGTGGACGGATCTCTTGAGTCTAGGAATTCAAGACCAGCCCAGGCAACATGGCAAAACCCCATCTCTACTAAAAATACAAAAAATTAGCCAGGCATAGTGGCACACACCTGTAGTCCCAGCTACTCAGGAGGCTGAGGCAGGAGGATCACCTGAGCCCAGGAAGTTGAGGCTGCAGTGAGTCATGATTGCGCCACTGCACTCCAGCCTGAGCGATGGGAGTTAGACCCTGTCTCAAAAAACAAACAAACAAACAAACAAACAAAAAGCAAAACTCATTCTTAGACAAAAGATATTTTATCCTCTCCCTATAACTGTTGCTGTATATTCACAGTTGTTATTTACGGCTGACTTGTAGTTTTATATTACCTACAAACTTTGTAACATCCTATTTTTTTTCCTAGTCATTAAAGACAGGGTAAATCCCAAGGATGTTGAATTTGCTCTGAAAACAAACAGGAAAAAAGCTAAAAATATAAAGAATATATTCTCCCCCAAACAATCATCCCATGAAATTCAGAAAGGTAGTTCTCCTACCTTAATACTATCTTTTAAGAGGACACCTACCAGTAGTGATGTATTCAGCTACTAGTTCTGACTCTACCACAGCAATTGATGGACTCTCAGGAGAATGTCTCTTTTCCTGGGTCATCTGAATAGGCACTGCCATTTGACTCAGGTCAATAGTGGGTTGTCTTGGTTTAGATTCCAATTTTTCCTTTACTGCATAAAAAAGTCAGGGGAAAAGTTAACTTTTATTACAAACAAGTACCAAAACCAGAGTTGTCCACAGGAATAATGAACCAGACCTCTGGGGTGCCACACTTGCAGTGACTAAGTAGACAGTGAATTGAAAAGAAAAAAGCAGATTGCTATGTATGGCTGTTTAGTGCACAACTTGCATAACCATACTCAGCAGCCTAGTAAGAAGGACTCACATACAATAACACAAAAATCATCTCTTTTTTATCTCTAAGCCAAACAACTGAATTTTTCTCTTGTACAAGCTCCTTAAGGTATTTCCTATACCCTTCCTCAAGGTATTCCCTGTGGCCTTGAGTTCATCAACCTAAAAACAAAGGGTGAATAAGCAGTACATAACATGATTTGCTCTAGAACACATCTACCCAGAATAGCACAACACAATGACCAGTTTAATTTGCGCTATTAAAAATTCAAGATATCTCCAAATGAATGTTACAATATCTTCAACAACTCCTAAAGAATACAAATTTTCATGGTTAGAAAAAAATGGCTTCTCTGTTTCTACAAAAATGTCTGATACAACAGTCTGGAATCAGAATGATTTCCACGAGTAGATTCACTTTCTATATACCTTGTTATCAACTTTTCTACAAAATCTATGTGTTCAAAATCCCCACCTCTATCAGGTATTAACAGAAATGGCTGAGTATGTCAATGACAAAGAACTAAAGAAATCCCTAAGGTCAAAAATAACACCGACAGAAGGATGAACCAAAGACTTACATTAAATGCTAGTAATCTTTGGATCAAACAAGGTGGAAGTTACAATAAACGGTAACCAGTAACTAAGTCCACTGAATGTTCATACCCACTGAGTACATAACCTGACAAAAATCAAAACAATTAAACAAAATAAGTAAAACAAGAACAAAAATACAAAAGTCACCCTACGAGTAGAGAGGACATTGAATTAGGAACCAAAAGATGAGTCTCACTCTGCCACTAATCAGCTGGATAACCTCTCTAGATCTCAGTTTAGTTATCCATAAAATGAAAGGGTTGGATGACATAATTGCTAAGGTCATTTAAATACTCTGAAAATCTTTGACCTATTATAGTAGAAAAGTCAGTACAACTTCCACAGGTTTGTTCTAGAGTTTATCAAAGATATTTAGTAATTAGAAATACTGATAGGATCTTGTTATATGAGGACAACTTTGCATGACAGCTCAAGTGGCGAACCTATACTATTCAAAGAAATAAGTCTGAAGATAAAATTAAAACAAATCAGAATGTTAGCAAGGGCCACTAAAGGTGTTTTGTGCTTTACCAATATCAAGGAGGATAGCAAGGCCCTTCAATCTGCCTCCTGCTACTCTTAAATGCAAGTGGCAACTGTACTGTATCTAGCCTTGTGCTTAGAAGTGATAGAACTACTCCTTTCTAGTGCTAAGAAACAATAGGACTCTCCATTTTAAGCAAGAGACAAAGAAGACAGAGCTGTCAATTTTTTTTCTCCTTTCTACAGATAGTCCATTTGTACTTCAATATTCCTGTGCACATCTTATTGAACAAGTAAACCAGACTGTACCAATGATTATAGACAAGTCCAGAGGGGGGAAATGTGCTCAAATAATAGCAATAATAATAATAATAATAATAATAGTAATAATCATAACAGTGGTAGTATTTTAGCACAACCCGTCTCTAGAGAAAACATGCTTCATTCAGTTGAGCATGTGAATTCATACCTGTTGTCTGTTGGAGTTCTAACAGAGCTTTGATTGTTGAAGTAGCTGATTGTGATTCACTGGATACATCCTGATAAATTATGGTAGGGCTAGTCTCCATTGCAATCTCATGTTCTGACCAATCCTGACGCCGGGAAGCAATTACATGAACTACAGGCTGGGAATCTGTTTTATATTAGTTAAAAAAAAACAAACCCTATAAACAAAGTTTCTCTTAAAAAAAAAAAAACAATTTTTTTTTTGTCTGTTTGTTTATCTTTCTATTTATTGTAAACTACATGCTTTATCTCCCCAAGAAGACTATAAGCCCCTAGAGGGCATAATGTCTTTCACTTCTGAATTCACTTATTCATTCACTCATTCATTGATTCCACAAACTGGACACTTATGTGCCAGAATCTAGATATGGCATTGAAGATATAAAGGAGCTCACAGAATAATCAGAGGATGCTCAAGAAGCACATAGTCTGGTTGGGGAGACAGACATGTAAAAAGACAAATTACAATTCAATGTGATAATTGCTATTATAAATAGGTATGCATATGTGTAGGTGAATGCATGTTTGTGTACAGTAAGAACAAAATGCTGTAGGAGTCTTACTTTCTCCAATGCACCTGAAAATATGTGTTGTATTACAGCCTGAGCATTCTGTCAACACTTATTTGATGGCTGAATTACTGAAGGAAATCCTGTTCACTGCCAGCAAGAAAAGACAGATGACCTAGAACCAGCATGATATAACAGGACAAGTGTAACATCTGGAGCTCAAAGTCATGGGTTATAGCCCCAACAATATCAATTATTAGCAAGTTGATTCTTTGGGTCTTAGTTTCACTATTTCTAAGATGGGAATAAAGTTACCTCTCTTCCTCATAGGATTTCTGAGTATGCAATGAAACGATACATGGAAATGAGCTTTATAAACTATGAAGGCCAATAGAAATGTTATTATTGTTTCTTTGTAGCTTATAAGTTCTCAATTCTAAGACCGTTTGTTAGTTTCAAAATAAATTATAGCCGTAATTCAAGGCTGATTATATTCATGCTATACAGGTACACATATAAATACTACATGTGCATCAAATCAAGCAACAAGTTATTTTTTCAGTTTTCCACCTATAAAATAAGCAAGTTGGACTAGACTATTACGAACTTCCTAAACTCCTTTGTCCAAGACACCAAAGAGGAAATTGTGGAGGATATAAAGGCATGATTCCTTCTTCTAAATTCAGATTATAATGGAGGAAACGTCAAATAAAGATATATGGCTTTGTAGCTTGGGGCAAATATCAAACGATTAGGCAAACAAGACAAATAGAAAGTAAGAGGCTGCTTTGAATTGGGATGGTCAGTGAAAGCATCACAGAAGAATGAAAAGAATTCAAGTAGCTCCCAAAACAAGAATAAATATAATAAACGTTTAACCCTCTATGAACCTTATATTTTTTAAAGCCACAAAGTTGTTGAAAAATGTTGGGGCAAGGGGAACAACTCTTCCAACAAAACAGCCTTCCTGAAAAAAACAAAATCAATATACAATAGATCTAGAATTTTTAATTACCATGAACAAACTACATTTTTCTCCCCAAAACTCCAGGTAGAATATATGCCACACTAAAGACAAATAATTTTCCATTAAACTTCCCCAGAAATACAGAAGACTGGATGCTATCCTGCAATATCAAATGCCACGTGAAGCACAGAGCAGCTTTTATTTATTCATTTTAAGTAGATATGTAGAATTTAAACTTAAGAGAATTGATTACATTATGAAATAATTCCTTTTATATAACTTAAGCCCTCAAACTTAAGAAAATTTCTTTTTTTTTTTTTGAGACGGAGTCTTGCTGTGCCGCCCAGGCTGGAGTGCAGTGGCCGGATCTCAGCTCACTGCAAGCTCCGCCTCCTGGGTTCACGCCATTCTCCTGTCTCAGCCTCCCGAGTAGCTGGGACTACAGGTGTCCGCCACCTCGCCCGGCTAGTTTTTTGTATTTTTTAGTAGAGACGGGGTTTCACCGTATTAGCCAGGATGGTCTCGATCTCCTGACCTCATGATCCGCCCGTCTCGGCCTCCCAAAGTGCTGGAATTACAGGCTTGAGCCACTGCGCCCGGCCAAGAAAATTTCATAATGATATAGGCAAAGAATGACTTCGCAACCCAACCCTACAAGACACACTGAATATCCACAAAAAGGCAGGGATTGTGTTTATAGAAATAAGGTAGAAAGAGATAGGAAAAAGGGAAAACAAATTTCCATAGGAGAGCATCTATCAAAGACCATTATCCCAAACAACATCACCTCGTGGGTACTAGAGAGATTGCTACATCTCTGTCTGTCTATACTCAGAAAGAGCAGCTGACCATCATAAGTATCACTGTAGCAACCCTGTGACACAAGATAAGTGTGTGAACCTACTTGAAAACTCGTCTTTAAATGATTCTCTCTCCTACTTTTGGCTTATGCTTAGACCTAAATGAATCTACTGTCTATCAAGTCATGGAATGCAATGACTAGGAAATCAGGAGCTTGATCTCACCAGTAACACGTGCTTATGCAGTGTGCATTCATCTAGACTTCCTGCGTCTCTTGCAGATGGTAGCCTTCTGTCCCTCAGATGTCTTTCTGAACTGAACAAGTATTTATTGGATACCTACTACATATTAGATACTAGAGATAAACACTTTAGCATTATACTCAAAGGCAGACTCAGACATCTCTGTGGAAGAATACCTCCTATGTCTCTATTATAAATGGCCTATATCATGCTTTCATAGAATCTTAAGACTTCTCCATTAGAAGAGACCTTAAAGTTTGTCTAATGCTGCCATCAATCTTATACTAAAATCTTCACAATATTTCCATGGGTCTGAGAACTCTAGCACCAAAGTACTCACTACTTTCTAAGACAGTTTCCTTACAACTCTGCACAGTTATGACAATCAGAAAGTTTTTTCATATTGAGTAGAAACAGGTCTTGTTGTGACTTCTACTTAGCACTTCTATTGTCTGTTCCTGTATCCACAAAGACCAATTCTTTTCCTTCTTCCACATCACAGTCCTCAAGATAACTGACAAAAGCTCCTATGTCCCCACCAACCCAACCCATCCCCATCTTCTCTTCTTCATGATAAATATCCTGTTTCCACCAACTATTGCTCATACAAAGTGATTCCAAATACCTTACACACCTAAATCATTGCTTCTAAACTAAACCTAAGATATCAATATCCCTTTTACGATGTAATATATACCTTCCCTCTGAAGCACTGTCATAAAGCTCAAGGACTTCACAGTATTTAATTGCCTAGACAGCAAGGCCCAAAATGTTCCAGAGAACATTTGTTCCTCAAGATGTTTGCAAAAAAGGGTTCCATGGTCAAAAAAGTTGGGGAACATTTTATATTGTATCTTCCACTCTTCATCTTTCATATACATATTAGCACATAATTGCTCTGAAAAGTTCTGCAATAAGTATGTTTCTGCTCAACCTAGATTTATTCCCCACCCTCACCTTTGACCTACTGAGATCATGAAACTTCAGAAAGAAATCATTCTAGAAACTGACTTATGACTTACTCAAAGCAATGTCTTTACAAGATACATTTTTATACTTAACTCATGCCTTATTCCATCATAAATCTCTGCCCTTGGTTTTGTCTCATTTTCTTCCACTTCACTTAATATAATCTTATATTTTAATCCACCTTAACACCTTTTGGAAACAAAGCATAATATAAATAATCTTTAATACTTGTTTTAAAAAAATCTGGAACACATTCCCAAATACGTTCTAGGCTACCCCATTCCCAAATGAGAAAGGGGAAAAAGCCCATTTAGGAAGAAAAGCACAGGAACAATATGACACACGATCTGATCTTCAGTAAGTGACCAAGGCAAGGATGGCCTTAATCCATTAGGTTTGGTCACCTACTTATCTATCCATATCTAGGTGTATACTACTTACTACTTAACAGGCCCACTCACAAGGTTAGGGAGAACTCCAGAAAAAAAAAAATCTGGACTCAGGCAACAAAAATGAGTTTATAAGGTGCAGCTTAACCCAGTGCCACAGTTATTATGGTAGATGCTCTGCTACTTTTTCATTCAGTGAAATTTTTACTGAGTACCTTCTCAGTCCTAACTGAACTCTTTGATAAATACCAGACATGTATGAAGATGAATATGATCTTTAAGCTTGAGAAGCTAATAGCCTAGTTGAAAAGAAAACAATTATAATACACAAACAAAACATACAAAATAAAATGGTCAATGTTAAAAGAGCTGATGCACAAAGCAATATTGGAAGCCTAACATAGAAGAATGAATCCTTTCAGGGTGATCAAGGAAAGTCTCAAAATAGGGTGATGATATTCTAGCCTATAAGGAGACAGTTGAGGAATAAAAATTTCTCTTCCTTCGGGGTGGAGGACAGTAGGTGAAGTTCAGAAACCACAAGTGGAATCAAGGCATTCTCTTGGCATACGTTGTCCTTATTCCAGGACTTGTGTAGCAGAAGTCACCAGAAAAAGGACCTGAAGTCAAGAAAAGATTGATTTTTCCTTAGAGTAGAATGCCAGCTATTAAATGTGCAAAGAATAATGAACTTAGGAAAATCATCTATGGATGCTAAAACTACTGGATAAGTGTTTGATGAGGAACATGATATTTATATCATGGACCTTCCTACAAATTACTATTAATCTCAAAGGGAAACACGTTAACTTCAGAGTGGAGAAAACCAGACGACATCATCTTAACCAAGTGATCAATGTGAACATCACCTATGCTGGTACAAGCTGGCATCATGTTTCTCCTGATAAAACTGAGGATATAACATCCTATCTGTGGAATTCCCGATGAATCTAATCATGAGGAAACATCAGACAAAACCAAACTGAAGAATATTCTACAAAGTAACTGATCTATACTCTTCAAATATCAAAGTCAAGAAATACAAAGAAAGGCTGAGGACCTATTCCAGGTTAAAGAGAATTAAAAAACTATGACAGTTAAATGCAGCTAAATGCAACGTGTCTACCTGAATTTTATTGAGTACAGGTGAAAACCATAAAGAACATTATTAGCTAATTAACAATATTTGAATATGGATTGTAAATTAGATAATATTACTATAACATTAAATTTCTTGACTATGATAATTGTATCTTAGTCATAAAAAGAAGAATCCTTAAGAAATATAGGCCTCTCTTTCCCTAAGTGGCCTGAGGTAATCTGTGAAAATGGTTCGCTATTCACTTGACCCGGAGAACCCCACGAAATCATGCAAATCAAGAGGTTCCAATCTTCGTGTTCACTTTAAGAACACTCGTGAAACTGCCCAGGCCATCAAGGGTATGCATATTCGAAAAGCCACGAAGTATCTGAAAGATGTCACTTTACAGAAACAGTGCGTACCATTCCGACGTTACAATGGTGGAGTTGGCAGGTGTGCCCAGGCCAAGCAGTGGGGCTGGACACAAGGTCGATGGCCCAAAAAGAGTGCTGAATTTTTGCTGCACATGCTTAAAAACGCAGAGAGTAATGCTGAACTTAAGGGTTTAGATGTAGATTCTCTGGTCATCGAGCATATCCAAGTGAACAAAGCACCTAAAATGCGCCGACGGACCTACAGAGCTCATGGTCGGATTAACCCATACATGAGCTCTCCCTGCCACATTGAGATGATCCTTACTGAAAAGGAACAGATTGTTCCTAAACCAGAAGAGGAGGTTGCCCAGAAGAAAAAGATATCCCAGAAGAAACTGAAGAAACAAAAACTTATGGCACGGGAGTAAATTCAGCATTAAAATAAATGTAATTTAAAGGAAAAAAAAAAAAAAAAAAAAAAAGAAATATAGGCCTACAAATTTAAGTAAATATAAGAAACATGATAGCTCAACTTACTCTTACATGGTTAAGAAATTTTAAAAACATACACACACACAGCAGAAGGAGGGCAGAGAACCAACAACAAAGTAAATGTGGCAAAATGTAAATAAGTAGTGAGTCTAGGTAAAGCCTATACACAGGAGTTCTTTTTACTATTCTTGCAACTGTTCTGTAATTTTGAAATTGTATCAAAAGAAAAGGTCACTTTAAAAAGAAAAAAGTGGCTAAAAACTACAAAAGCAACAATGTAACAGAAAAATAAACTGCTATATAGTACTTACATTCCTAATAAGTAGGAATATTCTTCACATACTTTGAAAATCAGCATGACCTGAGACTAACCAACATCTTAATCCCTTTCTCTTTAAATCACAGCATATATATTCCCAGACCTAGTCTTTGTAAGAATGTAGTAAGCAGCTATACAAGGTGATAAGGGGAGGGAAAAACAGATTATAAAAATCTGCCTTACAGTCAACTATGCCTATTCTAAATTGTGAAATCTTCTGATATAGAATATTTTAAAAAGTAATATACAATGAAAGATATATTAGGTTGGTGCAAAAGTAATTGCAGTTTTGCCATTAAAAGTAATGGCAACTGCTTTTACACCAACCTAATAGAACAAATAAAAACAGAAGACACAAACTTATGTCCCATTCTTAGAATAAAAACTGAAGATTCGGTCAAGCACAGTGGCTCACGCCTATAATCCCAGCACTTTGGGAGGCCGAGGTGGGTGGATTACTTGAGGTCAGGAGTTCAAGACCAGCCTGGCCAACATGATGAAACCCCGTCGCTACTAAAAATACAAAAAATCGGCTAGGCATGGTGGCACGTGCCTGTAATACCGGCTACTCGGGAAGCTGAGGCAGGAGAATCGCTTGAACCCAGGAGACGGAGGTTCCAGTGAGCTGAGATTGCGCCACTGCACTCTAGTCTGGGCAACAAGAGCGAAACTCCATCTCAAAAAAAAAAAAAAAAAAAAAAAAAAAAGACCTAAAGATTCAACTAATGAAATAGCATGTTTGGGAAGTACTAATTGGTTCATAGATCTCTTAGGAAAGGACTAACAATTTCAAAGGATAACCTGGGATTATGTATATACAGACTTCTACTGTTCATGTCCCCTTTTTGCACCAACTCATACCAAACATTTTATCTGCCCTCTTTGAAAATATATCTTGAGGGCAAAAAAGGCCAGTACAGATCAAGAAACTGCATACCAAAAGAAATGATTGGAGAATAAGCATCAATCAAGTATAACCAGCAGATAATTGACTCATAGTCAATACAGAATGATAAAGTCCATCTTAGCAAACAGATTCAGAAAATATTACTATCACTGATAATATGCTGAAGGAAACTATCCACTCTCTATAATGAAGGCAATATTATGTTTGTTAAAATCAACATTTTCATTTATTTTTAATTGATGAATTTTTAAAGAACATTTTGAATGCTTTCTTATCCTGTCCTCTCCTCACTGGAGTGTCAACTTTCAGTCTTTGGCATTTTTTTGTTTGTTACTAATAAAATTCTTATACTAGAGCTGTATGTGTATTTTTTTTATTTTTAATTTTTTTTTTATTATACTTTAAGTTCTAGGGTACATGTGCATAACGTGCAGGTTTGTTACATATGTATACTTGTGCCATGTTGGTGTGCTGCACCCCTCAACTCGTCAGCACCCATTAATTCATCATTTATATCAGGTATAACTCCCAATGCAATCCCTCCCCCCTCCCCCCTCCCCATGATAGGCCCTGGTGTGTGATGTTCCCCTTCCCGAGTCCAAGTGATCTCATTGTTCAGTTCCCACCTATGAGTGAGAACATGCGGTGTTTGGTTTTCTGTTCTTGTGATAGTTTGCTAAGAATGATGGTTTCCAGCTGCATCCATGTCCCTACAAAGGACGCAAACTCATCCTTTTTTATGGCTGCATAGTATTCCATGGTGTATATGTGCCACATTTTCTTAATCCAGTCTGTCACAGATGGACATTTGGGTTGATTCCAAGTCTTTGCTATTGTGAATAGTGCCTCAATAAACATACGTGTGCATGTGTCTTTATAGCAGCATGATTTATAATCCTTTGGGTATATAGCCAGTAGTGGGATGGCTGGGTCATATGGTACATCTAGTTCTAGATCCTTGAGGAATTGCCATACTGTTTTCCATAATGGTTGAACTAGTTTACAATCCCACCAACAGTGTAAAAGTGTTCCTATTTCTCCACATCCTCTCCAACACCTGTTGTTTCCTGACTTCTTAATGATTGCCATTCTAACTGGTGTGAGATGGTATCTCATTGTGGTTTTGATTTGCATTTCTCTGATGGCCAGTGATGATGAGCATTTTTTCATGTGTCTGTTGGCTGCATGTCTTTTTTTTTTTTTTTTTTTTTTTTTTGAGACGGAGTCTCGCTCTGTCACCCAGGCTGGAGTGCTGTGGCCGGATCTCAGCTCACTGCAAGCTCCGCCTCCTGGGTTTACGCCATTCTCCTGTCTCAGCCTCCCGAGTAGCTGGGACTACAGGTGCCGCCACGTCGCCCAGCTAGTTTTTTGTAGTTTTTAGTAGAGACAGGGTTTCACCGTGTTAGCCAGGATGGTCTCGATCTCCTGACCTCGTGATCCGCCCGTCTCGGCCACCCAAAGTGCTGGGATTACAGGCTTGAGCCACCGCGCCCGGCCGACTGTATGTCTTCTTTTGAGAAATGTCTGTTCACATCCGTTGCCCACTTTTTGATGGGGTTTTTTCTTGTATATTTGTTTGAGTTCTTTGTAGATTCTGGATATTAGCCCTTTGTCAGATGAGTAGATTGCAAAAATTTTCTCCCATTCTGTAGGTTGCCTGTTCACTCTGATGGTAGTTTCTTTTGCTGTGCAGAAGCTCTTTAGTTTAATTAGATCCCATTTGTCAATTTTGGGTTTTGCTGCCGTTGCTTTTGGTGTTTTAGACATGAAGTCCTTGCCCATGCCTATGTCCTGAATGGTACTACCTAGGTTTTCTTCTAGGGTTTTTATGGTATTAGGTCTAACATTTAAGTCTCTAATCCATCTTGAATTAATCTTCGTATAAGGAGTAAGGAAAGGATCCAGTTTCAGCTTTCTACTTATGGCTAGCCAATTTTCCCAGCACCATTTATTAAATAGGGAATCCTTTCCCCATTTCTTGTTTCTCTCAGGTTTGTCAAAGATCAGATGGCTGTAGATGTGTGGTATTATTTCTGAGGACTCTGTTCTGTTCCATTGTTCTATATCTCTGTTTTGGTACCAGTACCATGCTGTTTTGGTTACTGTAGCCTTGTAGTATAGTTTGAAGTCAGGTAGCGTGACGCCTCCAGCTTTGTCCTTTTGACTTAGGATTGTCTTGGCAATGCGGGCTCTTTTTTGGTTCCATATGAACTTTAAAGCAGTTTTTTCCAATTCTGTGAAGAAACTCATTGGTAGCTTGATGGGGATGGCATTGAATCTATAAATAACCTTGGGCAGTATGGCCATTTTCACGATATTGATTCTTCCTATCCATGAGCATGGTATGTTCTTCCATTTGTTTGTGTCCTCTTTGATTTCACTGAGCAGTGGTTTGTAGTTCTCCTTAAAGAGGTCCTTTACATCCCTTGTAAGTTGGATTCCTAGGTATTTTATTCTCTTTGAAGCAATTGTGAATGGAAGTTCATTCATGATTTGGCTCTCTGTTTGTCTGTTACTGGTGTATAAGAATGCTTGCGATTTCTGCACATTAATTTTGTATCCTGAGACTTGGCTGAAGTTGCTTATCAGCTTAAGGAGATTTTGGGCTGAGACGATGGGGTTTTCTAAATATACAATCATGTCATCTGCAAACAGGGACAATTTGACTTCTTCTTTTCCTAACTGAATACCCTTGATTTCTTTCTCTTGCCTGATTGCCCTAGCCAGAACTTCCAACACTATGTTGAATAGGAGTGGTGAGAGAGGGCATCCCTGTCTTGTGCCAGTTTTCAAAGGGAATTTTTCCAGTTTTTGCCCATTCAGTATGATATTAGCTGTGGGTTTGTCATAAATAGCTCTCATTATTTTGAGGTACATTCCATCAATACCGAATTTATTGAGCGTTTTTAGCATGAAGGGCTGTTGAATTTTGTCAAAAGCCTTTTCTGCATCTACTGAGATAATCATGTGGTTCTTGTCTTTGGTTCTGTTTATATGCTGGATTACGTTTATTGATTTGCGAATGTTGAACCAGCCTTGCACCCCAGGGATGAAGCCCACTTGATCATGGTGGATAAGCTTTTTGATGTGCTCCTGAATCCGGTTTGCCAGTATTTTATTGACGATTTTTGCATCGATGTTCATCAGGGATATTGGTCTAAAATTTTCTTTTTTTGTTGTGTCTCTGCCAGGCTTTGGTATCAGGATGATGTTGGCCTCATAAAATGAGTTAGGGAGGATTCCCTCTTTTTCTATTGATTGGAATAGTTTCAGAAGGAATGGTACCAGCTCCTCCTTGTACCTCTGGTAGAATTCAGCTGTGAATCCATCTGGTCCTGGACTTTTTTTGGTTGGTAGGCTATTAATTATTGCCTCAATTTCAGAGCCTGCTATTGGTCTATTCAGGGATTCAACTTCTTCCTGGTTTAGTCTTGGAAGAGTGTAAGTGTCCAGGAAATTATCCATTTCTTCTAGATTTTCTAGCTGATTTGCGTAGAGGTGTTTATAGTATTCTCTGATGGTAGTTTGTATTTCTGTGGGGTCGGTGGTGATATCCCCTTTATCATTTTTTATTGCATCTATTTGATTCTTCTCTCTTTTCTTCTTTATTAGTCTTGCTAGCGGTCTGTCAATTTTGTTGATCTTTTCAAAAAACCAACTCCTGGATTCATTGATTTTTTGGAGGGTTTTTTGTGTCTCTATCTCCTTCAGCTCTGCTGCTCTGATCTTAGTTATTTCTTGCCTTCTGCTAGCTTTTGAATGTGTTTGCTCTTGCCTCTCTAGTTCTTTTAATTGTGATGTTAGAGTGTCAATTTTAGATCTTTCCTGCTTTCTCTTGTGGGCATTTAGTGCTATAAATTTCCCTCTACTGTATGTGTATTTTTTAAATCCCCTATTCTAGATCTAGATTTTATACTCCTAGAGGGCAAGAACTATATTGTACTCCTCTGTAGGGTCTAGCACAATGCTTAGTATGTAGTATAAACTAATCAATAATTGTCAAATTGAATTAATGGACTAATCAGCAATGTGAACCATGTAAAACTAATCTGGGAAGACTCCACCAAAGAGTTAAAATACTAGTGTTTGCACAATCTGAAGACTGTGTATAAGAAAAGTGAAGTTGCTAAGAAAGCACTCCAGAGAGAATAATGGGGAGGCAGAGAGAGGGAATGGAGAGAGTGTGGAAAGAACAAGGGAAGATAAACAGCTTTGCTTAGATGCATCAGAGTACATAAGCACAAACATAAATGTACCACCCAACAATAAGAACAATTAAGATAACTGAGAGACGTGAGTACTAGATTTGTAGAAGGTCTCAAAGCTTATGATCGTGAGCTTACTTCAAGAGATTTCTTAGAAGAGTAACATAATTCAAACAGCACTGAGGACAAAGAGTTTCCTGCTGTAGAATCTAGCTTCATAGTTCCTTCTGTATAATTAGGACAACCATATGATTATCTGGGATACTTTTCAGAGTGAAAGGGAGTACTTTAATAATTGTGCCAGAACAACATAAAGTAGGACTTGTTCCATGCAAATAGGAATGTATAGTCACCCTACTTACAGCCCACTTACAGTCTACCTCTGACCACCTTGATTCTTTCTCAGGGTATAGCAACAACCATTTCAAAATATATATTCACTTCTTTGCATACTTTTTCTCCTACTTACCCAAACCAGAGAGGAAGAATATGAAAATTATCATCTGGGAATCATAACTCTATCCAGTTTAATATTACCTACCTGACAGATTCATCATCTAAAGTTAATTATTTGATGAACACATTCCATGCAGGAAAGAATGGCAATCTTTACCAAAAATAAAATTTCAGCTCACCGATTTAACATCAAACAACAACAACAAAAATAAAGCCAAAAGAATCGACAGAGCATACAAATTTGTTGTGAAATGCATAGAAGCAACCTCTAAAACCTCTATTTTAGAACTCAGGCACTATGTCAGTAGTACTTATATAAATCAGAAGTAAAATAGATCTTACCTTGGGAACTCTGGGAGGACTCTGTAGAAGAGGAACTACTATCTGTATAATTATGTGGTTCTTCTTTTCCTTCCTGAATAGATGAATTACCAGCCTCTGCTACCCTGGATGCTTGCTGTAATGTTTCTGTTACTAGTTGTCTTGTTTGTTCACTAACAACTGTTGCTTGAAAAGTCACTGGTTTGGGTTTAATAAGAACCTAGGAGAAAAGCAGAAATATACTGAGATAAAATTTTAGAACACGATTTAAAAATGCTAAACTTCTAGGTCATAAACTAATATTTTCCTGATATGGAAAATATTCTGTAAATTATGCTTTTTAGGCACAGTATTGCTCATCAAAGAGTAATTCAATCTACAGACAAATTACAGTGTAAGCCATATACAATGTTTTAAAGTGGTACATGCCAGACTGCAATAGCCATAATTCTGACAAAAACCTTTGTGCCTGTTTTCCTATGACTTTAGAAGTCATTTTAAAATCTGTAGACTATATAGTAAAATGATATCCACAAGCTGAGGATGGCAGAACAAAAAGACACAAGGAGTCTAGATTCCCAGTGGAATGTTTGTGCTGCAATATCAGTCCAGGACTTCCTCCCTCTGAACTTTTATTAATATAATAAAAATAAAACCCTAATCTATTTGAGCCAGTGTTCTTCAAGTTTTTTTTATTTCTTTTTTCTTCATTGGAAACTAAATCAAATTCCTAATTGACACACCTGCAAAAAGTAAAACTTGCTTGGGACCTAAACTAATCTTTGAAGAAACCCCAGATGAATACTGATTTGACAACGATCAGAAGCAACATGGAACATGTGTTAGATCAACTCCTGGTAAAAGTAAAAAACACTGAAACAAGTGAAATGGGAGAAAATTTTCAAACTGGGCCATTCTACTTCAAAATCTGAACTCTAGGAGTTAACTTCAATTGGGTCTATGGAATAAAAACTATTAACTCATCACAATTATTTTTGTTTCTACCATATATAAGATTCTAAAATTTCTCAGACTCTATTAAGTTACTCATTTCCAAGAGTTAAGAAGGAAAACATGGTTTATATCATACTTTAGATGATGAAGCAAATGAAATTATTATAATTGAACTCCATAGGCAATTTGGACTTGTCACAAAAGCTTTTTTTTTTTTTTTTTTAGATACGTAAAGTATTTGGCTATAATTCTGAGGAAACAGATTCTAAAAGTAAATTAGTAGTTTATAGGTAAATTAATACCTCTTATACAAATTCCAGGATGGCATTTCTCAACCAAAACATACTGCTTCCCTCAATATTCTCAGAAAAGCAAAATACCTACAAAATAAACAGTAGCCTAGCAACATACGATTAGATTCTGAGCCTCAAATTCCGAGGCAAATTTTCAGAAAAGTTCCCTTATCTTCTATTCGTTGAAAAATAAATACATCTCTAGCTTATCTATTGTTCAAGGGGTCAAGCAAAGCTAATTTTATAAGTAAATAAAATGCTTTTGAAGGCCATGGTAGCTTATAAAAAGTAAATATTTTTCTTTGAGTGATTCTGAATGACTATGATCCTCCTTCAACCACCCCCCTCAAATCACAAAATACACCTTCAGCAAATTGTATTCCCAGGTAATTATTTCCCCATAATCTTTGCTGATAGCACGACATAAACATTTAGATATCTTTAAGAAAGTACTGAAAAGATAAACGAAGTTTTGACGATACGTGAATAATTAACACATTCAAACGTAACTTTTAACAATCTGATTTCTTAAAGATTGCTGATCTTTTCCTTCAAATTTCTACCTGGGAATTTTAGGAATTGAAAATATTTAAGAGCCAAGAAAAATCATCATATCTTATAGCATACCTGTGTTTTCCCTTGCTGCCCATAAACAATTTTTGTTGGGATGATTTTAGCTGCTGGTTGAACTGTGGAACCTATTCCTTTTGGCTGCGTTACAATCATTTTGGTGATGGGTCTTGTAGCAGTGAGGATAGCTGGCTTTGCTCCTGTTGGCACTGTCTGAATAGTCTTTTCTCCCTAAATTGAAGTCAATGATTACATAAGAGATTTATATGCATATAAATGATAAGTCCTCTCACTGAAAAATCAGTAAGGTTTTACCAGGATGATGAAAAAAGGGCTGTAGATTATGTAACAAAGTATAATGTTTCCAGGAAATCAAAAATCCTAGACTTGGTCGAAATGATCTAGAAAGTCATCTGACCAACTTTCTACCCAAAGAAGGAATTAATTATTCTCTGATGAGTGAATTTTTTAAAATTACCACATGCAAAAATACTTATTACACTGTCCCATTCATGGAATACATACAATAGTCAGAAAATTCTAGAAGAAGGTATAGTACACTGTTAATGCTTGTCTCTAAGAATTGGGATTATAAGTCTTATCCCCCATATACATATTTATTTGCTAATATATTTCAAATAAATATTTATTTGTGTAATTAGAAAATTACTGTGCAATATACCAGTAGCTAAATGTACACACACAAAATAAATCCCCTAAGTTCTACATATATGAAATTATAAGGATATATAGTGAATGTCTACACGAAGAAGTATGGGCAAGCAAAATCAGCAGAAGTATTAACATTCTTTCTAAGGTTATATCTAGGAAAAATTTGATGAACATATGTCATGAGGAAAGAATGTTATATATTGTTAATAATATATAAGGTTATATGTAGGAAAAAAGGATGGGAAAACTCAGTGCTTCCTATGTTGTACTATTCATATATTACTAACATCCTTTTAGTCTATTAACTAGATAGCTTATATCCATTAACTTTTCATCATTTTCTATACTTTCATCTACTTTATTCTTAAGTACCATTTTCTGGTCACTCATGAAATCAACATCATTTTACATGAACTTAACTAAATTAGGTTCAAATACAGGGACTTTACTAAATTATTAAAATTTTTAAAATTAAAATTCATAAACTTAAGATGGAAATGAAAAGATCTGAGAATGTGCACCTCATCAGTTTTCCTTAATTTTTAGCCAGCATCATCTAAACATGTGCCTATCTAAACTTAGCAGCCAGTAAACACAAAACACCCAGGTGAGCTGGCTAAAAAGCAATCACTGTGAATTCAGAGCTAAATATAATTACAAAAATCACAAGTTTAACTATCTGCTGTAATTATTTAAGGGAAACATGAAGAATCTGCCAATGGTGTTATTACTTATTTCAACACATGCATACTCTTCACAGTGCCATCTCTGGAAAGAGCTCTAGTTCATTTGCCAAGAGCCACTAGTTTGCAAGTGAGCATACCTACCTATTAAATAGCTCAATGGACCCTGTCCAAGTATGATGAGCCATTCAAGCCAAACAAAACCAACTAGTGGCCTGTTTTTCAAAAAAGCTCTTCTGATGTGTGTTGTGGGCATGCACAGGTGAGCAAGTGGTGAGTAGAGGTGAATGTGCCTATTTGGTCTTTGGCAGGGGTGGCAGGGGCACAGTCTTGCTCTGTCACCCAGGCTGAAGTACAATGGGCTCAAGTGATCCTCCACCTCAGCCTCCCAAGTAGCTGGGACAATAGGCACCCACCTCCACGCTAATTTTTGTAATTTTATAAAGATGGGGTTTCACCATGTTGCGCAGGCTGTTCTCAAACTCCTGGGCTCAAGTGATCCACTTGCCTTGGCCTCCCAAATTGCTGGGATTACAGGCATGAGCCTCCAACCCAGCCCAGAAAATGGTCTTATATGTTGATTTGCTTGTTTTACTAGCACTGCCTGTGTCAAACAGTTGTTATCAGAGATATCTAACAGCTATGAATCATACATGACTCTCAGATCTTTGTGACCACAGGGACTAGAATACAAAGCAGCCCCTCTTACATATCAAGTTCTTTGAAATTGCAAACCACATTACAAAGGGTTCTGAAAATCTGAATTCTAATCCTGGCTTTACTTTTGGCTTACCATGTAAATTCAGGCTAGGAACAATCTGTTTTCCCACACATTGAAAAAATCTAATGCTGGACATAAAAGCTTCAATGAAGCTTTTATGAGATCTACTTAAGTGAAGTATAGCATTCCACGTTCTAGTGAAGTCAGACAAGGTAGGGACACTAACAAGCCAAAACAGTTAAGTACCAAGAATAACAAGAAGAAGAAAATCAATGATTGAGGACTTCTTATGTGCCAGGCCCTATTCTAAGCACTTTCACAATAGCTACCAGTTACTAAACAACCTCCCTGGTAAATATCATCAACCCCAATCTACAAATGAGGAAATTAAGAATGAGAGAGGTTGAACATGTCACCCAAGGTTAAACAACTACAATATGAATAAAGCCCTGGTTTGTCTAACTCCAAACCTTCTACCAACTGCCTTCAGAACTATAAATAAATCTGTTATTTCTTTGATTTTTTTTTTTTGAGGCAAAGTCTCATTCTGTTGCCCAGTCTGGAGTACAGTGGCATGATCATGGCTCATAGCAGCCTCAAACTCCTGGGCTCAAGTTATCCTCCCACCTTAGCCTCCAAGTAGCTGGGACTACAGGTGCATGCTACTATACCTGGTTAATTTTTTAAATAAATTTTTGTAGAGGTGGGGGTCTTGCTTTGTTGCCAAGGCTGGTCTTGAATTCCTGGGCTAAAGCGATTCTCCCACCTCAGCCTCCCAACCAGCTGGGATTACAGGCATGTGCCACCACATCCAGCCTGATTTTATTTTTTAATAGCTCAAAGAGGTAAACATTAAAAAGAAAAAGAAAGAAAGAAAGAAAGAAAGAAAGAAAGAAAGAAAGAAAGAAGAAAGAAAGAAAGAAAGAAAGAAAGAAGAAAGAAAGAAAGAAAGAAAAGAAAGAAAGAAAGAAAGAAAAAAGAAGAAAGAAAGAAAGAAAGAAAGAAAGAAGAAGAAAGAAAGAAAAGAAGAAAGAAAGAAAAAAGAAAGAAAGAAATAAAGAAAGAAGAAGAAAGAAAGAAAGAAAGAAAGAAAGAAAGAAAGAAAGAAAGAAAGAAAGAAAGAAAGAAAGAAAGAAAGAAAGAAAGAAAGAAAGAAAGAAAGAAAGAAAGAAAGAAAGAAAGAAAGAAACAAATTCCCATCAATTAATTTAGTCTTAATCCCACATATTTCTCTTTGCCCACCCTAAGCCAAATACTAGGTCAGTATCTACTGACCATAAGCTGGAATAAAACAGTGCTCCAACAGAAGTCCCCCTACAGTTAAGCCAATGGAATTCTCTATCTGGACAAAGCTAAGCATCTAAATCATGGTCACAAGCAACTTAGCTATGAGCAAGTATGAGCAACATGCTTTAGAAATTACTGTGAAAAATGGCATCAGTTGGTAGTGCTTTAACAGTTATTATATCACAGCAGTAGTAAATCAAGCCATTCTGGCTATTGTGGGGTTCTCAAGTCCTTGTGCAAATATTTATATAGCTGGTCTTTAAACCCTCTGTGAATTGCTAAATCTGCAGTTGAAGCTCTTACTTACTCCAGCATTTAGCAACGTTGTGACAACATTTTTGCCCGGGAGGCCTTGAATGGTCGTTCCTTTTCCTGTAGTCTTTTGCACAACAATCACATTGGGCTTGGAAGTCATTGGGATTGTAGTGATTTTGGTAGTTGTTCCTTAGAAAAGGGGAAAGAAAAGGAGGCCTGAGTTAAGGACTAGAGATACTTGGTTATTTCTATTTATATTACACACAATTAGTACATATAGTAAATGTCATTCCTAGATGACATGAAAGCTGTCATGACGATGAAAATGAAGGCTTGGAATAGTAAGTTATAAGTCATACCAGAATGAGAGAATATTAAGAATTTACTCTTAAAGCAGTCATCTTTTTAGAATCTGAGAACCTATACACAAAACTCAGAATCAAAAAACATCAGTTTCACCATCAATATTCTTTGACTAGTTAAAAGAAACGGCCGGGCGCGGTGGCTCAAGCCTGTAATCCCAGCACTTTGGGAGGCCGAGACGGGCGGATCACGAGGTCAGGAGATCAAGACCATCCTGGCTCACACGGTGAAACCCCGTCTCTACTAAAAATACAAAAAACTAGCCGGGCGACCTGGCGGGCGCCTGTAGTCCCAGCTACTCGGGAGGCTGAGGCAGGAGAATGGCGTGAACCCGGGAGGCGGAGCTTGCAGTGAGCTGAGATCCGGCCACTGCACTCCAGCCTGGGCGACAGAGCGAGACTCCGTCTCAAAAAAAAAAAAAAAAAAAAAAAAAAGAAACAAATCAGAATCTCTATTCTATGGCATATATTTCCCCTAGACCCAGTATTATATCTGTGACTGAAGTGATGGGAAAACCCTTCAAAAAAGAACATGAAGTAAATACTTAAATTTACATAATACTAGGTTCTAGAAAAAATTTATGAAAAGAAATAAGCCATTATTTTTCTGTGATTAAAAAAGACAAAGTAGGCCAGGCATGGTTGGCTCACGCTCATAATGCCAGCACTTTGAGAGGCCGAGATGGGCGGATCACCAGAGGTCAGGAGTTCAAGATCAGCCTGTCCAACATGGTGAAACTCTGTCTCTACTAAAAATACAAAAAAAACTAGCTGGGAGTGGTGGCGGGCGCCTGTAATCCCAGCTACTTAGAAGGCTGAGGCAGAAGAATTGCTTGAACCTGGGAGGTAGAGGTTGCAGTGAGCCCAGATCGCGCCACTGCACTCCATCCTGGGCTACAGAGTGAGACTCAATCTCAAAACAAACAAACAAAAAAAGACAAAGTAAACGATATACAAAACAAGTCACAGATTCACTGTATGCTTCTGTAATCTGCAGCACTCTGCAGAGTGTGAGGATAAAACTCTAATTTACATATATAAACTTATATTGTCAATTATTAAAATCTATCTAATAGGTCTATACCTACTGATCCAAACATAGTATTACTTTGCCCTCTCCCACATATCCTTCCATAATTGGCTTCTCTTCTACCTATCAAATCTACCTTCCAACCTTCAGATGTAAATTCTGGTGCAAATCTTTGATTTATTCCTTGTCTTCTTCTCTTTTTCAAAAAATTTTATTTTTATTTATTTTTTTTTAAGGCAAGGTCTTGCTCTGTCACCCAGACAGGAGTTGAGTGGAGCAACCACAGCTCATTGCAGCCTTGACCTTCCGAGCTCAAGTGGTCCTCCCACCTTACTCTGATTTTTTGTAGAGACGAGGTCTCACTATGTTGCCCTGGCTGGTCTCAAACTCCTAGGCTCAAGTGATCCTCCTGCCTTGGCTTCACAAAGTGTTGGGACTATAGGTGTGAGCCACTGTGCCTGGACTCTTTTTTTTTTTTTTTTTTAAATAGAGACGGGGTCTCACTCTGTTACCCAGGCTGGAGTGCAGTGGCATGATCATATCTACTGCAGGCTTCAACTCCCGGGCTCACACAATCCTCCCATCTCAGCCTCTTAGGTACCTAGGACTTCAGGTATGTGCCACCATGCCTGGCTAATTTCTGTATTTTTTGGTAGAGATGGGGTCTTACTATATTGCCCAGGTTGGTCTTGAATTCCTGGCCTCAAGTGATCCTCCTGTTTCAGCCTCCCAAATTGTTGGAATTACAGGCATGAGCCAGCAGGCTTGGCCTGTTTCCCCGTCTTAACTCCCTATACCTCTCAACAAGATGAAAGCCCCTTAATCTCCACACTGTACCTTTTTATGATTCCTCAGTGCTTAGGACAGTGGATGACAATTACATTCTTAAAAAAATTAAATTTATCATGCCAAGAACCTGGAACATGTCACCTGGTTAAACTCCCTAATTTCCCATTTCGTCCCCAGTTCTAACTTTCCCTCATGTTTCAAAATTCTATTAATACATAATCTGTCCCTTAATCTACCATCTTAATCTAATTAGCATGTACTCCAGAGTACACACCATAAACTTTATTTTTTTTTTTTTTTTTTTTTTTTTTTTTTTTTTTTTTTTTTTTTGAGATGGAGTCTCACTCTGTCACCCAGGCTGGAGTGCAGTGGCCGGATCTCAGCTCACTGCAAGCTCTGCCTCCCAGGTTTACGCCATTCTCCTGCCTCAGCCTCCCCAGTAGCTGGGACTACAGGCGCCCGCCACCTCGCCCGGCTAGTTTTTTGTATTTTTTAGTAGAGACGGGGTTTCACCATGTTAGCCAGGATGGTCTCGATCTCCTGACCTCGTGATCCGCCCGTCTCGGCCTCCCAAAGTGCTGGGATTACAGGCTTGAGCCACCGCGCCCGGCCCATAAACTTTAATCTAACAAGTAACTTCTTCATTATGGCTTCCCGTTACCTACCACACAAAGCCCAAACTCCTCTGCCTAGCTTTCCAGGCTTTGTCAGACCTTAATTTTTAGAATTAACTAATGTACACCTCTCCTTTAATGTGCTGGTTTCCACATTGGTCTTTGAGCATACAAATTCCAATGCTACTTTTGCTCCTGTAATTTCCTCTTATTATGAAAAGAGGCATGTCGAGTTCTTCTTCTATAGGCCTATATATCATCTATCAAATGACTAAGCACAGAATTATTACTTAATAAAAACATGAGTAATATGTCTTCAAAAAATAAACACAATTTTATTATTTTCCACTGGAAAACCTTAATATTCCTTACCTAAATTTTTTAAACAAAGTTACACTAAGAATAAGAATATTCTAGCTATATGTTAATTTTGGCAATACTGCTACAAAAAATGTCTTTATAACATACTTGCCATTATATAATGTCGCATTAGTCCAAGGTAACATGCTCTGAGCTTACATAAAAGAGCATTTTAATCTATGAACTAGCTTCACAACTTTTTCCATTTATTTGTAGTCTCTGAATAGTCAGCTGTTAAGAACTTCAAAAACCAAGCTGCCCATGATTCACTTTAACTTTAACTCTTAATTAACTTTAATCCCTCACATGTGATTAACTCTATAGACCTTTTTTGACACGGTTTCATACAGACCTCTTTTGACATGATTTACTATGTTTTTGACTTTATGCCAAAGTACAAGGGCCACTTTTTGACAAAACTTGCTTAACAAATGAATTATATTTTTACCTACTAAAATGTCTAATCCTCTCCATTACAGAAGTTTTTCAATTTATATGATAGTTGCAAACCAAGTCCACAAGCTTAACAAAATGTGGTGGGCGGGGTGGCAAATGTCAGAAAATAGAAGAAAAAGGAATAGCATAAGGAAAAGCAAGTCTAACATTATATTTATAATTGATACAATGATCAATTATAAATGTCTGAAATTCCAGTGAACATGTTTCTATATCAGGGGATACCTACATTATATTGAAGAAGTATTATTCCTTACAAAAAAGTCACCTTCTGTGCTTTCACAGTAGACTGCCGTTCCCATGTTACACTAGAATTATACAAGTTCACTTGCTTAGCATTCTTTAGGGCAGATAATAAAACTCATGCATATATTCCTCTGTATCACAACACACAACAGAGTATCTGGCTCGTAGCATATCAGAAGGACCCACCTATATAGTCTTCACTTATAAAACAATCGAGATATAATGGGTGCAAATAACTGTAAATCCCATTTGGATAATAATGAACTATGATATTGATGCATTCCAGGCATTCTTATTTTTAAAAAAGATCCCTGTAAAAGTTTGGGCATTATAAAAGGTAGGCTTAAAGAAGAACACAAATTTATTGGCTCAGATTTTACTATTCTATTTATAGATTCTAAAATTACCTGACAATCTTGATCTCTTAGGTGAGGTTTTATGTTGCATTGCTCAAAGAATGAACGAATGAAAAAGTGCAAAAACAACAGCTTCTTTCCTGGACACTGTACTAAAGATCAGGAGAATTAAAGTTTTGCTGTTGTCACAGGTTCTCATAATGTCCCCAGAATCAAGGTAGTGAGTTCAACTCTGAAGAATCCAATATAATTATTCATCTAACCCACAACAAAGCTCACAAAAAAACGTACAAATCTGATAATCTAATATATAAACATGTAAATAAATATTTGATTCTATAAAATATGAATTGGCCGGGCGCAGTGACTGACGCCTATAATACCAGCACTTTGGGAGCTCGAGGCAAGTGGATCACCTGAGGTCAGGAGTTTGAGATCATCCTGGCCAACACGGTGAAACTGTTTCTGCTAAAAATACAAAAATTAGCCGAGCGTGGTGGCAGGCGCCTGTAATCCCAGCTACTCAGGAGGCTGAGGCAGGAGAATTGCTTGAACCCGAGAGGCAGGGGTTGCAGTGAGCAGAGATCACACCACTACATACATTCCAACCTAGGTGACAGAGCAGGACTCTGTCTCAAAAAAAAAAAAAAAAAGATATGAATCAACTCTAAAAATAGTCATGGATTCCATTTAACTGCTTGTTCTAATAAAAGGAACAAAGTGATCTTTCTAGAAAGTACTCTGGAAGCATTAAATTGCATTCTAGGATATTTATACAGAGGAAGTAAGAATTCCACAAAATAATTTATGTATAATAATGTTCATCATAGAATTATTTATAACGACACACACACACACACACACACACACACACACACACACACACAAGACAGCCTGTAAGCAACCTGAAACTTGCTACAATAAGAAAATGGTTAAATATGAGGGGGGGTGTCAAAATACATTTACTAGCATGGGAAAATAACACTACTACAGGAAACAAGGATAAAATCTGACTATATTGGATCCCAATTAAAAATATATATATACACACACACACATTTATACAAATAAATGAATAGAAAAATGAATAAAAAGAAATATACCTAAATTTTAACACAGTCCTATGGATAGTAAAAATCATAGGTTTTTAATTTTCCTTGAACCTTGCTGTAGTTTCCAAATTCCCCCACAATGAGGGGAAAGTATCTTTTTTTAAGCCTTCTATTCTTATAGCTAGATGTGTGAGTGTATTTTAAGAAAAAAGCCAGACACAGTGGTTCATGCCTATAATCCCAGCACCTTGGGAGGCCAAGGTGGGCAGATCGCTTGAGCTCAGGAGTCTGAGACCAGCCTGGGTGACACTCAAAACCCTGTCTCTAGAAAAAATACAAAAATTAGCCAAGCATGGTGGTGTGGGCCTGTAGTCTTAGCTACCCGGGAGGCTGAGGTATCAGGATTGCTTGAGCCCAGGAGGCTGATGCTGTAATGAGCCAATCACACCACTGTACCCTGGCCTGGGCAACAGAGTGAGACTTTGTCTTTAAAAAAAAAAAAAAGGAAAATACTTCTTTTTTGTTTGGGGGAGATGGGACCCTAGAAAAAGCATCTGCTCATGGATGCAGACAGAAAACTGTGTAAATTCATTCAACCAGGCTTATCAATAAACAGGCAATGAAATGTTTATAGTAAACAATAAACAGTTTACTATAAACAGGCAATGAAAGATTTTAAAACTAACCTATAATTCCAGTATCATAGATCAACAATAATATTATAAAATAAGAAAACTGTCTTTATAGAGAACAGTGAGATGTAACACAAGGAATAAAACACTTTGGAATATAAGTGTCAGTGAAGCAGAGATAGAGACGTAATGAGCACCATGCAATGAATAAAGTTGTTTAAATTGTATGCCAAGTATATCCTGTAATGCTGGAAAAGTCTCTACTCATGTACACTCATGCACTTGAAGTAGCAACTAACCATGAATGGTTTTATAATTCAATACAAAGATGGATAACACGTTATACCTGTATAAGATACATAAATTTCAAATGACATCTCTGCTTTTAGGAAAATGTGCTTGCTTGTATTGCTCTAACCAGGTACAAAGCAGCTACATTATGAATTAGGTCTGAAAATAGAGGACTCATGACATCTAAACATTCCTTCAAGCTATATGAAACTACAAATTCACGTATAAGTAAAGAAAAATCCTTAAGGTCATAAAAAACTACCTACCAATGAAATATATGATCCCTTTTTGACAAATGTTTAATTGAGTAAGTGCTTTATACTATGTAAAGATACTGTCAAGTAATAAATTATAATTTAAGTTTTAACTGTTATTTAAAATATCCTCTTAAAAGCTGGAGTACGATGATTCTTTCCCTACTGGTTTCACCCTCCTCAGTCTGGCAAACATTGGATTTTCTCATTTACACTTAAAAGTAGAGCCAAAACTAACAGCTTTAAATACAGCACTTTATGCCAGTACCATGCTCTACTTTGCTTTTTTTTTTTTTTTTAATTCCCTGAGTTATCAGCAACATCAAATTACTGCCAGGAACTTCAATCCCTTGACTTTAAAATGTTAGAACAACTCACCTGGGGCATACAAAATATGACTCGTCTACAAAAATGTTAGACAATTAAAGTCTACAGTCTTGCTTAATCAGAGATTATTTACATCATTTTAATTAAAAATAATAATCGATGAAAACAGATGCCATGTTAACATTCCACATTAAGGTTCACAACCCAAGAACTGCAGAGATTAATGAGCCAATAAAAACCAGGTATGGTTTCCACATACCAATAAATAGGCAGACGGTTGGCTTTCACTATTGAAGTAAAATATTTCTGAAAAGCAAAGTTAATATAAATGGCAAAAAGCAAATAAACTATTCAAATATTTTTATTTTTAATAAACTAAAGTGACATTAGTAATTGAAATTATGAGATATGTTCCCTAAAACATATTTAGAACAAATAATAATTCTTCCACTTTCTAACTCTAATTGGTCTTGGACAGGTCAATTTGATCTCTCTAAACCCAAATCTATCTTCCTTTGTAAATTTAGCACAACAGCAACCACCTCAGAGTTGTTATGGGGTCTGAATGGGTTGACAAATAGGAGAATACTTTGCAAATGAAAAATCTCTACGTAATATAAACTATAATCTTTCCACTCTGACTAAAAGCAACTAAAGTTTCTTTCCATTTTAAAACTATCAAAAGCTTTATATGTGAATATTGAATATTAAAACTAAAAACTATATTTAATCATGAAACATAAGGACTAAAACAAAGCTTTAGATTTCTAAGCAAAAAACTGAGATCAAATATAATCCTTCAATGAAATAAGTTCTTTTTTTTTTCTCTCAATGAAGGCCACCTATACCTTTAACATATTTCAGATATACCTACCAGAAACTATATTACTGCTAATTATCTTGCCCCCCAAGGTAGCTAATGATTTGGGTACTACTGTAATGATGCTACCACTCGTAGTTTTCACATAGGTTGCAGCTCCAGGGGTTGCAGCCATCCGACCAATGGATGGGCTCACTGTTGGCCGGGTATAGGTTGCTTGTGTGCCTATAGAAAGGGAAAAGCCAAAAGAAAAAGTTGTCATTGCTTATAGAAGAATGATAACTAATACAGTTTAACTGTAATTCAATATAATCTATATTGCTCTAACTTGAAAATGGAATTTCAAGGTGTCAAGACATTAATTTATAATTTTACAGCCAGTTTTCAACACATATAGCAAGTACTACAGCCAAGTCAATTTAAATTAATTTTACACATAAAATTTTGTGATGTGTTGCATCAAATTACTAACCCAAGAAAAAGTAGAGTTAACTCTGTTCCCTTCTCCCACTACCCTTCTTCTACTAGTTTTATGCCAAAAGAAACAAATTTAATCATCTTTCCTGCCAAAGTATTTTAGATATTTCTGTCATAGATTTTAAGGTCTCTGCATCTGTTTTATGCTGTCTTTAGTGCCAAACCCAATGTTGGCATTGAGCAAATAAGGCAATATTGTTTGTCTAAAATTTCACAAACTTTCATTGCTTTGTAATCTGCTACCCTCTAAATACACATCCATCTTTTAAAGGGTTGGTTATTCTACCATTTTAGTAAAGATTAAAGTTAAAGCTGCCTAGAGTTGCCAGGAATATTTCTCGTTAGCCTAAAATTTTCTCTATTTACATATTTCCTCAACTTTAGACCTGTTAGACTATTTTTCTTCATGTGTCTCAAAAGATTTTATACCCTTCCCCACTATTTCTAACACTTTTTTCTTTTTTCCAAACAGGAATTAAAAGCTAACTACATGAGTCTGTTGTAGTTTCTCACAAATCCAGTAACTCAGAAAGGCTATTCCTAAATTAAGCATCAATGCCTTAGGGAGAATGGAAAAAAAAAATGACTAAGATAACATCATCTTCACTTGAAGAAATTTCTTTCATTATATGATAATCAAATTCATGGACCACTTTGATAGCCATTTTCAACACTCACCTCCTCCCCCCCAAAAAATGGTTTTACCAAGTTATTCACCTTTGAAAAATACAACCATTACCCAAAAAGGGAGAACGGGAAGAACAACAAGGAGAATTAGTTTAAATTGGTTATAAACATACATCTGAATGAAAAAAAAAAAAAAAACCCACAAAACTAGTGCAAAGTAAATATGCTATATGGATACATAGTTTGAATTTGGCAAATTACATCTAGAAAAAATTCAAATTAAGTTTTTGTTTAAAAAAAGAAACACTTATTATAACACAGACACATAAACATAGACAAAATATTATTTTTCACTACTTTTCCATAACATGAGGAATCACATATGCATAACACTGTTACCTACTTAGAAAAGTTTAGGGGAAGTATGATAAAGTTAATACTAAAGAATAATAGTGTTTAAAAGCACAGGCTTTACATAGAGACAGAAAGCAGAATGGTGATGCCAGGGATTACAGAAAGTGTGGAAATGAAGCATTATTGTTGAATGAGTACAAGAGTTTCAGTTTCGGAAGATGAAAACGTTCTGGAGATAGATGGTGCTGATGGTTATACAACAACGTCAATGTACTTAATGCCAATGAACTATATATTTGAAAATGGTAAATTTCATGTTATATATATTTTACTGCAATTTAAAAAACAAAAGAAAGCACAGGTTTTGGAGTTAAACTGGTTCAAACCCCAGTTCTGCCTATTTTTGGCTATGTTACCTTAGGCAAGTTGCTGAAAATGGAGATGATAAAGCCTAAAGGAGACTAAGTGCAATGTATGTAAAGACCTTTACACACTAGCCAATAAATGACAGCTTATAAGCTTGAGACAGGTATCATTTTACACTATTTAAATTCTGTCATCTAAATACTAGCCATCCTCAAAAAGTTTGGTTAAAGAGTCATACATTTAAAATAACAGTAATGGCTAATTATAATATTAATAGTGACAACTATTGAGCACTATGCTGGGGACTTTCTACATACCTGATTTCATTTAGTACTTATAATAACCTTATGGCATAGGGATTATTATCCCATTTAAATAAACAGGAGAAAAAAACAAAAACAAATAAACAAATAAAAATATTTAGAAGGATTAAGTAATCTGCTCAAGGCTACATTTTAGATAGTGTTACTATCCAAAATGTTCAACACTCACTTCCTCCAGCATATGCTGGTTGCTTGCCTATCAGAGCACAATGCCATTCTGTGCTTCCCTCAGTCTCAGCAATGCTTAGTAAACTGTAACGTAACATACGCTTCTCAACTTCATCAGACTGAAATCCTTGTGGGTTGGGTCAATTTCATTCAACAAATCCTGACTGAGCACCTACTTACAGACTAGCTCTGTATATATGGTAAATAAAATGGAGATGGTCCCTTACCCTCACAGAGCTTATGGTTCAATAAAAGGAACAATATTAAACAAACCAACATACAACTAGATAGGTAAGAAATTATGAGAAGTGCTATAAAGCAAAAGAACAAAGGATCATCAGAAAGAATAACAAAAGAAAGTTAACATCAGGGTGGTAGGGGTGTAAGAATCAAGAAAGGCCTCTTTGAAAAACTGTCCCATAAATCTCTGTATCCCAAGTGTCAAGTATATTGCTGGTATAGAGAAACAGTTTGATGAACGTATGATGAATAAATGAACTGATGCTCAAGAGAACTTACCAGTAGGAGTGGTTACCAGTTTAGTTGTCATAATTGCACCATTACTGCTAACCACCATAATAGGAGAATTGCTACTGGTGGGTAGAGTTGCTGTCACCGGTTTGGGTAAGATTTTACTTGGTTGAACCTGTTGTGTGATGATTTTAACACCTTTGAAAGAAGAAAGATAAATCTCAGCACAAATTATTTTTAAATACATGTCCCTTATACCAACCCAAGAGGGCAGTAGTCACACACATTCACTCAGTCTTGTCTAAGGAGAAGTTTTTTTTAATACTGATGAAACTAAACTTTTATTCCTCAAATTTCTATCTTTCTCAGTTTATTTCTCATTTCAGAAATGCAACTAAAACACTTACATTAACAAAGTTCATAAAGAAAAATCTTTTGTCTATGATTGCATTATATAAGAGCTTTCAAACCAAATTATCCACTGGACTTGAACTTTACAGGCAAATAATCCTTTCCATACAAATACTTAGGATGAAAGGACTAGCGTAAGAGGTCAAAAACAAAAGGTAATGTGCTTTTATGTATCCCCAACTTCGCCAAAATATTTGTACAACTCCTTAAACTTACATAAAAGCTGTTGAAAAATATAAAGACAAAGAACTTTTTTTGTTTGAAATTTTTAATTGCCTTTTTCAAAAATAATTTTTAATAGCTCACTTTGTCAAATACAGGATACAAAAAAAGATACATTATTTTTCTACCTATACAAAAAATGTGTGTGGACAAGAACTTGAAGGTGATAGGCAAAAATAAAATTAAAGTGCTACGGTGGTGATGTTATTATTTTTTTTAATTTTCTAAATTTTTCTTTATGCCATAATTGTTACATTGACTTTCCAAACATAAACATTCCTTTAACCCTTTTTCCATTTAGAAAAAAAAAAGTGTAGCTTGCTGCCAGCATTCATTTAATTTTATACAAACACACTCTCTGAGGCTGAAACAAATCTGAGTGATTTTCAATATGAAAACAAAATATAAAAACTGTTTTTGAGAACTATGTTAACATCACACATAGGAATGCTGGCTTCTAGGATTTGACATTTTCTGCAACTGAGAATTACTATATTTTGTAAATGGAAATACCACTACTAAAAACAGAATGCTATAAATAGAATAATGTCTTTTGTTTCCAAAGTCAATATAATAGAGCAATGCAAAAATAATAATCAAAGCAAGATATTTCGTGGCAAAGTTATCTTGGAGTAAACGCTACAGCTGCAAGCGTCACCAGCAAGTATTCTCGGGGTAAATGAGAAAGGGGTTAAAAGAAAATTTCCTATGCCAACTATAAAGTTAAATTGGTAGCTAATGAAAGAAATTTTTGGTAACACTCTTTCCCCACTACTATCTTCACTGAAATAATTCATGAGTTAAAATATGTTATTATAGACAACTAAAAATTATATTACTTTTTGAGATGGTGATTTAGGTTAAGACATTAGGAAGCAACCAGATCTATTTATTTAATAGCATTAAATAATTGTACATTTCTTGTAGCTAACAAAGTTGTTACAATTATGACATTTAAGTATCTAATTAGACAAGTTACATAATCTCTGTGACTCAGTCTCCTCCTCCATAAAATAATGATCCTATTAGTATATACCTCATAGTGCTGTTGTTAAGATTAAATAAATCACACCTGTAAAGTGCATAATGAACAGAAAAATTCAGTCAATAATTACTATGGAAATTTTTAAAATCTGATTATAATACATCTTAAGCACTGAGGTTTGTGGGGGGAATAATTTCTAGTATTTATTTCATTAGTGAATTACAGTAATTATTATTATTATTATTTTGAGATGGAGCCTCACTCTGTCCCCAGGCTGGAGTACAGTGGTGCAATCTCAGCTCACTGCAACCTCCACCTCTGGGTTTAAGTGATTCTCCTGCCTCAGCCTCCCGAGTAGCTGGGATTACAGGCGCCCGCCACCATGCTCGGCTAATTGTTTTGTATTTTTAGTAAAGACAGGGTTTCACCATGTTGGCCAGGCTGGTTTTGAACTCCTGACCTCAAGTGGCCTACTGGCCTTGGTCTCCCAAAGGGATTACAGGCGTGAGCCACCAGACCCGGCCAGAATTAAGTAATTCTTAAAGCACATATAAAAAGAAGCTTCTAAAGAAATAACCACACAGAGAAAAAATTAAGATAATCGGCCGGGCGCGGTGGCTCAAGCCTGTGGTCCCAGCACTTTGGGAGGCCGAGACGGGCGGATCACGAGGTCAGGAGATCGAGACCATCCTGGCTAATACGGTGAAACCCCGTCTCTACTAAAAAATACAAAAAACTAGCCGGGCGACGAGGCGGGCGCCTGTAGTCCCAGCTACTCGGGAGGCTGAGACAGGAGAATGGCGTGAACCCGGGAGGCGGAGCTTGCAGTGAGCTGAGAGCCGGCCACTGCACTCCAGCCTGGGCGGCAGAGCAAGACTCCGTCTCAAAAAAAAAAAAAAAAAAAAAAAATTAAGATAATCATAAAATGACTTTACTCAATTATATGCAAATAAGGTTAAAATCTGAATTAAATAGGTAATTTTCTAGGAAAGTATTACTTATCAATATTGACCCCAGAAAAGAGAAAAAATGTAGACAAATTTCCACAGATAAAATTTCAGGAGCTGTGCCCCCTTGCCAAAAAGTAGCAGGCCAGATAGTTGCATTGCAGAATTCTACAGTCCTTTTAAAGGAAGTAATTCCAATGTACTTAAAGTCATTCCAAATACTGATATCTGGCATGGCGGCATGAGCTTTGCTGGCCCCCTAACCCAGTGAAACTGGTAAAAATTATAAAACAACCACCATTGAAAGGCTCCAGAAATGGTGCCAAGGGCAAATAGTAAATGAAAAAACATCTACTCAAGAAAAACTCAAAAAATTCATTGAGAAAGGCAAGATCTGTGGTATTTAAACCAAGCCCATTTCCTCCTTCCCCACTACTAGCTCAGCAAGGGGGACATTCCATTCCAGATGGCCGCAGTGAAGAACTTCAGGTTTCCTTTTCTGCCAGCTCCCAGTTGAAAGGTTTTCTTCTCAGGAGAAACCAGACTTCAGAATATATCATCCTGCCCTCAGCTACCCACTGCTAAAGCTAAGTTCTGGGCAAGAGAAGTATGGATGTGAGAGCTCTCTTATTCTGCCCAGCCCCCAGTTTGGGGACAAGGCTCTACCTTGGGCACAGTACCACTGAGTATATTAAAGTACTGACAGCTCTTGCTCTGGCTTGTGAGGCAGTGACTCCGCCACCAAGCGAGGCAAGCTACGAGGACCTCAGGCTGCTCCCCAACCCCTCACTCCCACTCAGTGAACACTCAGTGCCTAAAGCAGGGGTCTGTCAGAGAAGTCTGCCACTTACCCCACCCCAGATTCCAGAGTCCTGGCTCAGAGACTTTGCCAAAGGATAAAAATAATTCATAAAACAGATAGCACCTAATCTCTTCCCAAAGGAACTAACTCCATTTATATCAGAGCATGGAGAAGTTCAAGACCAAGGGCATTCTCAAGAACAGTGAAGGAAGCGGTGCAACGCAACCAGAAAGAGATTCACAGATGTCATGAACATATAGTCTAGACTGCAGAGTTTATAGGGAAGAAGCAGATAATATAAAAGCTGGGAAGAGCTTTTGTGAGGTTAGAAGAAATATCAAAAATGAACCCCAGAAATTATTCCTTCAAAGGAGTCAAAATTTGGATTATAGAGTAATGCATGCTCCAAAGCTTTCTGAAAACAACAGAGGAATCAGCCAGCAGTTAATAGAGTTTAACAGCTGGGTGTGGTCAAGAAAAGAACAGAAAAAAGCCAAACTAACACCACTGTCATCCCAAAGTGACTGTAAGTATACCCAGAGCAGTGCCTCCTTGAGGAGTAATACCAGATGCCTGGATGAAGGAGCACAGGCTGGAGAGGGAATAAAGACTTCACTAAAATAACTGATCCCATCACTAAACAAATAACTAGGCAAATAACAATAACAAATCCCTGGTGAGGGGAGACCAGTACCCAGGTACTGCATGGTCATCCCTCAGTATCCATGGAAGATTGCTTCCAGGACCCTGTTGATACTCAAATCTGTGGATGTTCCAGTCCTTTATAAAAAATGGTGTAGTATTTGTGAAACCTATGCACACCCTCCTGCATACTTTAAATCACCTCTACATTACTTATAATACCTAATACAATATAAATGCTATGTAGCTGTTATGCTATATTGTTTCTGTATTTGTATTATTTTTTACTGTTGTATTATTATTTTTGTTGTCTTTTTCCTAAATATTTTTGATCCATGGTTGCTTGATTCTGAAGATGTAGAAGTTACAGATACAGAGAGCTGTATGTATATTATCTAAAATGTACAATTTCTAACAAAGACATAAGGAGGCAGGTAAAGAAACAGGAAATATTACCCATGCCTTAGAAAAAACAAACAACAGAAACTATAAGAGCAACCAGATGTCTGACTTAACTGAAAAATACTTTGAAGAAAAAGCCATTACAAATATGTTCACAGAACTAAAGAAAAACATGTTTATAGAAGTAAAAATGGCTATGAGGACAATATTACATCAAATAAAGATCAATAAAGAGATAGAAATTATTTTTTAAAAAGAGCCAAACAGAAAATCTGGAGGTTAAAAGTAAAGTCACTGAACTAAAAAATGCACTAGAGGGGTTCACATGTAGATCTGAACTGGCAGAAGAAAGAATTCACAAATCTGAAAAACGATTAGTAGAGGTTTACGTGAGCTAAAGAACAAAGAGAAGAAAGAATGAAGAAAAATTAACAGAGCTTCTGAGAAATGTGGGACATTAAATACACCAACATACATATAATGGAAGTACCAGAGGTGGGAAGAGAGAGAAAAAAAGAAATATTCAAAGAAATAACAGCTGAAAACTTTCCAAATGTATTGAAAAGCAGTAACATATACGTTTAAGAAGCTCAACAAATTACAAATAAGATAAACACAAAGATCATAAACAGACATATGTCAGTAAAAATGCTGAAATTCAAAGACAAAAAGAAAATCTTGAACATAGCAAGAGAAAAACAACATACCACTTACAAGGGAATTGCAATAAAGTTATGTAAGAGCTGACTTCCCAGAGGAAACAATGAGGCCAGCAGGCAGTTGGATAACACATTTGAAGTGAAAAAAAACAAAAAAAAAACAAAAAAAACCCACCAACGAAGAATCCCATATTCAGCAAAGCTAGCTTTCAAAAATGAAGAAAGACTTTACCAAATAAACAAATCTGCGAGAATGTGTTGCTAGCAGACCCACCTTACACGAGACACTAAAAGAAATTCTATGAATAGAAAGAATAAGGAAAAAGACAGTGATGTCTGCTCTTGACACTTCTATTCAATATTATACCACAGGTTCAAGTCAGAGAAAATGGGCAAAAGCAAAAAAAAAAAAAAAAAAAAAGCATCCAGATTGAAACAGAAGAAACTCTACCCCATTTAAAGATGACATGATCCTTTATATTATTAAAAAAAAAAAAAAAAAAAAGCATCCAGATTGAAACAGAAGAAACTCTACTCCATTTACAGACGACATGATCCTTTATACTATTTAAAAAAAAGAAGCATCCAGATTGAAAAAGAAGAAACTCTACCCCTATTTGCAGATGACATGATCCTTTATATTATTTAAAAAAAAAAAAACAAGGAATCCACTAAAAGATATTAGAACTAATAAATGAGACATGAGTTTGGAAAGGCTGCAGGAATAAAGTCAACACACAAAAATCTATAAATTAGCAATATACAATCTAAAAAGTGAAATTAACAATTGCATTCATAATAGCACCAAAAGAACAAAATAGGAGTAAATTTAACAAAAGAAATACAAAATGTATACTCTGAACACTACAAAACATTGAAAGAAATTAAAGGTCTAAATAGGAAAGCATACCATGCTCACAGATCAGAAGATTTAACATTGTTAAGATGACAATACTCCTCAAATTAATCTATAGATTCAATGCAACCTATATCAGAATCTCAGCTGACTTCTTCCTAGAAATTGACAAGCTAACTCCAAAATTCATATGGAATTTCAAGAGACTCAGGATAACCAAAACAATCTTTAAAAAAAAAGAATTAAAAATCACAGGTGGGAGCCCCAGCACGGTGGCGCCTGCCTGTAATTCCAGTACTTTGAGGGGCTGAGGCAGGTGGACCACCTGAGGTCAGAAGTTCGAGACCAGACTGGCCAACATGGTGAAACCGTCTCTACTAAAAATACAAAAATTAGCTGGCCATGGTGGTACGTGGCTGTAATCCCAGCTACTCGGGAGGCTGTGGCAGAATCGCATGTACCCGAGAGGCGGAGGTTGCGGTGAGCTGAGATCACACAGCTGCACTCTAGCCTGGGTGACAGAGCGAGACTCAATCTCAAAAAAAAAAAAAGGAAGAAGAAGGAGAGGACTCAAATGCTTCCTGATTTCAAAATTTACTACAAACCAATGGTAATCAAAACAGTATGGTACTGGCATAAGACATGTAGATCAATGGAACAGAATTGAAAGGCCAGAAATAAAACCATACAACTGCTTTTTGACAAAGATGCCAAGATCATTCAATGAGGGAAAAATAGTCTTTTTTAAAAATTCTGTTGGGACAAATGAAGAGATATGTGCAAAGGAATGAAGTGACAGAGACCCTTACATCACACATATACAAAATTAACTCAAATGAATCAAACATTTACACTTAGAGGTAAAACTATCAAACTCTTAGAAAAAAACTTAAGAGTAAATCTCTAACATACTGGATTTGACAAAGGATTCTTGGATATAACAATAAAAGCATGAGCAACAAAAAGGAAATAGAAAAGTTAGACATCAAAAACTGCAGTATTTAATGTAACTTATTTATTTGAGACGAAGTCTTGCTCTGTCACCCAGGCTAGAGTGTAGTGGCGCAGTCTTGGCTCACTGCAACTTCTGCCTCCTGGGTTCAAGCAATTCTCCTGCCTGTCTTCCGAGCAGCTGGGATTACAGGTGCACATCATCACGCCTGGCTAATTTTTTTATTTGTAGAGATGGGTTTTCACCATGTTGGCCAGGCTGGTCTCAAACTCCTGACCTCAAGTGATCCACCTACCTTGACCTCCCAAAGTGCTGGGATTACAGGCGGGAGCCACTGAGCCCAGCTAACTGCTGTGTTTTAAAAGATACCATCAAGAAAGTAAAAAGACAATTCAGACAATGAGAAATAATACTTGCAAATTACATATCCGAAGCAACTGTACCTTTTTACATTCCCACCAGCAGATATAAACTGTACCATTTTACATTCCCACCACCAGAAATAAAACCATACATGTACATGTAAAATGGTATAGATATATATATTGCTCAATGGTAAATAGACACATAACCCAATTTTAAAATGGGCAAAGGATCTGAATAGCCATTTTTTCAGGGAAAATATATAAAAGATCCAATAAGCACATGAAAACATGCTAAACATCATTAGTTATCAGGTAAGTACACATCAAAACCACAGTGAAATATACTTTACACAAAGCAGACTGCCTAGAATCAGTGTAAGAGAATAACAAGTGTTGGCATGGATGTAGAGAAACCGGAACCCTCATACACTGCTGGTGGGAATGTAAAATGGTACCGTTGCTTTGGAAAACACGTCAGTTTATCAAACAATTAAACACAGAATTAACATATGATCCTGAGATTCCACTCCTAGGTATATACACAAGAGAACTGAATACCAAAAAACTTGCATACAAATATTTTTAGCAGCATTATTTGTAACAGCCAATAGGTGAAACAATCCAAATGCATATCAAAGGGCAAACAGATAAACAAAATGTGAATTTTAATTCGCCACAAAAAGGAATGAAGTACTGATACATGTTAGAAGATGGATGAACCTTAAAAAGATTACATTAAGTTCAAGAAGCCAGTTACAAAAGACCATATATTTCTTTGATACCAAAGTTCAAAGTACAGAAATCTACAGACAGAAAATGATTAGTGGTTACTCGGGGTTGGGGGCAGGAAACTGAATGAATGGGTGCAAGGAGTAGTAGATCATATTATGGGGTTTCCTTTTGAAGTGAAGTGTTCTAAAATCAACTGTTATCATGGCTGAACATATCTGTGAATATATTAAATAACATTACATTGTACATTTTAAATGTGTTCATTGAATGCTTAGTCAATTATATTTCGATAAAGCTCTTTAAGAAAAAAAAATTCCAGGTTGAGCACAGTGGCTCACACCTATAATCCCAGTACTTTGGTAGGCCAAGGCAGAAGAATCACTTGAGGCCAGGTGTTTTAGACCAGTCTGGGCAACATGGCAAGACCCCAACTCTACAAAAAATTTTTTTAAATTAGCCAGGTATGGTGGCATATGCTTGTAGTCTCGCCTGAGGCTAAGGCGGCAGAATTGCCTGATGTACTTAAGCCTGGGCAACAGAGTGAGACCTTGTCTCTAAATAAATAAATAAAATTTAAACAAAAAATATTCCAGGGCATTAAAAAAAAAAAACACTTTCAAAATTCTTTCTTGGAAATACACATAATGCTCAAAGAAAAACCTGGCAAACACTGGACACAAAAAAGAAAATTACAGACTCAAATCACATTTGGTTATCAATATATTGTATTGTCTAACTTCATACCAGTTTAAATTTCAAAAGACTTAAATACAAAAATTATAAACCGTGATGGAAAATCTGGAAGCACTGAAGACCACAATGACAAATTCAACTACATATAAACAAATAGTGTTTTGCACAGAAAGCCCCATAAAGTCAAAAGACAAACAAATAAACTGGAAAAAAATCTGCAAATTATGAAACGCACAGAATGCCAATTATCCTGACAGTATGAGAATTCCCAGAAATTGATCCAATAGGAAAGTGGACAATGGATACAGATATCACACAAAAAGTGAATTACAAAGGGCACTAAAACATATAGTTTCTCAAACTCACTCTCAGTAAGATAAATGAAAAATAAAAAAAATACTAACATCCCCTTGCCACCATCACACTGGCAAAAATCCAACTGCTTGAAAATATACCGGTGGGAAGGCGGCACTGTGAGGAAACTGGGACTCATGTACATTACTGGTAGGAAAATAAATCGAAAATCCCGATAAGATGAAAACTTGGCAATATCTATCAAAACTGACATAGCAATCATACTTCTGGAAATTTATCCTACAGATACACTTACACACACAAAATGACATTATATAGGCTTGTTCACTGCATTTTGTTTGAATTTTAAAAAAAGAAAGACTGGAAACAACCTTACAGGGGATTCATTACATAAATTACGATTCAGGTATACTTTGTAGAGTTTACAGGTTCAGTTCCAGACCACTGAAATAAAGCAAATATCTCAACAGAGGAAGTCATACGAAAGTTTTGGTTTCCCAGTGCATATAAAAGTTATGTTTATACTATACTGTAGTCTATTATGTGTGCAATTGTATTATGTCTAAAAAAAAGTACACACCTTAATTTAAAATACTTCATCGCTAAAAAATGCTAATGATCATCTGAGCCTTCAGAGAGGCATAATCTTTTTGCTGGTGGAGGGTCTTGTCTCAATGTTTATGGCTGTTGACTGGTCAGGTTGGTGGATACTGAAGGTTGGGGTGGTTGCAGCATTTTCTTAAAGTAAGACAACAGTGAAGTTGGCTGCATGGATTGATTTTTCCTTCTGTAAAAGATTTCTTTGTAGCATGGAATGCTGTTTTACAACATTTTACCCACAGTAGAACTTCTTTGAAAATGGAAGTCAATCCTTTAAACTTGCCATTGCTTTATCAACTAAGTTTATATAGTACTCTAAATTGTTTGTTGTCATTTCAACAACATCCACAGGACAGGGCACTATTACTTCATTAGAAGATTCCATCTCAAGAAACCACATTCATTGCTCATCCATGAGAAGCAACTCCTCATCTAGTCAAGTTTTATTATAAGACAGTTATTTCTCCCACTGAAGACCTGAACCACTCAAAGTCATCCATAGAGGTTGGAATCCACTTCCTCCAAGTTCCTATTAATGTTGATATTTTGACTTCCTCCCATGAATCAAAAGTGTTCTGAATGCATCTAGGACAGTGAATCCTTTCCAGAAGACTGACTTTGCCCAAATCCATTAGAGAAATCATTATGGCAGCTGCAGCCTTACAAAATGCTTTTTTTTTTTTTGAGACAGAGTCAGCCAGGCTGGAATGCAGTGACACAATCATAGTTCACTGCAGTCTCAACCTCCTGGCTCAAGCAATCCTCCCACCTCAGCCTCCCAAGTAGCTGAGACTACAGGCATGAGCCACAGCATGTCTGGCTAATTTTTAGAAAAAATTTTTTTGTAGAGACAGGGTCTCACCATGTTGCCCAGACTGGTCTCAAACTCCTGGGCTCAAACAATCCACCTGCCTCAGCCTCCCAAAGTGCTGGGGCTGCAGGCATAAGCCACCACACCCAGCCAAAAACTTATTTCTTAAGACCTGAAAGTTGAAATTATTCCTTATTTCATGGGCTGCACAATGGATGTTATGTTAGCAGGCATGAAAATAATAGTAATCTTGTACATCTCCATCAGAGCTCTTGGGTGACTAGGTGCATTGTCAGTGGGTAGTAACATTTTGATAGGAATCTTTTTGTTTTTTCCTGAGCAGTAGGTCTCAATAGTGGGCTTAAAACATTCAGTAAACCATGCTGTAAACAGATGTGGTGTCATCAGGCTTTTTTGTTTCATTTATAGAGCACAGGCAGAGTAGATTTAGCATCCTTTTTAAGGACCCTAGCATTTTGCGAATGGTAAATGAACATCAGCTTCAACTTAAACTCAGCAACTGCATTAGTCCTTAACAAGAGAGTCAGCCTGCTCTTTGAAGCTTTGAAGCCAGGCATTGACTTCTTTATCTATGAAAGCCCTAGATGGCATCTTCTTCCACTAAAAGGCTATTTTGTCTGCATTGAAAATCTGGTGTTTAGTGTAGCCACCTTCATCAACCATCTTAGTAGATCTACTGGATAACTTGCTGCAGCTTCTCCATCAGCACTTGCTGTTTCATTTTGCACTTTCACATTCTGTAGACGGTTTCTTTCCTTAAATTTCATGAACCAACCTCTGCTAGCTTCCAACTTTTCTTCTGCAGATTCCTCATTCTTCTGGCCTTCATAGAAAAGTTTGTTAACTGGCCTAATTTCAACATCATTGTGTCTTTGGAAACAAGCGGGCCCAAGGAGAGGGAGAGAGATGGGGGAACGTCCAGTTCGTGAAGCAGTCAGAGCACACACAACATTTATTGATTAAGTACATCATCTTACACAAGCATGGTTTGTGGTGGCCCAAAACAATTATAATAGTAACATCAAAGATCACTGATCACCGATTAAAGTAACAGATATAAAAATAAAAAAAAAAACTTTGAGTTATTGTGAGAATCATCAAAATGTGACACAGACATAACGTGAGTGCACACTGTTGGAAAAATGGTGCCTACAGACTTACCCGACATGGGGTTTCCACAAACCTTCAATTTGTAAAAAACACTTTGGGAGGCCAAGGAGGGCAGATCACCTGAGGTCAGGAGTTTGAGACCAGCCTGGCCAACATGATGAAACCCTGTCTCAACTAAAAATACAAAAATAAGCCAGGTGTGTTGGTGGGTGCCTATAATCCCAGCTATTCGGGAGGCTGAGGCAGGGAGAATTGCTTGAACCCAGGAGGTGCAAGGTCTTGCTTTCAGCCTGGGTAACAGAGCGAGACTCCATCTCAAAAAAACAAAAAACAAAAACAGACAAACAAACAAAAAAACCCCACTAGTACTGGGAAGCACAATAAAGCAAAGTGTAATAAAACAAGGTATACCTGTATCACTGTAGAATGAAGAAGCAATTTAATTTTATGTATGGACTATATTAAAAAGATCTCTAAGATACATTGTTAAACGTTGGGGGAGAAAAGCAAGGTGCATGTGTTATGCTTTACAAGTGTGTAAAGGAGGGGAGGTATAAGAATCCATATTTAAATTTTCTTGTATATGTGGAGACTCTGACAATATATAAAAACTAAACTTTTCTTAACGGCAAGGGAGAACTAGACAGAGGACAAGGATAGAGGACAAGTTATTCACTCTTAACTTTTTATACTGGTCGGTTTTTAATGAATGCTTTCTCTATTCAAAAAAATAAAATACAGACCAGGTGCAGTGGCTCATGCCTATAATCTCAGTGATTTGGGATGCTGAGATGGGAGAACTGCTTTAGCTCGAGAGTTCAAGGTTACAGTCATTATGCTACTGCACTTCAGCCTGGGTGACAGAGCAAGAACCTGTCTCTAACAAAAAAATTAATAAACTGGCCGGGTTTGGTGGCTTATGCCTGTAATCCTAGATCTTTGGGAGGCCAAGGCAGGGGGACTGCTTGAAGCCAGGATTCAAGATCATCCTGGACTATAAAGCAAGACCTATCTCTACAAAAATAGTAAAATTAGCTGAGTGTGGTGGCATACGCTTATAGTCCCAGCTACTCTGAAGGTTGGGACAAGAGGATTGCTTGAGCCTAGGAGTTCAAGGCTGCAGTGAGCCATGATCACACCATTGCACTCTACCCTGGGTGACAGAGTAAGACCTTGCCTAAAATTAATTAATATAGTATAATGTAATAATTCATTCACAAATGAAAATGCCACTGATACAGACCTCAGAAACTGGTACCTTGCAGAAATAGGAAGTATTATATTAAGTAACTTTAAGTATTATATTAAGTAATTAATATAATTACTTATAATCTATTAGATATGCTGAAATCTCCCTTTTTTACTAGAAAGATAAAATTACTTCAAATATAGAGTAATTTGCAGTGTAAAGGTCAAATGTGATAGGCAACACAAGTATTTTTTTTTTATTGTTTTGGGTTTGGTTTTTTTTTTTTTTTTTTTTTGAGATAGGCTCTCACTCTGTTGCCCAGGCTAGAGTGCAGTGGTGTAATCATAGCTCACTGCAACCTCAAACTTCTGGGCTCAAGCAATCCTCCTGCTCCCTCCCAAGTAGCTAGGATTACAGACACATGCCACCATACCTGGCTAATTTTTAAATTTTTTGTAGACACCAAAAAATGGTCTCTATAAAAGAGGTCTTGTTATGTTGCCCAGGCTGGTCTCAAACTCCTGGCCTCACATGGCCAACACATGTATATTGTAATACCATAAGCAAATGCTAAGAAAACAGCACAAAACAATATACTTTAAAATAATATATATAAGTCAAGATGAAACCCTAAAAATTCTTCAAGTAAACTACAAATAGGCAAGAAAAAAGAAACAAGAAATGAAACAAACAAAATAATAAAATGACACATGTAACCACTACCATATCTAAATTACCTTAAATGTAAATGATCTAAATAATATCATTTAAAAGTTAAAGATTGGGGCTGGGTGCAGTGGCTCACGCCTGTAATCCCAGCACTTTGGGAGGCCGAGGTGGGCAGATCACGAGGTCAGGAGATCAAGACCAACCTGGATAACACGGTGAAATCCCGTCTCTACTAAAAGTACAAAAAATTAGCTGGGTGTGGTGGCAGGCGCCTGTAGTCCCAGCTACTCGGGAGGCTGAGGCAGGAGAATCGCTTGAATCCGGGAGCCTGAGGTTGTAGTGAGCTGAAATCGCGCCCCTGCATTCCAGCCTGGGCGACAGAGCAAGACTCCGTCTCAAAAAACAAAAAAAAGTTATAAGATTGGTTGGCAGGATGCAGTGGGTCACACCTGTCATTGCAGCACTTTGGAAGGCTGAGGTGGGCAGATCACTTGAGATCAGCATTTGAGACCAGCCCGGTCAGCATGGTGAAACCCTGTCTCTACTAAAAATACAAAAGTTATCTGTGTGTAGTGGAGTGCACCTGTAATCCCAGCTACCTTGGGAGACTGAGGCAGAAGACTTGCTTAAACCCAGAAGGCGGAAGTTGCAGTGAGCCGAGATTGCACCACTGCACTCCAGCCTGGGTGATAAAGCGAGACTCCATCTCAAAAACAAAAAAAAAAGTTATTGGCAAAGTTGATATGAGAATATATAACTATACTGTATGCTGTCTACAAGAAATTCACTTCAAATACAACAATATAAGTAGGTTGAAAGTAACAGGATAGGAAAAAAATACACTATGTGAACATGAATAAAAAGAAAACAGGAGTGGCTATATTAATTACAGATAAAGTATACTTTACAAGGCAATAGAACTCACTCCCCTCCAATCAATATAGTTATCTATTACATGCACTAAATATACTAATGCAGACTAGTTGCCATCATTTAGTTTATATGGCAGACTTTACAAGTTAAATTGGAATTAAATTTTAAGAACGGAAATTTTTAAAAATCAGCCTTTGCTCTTTCCAGCCAGCGCCGAGCGATGGGCATTTCTCGGGACAACTGGCACAAGCGCCGCAAAACCGGGGGCAAGAGAAAGCCCTACCACAAGAAGTGGAAGTATGAGTTGGGGCGCCCGGCTGCCAGCACCAAGATTGGCCCCCGCCGCATCCACACAGTCCGTGTGCGGGGAGGTAACAAGAAATACCGTGCCCTGAGGCTGGACGTAGGGAATTTCTCCTGGGGCTCAGAGTGTTGTACTCGTAAAACAAGGATCATCGATGTTGTCTACAATGCATCTAATAATGAGCTGGTCCGTACCAAGACTCTGGTGAAGAATTGCATCGTGTTCATCGACAGCACACCGTACCGACAGTGGTACGAGTCCCACTACGCGCTGCCCCTGGGCCGCAAGAAGGGAGCCAAGCTGACTCCTGAGAAAGAAGAGATTTTAAACAAAAAAGATCTAAAAAAATTCAGAAGAAATAAGATGAAAGGAAAAAGAATGCCAAAATCAGCAGTCTCCTGGAGGAGCAGTTCCAGCAGGGCAAGCTTCTTGCATGCATTGCTTCCAGGCCGGGACAGTGTGGCCGAGCAGATGGCTATGTGCTAGAGGGCAAAGAGTTGGAGTTCTATCTTAGGAAAATCAAGGCCCGGAAAGGCAAATAAATCCTCGTTTTGTCTTCACCCGTGTAATAAAGGTGTTTATTGTTCTGTTGCCCCCCCCCCCAAAAAAAATCAGCCTTTATATTTAAACAAATAGAGAATTAATTGGAGAAAAAAAGGAACACTACATAATGAGACAGGATCAACATACCAGGAAGACATAATGTTTCTAAATATGTAGGTATCAAACAATAGATACATCAAAATATAATACATGTAGCAAAAACTGAGAGAGCTGTTTTTGCAGTACTAGAATCCAACAATTAGTTGGGGACTTTAATACCCCACTCCCATCAACTGATAGAACTATTACGCAGAAAATTCAGCATAGATATAGGAGAACTGAACAACATAATCAACCAACAGAATCTAGTTAATATAAATATATAGAATACTCCACCCAACATCAGCAGCATAGGTATTTTACTAGCACCATGGACCACCCACCAAAGTAGAACATATTCTGGGAGAAAAAACAAACCTCAATAAACATAAAAGAATTTAAATGATAGAGTGTGTTTTCAGACCATAATGAAATCAAACTCGAAATCAATAGCAAAACAAACAAACAAACCCAGAAAAATCTCCATTAGAAATTAAGCAACACAATTATAAATAATCCATGGGTCAAAGAAGAAGTCTTACACAAAAAAATGAATAAAAATGAAAACAGCACATATTAAAATATGTGGAACGCAGCTAACAGTGCTGAGAGAAATTTGTGACAAATGTCTTTACATAGATGGAATTAAATGCTAAGTAATTAGAAAAGACAGTATGTCTTGAATCAATAATTTAAGTTCACACCTCAAGAAATTAGAAGAGCAAAATAAACCCAAAGAAAGTAGGACAGAAATAATAAAGATAACAAAATTAAAAACAGAAAAGCAAAGGAAAAATCAATGAAACAAAAATCTAATTCTTAAAAAATTCAATAAATTTTTGAATGCAATAAATAGCAAGTCCGACAAAGAGAAGATACAAACCACTAATATCAGAAATGAAACAGGACATTAATATTGATCCTGTAGCCATTAAAAGAATAATAAGGAACTACTACAAATACATTTACACTAAAAAATTAGACAACTTAGAAGAAATGGATCAATTCCTCAAAACCACAAACTATCAAAACCGAGATGAAACAGATAATCTGAAAAGTCCCATAACTAATAAAGAAATGGAATTCATCAATTAAAACCTTCTGAAAACAGAACTCTCTGGGCCCAGATGGCTTCACTGGAGAATTCTACTGAACATTTAAAGAATTAACATCAATCTTACACAGGCTTTTCCAAAAAATAGAAAGGAAATAAATACTTCCAAACTCATTTTATGAGGCCAGTATTACCCTGACCAAAATCAGACAAAGGCAGTACAAAATAAGAATACTATGGCTGGGCACAGTGGCTCACGCCTGTAATCTCAGCACTTTGGGAGGCTGAGGCAGGTGGATCACCTGAGGTCGGCAGTTCGAGACCAGCCTGACCAATATGGAGAAACTCCGTTTCTACTAAAAATACAAAATTAGCTGGGTGTGGTGGCACATGCCTGTAATCCCAGCTACTCAGGAGGCTGAGGCAGAAGAATAGCTTGAACCCAGGAGATGGAGGTTGCGGTGAGGCAAGATCGCGCCATTGCACTACAGCCTGGGCAATAAGAGCGAAACTCTGTCTCAAAAAATAAAACAAAACAAAAATAATAAGAATACTACAGGCCGGGCGCGGTGGCTCAAGCCTGTAATCCCAGCACTTTGGGAGGCCGAGACGGGTGGATCACGAGGTCAGGAGATCGAGACCATACTGGCTAACATGGTGAAACCCCGTCTCTACTAAAAAAATACAAAAAACTAGCTGGGCGAGGTGGTGGCGCCTGTAGTCCCAGCTACTCGGGAGGCTGAGGCAGGAGAATGGTGTAAACCCGGGAGGCGGAGCTTGCAGTGAGCTGAGATCCGGCCACTGCACTCCAGCCCGGGCAACAGAGCGAGACTCCGTCTCAAAAAAAAAAAAAAAGAATACTACAGACCAAAATGTCTCATGAATAGTGAGACAAATTGAATCCAGCAATGTATTTTAAAAATTATATATCATGACCAAGTGGGATTTATTTCAAATACACAAGGCTGGTTTAACAGAAAATCAATCAATATAATCCAGCATATCAATAGACTAAACAAGAAAAAACTTAACTGAAGAGAAAAAACACTTGACAAAATCCAACACTCATTCATGATAAAAACTCCCCAAAAACTAGTAGCAGAAGTGCACTCTGTCAACCGGATAAAGAGCATCTATAAAAAGCCTACAGCTGATATCATACTTAATGGTTAAAGACTGAATGTTTTCTCCTGAAGATTAGGAACAAAGCAAGGATGTCCACTTCCCTCACTCTTTTTCATTCAGCATAGTATTGGAAGCTCTTGTCAATAAAATAAAACAAGAAAAAGAAATAAACAGCATATTGATTGGAAAGGAAGAAATAAAACTGTCCCTATTTACAGATGACACAGTTGTGTACACAGAAAATCCCAAGGAATCTATGTAAATACTCTGAGAACTAACAAGTGAATTCAGCAAGGTCAAAGGATACAAGATCAACACTATTTTTATATACTAACAAAAAACATGTAGAAATTGAAATTAAAATCATAATACCAATTATAATCACACCAAGAAAATGAAATCTAACAAAACATACACAGAATCTGCATGCTGAAAGCTGTAAAACATTGTTGAAAAAGTCAAAGACCTAAATAAATGAAGAGACATACCGTGTTCATGGACTGGCAGACTCAAAAAACTGGTGAATAAAGAAGAATGACCATATCTTTTTTTTTTTTTTTTTTTTGAGACGGAGTCTCACTCTGTCGCCCAGGCTGGAATGCAGTGGCCGGATCTCAGCTCACTGCAAGCTCCGCCTCCTGGGTTTACACCATTCTCCTGCCTCAGCCTCCCTAGTAGCTGGGACTACAGGCGCCCGCCACCTCGCCCGGCTATTTTTTTTTTTTTGTATTTTTTTTAGTAGAGACGGGGTTTCACCAGGTTAGCCAGTATGGTCTCGATCTCCTGACCTCGTGATCTGCCCGTCTCGGCCTCCCAAAGTGCTGGGATTACAGGCTTGAGCCACCGCGCCCGGCCAGAATTACCATATCTTATAAACATTTTCCAGTTACCTGACTCCTGTTTGATTTGGATGGTAGGTTTAATACCAGGTGGCAAAGGAGACTGCTGCGGCTGTTGCTGATGAGTTACTGGAGAAGGTTGGGCCACTTGTTGCTGTGCCTGCTGTTGCACTTGATATAACTGCTGCTTAGGAGACTGTTGATGTTGTTTAGGGAACTGCGCAAGAATCTGAGTTGGAGCACTCACTAAGCTTTTGGGGGAAGGAAGTCTGGTTGATGCCATTTTGATTGCTGATGTAGATACACCTGTAGAAACGGAGTAAGGGAAAAGAGAATTTGATAGGAAAGCAAAATTAAAGTTACTTCTGGTTATCATAGTGGATAATAGTTTAAAGACTAGGGAAATCAACAAAAAGTACAATTTATTGAGCACCTAGTGTCAGATAAAATGTGTGGCACCTTACATATATGATATATAGTCCTCAAACTCTGCAAGGGAGGTAACCATTGTTCTCAGATTTTAAAAACAAACTGATTTTCCCTTGCTGAAAAGTGAGAATGAAAGAAACAAATTATCAGACAGGATGTTCCCAGACCTGTCTCTTAACAGATTTTCTATTAGAAAATGTAGGTTCTCAATGTGAATAATATAAGAACAAAGCAATGTTATTAATTTTTGCATCTTATTTATATGTTATATATTTTCAAATATTATTTTTCAGGTACTAATCAGTCAATTTAAACATAGTATCCATGAAATAACTCACATTCATCTTTTGAACAAGATAAACTCATTTCCTTTTCTCTGAGAATGGTGAAGAAGAAAAAAAAATTTAAATAAAAACAGAAAAAGTCATTTCTTAAGAACTCTGAATCATTAAATAATCACATGAAAAGTTGTAAATGGGCATACTCAACATACCCACAGTAAAAAGGTTCTGATGATATGAGGTTCTTTTCAGTGGGATTCTAATATTAGCAAGCACACATAGGTAAGGAGTACTAGTAACTTTCACTAAAGATGTATGAGTTTCAGATATTCTTCCCTCTCCCAGTTTTTTCATCTGTAATTTTTCTGAATTCATCAACTATTTAAAAGGACTATTATCTGTCAATAAGTTAATATTCCTAACTGAGAGAACCTGGAATATAACTCATCATATTAACTTTTTAAGCATGCTGAAATGATAAAAGGAAACTAACAGCCTAATTCTCAAGTACTTAGGATGTTTTTCACACCTTCCTCTACCACATCCCCACCATGACAAATACACTGTCTTACAGAAAAGGTTTTAAATAATATCACGTTCATATGTACAATGTCTCTAGAGAATGATAAAGATGGAGGATAAAACTTGAGAAATCACTATGACTCTCTAGACCTCAGCATCGTCATTTGTTGAATTTTTCCTTGCCCTGTGTCTCTAAGAGCTGTTGCGCAGATCAAGATCAATCACAGACTGAGGGACACTTTGAAAGGAGACAAGAAGGCCAGGCATGGCAGCATGCACCTGTAGTCCCAGCTACTGAAGAGGCTGAGGTGGGAGGATCCCTTGAGCATAGGAGTTATAGACCGCAGTGAGCCACGATCATGCCACTATACTCCAGCTTACGTGCCACAGTGAGACCCCCATCTCTTAAAAAAAAAAAAAAAAAAGAAGAAGAAGAACTCAGCTGGGCTGAGGTAGGAGTATGCAGATGTCAGAGCCTGAGAGGAATGAGGACAGCATCTGCATAGGAGAGGAGGCAACAGCAGCAATAATGTGAGATTGGTTACATATCAGGAAACTGATAAATAAGTATATTCAAGATAATAGAAGTTAGGTTTTTCACTATCAAAGAGAGAGAGGAAACAAATTAACATGCAATGTTTGATTGAAATTGGATGTATCATTATGAACTCAGCTTTTAATATATGAAAATACAGATGTACATGTGTTCACACACACACACACACACACACACACACACACACTAGCAATGAGCATATCCAGCACCCATCTCTTAGCTTCTAATTATTACTTTCTACTATAAGAAACCAAGACTTCTTGAAAAAATGACTGATTCCAAGGCTGGAGTAGGAAAAGTATAAGATGAACCTGGTAAACCTAAAAGACGTGTTTTCCCCTCTTTTGTAATTTCTTTAAAAGAAAATCACCTGTTTGAAGCAAAAAAATTAAGGCAATGTGAAGTTTATAAATATATATAGAATTAAAGTGTATGACAACCATAGCACAAGGAAGGGAGAGAGGAAATAGAAGTACTCTTTTAAGATTCTAACACAATACATGAAATGGTGTATTATTTCAAGGTAGACTGTTATACATTGAAAATGCATACTGTAAGCTCTAAAGCTGGATTCTCAACCAATAGTAATTTTTCTGCCTCTCCTCATCCCCCAGGATATCTCATAACCACTGGAGACATTTTTTATTTTCATAACAGAGGTGAGGGGTTATATGCTACTGGCACCTAGTGGGTAGAGGTCAGGTCTATAATGCACAGGTCAGCCTCAATAACAAAAAATTATCTGGTCCAAAATGTCAACAATATGGAGGTTGAAAACCCTTCTCTAGAGCAACTATTTTTTTTTTAAAGTGTAGCTACCGAGTGGAGGAAATAAAATGGAATCCTTAAAAAAAAAATCAATAAATCTAAAAGAAGACTGGAAAAGAGAGGAAAAGGAACAAGGAACATGACAAATAAAAAAAACTGCCAAGATGACAGACTTAAACTCAATCCTACTGATAATTAATATTAAATGTAAATGGACTACACCTTCCAATTAAAGGTCAGAGATTATCAGACTGGGAAAAAAAGACCTAACTATACAATGTTCGTAAGAGATATATCTTAAATACAAAGGCACAGATGGGTTAAGAATACAATAGGCTGGGCGCGGTGGCTCAAGCCTGTAATCCCAGCACTTTGGGAGGCCGAGACGGGCGGATCACGAGGTCAGGAGATCGAGACCATCCCGACTAACACGGTGAAACCCCGTCTCCACTAAAAAAAAAAAAAATACAAAAAACTAGCAGGGCGACCTGGAGGGCGCCTGTAGTCCCAGCTACTCGGGAGGCTGAGCCAGGAGAATGGCGTAAACTCGGGAGGCGGACCTTGCAGTGAGCTGAGATCCGGCCACTGCACTCCAGCCTGGGCGACAGAGCGAGACTCCGTCTCAAAAAAAAAAAAAAAAGAATACAATAATGAAAAAAGGTACATCAAGTAGGCCGGGCACGGTGGCTCACGCCTTTAATACCAGCACTTTCGGAGGCCGAGGTGGACGGATCACCAGAGGTCAGGAGTTTGAGACCAGCCTGGCCAACATGGTGAAATCCCGACTCTACTAAAAATACAAAAATAAGCCAGGCGTGGTGGTGCACGCCCGTAATCCCAGCTACTCAGGAGGCTGAGGCAGGAGAATCGCTGGAACTTAGGAGGCGGAGGTTGCAGTGAGCCAAAATCACGCCACTGCACTCCAGCCTGGGCAATAGAGCAAGACTCCGTCACAAAAAAAAAAAAAAAAAAAAGATACATCAAGCAAACAGTAATCATAAGACAGTTGGAGTGGCTATATTAACATCAGAAAAGGCGGACATGGAAACACTGGTGATAACATCAAGGGTTACCAGAGATAAAGAGGAATGGTTCATAATGAAAAGGGGGTTAATTCATCAAGAAGACACAATAATCCTAAGTGTATGTGTATAAAAACTGACAGAATTAAAGGGAGAAATGTACAAAGCCACAAATATAGCTAGAGATTTTTACACTTCTCTTTCAGTAACTGACATAACAAGTAGACCAAAAAAAAAAAAGTGAAAACAAGAAGAATCTGATCAAGTCCATCAAGTAACATGGACATGCACAGAACCAAATGAAAAGTCAATTGTTCTAAAACCATTTACTAAATAATTGAATGCGGCATACACTCTTGGTTGCCTGTCTAATTTTCTTTCTCCTCTGCCCTCCTCTTTTCTAATAGAACCTGTTTTCTTTCCCAAAGAATCCACAAGGCACTGGCATGTACTTTCAGAGGGCTGGCCCTAAGCCAGTCATACAGGCAATTCCTAATTGATCAAAGCTAGTCATAGTGGCCCCATTACTTTTGCAAAGAACTAGTTTAGGTAGGACATATGACACAGTTGTGGCCAGCATACCATAAAAAGAATCTCATGGAAGACTTCTGGGAAAGATTTTTTCTTTCCTAAGATAGACCCACAGAAGGGGATTGTCTCTTTTTTCTCTGACATTGTCACAGCTGGATGTAGTACCTGAAATGTACTCAACTTGCCCAGGATGAGAATTACCCAAGAAAAAAGCCAATATACCAAGAAAAGCAAAGAGAAAGGTGAAAATAAATTCCTTGATGGCTCAAATGAGCTAATGCCTAACTTGAGCCTCCCTTCTGGACTTCTGGTTTTGTGAGATAATAAATTTTATTGTGAAAAACTAATCACTCGATCAATGCAGATTTATGTAAAGATATTCATTCAATCACATCATATTTTGCAAGTAAGTTTAGATATTAACAATCCATATAAGAATCTCCAGATCTAGCTAAAAAATAAAAAATAAAAAAATAAAATAGCATAAATAATCCATGGACCCTATAACAATAACTTTATTAAACTTTGTTTTTGTTTTTGAGACAGTCTTGTTTTAATGCCCAGCCTAGAGTACAGTGGCACAATCATAGCTCAATGCAGCCTCCAAATCCTGGGCTCAAGCAGTCCTCCTGACTCAGGCTTCCTGAGTAGCTACGATTACAGGTGCATACCACCACGCCTGGCTAATTTTTGTATTTTTTGTAGAGATGAGGTCATGCTACATTGCCCAGGCTGATGTTGAACTCCTAGCATCAAACAACCCTCCCTCTTTGGCCTCCCAAAGTGCTGGAATTACAGGCATGAACCAATGTACCCAGCCTAAATTTATGAAACATTTAAATGCACAAAAATATATGGGCTACTGTGAATATCACTGAAACCAAGATATTAATCCATATTTGGAAGAGCTGTGGTTTAGGCTACATTGGTAATTTTGAATAAACATGAGATACTCAGAGTTTTTAACATGAGCCCTAGAGAAATATGAAGTTCAAAGAACATTTTTGAAAAAGCCATGTAAGTGAAGGGGAAAGATAATGCATAAATGTTAAAAACATTACCTGTGTTTTGTGTTATACCCATAGATATCAAAGAAAAAAATCAGGTGTAAAATGATATAAAGTTTGAGTATCACTTATCCAAAATGTTTGGGACCAGCAGTGTTTCATATTTTGAATCTTTTCCAGATTTGGGAATATCTCCATAGGACTAACAAGGTATCTCGGGAATGTGACCCAAGTCGAAACATGAAAATCATTTATGTTTCACATAAACCTTATATACAGCCTGAAGATAAACTTTATAAAATATTTTAAATAATTTTGTGCAAGGTTTGTATACACTGAACCATCAGAAAGCAAAGGTGTCACTATCTTGGGCATCCATGTGGACAATCTGCGGTTGTTAGGTATCACCACCATTCCTGACTCTGAACTTGTATGCTACTGATAAGCAATCATTTTCTTACACTTATTTACACGTAAGTATCTAACAGTAAAAAAAATTACATACTGCTGATACAGTTAAAAAATAATTATGTTCAGGGTAACCTAGCAGCACGGTAGTATCACCGGAATACTTGTATCAGCTGTTAAACAAGAGCAAGAACAAATGAAGACAGGCTTTCAGTCTACATCTGATGTTGTGTTTTGATTAAAAGGCTACTGTATCCTGTTTCTGTCTCTGTGTTTGTTTTTAAGTAATAAGAAGCATCAGAAGCAGATGAGAGACCAGGAGACTCTGTCGCCCAGGCTGCAGTGCAGTGGTGCGATCTCCGCTCACTGCAAGCTCCGCCTTTTGGGTTCACGCCATTCTCCTGCCTCAGCCTCCTAAGTATCTGGGACTACAGGCACCCACCACCATGCCCAGCTAATTTTTTGTATTTTGTTTAGTAGAGTTGGGGTTTCACCATGTTAGCCAGGATGGTCTCGATCTCCTGGCCGAGTGATCCACCTGCCTCGCCTCCCAAAGTGCTGGGATTACAGGCATGAGCCACTGCACCTGGCCTCATCTGTCTCATTAACAACAGTTTTTGCTTTAGAATTTTCTCTCTGATTATATAAACTGACATGATTTCTTACTCTGTTATAAATGAACACTGCTCTAGTCCTTCAGTAAGATCATCACACATTTTCACCATGTCATGTATAGGACTTTTTTCTGCAGTGTTAATGTCATCTTCATCATCACTATTATGACCACCTTGATTCAGATCCATTTTGGCTATTTCACTATCAGTCAACTGGAGTAACTGGAGCCTCATTATGATGTTAAAAACTTCTTGCCGGGCGCGGTGGCTCAAGCCTGTAATCCCAGCACTTTGGGAGGCCGAGACGGGCGGATCACGAGGTCAGGAGATCGAGACCATCCTGGCTAACACGGTGAAACCTTGTCTCTACTAAAAATACAAAAAACTAGCCGGGCAACCTGGAGGGCGCCTGTAGTCCCAGCTACTCGGGAGGCTGAGGCAGGAGAATGGCGTGAACCCGGGAGGCGGAGCTTGCAGTGAGCTGAGATCCGGCCACTGCACTCCAGCCCGGGCGACAGAGCAAGACTCCGTCTCAAAAAAAAAAAAAAATTCTTAAATATCCACTTCAGCCACCTTCCAGACAGACTCTGAAGGTATATTTTTTTTTGCAAATATTAGGAGGAGAGGTCAGACATCATTTTTTTCCTAATCTGACATACAAGATCCTTCAAAGTCACTACTTTGATCATCATCACTAAACATAGTCCCAGGTCAGAGGTTGTGCCAGGCATGCACAACTGTGTTTTTAGATACTATGTTCCAAGCATTGGCAACAGCATATATGGCATCCTTCCATTTAAACTCTTGTTGAAAATCTTCCACATTCATGCCTCTGTTCACTGCTGTTAGCATGCTGTTCAAGAAAGCATTTATTTATTATTGTATTTTTAGTTCTGGGATAGATGTGCAGAACATGCAGGTTTGTCACATAGGTATACACATGCCATGGTGCTTTGCTGCACCCAACAACCTGTCATCTACATTAGTTATTTCTCCTAATGCTATGCTTCCCCTTTCCCCTATCCCTCAATAGGTCCCAGTGTTGTGATGTTCCCCTCCCTGTGTCCATGTGTTCTCATTGCTCAACTCCACTTATGAGTGAGAACATGCAGTGTTTGGTTTTCTGTTCCTGTGTTAGTTTGCTGAGAATGATGGCTTCCAGCTTCATCTATGTCCCCGCAAAGGACATGAAATCATCAACTTTTATGGCTGCATAGTATTCCATGGTGTATATGTGCCACACTTTCTTTATCCAGTCTACCACTGATGGGCATTTGGTCTGGTTCCAAGTCTTTGCTATTGTGAACAGGGCTGCAATAAACATACATGTGCATGTGTCTTTATAGAAGAATGATGTACAATCCTTTGGGTATATGCCCAGTAATGGGATTGCTGAGTCAAATGGTATTTCTGGTTCTAGATCCTTGAGGAATCGCCATACCGTCTTCCACAATCATTGAACTAATTTACACTCCCACCAACTGTATAAAAGTGTTCCGATTTCTCCACATTGACTTCCTCTCTTCCTATTTGAATACCCTTTGTTGAATACCCTTTATTTCTTTCTCTTGCCTGATTGCCCTAGCCAGAACTTCCAATACTATATTGACTAGGAGTGGTGAGAGAGGGCATTCTTGTCCTGTGCCGATTTTCAAAGGGAGTGCTTCTAGCTTTTGCCCATTCAGTATCATATTGGCTGTGGGTTTGTCATAAATAGCTCTTATTATTTTGAGATACGTTCCATCAATACCTAGTTTATTGAGAGCTTTTAGCATGAAGCGGTGTTGAATTTTATCAAAGGCCTTTTCTGTATCTATTGAGATAAGCATGTGGTTTTTGTCATTGGTTCTGTCTATGTGATGGATTACGTTTATTGATTTGCATATGTTGAACCAGCCTTGCATCCCAGGGATGAGGCCAGTTTGATTGTGGTGGATAAGCTTTTTGATGTGCTGTTGGATTCAGTTTCCCAGTATTTTATTGAGGATTTTTTCATTGATGTTCATCAGGGATATTGGCCTGAAATTTTCTTTTTGTTGTGTCTCTGCTGGGTTTTGGTATCAGAATGATGCTGGCCTCATAAAATGAGTTACAAAGGAGTCTCTCTTTTTCTATTGTTTGGAATAGCTTCAGAAGGAATGGTACCAGCTCCTCTTTGTACCTCTGGTAGAATTTGGCTGCAAATCTGTCTGGTCCTGGGCTTTTTTTGGATGGTAGGCTATTAATTACTGCCTCAGTTTCACAACTTGTTATTGGTCTATTCAGGGATTTGACTTCTTCCTGGTTTAGTCTTGGGAGGGTGTATGTGTCCAGGAATTTATCCATTTCTTCTAGTTTTTTTTTTTTTTTTTTTTTTTTTTGAGACAGAGTTTCGCTCTTGTTACCCAGGCTGGAGTGCAATGGCGCAGTCTCCACAACCTCCACCTCCCAGGTTCAAGCAATTTTCCTGCCTCAGCCTCCTGAGTAGCAGGGATTACAGGCATGTGCCACCATGCCTGGCTAAATTTTTGTATTTTTAGTAGAGATGGGGTTTCTCCATGTTGGTCAGGCTGGTCTCAAACTCCTGACCTCAGGTGATCCACCCGTCTTGGCCTCCCAAAATGCTGGGATTACAGGCATGAGCCACCACGCCTGGCCTTCTTCTAGATTTTCTAGTTTATTTGCGTAGAGGTGTTTATAGTATTCTCTGATAGTAGCTTGTATTTCTGTGGGATCAGTGGTAATATCCTCTTTATCATTTTTTATTGTGTCTATTTGATTCTTCTCTCTTTTCTTCTTTATTAGTCTGGCTAGTTGTCTTTCTATCTTGTTAATCTTTTCAAAACAGCAGCTCCTGGATTCATTGATTTTTTCAAGGGTTTTTTGTGTCTCTATCTCCTTCAGTTCTCCTCTTAGTTATTTCTTGACTTCTGCTAGCTTTTGAATTTGTTTGCTCTTGCTTCTCTAGTTCTCTTAATTGTGATGTTAGGGTGTCAATTTTAGATCTTTCCTGCTTTCTCCTGTGGACATTTAGTGCTACAAATTTCCCTCTAAACACTGCTTTAGCTGTGTCCCAGAGATTCTGGTACGTTGTGTCTTTGTTCTCACTGGTTTCAAAGAACTTATTTATTTCTGCCTCAATTTTGTTATTTACCCAGTAGTCACTCAGGAGCAGGTTGTTCAGTTTCCATGTAGTTGTGTGGGTTTGAGTGAGTTTCTTAATCCTGAGTTATAATTTGATTGCACTGTGGTCTGAGAGACTGTTATGATTTTTGTTCTTTTGCATTTGCTGAGAAGTGTTTTACTTCCAATTATGTGGTCAATTTTAAAATGAGTGTGATGTGATGCTGAGAAGAATGTATATTCTGTTGATTTGGGGTGGAGAGTTCTGTAGATGTCTATTAGGTCCACTTGGTCCAACGCTGAGTTCAAGTCCTGAATATCCTTGTTAATTTTTTGTCTTGTTGATCTGTCTAATATTGACAGTGGGGTGTTAAAGTCTCCCACTATTATTGTGTGGGAGTCTGTCTCTTTGTAGGTCTCTAAGATCTTGCTTTATTAATCTGGGTGCTCCTGTATTGGGTGCATATATATTTAGGATAGTTAGCTCTTCTTGTTGCATTGATCCCTTTACCATCATGTAATGTCCTTATTTGTCTTTTGTGATCTTTGTTGGTTTAAAGTCTGTTTTATCAGAGACTAAGATTGTAATCCTTGCTTTTTTTTTTTTTTTGCTTTCCATTTGTTTGGTAACTATTCCTTCATCCCTTTATTTTGAGCCTATGTGTATCCTTCACATGGGATGGGTCTCCTGAATACAGCACACTGATCAGTCTTGACTCTTTATCCAATTTACTAGTCTATGTTTTTCACTTGGGGCATTTAGCCTGTTTACATTTAAGGTTAATATTGTTATGTGTGAATCTGATCCTGTCATTATGATGCCAGGTGGTTATTTTGTCCGTTAGTTGATACAGTTTCTTCATAGTGTCAATGGTCTTTACAATTTGGTATGTTTTTCCAGTGGCTGGTACTGGTTTTTCCTTCCATATTTGGTGCTTCCTTCAGGAGTTCTTGTAAGGCAGGCCTGGCAGTGACAAAATCTCTCAGCATTTGCTTGTCTGTGAAGGATTTTATTTCTCCTTCGCTAATGAAGCTTAGTCTAGCTGGATATGAAATTCTGGGTTGAAAATTCTTTTAAGAATGTTAAATTTTGGCCCCCACTCTCTTCTGGCTTGTAAGGTTTCTGCAGAGAGATCCGCTGTTTGTCTGATGGGCTTCCCTTTGTGGGTAACCCTACCTTTCGCTCTGACTGCCCTTAACATTTTTTCTTTCATTTCAACCTTGGTAAATCTGACGATTATGTGTCTTGGGGTTGCTCTTCTCGAGGAGTATCTTTGTGGTGTTCTCTGTATTTCCTGAATTTGAATGTTGGCCTGTCTTGCTAGGTTGGGGAAGTTCTCCTGGAAAATACTCTTCAAGTGTTCTCCAACTTGGTTCCATTCTCCCCGTCACTTTCAGGTACACCAATCAAATGTAGGTCTGGTCTTTTCACATAGTCCCATATTTCTTGGAGGCTTTGTTCATTCATCTTTTTTCTCTAATCTTGTCTTCACGCTTCATTTCATTAAGTTGATCTTCAATCTCTGATATCCTTTCTCCTGGTTGATTGATTCGGCTATTGATACTTGTGTATGCTTCACAAAGTTCTCGTGCTGTGTTTTTCAGCTCCATCAGGTCATTTATGTTTTTCTCTAAACTGATTATTCTAATTAGAAATTCCCCTAACATTTTTTCACGGTTCTTAGCTTCCTCGCATTGGGTTAGAACATGCTCCTTTAGCTCAGAGAGGTTTGTTAATACCCACCTTCTGAAGCCTACTTCTGTCAATTCGTCAAACTCATTCTCCGTCCAGTTTTGTTCCTTTGCTGGTGAGGAGTTGTGATCCTTTGGAGGAAAAGAGGCGTTCTGGTTTTTGGAATTTTCAGCCTTTCTGTGCTGGTTTTTCCTCATCTTCATGGATTTATCCACCTTTGGTCTTTGATGTTGGTGACCTTTAGATGGGGTTTCTGTGTGGACGTCCTTTTTGTTGATATTGATGCTATTCCTTTCTGTTTGTTAGTTTTTCTGCTAACACCCAGACCCCTCTGCTGCAGGTCTGCTGGAGTTTGCTGGAGGTACACTCCAGACCCTGTTTGCCTGGGTATCACCAGCGGAGGCTGCAGAATAGCAAAGATCGCTGCCTGTTCCTTCCCCTGGAGGCTTTGTCCCAGAGGGGCACCTGCCAGATGCCAGCCAGAGCTCTCCTGTATGAGGTGTCTATCAACCCCTGCTGCGAGGTTTCTCCCAGTTAGGAGGCACGGAGGTCAGGGACCCACTTGAGGAGGCAGTCTGTCCCTTAGCAGAGCTCGAGTGTTCTGCTGGGAGATCTGCTGCTCTCTTCAGACCTGGTAAGCAGGAACGTTTAAGTCTGCTGAAGCTGCGCCCACAGCGGCCCCTTCCCCCAGGTGCTCTGTTCCAGGGAGATGGGAGTTTTACCTATAAGCCCCTGACTGGGGCTGCTGCCTTTCTTTCAGAGATGCCCTGCCCACAGAGGAGGAATCTAGACAGGCAGTCTGGCTACAGCGGCTTTGACGAGCTGCAGTGGGCTCCGCCCAGTTCGAACTTCCCTGTGGCTTTCTTTACACTCTGAGGGGAAAAACCACCTACTCAAGCCTAAGTAATGGTGGCCACCCCTCCCCTCACCAAGCTCCAGCGACCCAGGTTGACTTCAGACTGCTGTGCTGGCAGCGAGAATTTCAAGCCAGTGGATCTTAGCTTGCTGGGTTCCATGGGATTGGGATCCGCTGAGCTAGCCCACTCGGCTCCCTGGCTTCAGCCCCCTTTCCAGGGGAGTGAAGGGTTCTGTCTCGCTGGTGTTCCAGGTGCCACTGAGGTATGAAAAACAAAACAAAACAAAACTCCTGGCTGGGCGTGGTGACTCACACCTGTAATCCCAGCACTTTGGGAGGCCGAGGTGGGTGGATCACAAGGTCAGGAGATCGAGACCATCCTGGCTAGCATGATGAAACCCCATGTCTACTAAAAATACAAAAAATTAGCCGGGCATGGTGGCAGGTGCCTGTAGTCCCAGCTACTCCAGAGGCTGAGGGAGGAGAATGGCATGAACCTGGGAGGCGGAGCTTGCAGTGAGCTGAGATGGCACCACTGCACACCAGTCTGGGCAACAGAGCAAGACTCCGTCCAAAAAACAAAAAACAAACAAAGAAAAACTCCTAAAGCTAGCTTGCTGTCTGCCCAAACAGCTGCCCAGTTTTGTGCTTGAAACCCAGGGCCCTGGGTGGTATAGGCACCCGAAGGAATCTCCTGGTCTGTGGGTTGCAAAGACCACGGGAAAAGCATAGTATGTGGGCCTGAATGCACCATCCCTCACAGCAGGGTCCCTCACGACTTCCCTTGGCTAGACGAGGGAGTTCCCCAACCCCTTGCGCTTCCTGGGTGAGGTAACACCTCACTTTGCTTTGGCTAACCCTCCATGGGGTGCATCCACTGTCTTTCCAATCCCAATGAGATGAGCCAGGTACCTCAGTTGGAAATGCAGAAATCATCTGCCTTCTGTGTTGATCTCGCTGGGAGCTGCAGACCACAGCTGTTCCTATTCAGCTATCTTGCCACCACTGCCCCAGGAAAGCATTTTTATGTAACTCTTCATTGGTCTAAGGCTACCTTGGCTGCATGGCTGAATTAATAAAGTCACACTGGGGGAAAGTACATGGCATAAACATTATTTTTGAGGAGAATTTCAACTGGAAGATGAGAACAGTCATCAAGAAATAAAATCTTGCCATTGTTGCACAGTCCAGCTGCCCTGCAATGAACACAAGCTGCTGGTACAAGATGTTTGGAAACCAATCAGAAAAGATATCCCCAGTAATACATGCTTTTTTGTTACCATAATAACAGACTGGTAAGAAATTCACTCCTTAAAAACAGCAAGAATGCAAGCTTTTGCCCATCACAGCATTTATGAGTGCCTCCTACATTACCACATCCCATCCCAGTTATTCTGTCCTTGGCATCCTTAATACCTGTATTGGCTGTCTCATCAGCTGTAGTCAGTATCTTTCTGGGGCATTAACACCAAAACAGTGATGTTTCATCAGCATTATTGACTTGTTCTGGCATAAGATAGTAATCAGCGGTGACTATGGCAAACTTGTCAATGAACTTCTTGCTGCTTTGTTATCAAAAAATGCTTTATCACCACAAAGTTTTAAAACTGTAATGCCGCATCTCTTCTTAAATTTCTGCAACTGGCCTGTTGAATATGCACAGCTTCCTTCAATTTTTAGTTAATCATGATAGATCTCTGCTTATGTCATGATCAGTATTACCATTAAGTGACATAAGTTCACTACAATGCTGATGGATCCACTCTTTCAATACGTGATCGAGATCTTCATTTTTAGCTTTATGCAGCGTATTTCTATTTTTCATTAACTTCTGTTCATCATTTCAGCACAGAATTTCAATAGCTTATCCTTTTGTTTTTTCAGGTCACATATGGTAGTCATTCCAACACCATACTCTTCTGCAACACACTGCACACTTAACACCACTGTCCAGTTTCTCCAACAGCTTGTCTTTCTGTGCTATAGATAAACTTAAGTGCTTCCTCGTTTCCTTGTCACTATTACTCCTCAGAGGTATCTGCAGGCCTTTTTGACATTTTCAACATCTTTACACCACAGAACAGAAAATAAGCAAAAAAACCATGGTAAGTGATGCACATAGGTCTTGGCCCCATGTGGAGCATTGCGGGGAACCTGTTATTGGCACATCTAGCCTGCATACACGCCATTTTATTACCCGCTGTGGGAGTGCTTGTGTCAGGGGAATTTGGGTGTGCAAGGAAAAGATATATTACTGCTACAGAAGGCAGAAGGAGTCTTTTTTCCCTTGGGAATACTGAATAAACTGTGTGGTGTGCACCTGTGTTTTGATTGCAATTTACCACATGAAGTCAGGTGTGGAATTGTCCACTTGTGGCATCAGTTGGCACTCAGAAAGCTTCAGATTTTAGAGCATTTCAGATTTCAGATTTTCAGATTCAGGATGATGCAACTGTACTGATTAAGCAGTATGCTACTCAATTTTTTTTAATCGCCAAAATTATTCCCTCCGCCCTATTTTTTTTTAAACAAGAAGAATAAGGACTTAATAGTGGCCAGATACTAATGAAATATTCTGAAAGGGTATAGTTCATGGGGATAAAATACAGCATTTAGTAAACTCTACAAAAAAATTCCAGTTCTTCTATTTGGTAATCCTGCTCCTTCCTGAGTGCTGGTTCTAAGAAAAGGGAAGGCTCAACTAAATTCACAAGGATGTTAACTATAGTTAAATCTAGAATATCAAATCCTGGAAACACACTAGATACCCAACAATAAGGGAATAATTTAATAAATTATTATGTATTATATAATAAATTTAATAAATTATGCAATAATAAAAATATTAAACAGCCCTGAAAATAATTAGGATATTTATAGAGAAATAGAATAATGTTAATGAAGCAACGATATATGATGAAAGCATGCTACCAAATAGAATATGAACTTTTAATTCCAAATATGTAAAAATTATTATTCACAGCCAGGTGCGGTGGCTCACGCCTATAATTCCAGCACTTTGGGAGGCTGAAGCGGGTGGCTCATGGGGACAGAATAACTGTTGGAAGAAGTCACAGATAAACAGACTTCTCAGAACATACCTGATTTTGTGGATTTGATTTTGGAACTACATAAATATGTCATATAACTATAAATAAAATTTTGTGAAAATTTTCAAAATGACAATCTAAAAAAAAAAAAAAACCCAGAAACAAATTAAACTATAATGCTTGACTACAGAGAAAAGAATTATTTCAAGTGACTTTTAAATACAGTAATTTGACTGTATATCCTTACAATACCCTTAAAAATGAAATAACTACAATAAAAATTTATGTTCAATAATCATATTGGTTCTATTATTCTGAAACTATTATGTATTATACATTAAAGGTATAATTTTATTAATCATTAGAAATCAGGATTTTCTAGTTCCTAAAGATTCTTCCTATATCATCAGAAGAAAAAAGATACAAACATACAAATAGAAAAAGTTAAAACCCATAATTATAAATTGGAATTAGTAATATCAGCATGAACTGATGATATATTTCCTCTCAAACAAAAAAGAACTCTAGCTCTGTCCACCAATAAAATGCAGAAACAATGACCAATGCAGTAGTAATGAACACCCCCACAATGCCCAGATTGTGGTATCTAAACACCATTTTTCACTAAGAAACCAGGACTCCCTGAAAAAATGTCTAATTTCAAGTCTAGGGGAGAAAATGTACAAGATGAACCTGGAACATCTCAACATACCATGAAACAAGGACACTATTAAAGACTAATGGAGTTGTGTCAAAAGAATTTAGAAACCAACTTAAAGAGGCTCCCACTGCAAAGGATGGAACAAGGTGAGCACCAGAAGGAAGATCTGCAATGTATTGATAGACACCAAAAATCTTAATAATGTGGGGAGTTAAAATCTTATTGGCCGATGAACCAATTCATCTGAAAACATACAAATAAAGAGAAATAATCAGGCATGTATCCTGCTTTTCCCATATGAATTGTACCTTAGGGTAAGCAATAATAATAAAGGAAAGTGTGCAGTGGCTGGATCTCAGTTTTCTTCAAAATTCCATATAGCAACTGTGACAGAATTGTGAAACAGCACTCACCTTGTGCTACTGTTGACATGACCACAGATGGTGTAGAGGACACCACAGCTGTTACTGCAACTGTATTAGGAATAGGTGATGGTGTAGAACTGCTGCTGCCACTGCTGCTATTACTGACCAGAGAGGACTGTGAAGCAGTTATAACAACTGGAGGCTTCTGGGTTGTAGAAGCAATGACTGACGTTGGTACAAGCTTAGTGACTGCTGCATAGTTATGGGATTTGGAGAGAATGTTGGGCACGAAGGTTGAGCTTGGTGATGTGGTGACTATAATAACCTAAGGAATAAAAAATAAGTTATTTTTATGTACCTACTATACTACGAATGTATCTACACTCACAGTTAGCTACATACAATTCAAAAATAGCTTATGAAAAATGAAGAAGCAATTCAACAGAGAAGAATATACAACTAAAAATATATTAAAAATTTCCTTTACTAGTAACAATCAAAATGTACTTAAAAGCAACAATTTTACAAATCAAATATTTTAAAAGATAACATCAATGCTGTGTAAGATACAGCAAAGTAGACAATTCAGCATACTACTTAGGGAGTCTAAACTGGCACACTCTTTCTAGAAAGTAATTTAAACATTCATTCATTTATAAATATTTATTGAGCGCCTACTATGTGCCAGGCATGGTCCTAGACGCTGGAGAATAGAAGAATGAACAAAAGAAACAAAGTTCATACCTTCAAGTAGCTTACATTTTAGTAGTGGGAGAGAAATAAACAGAAAACTAAGTATATGTCACGTAGAGACAAACGGAAGAGACAAAAAAGTATGGTAGGAGAATAAAGAATGATGGGAGCACTGTATGATTTTTTTAAATAATGTATTCAATAAAGACCTCTCAGTAAGGTGACATATGAGCAGAAACCAGAAGGAAGTAGGGATATGAACCATGGTGCTACCCAGAAGACCATCCATCGGCACAGGGAGCAGCAAATACAATGGCCCAAAAGCAGAAGCAAGCTTGGTATGTTCAAGAAACTTCAAAGATCTAGTGAACAGGATACAAATGTATAGGGTACAAAGTAGTAGTAGACAACTGCAGAGAAGTAATGGAGGACTAAACCATTTAAGAGCATGTTGACAGTATTATACCCTTTATGTGATGTGATGAAAAAGGTACTTTCTTTCTGAGGTCTTCTGTCCAAAAGCCCATAATCATAGTCTAATCATGAGAAGAACATTAGACAAATTCTAATAGTTGGAGTATCTACAAGATACTTGACCAGTACTCCTCAAAACTGTCAAGGTCATCAATAAAAAGGAAAGTCTGAGAAACTTTCACAGTAAAGAGGAATCAAGAGGAGCCTAAGGAGAAACAACAACTAAATATAATATGGTATCCTAGAACAGAAAAAGACAATAGGTAAAAAACAAGGAAATATGAATAAACCATGGACTTAATTTTAACATCAATGCATTAATACTGTTCATTAGCTATAACAATGTATCACACCAATGTAAAATGTTCAGAATAAAGGGGACTTCTCAGGAAGTGGGTAAAAAACAAAACGAAACAAAGAGAACAAGAAAACTAGGTGCGGAATATATGAGAACTCTCTGTACTATCTTCTCAATTTTTCTGTAAATCTACAACTGTTTTAAAAAATAAAGTCCATTTTTTTAAAAATCATTACCTGTTAGGTAAAAAGTACAGTACGGCAATGAAGGGAGACAAATTAAGAAGCTCCTGTAACAAACCAGGCAGGGATGATGGTGACCAAAGTATCTGTGGCGGAAGGAGGTAAAAAGTGAACAGATTCTGAATACACTGCAAAGGTAAAGCCAAGAGGATTTGCTTGTATGTTGAAATGAAGAATGGAGAAAAAGAGAGGCAGGAAAGAGATGTCAAGGTTTTGCCAGTATAACTGGAAAACTGTAGATGATTTAGTGACAAATCATTCCAGACAGAGAGAATAGTATGAAGGAAAGGACCTAATGTCAGAAGTAGCTTGATAAATTTAAAAACAGAAAGGAAGGCAGTGTAGCAAAAAGCACATAGGGCAAAGAGGAATTGGAAAAGCAAGCAGAGGCTACATTAAATGCAGAATTTAGATTTTTATACTAAGTATAATAGAAAGTCACAGAAGATTTTAAGTAGGAAGGAAAACAAAATTTGATGTATGTTTTAAAAGATCACTCTAGCTGCTACATGATAAGAGGCAAGAGGGGAAACAGTGAGACCAGTTAAACTATTGCATCAGACCAAGCAAAAAATGATAGAGGCTGCTTGCACTGGACTGTTAGTAGTAGAAATAAAGAGAAGAGATCAGAGTCAGATTATTTTGAAAAGTAGAGAGAATAGGATTTGTTGATGAATGGAAATGGCAGTGTTAAGGAAGAGAACAGAATCAAGAATAGCCCCTAGGGCTAATATGTATCAGCTTATTTAAATCTCCCAACAATTCTATGACACATGTACTATTATTATCCCCATTTTACAAATGAGAACACAAAAATTATTTAGAAGTCTGTAGTATCACATTTTTATTCTGGGGTGGTAGAGTAAAACCCAAAACAGAGCAGATTATCTACTTCCTCTTTAAATGACATTATTTGTACCTACCTAGAAAAGAAAAACTGTTTTGAAAAATCTAAAGAATTTAAGGGAAAATTCTTTTGCATTTTTATATCACTTCTAAAGAAGGCCGGAAGTTAGTCAGTCAAAATTTACTAAATATGTCTGTACTCAGGACCTACATCTCAAAGAAGCTCTGACCATAACATTATTATTATACACTTTGGGTGTTACAGAGAATTACAAAATATAAGTACTTATCCAGTGTTACAGAGAATTACAAGATATAAGTACTTGTCCATTACTTTAAGGAGTTTGTTAGTTAATTATTTGAGGCATCAAGAAAGATACATAAGATCAGCAAACACCTGTATAGAGTCAACCAGCATATTTATAGATAGACTTGATCAGCAAACACCTATATAGCATTATTAGAAAACAACAATCAACCATGATACCAACTGAGAAATAGACCAATATGGTAAAAAGACCACAAGTTTAGGAGTCAAATGAACCTGAACTTAGATCCTGCCTCTGCCACTTAAAAATGGCAGGCCCCTGGACATGTTGGAATCTCTGCACTCTGATTTTCATCTATAAAATGGGGATAATAATACCTACCTTGCAAAGTCATTACAAGGATTAAAAGATATAATGATGTTAAGCATCTGACATAGTGCTAGGCACATAGCAGGTGGTCAATATTTGGCAGTCAACAAATGGTACTTAGTAGCTTATTACTACTACTTAATAAATGTGAAAAGGATATCAGTAAAGGCATTATACATCAAATCAATCTGAAAATGTATTTCAATATACTTTGTTTCACTTAAAACTTTTCTTATTTTTTCCCCAAATTCTGATACCTCTGAGAATCCAAAGAATTCACAGCTGCTGCCACACCCAAACCATTAGAGTAGCAATGGCAATTAGGGTTCACTTTTGCCAGTTCTGAACTAATTGTAGTAGCCTCCTGGAGCACAATGCTTATAAGGACTCTGAGGCACAGATAAGAATTCACCAACGCTTAGCAGGAAAGTATGCCACAGTTAATTAGCAATGTCTGTCATGGGCAAGGGCAAGGGAAGCATTCACACTTGTACCAAATATTTGCAATTTCAGAATTAGAGTATACAGGTAGGCTTTAACATTAAGACAAAACTTCAGCAAAATGAATCTAGAGTCTTTAAGAGCATATTTTAGATTACAGATACAAATGATAAAATCTATTTTGAGATTTCAGTCTGCAAGATGATTTCTGATCTGAAAAGAAGTTATCCTTCATTAGAGATCCACCTTGGAGGAAACCTACTTGCACTTTAAAGTTACTCATTACAACAGGGGGAAGTATAGGGGTTTAAAACCAAGTGAACCAAACAGTGTTTATTCAGGCCATAATTCAAATTACTGACCTTCTAGCACTCACAAAAACTCCTTAAGAGTGCTGGGACTTGCACCCTAAGGACAAAATGAAAAATATCAATCAAGCACATGAAGGCATAAAGCTAAATTCTGCTGCTTTGATATATAAGTGCTGCATCAATGTTATATTTAAAATGAAGGCACCACATTAACACAGGTGGAAATGTGTCTACCCTGAAAATATATTACCTATTTGAATTTGAATAAAGTCCACAAATTCATAAATAATTATACTTAACATAAAAATCACTTCACCTACAATAATTCCTAAGTTGCCTTATACAGGATTTGTGACAAATCCAAGGTGAATGCAATAATGGCGACAGCCTTGGATAGATTTCAGAAAAATCCAATTACCCAAGCAAGAGGAAAACATAAAACTCTAAGAACATTTATTAGTCCTACCCATATCGGCTTGTCCATAAAATGATAAAAGTAATGGCATTGAGTACACATGAAGTAAAAGAGTACAGTTTTACATCTGGAACATAGTAGGTGCTCAATAAATATTTGTGGAATGAATGAGTCTTATTTTTAATTTAATTTGTTTTAAACATTTGTTTTTTTAACCACAGTAAGACAAATCTAAGGTTCTGAACCTGAACTCTCATGGTACGGCTCATATATAACTTGGGAGATAAATATGCCCTCTTATAAATATCACAAGTCTGAAAACCTCAACTATCCATTCTCAATTGAAAATTCAGAAGAAAAAAAATAAAAATAAATATATGGTAAAGTCAATGAACTTAAAAAAAGTTCACAAACTTCACTGAGCCCTCATCTACTACATGTATTTTTAGCTTAGTCTACCAAAGAAGACTGAAAAGTTAATAGTATTAGGTGACATTTACTGCACACTCACTGTATGTACTATGTTAAGTATTTTCTTTTTTTATTTTCTTTTTTTTGAGATGGAGTTTCACTCCTGTTTCCCAGGCTGGAGTGCGATGACATGATCTCGGCTTACTGCAACCTCTGTCTCCCGGGTTCAAGCAATTCTCCTGCCTCAGCCTCCCGAGTAGCTGGGATTACAGGCATGCGCCCCCATGCCCAGCTAATTTTGTATTTTTAGTAGGAACGGAGTTTCTCCATGTTGATCCGGCTGGTCTCGAACTCCCACCCTCAGGTGATCCGCCTGCCTCGGCCTCCCAAAGTGCTGGGATTACAGGTGTGAGCCACCACACCTGGCCTATGATCATCTTTATTTTATAAAGAAACAGGCTCAAGGGCGGTAGCTAAGCCAGTATTGGAACCAGATACATCTATTCGTTCATTAATTAATTTACTCATTCAACAAACATTAATTAGCACTTACTATGTGCCAGGTACTATTCTAAATACTAGGAAATACATTGAAGAATAAGACAAAGTCTCTACCCTTAGCAGCTTATAGTCCCTGGGAGAAATAGAAGATAAACAACTTTGCAATATAATATCAACTAGTTATAAGTATAATGAATAACAATAAAACAGAGCATGGGAATAGAAGGATATGGATGGGAGGTAGGTAGTCTTTTAGCTATTGCTTTGCTTTACTATTTCTCAAATACCAAATTAAAAGGGTAGACAAGAAGCAGGGAAGAGAGAAGAATTACTGAGAAAATAAGATCCAGCAACAAAGGCAGTAAAAACATTTAAGTAAGCAGACTTAAAAATTCAGGGTACAGCAGAATGATGCCACCTAATACAGGGCCAGCTTAGAAAGCAATAACTATAATAGCATATAAAAAGTGACATTCAGAAAGATTGTCTTGGAGTCATCAAATAAAAATGTAAAAATTATCTTCAGTATAAAACTTAAGAAGTCATCAAAAATAGTTAATTTCTATATATGAAGGGATATGCTTCAATGAAGTGATGAATTCATTTATTTGGAACAGCTATTAATCAACAGTGTAAATAAACAAACCTCTATATTACATAAAATACCTGCAAGGGAAGGAACCAACAATTGTTGAATACATACCTTATATTGCTCTTTAAATATCCAATCTCATTTAATCCTTGCAATAACGTCCTAAGATGACATCATTCTCATCTCATAAATGAGTGAACAGATTCAGAAAGACTAATTTATTTAGGTCATACTAGAAGAGCTAGGGTTCCAACCCAGGACTCCTGACTCTAAACATTTTTGTTTGATTCTAATACCATAATCCCTCATCTTCAGACTGAAAATAGAATTACATCCCACAGATCAGCTCATTATCATTTCTAGTTACCAAGAAAATAATGATAATTTTTAATATATTATATAATGACATCTTTGCAGGAAACTTGAGGAGGTTCTTTAAGGGGAAGTTATCACAGGAATAAAGATTCAAAGGTTGAAAGACCACACAATTTACCTAAACTTCTTCCCCAAAATCCCTCTAAAATAGCAAGAAGGGATTGTTTTTTAAAAAGGGAAAAGGCACATAAACCTGTAAGGTCAAAACAAAAAGGAGACAACAGCTATATAGTTTGGAAACTGAAAAACAGACAAATAGGAATGGATTAAGCATATCCAAGAAAGTAAAAACCTAACGCAGTAAACAATAACAAAAAATAAGGCAACCTGCATTTGTGAGCCCCAGAAAGACTCAGGAATTGAGAACACCAGATACTTCTGAAGTGGGGATAAACGTGCAACTAAAGAGAGGAAAATTAGTTGAAAATCTATTTAAGAACCATTTAGATCCCTAGTTATTCTCTCCCATCCTAAGGAAGGCTAAGAATTTAGTGTCATGAGGGAAATTGACAAAGAAATCTAATGACATCAGGCACAGCTGAGAGGCCAGGTACTATGCTAAAAACAGAGGAGTTAAGTGAAGTATATATATCATGAATGGTGAGCCCACCCAGCCCTTTCCCTCCATTTAACCCCGAAACAAAACACTGCCACCCAGGCTTATATTACTCAAGGTAGGAAACTGGGATATTTCTGAGCAATCTACCAGTCCAAACAAAAGCCCTAAAGACAGTGACAAATGGTGGAGGTAAAGGGGTAGTGGATGTTCCTGAACAAAATAGTCCAGTTGGGTCAATTTATGATGAAAGTCACCAGTCAGCATGTCCCACCCATACACACAGAGCTTTCTGTCACCTTTTTAGTGCCTATTTTCATTTGTAAGCAGACAGCCAGACACTTAAGAAAACTAAATAAAAGAGATCAAAACAAATAGATAAAAGGAACTTACAGAGAGAACATGAAAGAAGAAAACATTTAAAAAATTGTCATGAATCTCATTAGGTAAGAAAATACAATGCTTCTATGAAAGAGCGGGATGCTTTTTTTTCTAAAGGAACTTTCAGAGAAAAAGAGTTACTAGAAATTTAAAGTATGAGAGCAAAAATGAAAAATTATATAAATGTAGTGAAAAATAAAATTAAATGATAAAGAAAATAAAAATACTGAGCATTTACTATGTGCAAGGCTCTAACAATTTTTCATATACTATTTCATGTATTTACACCCAAAAGTCCTATAAAATAAATACATTGTTTTCTCTGTTTTATAGATGAGAAAACTCAGGTAGAGAGTTTGGTTTTCCTACAGTCCAATAGCTAGTAAGTGGCAAAAGCTGGGATCTGAATCCAGGAAGTTCAATTCCAAAATATAGGCTTTTAACCATTGTATGAGAGTAGGAAAACAATGCAAACAAATGGAAAATGGCAATGAGAAAGATAAATGGATCAATCCAGTCAGTTCAATAGGCAAGTAACAGGTGATCCAAAAAGAGAAAAAAGAGACAAACCAAATAAATAACTCAAGAAATGTATCAGAATTGAAAGACATAAATATTCAGAATAAAAGGGCCCACTGAGTATACAACCTAATGGATGAAATAAAGACCCACACCAAGGAACTTTACCTTGAAATTTCAGAATTCCGAAAGTTATTGAAAGTTTGTAAAGAGAAAAACAGGATCTGAAATTAGAATGGCACTGGACTTCCCAAAATCAATAATGGAAGCTGGAAGCCAACAGAGCAACAACACCTTCAAAAATTGACAGGGAAAATGACCTACAACCTAGAATACTTTTCCTAGTTAAACCATAAAAAAAGTGGGAAGGTAGAATAAAGAAATTTGCAGTCTACCATGCAAGGCCCCCAAAAATTTACTTTCCATCCACCCATACACCAGGTAGCTACTGGAGGATATGCTCTAGCAAAATGAGCAAAGAAACTAATAAAGAAGATCAGAATGATGGTTAAGGAGAGATCCCAGAAATATAGGTGTGCAACAAGCCTAGAGAGCCATTATGGTCCATCCAGATCAGTGTGGGAAGACAGAGGGGTCTAATAACATGAAACTGACAAAATACTAATGACTTCAACATATTTAGATAAGAGTTTAAGAATGAATTAATAATAGCATACAAAGAATTTAAAAAGAAGATAACAAAAGTTATTCACTTAATTATATCCTTCCTTTCTTCTATGAAACACCTGACAACTTTACTATTTTGGCAAATTAAAATCTGAGTTCCTACAGGGAAGGTCATACAAATAAAGGTTAAAATTGTTTTTCTATTTAAATTTTTTTCCAAATAGGATTACAATGATAAAACAGAGCACAATTCTTAGAAGAGATCGGCTAGCTGTGTCATATTAGGCAAGTCATTTAACATTGCAAAGCCTCATCTGCAAAAGTGAAATAATAATACCTATCCCAAAGCCTTAGCTGGAGAATTAAACAAAGTAAAAGATGTGAACATCCCCAGCATAATGCCAAGCACATAGTAAGCACTCAGTGCATGTTTATTAAATCTGAATCATACTATCTGAAAGAAACAATTGGCAGGCAGAGACTCCCTCCACTACATACCTTCTGTGTTGTTGTGTTTGTTGTCTGTGTTGACGGTTTAGTGAAGGTTATTTTCACAGGAGACATGTGGGGTGGTAAGGAGTTGGCAATGCTCTGCATGATGTTGCTCATCTTGGGACTACCACTCACAGGCACAGTGATCGTCTTTGAGACTGGAACAACGGCCTTTGGAACTTCCTTTAGAACAACAGGAGAGGAGCTGGAAGAGTTTGTTCGCCTTCGTTTTCTGGGTTTTTCATCTTCATCTGAACAGCTTACACCTGAAGGGCAACGACAATACTGCTATATGTATACCAAACTAATCTTGCATTTTACACTTTATTTTTAAAATCTTTATATCGTCCTTGACCTCTCTCTGTCTTAAGCCGTTAGCCAATAAGTTCTATCAATCCTCCCTCAGAAAAGTGGTCTCTGAATGCCTTCCCTCCTTTCCTTTAAGACAAAGTCTCACTCTGTCGCCCAGGCTAGAGTGCAGTGGCGTGATCTCAGCTCACTGCAACCTCTGCTTCCCATGTACAAGTGAATCTCCTGTCTCAGCCTTCCAAGTAGCTGGGATTACATGCACCCGCCACCATGGTCAGCTAATTTTTGTATTTTCAGTAGAGACAGGGTTTCACCATGTTGGCCCAGGCTGGTCTTGAACTCCTGACTTCAGGTGATCCGCCCTCCTCGGCCTCCCAAAGTGCTGAGATTACAGGCGTGAGCCACTGTACCTGGCCTTCCCTCCTTTCTTTAAACCTATGGCCACGTCAGGCCTTCTTATCTCCTGCCTGTATCTTGGCAACAATCACCTACAAGATGTCCATGCTTCCAGTCTGTCCACTTCTATCTACCCTCAATCCTACTACTAGTTACAAAATTTCACATCTAATCATTCCTATGCACTGCCTAAAATCCTTTAGTAGTTTTTTTTTTTTTTTTTTTTTGAGATGGAGTCTCGCTCTGTCGACCAGGCTGGAGTGCAGTGGCCAGATCTCAGCTCACTGCAAGCTCCGCCTCCCAGGTTTACACCATTCTCCTGCCTCAGCCTCCCGAGTAGCTGGGATTACAGGCGCTCGCCACCTCGCCCAGCTAGTTTTTTGTATTTTTTTTTTTTAGTAGAGACGGGGTTTCACTGTGTTAGCCAGGATGGTCTCAATCTCCTGACCTCGTGATCCGCCCGTCTCGGCCTCCCAAAGTGCTGGGATTACAGGCTTGAGCTACCACGCCCAGCCCCTTTAGTAGTTTTTATCTCCCTACAAGATGAGGCACAAAATCATTACCATATCATTCAAGACTCCATATCTTTCCAAGAACACAATACCTGTTACATCCAACCCCATGTACCCCTATTAATCTTGGGATTCTGAACTGCTCACCATTCCCCAAAGCCACCTTAATCACATTCTATCCATCTCTGAGTATCCATATACTATTGTTCCTTGGGGAATACCACCTACCATCAATGACCTCTTCATCATTCTGCAATCATCATCCTACAAGCCATCTCCTTAGTGAAGCTTTCCCTTATTCCTCTAAGCAAAGCTAATCCACCTCTCTCCTAAGCTGTACCACTTACCAGATGGCAATGTGATTGTCTACACATCTCCTATTAGTAAGGGGCTCCCAGAGGGTAATGACTAAGTCTTATTTGTTTGTTTCCCCAGTATAGTGCCTTGCACATACAAAGTTAGGCAAATAAATGATTATATCCCAAACTAACGTTGTTGGTATGACTTCTGAGCATAAAGCAATCATCTTCCAGGTTACTTAAAACTACATATTATGTGAAATCGTTTCTTCATGTTTGAGATGCACTTTCAGTATTTTACTTATTTACTTATTTAAGAGATGGAGTCTCACACTGTTGCCCAGCCTGGAGTGCAATGATGTGATCTCAGCTCACCACAACCTCCATCTCCCAGATTCAAGTGATTCTCCAGCCTCAGCCTCCCAAGTAGCTGGGATTACAGGCACCCGCCACCACACCTGGCTAATTCTTTTATATTTTTAGTAGAGATGAGGTTTCACCATGTTTGCAAGACTGGTCTCAAACTCCTGACCTCAGGTGATCCGCTCGCCCTGGCCTCCCAAAGTGCTGGGATTACAGGCATGAGCCACCATGCCTGGCCTAGTATTTTCTTTTCTTTTCTTATCTTTTATTATTATTTTTTTAAGATGGAGGCTCGTTCTGTTGCGCAGCCTAGAGTAAATGGCACGATCTCAGCTCACTGCAACCTCTGCCTCCCAGGTTCAAGCGATTCTCCTGCCTCAGCCTCCCAAATAGCTGGGATTACAGGTGCCTGCCACCACACCCGACTAGTTTCTGTATTTTTAGTAGAGACAGAGTTTCACCATGTTGGTCAGGTTGGTCTCAAATGCCTGACCTCAAGTGATCCACCCACCTCAACCTCCCAAAGTGCTGGGATTACAGGCATGAGCCACTGTGCCCAGCTTCAGCCTAGTGCTTTAAAAATGATCAAAAAGTAAGTCTCTACAGTTATTTTAAAAGACCACCTTGGCTAAATCCGCAGAAATCAGATATAAATTTAATTATAGTCCTAGATTCTGCATTTTTTCTTTATGAACTAAAGCCTCAACTGTTTTTTTTAGACTTTTTAAAATCAAGTGAGAAACATAAAACATAGCAACTTAACATAGGAAATCTCTGCAGAGCAGACATAAACAATTATGTAGCATGACTCCCGAAATTAGTAATAAAATATAACCCTACCTCTTCAATTTTTTAACTCCTAATTTAAACAGGGCCAACAAAGACCTAGAATAATTCCTGCCTAAAACAGCAAACTTTACCTCTAAGTTACAAAGAAATCAAGTTTATAACTATATTGAGAAAAATGAAAATCAAATATTAATGACCTCCAGTTGACAGGAAAAACAAAGCAAAAAATAAAAAATTTTAAAAGATTCTGGCTTCCTCAGTTTCTGTCTCTCACTTCCTCTCCTACCATGGGATCTCTCTGCATACACCTGCTCTCTTTCCACTTTCTGCCATGAGTTGAAGCAGCATAAGATCCTCACCCAAACTTGGACCTTCCAATCAGCAGAGTAGTGAGCCAAATCAACCACTTTTCTTTTTTTCTTTCTTTTTTTTGAGACAGAGTCTTGCTCTGTCGCCCAGGCTGGAGTGCAGTGGCGCAATCTCAGCTCACTGCAACCTCTGCCTCCCAGGTTCAAGCAATTTTCCTGTCTCAGCCTCCCGAGTAGCTGGAACTACAGGCACGTGTCACCATGGCTGGCTAATGTTTATTTATTTATTTTTTTTTCTATTTTTAGTAGAGATAGGGTTTCACCAGGTTGGCCAAGTTGGTCTTGAACTCCTGACCTCAGATGATTTGCCCGCCTTGGCCTCCCAAAGTGCTAGGACTACAGGCGTGAGCCACTGTGCCCAGCCCCTTTTCTTTACAAATTAAAAAATATATATATAAAGCGACATTGTCATAACCGAAATTAAAAACCAAAAAATGAAAAAAAAAAACGAGCACGACACCAAACTGCTTCATAGGGTAGAATCAAGGAATTAAAAACTACAAACGAAAGAAACTTCAAAAATTACAGTCAATTAGAAATAAAGATAGGCTCTCTAAAATGTTTCACTGAATCTAATAGTTGGATAATACATAATCTAGGAGAAATATTGAATAAATCACATAAGCACATGCCTTCAGTTTCTATTCACAACATTTCTATTTCATGACAATCAAAAAAGTGAATTCTTAAGGATAGCACAGTTCAAAGGCAGATTACCCACAGGGAACAAAAATGAAGTCACTTCTCAAACCCCAGAACTGATTAAAAAAGCAATATATACCTAGTCATATGTAAAGAAAGGAATTATTTAAAATCTTCAAAAACTAACCCTACTAACAGCTAGTGGACCAATGATTTAATCCAGGAAGGCAGGTCTAATCAGAGCCTAGACAGCAGCATTTAGCCAAGACGGCCCTGATAACACTGAGAATATCACTTACTTTTGACATAAACAGTACTTCCACTTGGCAAGACAACTACATTGGAGGCAGGACTGGCAGGTCTTGGAGACTTAACCGTTGCTATGCTGCCACTTGGAACAGGGGTAGAGGTTGGGGTTGACGTGGTACTTGTGTAGGAATAGCAAACCACTACTGAAGGAACGATAAAAAAGTTTGCTGTTAACTTTCACCAAAACTGTCCAGGCATACAAAAAAATTATTTTTATTGCAGGCCAATTTTAACATTTTCATGTGATCAGAAGTCAGAGGCCAGTACTAGGTATTAGGTCCACAGATTAAAAGGCATTAATAACCTTTCCTGAAAATTATCACTTAAATAGATTTTTCCCAAGTATTTAACAGCTTGTCAACAGGTGGTATTGCTGATGGAGAAAAACGCAGTTACAAAGAAATAAAGTTTAAAATTATACTAAGAAAAATGAAAATAATTTTCACTCATGGCAGGAGTTGGACAACAGGCACTTACTTGTATTCCCTTTTAATACTAATAGCAGCACCAATGACATGGGTGGATACTTTTTCCCTAACCTTAGCAATTTCCAACGTGGCCACTAAGGAAGAATCAAGGTAACATTCTTTTCTATAAATCAACTCACTAGTCATTGCCATCCAAGCAGCACAACAACTCAACTAAAATAATGACAACATCATATTTCAACCTATCATTCAATGAAGGGATACAGCTAAACAACAGTAAGAATAGGTTATAGGCATCATTTATTGAGTACCACACACTAAATCCTTTCCATACATCTTCACTAATTCTCACAATATCACATTCTCATTTTAAAGATGAGGAACCCAAGGCTCACAGAAGCTCAAATTTGCTGGAGGTCATACAGCTAGGAAATGACAAATTAAGATTCGAACATGGATTTGACTAGTGGAAACTCTATATTCTTTCCACTCTACCTGAGAGTCGGTAGATGGAGGAACTCAATGGAGGCCAAATTTATACACTGTCTTCCTCCAAATATACCTTTTCTCACCCTAAAACAGAGCCTGTCATGCATAAAAAAGAGTGCCTTACTCTGTTCCATGGCCATTGCTAGGCAAGCAAAGACAATTCCAATTCCCCAGAGTAACCTGACAAATGCATTGTTTTTAGGGTCATTGTCATGCAACATCAAACTAAACTACTTGAGTCAATCCAAATATGCTCTGTCAAATTTAATATTACTCTTGGTGGTCACTAGAGAATTGGAGGATTTTTAAAGCATGTGTCAATTACTAGATAAATAATGATAAGAAAGCCCTTCTGCCAGGGAATGGATTCAGCACATTCATTAACCAGAACAAAGAAGTAGCATATATCATTGATTACAGAAAATGAAAACGGAGCTTTATTTTCTAAAGCTATCAGTTCAGAATCATTTTTTAGCAGCTAAATGACTTCTGTTACCTTATTTATTTTCTAATGTCATCCATTAAGGTCTTCTATTCATTTTTAACAAGACACACTGATATCAAAAATCCATTCCAAGGTTTCTGCAATTTTGATGATTAACATAATTCACACCTTCGACAAAAGGGAGACTTAAATTTTGTCTAAGACTAAAAATCTGGCAGTCTAATTTCAGAATTAGAGTTTCCTACTATGTTTCATAACCTTTAAACACTTGAATATAAGTAGATGAAAAATAAGACAACTTTTCTTGAAATTGTATTGAAGATTCTAAGAAAAGTACTCTCTAACACAGGCATATTTTTCTACTTACCTTCCTTGCTTCCTGTTTCCGCAGGCACTGGAAGAGATGCGTTGTGCTGGATAGCTGCATTAGCAACAGCATTAGCTGTTACAGTAAAGGCGGTTTGGGGAACGAGCCGGGGCATCAGTGGTACCAATCGACGACCTTCAATGGACCATTCTGAAGAGCTATTTGGTCCAGACATACTAAACAAAAAAGAAAGCGCTGCTACAAGGGTTTCCAATCACTAAAAACAAATCAAACATATATGCTCAAACATATATAACTTTTTAAATTATAAAAAGTGCCCTGAGGGAATAGGAGAGGCTTTATTTTAAGCAAGCAAGATCAAAATTATGAATAATTATAATTCAAGGAATGTCACACACTTAGGTTCTTACACAGTTTATTCTATAATCTGAATCTTATCATGAACATAACTGAAACTACAAAAAATCTTCCTATGCCTTCTAAATAAATATTGGCTTTGGTTTCATTAACTTAAATCTGCTATCACTAATGAAAACTAGTATTTCAACTAATATTTAGAACTTAATTTTATAATTAACACAAGAAAGTAATAAGCACTTATAATTTTAAAAGTCAGATTTTCCTTAATTAAGGATGGAATTCACTGAACCTTTTGAAAATTATCTAACTGCCTGCATGGCCAGAGGTTCTAAGGCTTTCAAACAAGGGAAACTGAGGCAGTAAACGAGGGAGCCTAAGTAGAAAAGAATGGAAGAGTACTGTATATATAACCATATGTGTCACTGATAATGTATTATTATCCTTCTTGTTAAAAACAGACTAGATCTAAGTACACTAGAAGAAACGCGCCATTATTTTTATGTATTTATACTACTCTTCACTCTAAGAAGGAATTAAGACAATTGAACTCTCTCTCTAAGCAAACACCACTCTCAGTTTATCTACCCTAAATTCCTTGAACAAATTTTATCCCAAGAATTCAACCAGAAGTTGGAATAGCAAAAGGTAGTTGTATCATTTCTCTTAAATTGGTTCCATGAAAGACTCTGACTAATGATTAGTGCTGAAGTTTAAAATTCACTCAGAAATAATCAATCTCTTCACTAAATCAGAAATATTTCTGCATTTGAAACCATAGGTTCTTCAAACTAACTTAGAGTTTAAGATTCTGTATGTCCACGCATTCTCAGATTTAGATAAGAGTATAAAAGCCCTTGTTAGTGGGCAGTGGTTATCATTAAGCACTTATGTCAAGGATTGTTCTAAACATATACATGTATTAACTCTTCAATCCTATGAATTTGGTAGTATTATTACCTCCATTTTACAGATTAGGAAACTGAGTCAGAGACATCAAATAACTTGCCTAAGGTCACACAACTAATAAATGTCTCCTTCGACCAGCATAATCATACTACTGAAATTATTTGACAGACAAGTAGAAAGTATAAAATTTTTCAAATGGGTTTTGCCTTTGATGTATACCAATTGGATACTGCTGTTGAATTACTACCAACTTTCATTGAATGGAATAAATCACTTTTACAATTTAAGGATTTAAGTTCAGTTCAGAAAGGAATTTCTAAGAGCTGATGAATTCAGTTGGCTTACTGTGGAAAATGTGTAAATTCCCTTATGGTTTAACACAGTCCTATCTAAGATAAAAGAAAGGGGAATTCCTAAAACTTTAGTAACACTCACAAATTTGTTATTATATAATCCCCAAGTTGATGCTAGTTTTGAAACAAAGAATGGTACAAACAAGAAAGAGACACAAAAGCTAATTGTTAGAGGAAAAAATTCTAAAAGCTATTCAGCATATTCTTGGTTTACTTTTATTTTGCTATCAATTTATTAGAATATCACTAATAAGCTTGCTTGGTGAGAGTTTACCACACAAATTAAGTGACATCTACACTTACCTGGTGTATTGTTTAAGTGGTGGCAGAAATTATGGAAGATTAATAATTTGAAGCACATGAACACATGCTACTGAAAAGACAAAACCTGCAGTGCAAAAGACACCACTGCAACTTTTAGAAAGATCTATAAATCTTCCAAATTTCTACTCATGCAAACATGCTCAAACTTTGAGTGAAAAATTAAGTATTATGTTAGAATTAGATCAGAAATTCCTATTTGCTTAGTAATGAAGACGTAAGTGTAAATATGCATTAGTTACACAAGTTATCTAAACTAGATTTTATAGACTAAACATCTTCCTGGAGGGCTTCACTGAGATACCTTAGTGTGAGTATAAGAATGTCTCTCTATTTATACTAAGTATGACAGGGGAAACCTTGCTCCAGTCCCTTTTCTGAGAAATCTAAGATTATACTAATGAAACTACCTTGGCCCACATATCCTTTGGTGTACAAGGCACCAGTAAGAAATCTTCATCCTCACACAGAAACTGACGCAGTATCCTGTGAATGTCTGAGTGACGGGGAAAGGATTAAGAGAGCAGAAATTCCAGATAGCCACTTTCTCCTCAATCTAGAGACAACATGGGCAAGAGTGGTCCAATTAAAAAATCCGAAGCTCCTTGACATCCAAGGCGTTAATACTGTAACATTCTGATGTAATTAAAAACTGAATTAAGAGTATCAAACTACTTAATAAGTGGCCTGGTGCCAAACAATAAACACGTGTTATATTTCAAGCCACAAGAAAGGCTTTTCTTTGATCCCAGATATGCCACTCCTTTTGTTTTCCCCTCCTTTGTGCTCAATCTTCTCAGCTTTCTCATCACCTTTCAACCACATTCCTTCTGACCTAAACTCCTATTTTGAGTGGGGGGAAGGGAGGGGAGGAGAAAGAGAATGCAGTCAGTTCAGATGCATTCCTTTAGTTGTTTTTGTAGGCTTGGAGTATGAAGCCCTCCTATAGGTAATATTTGGAACTAGGCTCTGTTGCCACTTCCGAGGGGAAGAGGGCAGAGGAGACGAAAAGAATGAGATCTATTCCTTCCTCATCAATCCCCACTCACTGACCCCTTGAGCTCAACAAGTAAATAAAACATCTGATCCAACTAAAACAATAATATATTAAAACAAGAATATAGAAAAACCTAAGAAGCTCAAAATTATACACTGAAGTAAACTCTTTCCAAAAAAATGAAATTTATGTATTAAAGAAATCATAAAGGAAAGAAAAAAGAGGAAACACAGGCAGATAAAAGCCAACTCTCAATTATCCATGCTAATGGAGAGAGGAGGGAAAGGGAGAGGTCAAACAGATTAAAGAAACTCAAATATTATCCAAAAATATTTTGGCAAATGCTTGTAAATTCTTCCACCAAACCTTTTCCAGGACAACTAACAAGTGGTAAAATGACTAATTAAAATTTTCACCTCCTCTCCCTTCCCACCCTCTGACTAGAAGTACTCCCAAGCAGCAAAATGGCTAAAGGGTGGGCAGTATTAGGAGGGGGAGGAGGGGAAGAGAAGGAAAGCAAGGGGCATGGTTAATTCATAAATGGAATAATGTGCCCCTGAATAATTGAGAGCTTCAATTTGGAAATAAATACAAGAAAAAGCCTGAAATAATAATAACCTATTTGCATACCTGTAACTTGGTCTTTCACCCAAATATAAGGATAAATTCATTCTTTAAAGGGGAAAAAAGGAAAAGGAGACTAAATAAATGTTATCCTTTAAGTATGAAACTGATGCATCAACTTACAACTAGTTGCCCCACAATACCGTTCCAATGCTTCTACAATACTGATTTGTTTCTAAGTGCCTCTGAATGCAAGCTAAGGTTTACTACTTTATTCTCTAGCACATACATTTCCTATTACCAGTTCTCAAATTAGAATCTAGGCTCAGTTACCATTACTTCTAGAACACCCAAAGTCAAAAGCTTAGAGCAAATTAAAAGGAACACATTAATTAACATTTGAGTGTTTCAACCATGTTAGCCTAGCAACTAGATTACTAAATGTCTCTAATGGAAAATTCTTAAACTTCTACAGCGCATACCTACCACTGAAGAATCTCAAAATTCCAGAATAAACAGCTAAACCTTCAAACTATGCTGTTGAAAAGGTAGCACCCCATTTTATGTTAAGTAAAATGACGGACAGTGAAGCACAAGATGAAGCTCTTGGGGGTCAACTCAAATATTGCCAATTGGTTTAAATACAATGTTTAAGTTCTCACATTATGGAAATGCACTGAATTTTTCCCTTTAGTTTCATTTAACATTAAAACATAAAAATAAAAAATAAATGAATTATACTATAACATATTTTATGAAATGCTTTATCACCTTGTATAAACATCTAAAGGCTAATTTCTGTTCCTTTGTATTCTTTAGGAGGCACTGTCTCCATACGTACTCAATTACGGCTTGATCCCTGCCCTCAATCGTCTACCACCCTCCACCCCTCCTCTTAAATAGTTATAATGATCAGAAAACAGTTTGGTAAGAATCTTTAATCGGTTTTTTTGGGGGGCTTTTTAAAAATAAATTAAGAGATGTTATATTCATATTTCTTAAAGACAGAATACAAAAATTTTACATTTTTTTCTGAATCTCAAAACACACAAAATAATGAGTCAGATATCAAAAAAGTTACAATGCCTGTTTATAAGGTAATAACATATCAAATACCATTACAAAGAACCTCTAAAGGGCTTTCAATTTTAAGGGACACAATACTTTGTTATTGAACTTGGTCTCAAGTAAGTGAATCATCCGCTAAATTATGGTGATTTTTAGTTGGACAGAGATTACATTGTAACAGGATTTGACCTGAGTACTTAAAGCTTGCCTAACCAAATGCAAAAACATAACCAACTGAATAAACAGTTAATATCACTTTTACTGCTATGATCAGGATCCCTGAGTATAGAGATATTGTTACTTGAAAGACTCAGGAATCTGCTACACAATAGGAAGACTGTTTCAAAACTGTGTTATACTATGTCATAAAAAAATCAGGGATGGTATGACTAATGGCTTACTTATGTGCAATTGTTGTTAACCGTTCATCGTTTACTGCTCTCCGAACTTCAGCACGGTGGCGTTCTGTTGAGATGCTATGAAGAAAAATAGCCATTATAGAACTCTGTCAAGCAGGCAGCTCTTTTCTATACTTTCATTAATGTTTAAGTCAACATTTCTGGGGGGAGAAGGGAGACAAGATTGGTTTGTGAAAAGATACAGACAGGAGCCTAATATGTATCTTCAAACGCTTTAACATCTTAGAAAAGGATTCATACTAATTCTGTGTAACTGCAGAAATAATTAGTTGCAAATTACAAATCATAGGAAGACAAATTCAGCCTGATATCAAGGTATTACTTCCAAATTTCAGAAATGTCAGACCATGGATAAGATTAGCAGAGCTTCCTGCTATCTAAACATGCAAACAGATGCTGAATGGCTTTCTAATTGTGAATGCTGAGAAGAGGATTTTGTCACTTACAAGAAAGTTTTCTAAGGTCTTTTTTTTTTTTTTTGAGACGGAGTCTCGCTCTGTCGCCCAGGCTGGAGTGCAGTGGCCGGATCTCAGCTCACTGCAAGCTCCGCCTCCCAGGTTCACGCCATTCTCCCGCCTCAGCCTCCAGAGTAGCTGGGACTACAGGCACCTGCCACCTCGCCCGGCTAGTTTTGTATTTTTTAGTAGACATGGGGTTTCACCATGTTAGCCAGGATGGTCTCAATCTCCTGACCTTGTGATCCGCCCGTCTCGGCCTCCCAAAGTGCTGGGATTACAGGCTTGAGCCACCACGCCCGGCCTCTAAGGTCTTTTCTAAAGCTTAAGAGTCTGTAATTTAACGTTCAATGAATATAACAGACAAATGAGAGTTGTAAAATAACCTGTTTCCTGTGGCTATATGCTATACAACTTAACACCAGGGTAATATTCCTTTATTACTCAATACTTTAGCTGCATATCTTCTACATTACATTATGTTACCAATGGTAAAATGTGCTTATATTAATCCTGATTAAACACATGTAAAGTTAATAATAGGAAACAACTTTTTAAAAGGTTACACCCATTCCATTCATAAATACTCAATAAAATGAATACCACTCTTCAAATTGTATTCCATACTACTTAAGCTAAATCTCTAACATGGACCAAAACATTTAAGAGGCTAGAAAACAGAATTTAGGAGAAATATAAACAACAAACAAATACAAATTGTTAACTATGAAAACAATAAAACTGAGAATTTGGTTTAATAACATCCCTATATTAATGTTAAGTAACAGGAAGAGCATCTTCCATATTTTCACTTTAAAAACACTATGTTTAAGGCAATGACCACATAATCACTACCCATTTATGTAAATTAAGGCATCTTCCTCACATCACCTCTTCCCTCCAGCAAATGCCACTCTAGATCATCATATCCAGTTCCTTACTGCTCTTCTTTCTTTCACCTATGTCAAAAGCACCTCCCTTTCCCAGGTGGGCCAAAAGTAAGAAAACCTGCCTTCAACTCTTTCTGAAGAGTTTGCACGCTCTTCATTCTGGATTATATTCATTCTGGATTACACAATAAATGGTAAGTTATACAATTTTCTGTAACAGACCACACAACTGGGATGGAGTCTCTTACCACCAACAATTTGAACACCTCTGTTCTTCAACTTAATTTGACAGTTACTTAATTTGAGAGTGATAAGTAATAAAATCCCTCCAAATGAAATTTCTAGAGTCACGTCTCACAGACGTTTATGATAATTTACCTAAGAACTTTTGATAGTTCTCCAAGAAGATCTTTCTTTTCCTTGGTGAGATCCCCCTGTGCCCGAAGTGCACTGATAACTCCAGCATATGCCTCCAATTCTAGAAGAAGAAAATTATTTTATCAAGATAGGCCTTTAATATTTTAATACTGTGGCTATGTATAGTGAAACTTCAGGGAAAAAAAACTAAAAATAATCAAATACAAATATTGTTTTAAATTCCTTTCAAAATTTTTATCTATTTTATAATTTTATATCATTTTGTTTTTCATTACCTCACAGAAGTCATGTATATAAAATGTTTAGGCAGAAAAATCTAACAGTAGATATTTTGTTTCACACATTGTCACTGAAAAACATATAGCACAAATGATACCAACAACTGGGAATAGGCACCAAGTGATGTAATAAGGCTAAGAAGTTTTCAGCATTACTAAAAGGGATCTTCATTAATCAACTCTTAAAATAATTCCTCAGGCTTGCCTAAGAATTCAAACTATATTCTACCTCCCTCCTGTGTAGTTGAAAGTACTGTAAATACTATGCAATGGAAAAAATATTGGAACAAAATATTCTGGCTCTAGCACTGCCACTTATTAGTTGTGTGACACTCAGCAAGTCTTTTCTCATCTCTAAACCTGTTTCCTTACCTAGAAGGGACTTTGTAGGTCCCCTCCAGAAGTAAGATTCTCTGCATCTATAAAAACTATCATCAAAATGACTAATTGTGAAACATAAACATGAAATGCTCTTGCAGCGACTAGGACATAATATACTGAATCCTAATACCAGACATCTCCATTTCAGTCTTTCCACAGAAATAACCATTAAGAAATAAAACTGTCAAGCCGGGCACAGTGGCTCATGCCTGTAATCCCAGTACTTTGGGAAGCTGAGGCAGGGGGATCACCTGAGGTCGGGCGTTTGAGACCAGACTGACCAACATGGAGAAACTCTGTCTCTACTAAAAATATAAACTTAGCTGTGGTGGCAGGTGCCTGTCATCCTGGCTACTTCGGAAGCTGAGACAGGAGAATCGCTTGAACCTGGGAGGCAGAGGTGGCGCCACTGCACTCCAGCCTGGGTGACAGAGAGAGAGTTCGTCTCAAAAAAAAAAAAGAAAGAAAACTGTCAGTCTCCAGGACTGGTTAAAATATAAAGCCAAAAGTCCCCAATGGCCTCCAATAAACTATACATGCCTCTCAGTGTCGCCCTTGTGTACTACCCTTGTGTAGTACCCTCCCACATTGACTCTAGTCTTGGCATATTACTTGCTTTGGCCAAGGGAACAATAGCGAACATGCTGCAAACAGAAGCTTGCTAAGTACTTGCATACAGGGCCTTGCCCTTCAGGAACTTTGAGATCACCAAGCTGTGAAGATGCCCAGAATGAAAAGCCAAATGAAGAGAGAGGCCAGCTACCTCAGCCTAGTCCCCATATAAGCTACCACTGAATACCTGAAAGAACTCAGACAAGGCCAGCAACCCACAGAATGGCAAGAAATAATAAAACAGTTGTTGTTTTAAACCATTAACTATGAAACAGATATATCTGAGCAAACCAGAATGGTGGGAAATAAATGTCCAAACTAGAGTTGTTTTCACAGTCAAGTTATCACGAGTATTTGTTATTTGCAAATACCTCACACACAAGAGAAACTCAAAAAACGTGAGCCCACAGACTAAGTACTACACCAAAAATAAATAGTCTCATTTAGTTGATATTACTCACAGATCTGTCAAAAATAAGCTTTATATAGAAGACTGGGCTGGGCTGCCTACCTTAAATATTTTTACATTAAATAGAAATGTCTGGCCAGGGCCAAGCATGGTGGCTCACACCTGTAATCCCAGCACTTTTGGGAGGCCGAGGTGGGCAGATCGCTTGAGTCCAAGAGTTCAAGACCAGTCTGGGCAACATGGCAAAACCCTGGCTGTACAAAAAAAATACAAAAAATTAGCTGGGTGTGGTGGTGCACACCTGTAGTCCCAGCTACTTAGGAGGCTGACGTGGGAGGATCACTTGAGCCCAAGAAGTCCAGGATACAGTGAGCTGTGATCATGCCACTGCACTCCAGCCTGGGTAACTGAGCGAGATCCTGTCTAAAAAACAAAACAAAGCAAAACAAAAATCTGGCCAGGCACCATGGCTCACACCTGTAATCCCAGCTCTTTGGGAGGCCGAGGCAGGAAGATTGTTTGAGCTGTGGAGTTCAAGGCCAGCCTGGGCAACATGGCAAGACCCCATCCCTACAAAAAATTTAAAAATTAGCTGGGGGTGGTAGTGCACACCTATGGTCCCAGCTACTCAGGAGGCTGAGGTAGGAGGATCACTTGAGCCTGGGAGGTTAAGGATGTGGTAAGCCATGTTCATGCCACTGTACTTCAGTCTGGGTGACACAGTAAGATCCTGTCTCAGAAAAAAAAAAAGGAATGTCTGGTCCAACCAAATGACCCTAAGTTTAAACATCCTGCATGTTCAACCTGTGTTGGATACTATGTAGACATTTCAATGTGGCGGTCACTCTTGAAGGACAAAGCTCTGCTGCTCAGTGAAGGAAATACTTAGTTTCAGGAAATATATTTCAGCTTTTATCAGACTCAGAATAGAGTCCAGAAAAAGCACTAGGGATACCCAAGAATGCAGTATACTCTAAATGTTTATGCCCTCCCCCATTTATGAAATATTTTATTCAACAGATTAGTATTGAGTCCTATTATATATACCAAATGGTGTGCTAATCGTGCCCTCAGGGAGTTAACTCTAGAATAGAGAGCTACAGTGAAACAAGTCATCAGGCAATTATGATACAGTTTACATACAATGGTAAAAGTACAGAGGAGAAATACATCATCTAGTGTAGAAGCAGAAGCTTTAATCAGAAAGAGAATTGTGCGCCAAGCAGGCAGGGTTAAAAAAAAAAAAAAAGCAAATGTACGAAAGAAATAAGAGTAAAAGAACAGACAATGTTTCATATTATTCCAGTAACTTCCAGTAACAGTAACTATGTTTGAGAGTTTTACACTAAGCGCAGTAAAAATATGTCTGTACTTGGATAGTCACTAGCTCAAATCAAACTACTAACTGAACATTACTGCTACAAGGTACCATGGAGAATATTTCTAGGAACAAAATAAAATCCCCATCCTCAAGGTGACTAAAATCCAACAAGGAACCTAAGAAATATATCCAAATAACATTTTAAAGATTTTAGTTCACACATGTAAGAGAATAGAGAACGGTAAAAATGGAAAAGTAGTTTGTGGTCAGACTGAGAAAAGCCTCTGTTTCCAGTCTAAAATGTTTTTATTTGATAGGACTCAGTAATTGATTGACTGTGGGAAGTAACACCAGAAGGAAGTCAGATTCTGCAGCTTGCAAAATGTTTAGGAGAACGGCAGTGCCGTAAAAAGAAATGAAGAGGTCAAAGTGAGGGAATAGTTTGAGAAAAACGAAAAAGAAGTTCACACTTGTGACTTGTAGAATTTATGATGATCAAGACAGTACTTCAGAAAAAATAAAATTAACTAAAGAAATACGACAAATATTTCTGACATTTCAAGTCTCATTTCAAGTCTAAGAAGTCATGTACAAAAAATCAAGAGATGGCAACCTCACATACACAAAACTGGGACTCTGAACACAGTTACCACAGATACAGGATCCACATCACTTCCTCCTCTTCACAAGAAATTCACTCATTGTAAAGAACCCTATTAGCTTCCCAACCTCCTTCACATTTACTGATGTCCATTTTGATGGGTATCCTTAGATCCTTACATACCTCAAATTTAGCTGAATTTCTGTAATTATTTTTCATGCCATTCTATTGCAAACACAAAAGTAGAAAATAATAAATACATATGAACATTCCAAAAACGAAAGATTTGCCAAACCATTTATATAAAGCCCTCAATTTGGTCCATTAAATCAGCCATTCAAATACACTATAGTCCATAAAGTCCCATGTTGGAGCTACAGCTCAGGAATGATCACAAAAATAGGCAAGGGGAGAGGCAAGACAAAGAGAAGGAAGTATTTATCTAGCACTGACACATTCAGTATATATAAAGAAATTCTCTATCCCAATTTCTTTATATGTATGTAAAATCTAAGTATTTAACATCATATTAAAATGATTTATAACTATTTTTTAAAGGATACAGCTAATTTTTAAAAACTGTATGTACCTTTTCTAAACTTTGGACCTAGAGTTAGCATTTGAAGACAATTAAAAGGTTTCATTGTTATGATAATAAGCCAACCGGTGGGGAGGAAGTCTGGCTAATCACTATCAAAGCTCACCCCCCAAAGTGAGGGGTCAGTGAAGATTATATTACCATACAAGATGACTGTTTTCTTTTGTATTGAAGCAGCTCTGCAGCAACATTACCCACACAGCTCTGACTAAAATTAGGAATAAATTTAGACTTAAAGGTTACCATATTTAAACATAACCTCTCAATTCAAACGCCCCCAAACCCAGAAACCCCAATCTAATCTACTGTCTTTGTGATATGTTCTGCAATTTCAGCTATTAAATAAATATGAATCCAACTTTATAATCAGCAACTAACAAGTTATATCAATTGTATGTAAGTGTGTAGAAAACTGTCTTCAGATTAGCACTAAAAGTTTGGATATAAGGTTAAAAAAAAAAAAGATTGACATCCCCAAACCCTCTCCAAAAACAACTCTCAGACTTGCTTTAAAAGATGCTGTTGGCCCAGCGCGGTGGCTCAAGCCTGTAATCCCAGCACTTTGGGAGGCTGAGATGGGCGGATCACGAGGTCAGGAGATCGAGACCATCCTGGCTAACACGGTGAAACCCCGTCTCTACTAAAAAATACAAAAAATTAGCCGGGCGAGGTGGCAGGCGCCTGTAGTCCCAGCTACTCGGGAGGCTGAGGCAGGAGAATGGCATAAACCCAGGAGGCGGAGCTTGCAGTGAGCTGAGATCTGGCCACTGCACTTCAGCCTGGATGACAAAGTGAGACTCCGTCTCAAAAAAAAAAAAAAAAAAAAGACGCTGTTAAAAAGTGATTTGAAATCTTCATAGTGGCCTTGGGTGAAATAAAAACGACAGACAGGGCCAGAGCCACTATGATTCTACCTGATTTACAAAGAAAAATTCCCAACAGATTTACTATGATGGGCCCTTTATGTATATTGTTAACACACATAACAAACTAATGAGGCAGATAGTGTTATCCTTTTTTTTTTTTAACAAAAATATCAACAAATTTAGGAAGAATAAATAACTTGTCCTTGGTCACATGGGTCATTCGTAATAATACCAAGACCCTAGGTCTGTGTAAATTCAAGACCTATACTTTTCCTTTAAAATCACAGCTATCTAAATAATGCATATCCACTGCCAAAACATTTAATCTCCTTTTTCAAATTATTTTTTCAATTATTTCATTTATTGTGCTAGCCAGAAACTACAGTGGTAAATAAGACAAGGTCCTCACAGTCTAAGGCAGCATTTCTCAACCAAAGATCCTCATCTGAACCACAGAACACAAAATGATTTGAGTAATAACTCTTTTTCTCAATTTTCCCAAGGAAAACAATAATTAATAGCATTCTAGATGCACAGGACGAAGTTAGTTCTTTACATACAATGGATACCTTAGCATTAGGGCTTAATTCTTTCCCTCAATACTGGTTAAGAAAGGTTGCTGTAAGGGAAAAGAAGCACTAAATAATAAATTACAAGCATAAAGTGTTTTATTATTGATAGTAAAATATAATTTGAAAAAGTGAGCATAGCTTACATCAACTTAGAATTCAGAAATAGTATATAATTGACACATACAATCATGAAGGTTAACAGTATGTTAAAGTGAGACTGAAAGCATATTCCCTGGTTCAAATACTGACTGGATGTCTATCACCATCACCTTGGCTTCTAAGCTTCATCTGTAAAATGGAGACCAAACAAACAAAAAACACCTACCTTTCAGGCTTTCAAACGACAAAGTTAATTCTCAAAATATTTAAATTAGATGTTGTATAAAAAAGACTCAGAATAGCCAAGTAGCCCTCAATAAATGTTAGCTACTAGTATTATTACAATTCACATACCTACTATTTACAAAGCACTATGTTAGGCACTGAGGGAAACAACAATGATTAAGATGGGAACTGTATCTCCAAAGAATTTCTGATGTAGTGTGAGATATGACATCCATGCCAACAGCCATGACCCAGGCAGAAAGGGAAAAGTATCATAGAGAGGTAAAAAAACAATGAAAGTCATACCCAATTTTCGAAGAATCCTTTTGCATTCATCCCTGCTGAGATCCAAAAGGGTTGGCCACACAACAGGCATTGCTGCTTCTGTTTGGTAGCCCCAAAGAGCTTGTCCTCCCTACCAGAACAAAATTTTAAAAAGTCAAATTACCAAAGTACCAAAGTACATTCAAGGGGCCACTCACCTGGAGATCCAGCCACAGGCTAAGAAGTAAACCAAAAAGACATTAATATTTTACAATGCTTTCTCACCACCACACTTTCCAACTTCTGACAAATCAAGAATTAAACCATTTGAACTATCACAGTGGAACGAACACAGGCTTTAGAGCCAGACATCTCTAGGTTTCTAGTCCCAACTTTTCAACTTACTGATTGAGCCTAAGCTTTACACATCTATAAAACAGAGGTAATACCACCCAGTTTGCTATGCGTATTAAAGAACACTATATAAAGTTCTTTCATAGTGGCTGGCATTTAATTTAATAAATAGGTAGTACTACCAACCTTGGGCAAGTTGACTCCTGTCAGCTTCCTCACTTATGAATTACATGAGATAAAATTTGTGAAGCTCCTAGCAAGTTAAAGAAACGTAATAAATAACTCTCTCCTCAAGTCTTAACAATGGAATATGAATCTTGATCCTGTAGTTACTGAACAACCATTTACCAAAAGTTTAGCTGCCAGGAACTTACTTAGAACTGGGAATTTTCTAGTGTAAAAGACAAAACGACACGGCGCTGGGGACTCGCGCAATACCTGCTTAGCACAGAGTACAGCCGCTGTAAAGTATTTGTTAAATGGGTAAGTGAATGGTTGACGCGACTGAGTAAAACGAATGAATGAATGAATGAATGAGCCCACTGTCTAGCCTAGAAGTCAGACACAGAACCGAAATAACTGCTATATCCCGTTCCAGGCGCTGGGGCTGCTAACTCCAACTCTGTGTCCCGAGGTGAGCCCCCCTCCCCCTACTTCCCACAGTCCTCTCAGCTCAGAACCAACCCAAGGCAAGGAGAACTGGACTGCGCGCCCCAGCCGGCAGTATGACATAAAGAAAAGGGGTGGGGAGGAGGAAGAAGGGGCAGAGCCAAAGGAATCCGCTCCCTCCACAAGCCAGTCCCCGCCTCCCGACAGGATCTTGGAGGCGGTCGGAGGCTGCTAGAACCGAGCACCACGTCACGGCATCCCGGCGCGTCCCAGCCAGGGGACCCCACAGCGGGGCCGCAACGCACGGGAAACCCGGGCAGTAGTTGCCGGAGCCCGCTCGGGGAACCGGGATCTTGTAGGATCCTTCCCCACTCAAGTGTCAAGGAGGCAAGCCCGCCCCGCCCCCTCTCCAAACACGCACTCCCTCGCAGCACCACAACAAGAGCAGCCCGCCCAGGCTCCTCACCCGGGCCTCTCGGCGCCAGTCCCAATGTCAAGCCCACGACCCGAGCCCCTCGGGGCCAGTAGCTGTTGTCAGGGGTCCCGGCTGGCACCCACGCCTCACTCCCTCCCCAGCGGAGAGGACAACGGAGAGAGAGTAAGCCAGCGGACAGCCAACCAGACGACCTGGACTCACCGGGAGTCTCCCAGAGCTAGACCCCCGGAGTCCCAGCACCAGGCCTGCCAGAGTTCCCCTGAGTCCACCTCGGGGAGCCCCACGATCCCGTTAGGAAACAACGGAGGATGGGGCTGGGAGCCCCAAGCCGGGCTCCGAATGCTTGGCCCGGCGCTCCTCTACCCTGGCTGGCCTGCCAGCTCTTTCCAGGACCCTGCCTGAGAGTCACCCACCTGCCCGGCCTTTCGGGGCTCATCTAAAAGGCTCCTCCGCCAAGACTAGGGGACACCAGGAATTGGGTTTGTTTGCGGTGCCTCTGAAGGGGCAAGATGGCGACAGGTAACAGGGCGCAGGCGCAGCCGCGCGCGGCCCTTCGGGAGGTGTAGTTCGCCTTTCCCGCCTTTCGGAGAACAAACACCAAAAGGCTTCCATTCATCTTGTCCTTCTTTTCCTCCGCGTTATGAAAGAAAAGGACAGACATCGCGGAGGGTGCTGGGAGTTGTGGTCCGAATACAAACTCCAACCTCTTTCGCTTCGGGTTTGCTGTCGTACGCGCAAGGAAGGCCGGGATTGTAGTTCCCTTGGCTTCTCCTGCATACCCTCCTGTCTCTAGCTTCGCGCGCCTCTCCTGGGCTGCCTTCTCCCAGCCAATCGGCTGCCCTCTCTGCTACGTGTGGCGTCACACGTAGCGGCCAAGATGGCGCTAGCGGCTGTAGCGGGTTTTTGCTGCGACCTTTACTGTAGCGAGGTTAGGGACGATGGGAGGGCAGCTTTGTTCATGAAGTGCCGTCGAGGATTAGGATCGAGTTTCTTCGATAGTAAGGGCAATTATTAGCGGCCTCTAGCCCCCCAGACGGCATCTTGAGGAGAGAGAATCCACGCTATGAGAACTAACATAGTGGACATCTCAGTTGTCCGTAGCCGATTTGCGGGTTACGGAGTTGCAAGTAGAGAAGAGGAAATCCGAGCTTTCTCGAGTTCGGTTTCCTCCACGTATGAAATGGGAATGGTAGTGATATCCCGTGCTATCTCTGTCAAGGCAAGAAGGAGAAGGAATTTATTTGAGGCCCTACGATGTGGTAGGTTCACCCTCTACCTTTGTTCTTATTTTATTTGTGGAAAAGGTCTTGTCGTTCCTATTTTACAGGTGAGAAAGGGGGCCCAACATATAGTTATTTGCGGCCATAAAACCGAAGCCAGTTGCCTGATAGTGAAGATTCAATGAAATCTTGTGAATGACTTCCCTCTTTAAATTTGTTACTTTGGGTAACATCGGATCCGGTAGAAACTCTTCAGAAAGAGTTCTTGATATGCATTCTACAATTTCCAGACATAGTTTCCTTCTTAAAAAATTGGGTTAATACTACCCTATAGGGATCTTGTGAAGCACCACATAAACGTTGTAAGTTGTGAACCACTATACAAACGTATGAGACTCTTCATGTTCTTGAGTGGAACTGTAGGTTAGGAAGAGAAGGTAAATAACAGCATTTAAGTTTTCTACTACTCTTTGCCCATTAGCTAAAAATACTCTCCTAAGTCTAGGAAAATCACTGTTGTTGAAACCCAACCTACACCTTCAGAAAATCGTAAAGTGGAACATATTAATCACCAGGCCCTTCCTCCACTGTCTCCCTGATCTTCCTATGCATCCAGCTGCTTAGGAACTCTTGGAAAGAAAGTAAGTGAAATCTTCATAGAGGATTTTTGTACTTTCATTTGAGCCTCGCAACATTTCAGTGCGACATGTACAATTAAGGTGTTTCATACTATGAATGAGAAAAACATAGATGTACCAAGAACTCACTAAATTTCACAGAGCTAGGAATTGGAAGAGAGCTAGGCTTTGTAATCCCAGGTCTTCTGACCTCCAGGTGTCCTTTCCTCTACAATGAATGTCTACTCCTCTACAGTGGAGTAGAAATTGAAAGACAAGGGGCTTAAACTGACCCTGACTTTAAGAAGTAGCATATGAGTGATGAATTATTATAGTCAATCCTTGTGCTTACTAAGTGCCACATACTGGTCTAAGCATTTTACATATTAATTCAGTCCTTAGAACAACTTTACGAGGTGGAAACTTTTATTATCTCTAATTACAAAGGAGGCAACTAAGGCCTAGGAAAGAAGTAAAATAGCTTGCCTAAAGTCACACATAAGTAAATGGTGGCTCACACCTGTAATCCCAGCACTTTGGGAGGACGAGGCGAGTGGATCACTTGAGGTCAGGAGTTCAAGACCAGCCTGGCCAACATGGTGAAAGCCCACCTCTACTAAAAATACAAAAATTAGCGGGGCATGGTGGCATGTGCCTGTAATCCTAGCTACTCGGGAGACTGAGACAGGAGAATTGTTTGAACCAGGGAGGTGGAGGTTGCAGTGAGCCAAGATCACTCTACTGCATTCCAGCCTGGGCAACAGAGCAAGACTCCATCTTTAAAAAAAAAAAGGTAAAGCTGGGATTTAAACTTGATTAGGTTGGTTCTATAGCCTATGCTCTAGACCAGTGGTTCTAAACTTTAATATTCAATAGGAACCGCTTGAGGATCTTGTTAAAATGCAAATGTTGGTAGTATAGATAATAAGTAAGGCCTGGATCCTATAGTCCTAACAGGCCCCCAGGTGATGTTGATGGGGCTGGTCATTACATACTACAGTTCACATCTTCCCTTTTCTCCTAACCATATTTGTTTTGCAGCCAGAAACGACATTTCCCATGCTGCCTGTGACTGCTTTATAGTCCCAAATGTTGCCAACATGCTCTTCCCTAAGGATTAGACTCAAACTTTTTCCTCAAGAAGCTTATCCTGCCCCTGTCTTTCCCTCTAGGATAAAATAGATATCCCTGCCTCTGCTTCCCCACCGCTTACTGTACACCTTGTTACAGAGCTCAGAACACTGAATTATGGCCATTTATTTGAAAATCTTCCTGGCCGGGAGCAGTGGCTCATGCCTGTATTCCCAGTAGTTTGGGAGGCCGAGGTGGGTGGATCACTTGAGGTCAGGAGTTCAAGACCAGCTTGGCCAACATGGTGAAATCCCATCTATACTAAAAATAGAAAAAGTAGTCAGGCATGGTGGCATGCATCTGTGGTCCTAGCTACTCGGGAGGCTGAGGCAGGAAAATCACTTGAACCTAGGAGGTGGAGGTTGCAGTGAGCCAAGATTGTGCCACTGCACTCTAGCCTGGGTGACAGAGCAAGACCCTGTCTCAAAAAAAAAAAAAAAAGAAAATCTTCCTGACTGGACAACAAGCTCTTTGAGGTCAGGGACCAATCAGGTCTGTGTACTATAGAGTCTAGCATATAATAAGAATAATAGCTAATACTTATATAGAGCCTTCTGTATTCCAGATCATGTTATACACATTAACTTGTTTAATCCCTGATAAAGCCTTACAGATACAGTTTTGTCCCCATTTTATGAATGAAGAAACTAAGGCATAGAGAGGTTAAATAGCTGGCCCAAGGTAACAAGCTTGTAAGTAACAGAGCCATGATTTTAAATAAAGGCACTTTCACTCCAGGAAATGTGTGGTAAATAAAATGAGAGCCACTCTACACTCAACCAAAGAAGAAAAACTAAGACTTACTATCCTATTAGACATGAGTATAACTACCTGTAGTCTGGCAAAATACATAGAAATCTGTTCCCCTGGCCAGGTGCAGTGCCTCACGCCTGTAATCCCAACACTTTGGGAGGCTGAGGCCGGCAGATCATCTGAGATCGAGAGTTCGAGACCAGCCTGACCAACATGGAGAAACCCCATCTCTACTAAAAGTATAAAATAAGCTGGGTGTGGTGGCACATGCCTGTAATCCCAGCTACTTGGGAGGCTGAGGCAGGAGAATAGCTTGAACCCAGGAGGCGGAGGTTGTGGTGAGCTGAGATTGTGCCATTGCACAACCTGGGCAACAAGAGCAAAACTCCATCTCAAAAAAATAAATAAAAATTAAAAAAAAAATCTGTTCCCCTTTGCTGGATTTACTTTCTTTCCTTTCTATCCTGGACCCCATTTTTATTTATTTCAAATTCAGTCTCAATCAGTACTTTCAAGTTTATTCAACCATCTCTGTCCTTCCGTCGACCCTGAAATAGTTCTCAACCTGTGATCAGTTTCCCATCTTTCCCCAAGTTTGATATAGCTGTTAGTCAACTCTTAGTGCATAAGAAATATTATCCCAAACTTTAGTGACTTAAGAATAATTTTTTAAAGTTTTATACGGTTTTTGCCGTTTGTATTGAAATCAAGAGTGGCTTAGCTGGGTGGTTCTGGCGTGGGTCTTCCAAGCAGTTGCAGCTATCTGACGACTGACTGGGGCTGGAGGATCAGCTTCCAAGGTACCTCACATTGGTTGGAAAGTCAGCAAGGAAAGAGGCCTCAGTTTCTCACTATGTAGACCTCCCTATAAGGCTACTTGAGCATCTTTGGGATATAATAACTGGCTTGCCCCAGAGCAAGTGATCCAAAAGAGTGTTACAGAAACTATAATGTTGCAATATGTATGCAGAGAGATTTAGATATAAAATCAGATTTTATATGTTTGTATAAATGTGTATAAAACTCACATACTATGAAGGTGAATTTGTACAAGCAGTAAAGCTAGAACAACTGGTGGGAATAAGTTGAAGTAATACTACGTAGCATTTATTACAGACCCATTATGAAAAGAACACCTTGCTTATTTAAACCTTATAACATTCCTATGACTTAGTAATTATTGTTCCATTTTACAGTTGAGGAAACCAAGCCCTAGAGAAAAATCATTTGTCCAAATACAAATATCACCAGAAGACTCTTCCCCCAAACACACAGGTGTTAAGGAGGTCTGGTTATCTATGATTCCATAACCATTGCTGTGGCCTAAATTATCTGTTTTGCTCATGAATCTCCAATTTGGGTAGGACTTAGTGGGGACAGTTAATCTCTATTCCTCTTGACATCCGCAAGGGAAATTTGAAGACTGAGGTCTGGGATCATATGAGGGCGCATTCATTCATAAGACCAGCAGTTGACATTGCTATTGTCTGGAATCAGTCACAGGCCCACCCAGGTTCAAGGAAAGGGGAAATAGATTTTATCTCTTGATAGAAGCATAGTAGCATCCTAGAACACCTATTACTGTGCTCATTTTTAGAAATATCAACTGCCATAGTCTGTCTTCTGTCCACAACAGTTCATGTCCCTCCCACTTGCAAATGCACTCATTCCTACCACCCAAAGTCTTTCCATTTTGGCAACATGCTTAGGCTTGAGATCCAGGATCTTGTCACCTAAATCAAGTCCAGATATGGGTTAGGTTTCTTAGGTGCAGTTGCTTTCAATGTAAAGACTCAGGAACTAAAGAGACAAGTTATCTTTTCCCCATGCATCCAACGTACAATGGTGGGACAGGTGTGGAAAAACCGCTGTAGACCTTAATCAGAAAGGGGGAATAAAGGAGGCATGCCAGGGCCACTGGTTCATAACAGTTCTGATGCTAGTTCCTTGATCAAGAATGATCTCTAGGAATGATTCTCCACAGCTCTTGACTCTACCCTCAAGCCCTAGGTTCTGCCCTCAGAGGCGTTCTTTATTTTCCATAAAATATAGTCAGTGTTTGAGACCAAGTAATTATTTATTTATTGAGAGAGAGTCTCACTCTGTTGCCCAGGCTGGAGTGCAGTGGCACGATCTTGGCTCACTGCAACCTCCACCTTCTGGGTTCAAGCGATTCTGCTGCCTCAGCCTCCTGAGTAGTTGGGACCACAGGTGTGCACCACCATGCTCGGCTAATTGTTGTATTTTTAGTAGAGATGGGGTTTCACCATGTTGGCCAGGCTAATCTCCAACTCCTGACCTCATGATCTTCCCACCTCAGCCTCCCAAAGTGCTGGGAGTACAGGCATGAGTCACCACACCTGGCCATGTCATTGTATCTTTTTTAGATGGATGAATATTAAATTTATTTATTTATTTATTTATTTTGAGATGGAGTCTCGCTGTTGTCACCCAGGCTGGAGTGCAATGGCGTGATCTCGGCTCACTGCAACCTCCGCCTCCCAGGTTCGAACAATTACCCTGCCTCAGCCTCCCGAGTAGCTGGGATTACAGGCTTGTGTCCCCGCATCCGCTTAGTTTTTGTATTTTTACTAGAGATGGGGTTTCACCATGTCGGCCAGGCTGGTCTTGAACTCCTGACCTCAGGTGATCCACCCGCCTTTGCCTCCCAAAGTACTGGGAGTACAGGCATAAGCCACTGTGCCCAGCCATGTCATGATACCTTTTTTAGATGGATGAATATTCAATTTAAAAAAACAAAATGATACATGTGCATAGAAGGAACTAAAGAAATAAAGGAATAAATAAATAAAGGAAAAAGATCAATCTGAAAACAAACTATATAGAACAGCATACCAGCTTCATACTAACATGGTAAAAGCAGAGGCTTTAGGTAACCAAAAAGTATGTTTTTTAAGCGTGAGAATAATTCTAAAGGCTAGCTATATCTTTTCTTCCTTCTAAAAATAATTTCAGTTAAAGAATTCACATATAAAGTTCATTTATCATCACCCACTGTGGGTGAAGCTCTGTCAGGCTCTGGAGAAACAAATTACTAAACATGATCCACTGCCCTTCACATACTCATAATCTAGTGGGGAAGACAGACACATACACAGATAATTGCCATATAATATGGTGTTCATGGTATTAGCAAGTTGTTTTTATTTTTTTTAATTTCTATTAATTTTTTTTTGTTTCGCTCTTGTCACCCAGGCTGGAGTAAAATGGCACGATCTCAGATCACTGCAACCTCCGCCTCCTGGGTTCAAGCAATTCTCCTTCCTCAGCCTCCTGAGTAGCTGGGATTAGAGGCGCATGCCACCACGCCCAGCAAATTTTTGTATTTTTAGTAGAGATGGGGTTTCACCATGTTGGCCAGGCTGGTCTTCAACTCCTGACCTCAGGTGATCCACCCGCCTCGGCCTCCCAAGGTGCTGGGATTACAGGCATGAGCCACTGCACCCAGCCGGTATTAGCAAGTTGTAGAAAAGAGTTCCTGTAATCCTAGCACTTTGGGAGGCCGAGGCAGGTGGATCACAAGGTCAGTAGATTGAGACCATCCTGGCTAACACAGTGAAACCCCGTCTCTACTAAAAATACAAAAAATTAGCCAGGCGTGGTGGTGGGCACCTGTAGTCCCAGCTACTCAGGAGGCTGAGGCAGGAGAATGGCATGAACCCGGGAGGCAGAGCTTGCAGTGACTGGAGACCTCGCCACTGCACTCCAGCCTGGGCGACAGAGTGAGACTCCGTCTCTCAAAAAAAAAGAAAAGAGTTGAGGAGCCGTTAATTCTTTCTAGGAGCTAGTAAGGAAAAGTCACCAAGAAGACAACATTCAAGTAGGGCCTTAAAAGATAGAAGTTCAACAGACAAAGGAGGAAAGGCTATTCAAATCCAAGAAAGAAATAGCAATGGCCAACTCACAGGCATAAACATAAGAATTTTGAGAAATGCATACATTTCAGTTTAGCTAGGTGGGGATTTGGGGGTGGCCTCATTACCACTGGTTGGAGGTAAAAGTCCCAACTCTCCACTTGGCCTTGTCTGACCATCCCACCTGAGAAGGGGAGGGCACCTCTTTGCCACTAGGTACAGGTGAAATTCCGTGTTTTACATGTGGTGGGCTGACAAGGGTGAGAAGCAAGTATTAGGAGAGGGCCTTGTTACTGTCCACTGAGGATAAAAGTCTAAGCTTCCCCCTCTGTCTTCTCTGACATGAACCCAGAAATGGAGAAAGGCAGTTGGGTGGTCTCATTAGAACCTGGCCTTTGCTGGTGGGGTGGGGGTTGGGTTGTAGTTTTTTTCCCATGGTACTTAACTGGAGTAGAGACGTTATCATCTAAAAATGTTCTGTCTTGCAAAGCTGCTCCTTTCCCAGTCCTTTGACTAGACAGAGCAGGCTTTTCCAAGGGCTTTAAAAAAAAAAAAAAAATGCTGTGCCCATCGGCATTTCTGGGTTGCCAGCTTTTCCAGTACCCCATCTGGGATATATAAGAGAAAACCCAGGGAACTTACTACTGAGTATTCCTTGGGTCCCAGGTCCTTAGGTGGTCTGCCTTCTTGTCACCTTTCAGATTCTTCTTATGTTTGTTTTATGTATAATGTTTTACATATAGTGTCCAGGGTTTTTAGCTGTACCTAACTGAAGGAATAGGGAAAAGTAAATAGACTCTACCTTTCTGTAAGTGGTGGTCTGAGGTCAATTGATTTGTTACAAAGCTGCCAAGGCAATGCTCTGTGAAAGCCACCATTAAAAGAATGCAACAGTGGGCAACAGACTGGGAGAAAAATACTTGCAGAACACTTATCAAACATAAGACTTGTATCTGAGTAAGAAAACAACCCCATTTAAAAACAGGCAAAAGACACTTCACCGAAGAGAATATATAGATGGCAAATAAGCACAAGAAAACATGCTGAACATGATTAGCCATTAGAGAAATGCAAAGTAAAATCACAATGTCAGAGCTGGGTGCAGAGGCTGTCTCCAGATGCTGAGACAGGAGAATCACTTAAGCCAAGGATTTCAAGGCTGTAGTATGCCGTGCTTGTGCCTATGAATAGCCACTGCACTCCACCCTGGGCAATATGGTGAGACCCCGCCTCTTAAATCAAATAAAATCATGATACAATACCACTATCCACCTAACAGAATGGCTGAAATAAAATACTCTGACGACACCAACTCCTGGTGAGGATGCAGAGCAACTGGAACTCTCATACATGACTAATAGGAATGCAAAATAGTATGGCCACTCTAGAAAGCAGTTTGGCATTTTCTTATAAACTTTCAAGCAGTTACCGTATGACTCAGCAATAATATTCGTACACATTTTGCCTAGAGAAATGAAAAAGTTCACATAAAAACATACATGAGTGTTTAGAACAGCTCTGTTCATGTTCACCAAAAACTGGAAATAACCAGATGTCTTTCAGCGGGTAAACAAGCAAACTGTGGTACATTTATGCAATGGAATACTACTGAGCAATTAAAAAAAGAGGTAAGAAACACACAAGAAATTGGGTGATTCTCAAAGGCATTATTCTGAGTAAAAGAAGCCAATATCCAAAGGTTACATATATATGATTCCATTTATATGACATTCTCCAAAAGGTACATATATCACAACAGCATACAGATAAATGACTGCCAAGGGTTTGGAGTTGGGGTAGGGTGATGGAACTGTTCTGTATTTTGATTGTAGTGGTAGTTATAAAAACTTCGTTAAAGGCCGGGCGCGGTGGCTCAAGCTTGTAATCCCAGCACTTTGGGAGGCCGAGATGGGCGGATCACGAGGTCAGGAGATCAAGACCATCCTGGCTAACACAGTGAAACCCCGTCTCTACTAAAAACTACAAAAAAAAAACTAGCCTGGCGAGGCGGCGGCGCCTGTAGTCCCAGCTACTCGGGAGGCTGAGGCAGGAGAATGGCGTGAACCCGGGAGGCGGAGCTTGCAGTGAGCGGAGATCGCGCCAACTGCACTCCAGCCTGGGCAACAGAGCTGACTCTGTCTCAAAAAAAAAAAGAAAAAAGAAAAAGAAAAAATTCTATACCATAAAAAGTAGTGATGCTGTATGTAGTATTTTAGAATTTATTTACTATTTTTATTTATATTGCTAAGAGTCATCGGTATTGTCACATGTTGCTGTGGTTCATTTGTTCTAACCGTTGTTTTTTCCATTGCGTGAATTTATCCATTTTTTCAGCCATTCTCCCGTTGATGAACATTTTGTTGTTTTTGTTCATGTGAACAGTTTGCTCTGAATATTCTTGTTCATGCCTCCTATTGAAATTATGAATTTCTCTAAGTCATTTGAACCCAAGAGTGAAATTGTTGGGTCAACTTTTCTCCTAAAGTTAAATATTCATGTGCTCAACTTTAGGAGAAAATGCCAGGCCATTTTCAAATGTTAGACATAATACTTGACACTGTGAGAATGAGAATAAGAGTGTAATAGTGGAAGCATGGAGATCAATATTTGGGATGCTCCCACTGCACTCTGCCCTTTATCCAAGAGACTTGGCCCAAATTCCCTCTTTTTTGAAGCCTCCCCTCTTCCCACACCAGCCACGGTGAGTTTTCCTCCTGTAGGTTCCCAAGGCACCTGTTTCATGCAACACTTTAGGTAACTATCAGACTATATTGAGATAATAATTACTTTTAGCAGGTAGGGAGCTTCTAGAAGGCATAGGCCAAGAGTCTTTGTATTCTCCATGCCTAGGACCTACACGGACACAATAAATATTTCAGTAAATGAACGTTCTTCATCAAATCTATACCCTCACTTTCCCAGTATCAGATAATGAATGAAATTTATTCTTTCTTTAATAATATAGAATATAATTGCTTGTTTCCATGGTAGTTGCCAATGCCAAAGCTCCTTGAAGGAAGGAACTATACCCCTTTTTTATTATATCCAGCCTTTAATATAGTGCTTGGCAAATTGTAGATGCTTGAAAAGTGTATTGAATGTTTAATAAATTGAACCTTGCAGCATTTTAAGAGTGTTGATTCACAGCCTGGGCAACATAGTGAGACTCCATCTCTACAAAAACATTTTTTAAAAATTACCCAGGTGTGGTGGCATGTACCCGTAGTCCTAGCTACTTGGGACTGAGGCAGAAGGATTGCTTCAGCCCAGAAATTTGAGGCTACAGTGAGCCATGATCATGCCAATGCACTCCAGCCTAGGCAACAAAGTGAGACCCTGTCTAAAAAAAAAAAAAAATGTTTATTCTGAATGTCAGTTACCATGGTCTAATGCTGGAGATAAAATGTAGAAGATTTAGCTACTAATAAATATGCCCTGATGACCATAGAATGTATTCATGCATGTGGCTTAAAAAACAAAAATAAAATAATTCTTGGATATCAAAGGGTGAGATTTCATTTATATTATATAAAGTTCAAAAGCAGTTGAAAATAATCTATAGTGATGGAGGTCTGAATAGTAAGTGCCTTTGGGGAGTTACCACTAGAGCATGTGGGAGCCTACTAGGATGCTATCAATGTTCTACATTTTGATCTGGGTAGGGGCTATATGTATAGATATTGCATATGTAAAAGTTTATTAGACTATACAAAAATGATTTATGTGCTTTACATGGATTGTATCTCAATAAAAGTAAAAAGCACTATAATGGTGGATTCATGGCATTATACATTCGTCATAACCCATAGAATGGACAACACGCAGAATGAACCCTGGTGTAAATGATGGACTTTCAGTGAGTGATGATATGTCAGTGTAAGTTTATTGATTGTAGCAAACATACCACTTTGGTGCAGGATGTTGATAGTGAGGGAGGTTGTGCATGTATGGAGATGGGATATATACAGCCTCCTCAATTTTGCTGTAAACTTAAAATTTCTCTAAAAAATAAAGTTGATTAATTTTTTAAAAATTAAAACAGGGCAGGCATGGTGGCTCATGCCTGTAATCTCAGCAGTTTGGGAGGCTGAGGCAGGAGGATCACCCGAGCCCAGGAATCCAAGACCAGCCTGGGCAACATGACAAAACCCTGTCTCTACAAAAAAAAAAAAAAAAAAAAATCCACATTTGGTGGCATGCACTCATGGTCCCAGCTACTTAGGAAGCTAAGGCAGAAGGATCACTTGAGCCCAGGAGGTGGAGGCTGAAATGAGACATCCGTGTTTATGCCACTGCACTCCAGCCTCAAAAAAAAAAAAAAAAAAAGAGAGAGAGAGAGAGAAAAGAAAACAATAAAACCATCTATACCAATTAGGCTTTGTTTTTCTTTTGGTGACAAATGATGAATGAATGAATGAAAGGGTTTAAGAAACAATGGATTAGCTGGACATGGTGATGTGCACTTCTAGTCCTAGCTACTCAGGAGGCTACAGCAGGAGGATGGCTTGAGCCCAGGAATTTGAGCTTACAGTGAGCTATGTTGTGTTTAGATGACAGAGTGAGACCCTGTCTCTTAAAAAAACAGAAAGAAAATGTTTGTTGTTCACTAACTGAAAAGTTCTGGGGTAGTAGTGGCTTCAGGCATTACTGAATCTAGGGATTCAAACAGAGCTAGTCTTAGTATCTCCTCACCTCTGAGCTCTGCCTTCTGTGTTCGCTTCATACTCAGGTTCCATCTGTTGGTTCCCAGCAGCCCCAGTTTTACATCATGCACCCTGCTTACAGCCTTAGCAGAAAAGAGCACCTACCATCTCATGAATGGTCTTACCAAAATCTCCTTGCTCTGTTGCTATGGGCTCCATCTGGGTCACATGCCCATCCCTGAACTGTAGACAGGAGCATGTAATGCCCTGATCTGCCAGATCTGAACCACATGTTACTCTGGGGAGAGAGGAAGCAATGTGGGTAAAGTCAGTTATTCCCAAAGGACATGGAGTGAGTGTGAAGGTGGGCTTGGTTTCCCTTAGGAAAACTGGGGTACTGCTGTCAGAGGAAGGTGAAAGAATGCTGCAGAGCAAAATCACAGTCGCTCACTGAAATACACCATGGAAATATATAATAAGAGTCGCTCAAATGTTCATGCCCTTCTATGGGGCTCAGAACACACTACCCCAAAATAGGGCATTTTGGCATATTGAATATTTAAGCTGAAGGAGTTTGAGAAAATGACTGATGCAGGAAGATCTCTCTGACCTCCTCCTGCCCTTCTCCCTGAAGCAGGTCTTAGGACCCTCTTAGCACTTGTGAGAGGTGCTATCCCTAACATCCTTTTCTCCAAGATGGAGGGACACCAAGAAGAATCTGAACAAACAGGCCTTGCTAAGTCTCCCCCAGTTTATTAACCTTAGCTTATATCCCCTTCGTCCTATCATACTTTTCCAGTACTTTCTACTCTTCATCAAACCTAGCATGAAAACGCTTAGGTTTAACTATTTATTTGGGTCTTTATTTCCTTATGATGGTTCCTATATCATGTAAAACTTACATTAAATAGATTTGGATGCTTTTCTTTTGTTAATCTGTTTTTTGTTACCAGGACTTCAGAGCTTAGAAGGGTAGAAGGAAAAGATATTATCCTCTGCTGTACTTTGCTATAGGATTCCTATTGGTGGGAATAATCCAAAATATAGAAAGAGTTATATTTACAGGGATTTGAATTTCAGTGCTATCAAAAACTTGAAGACAACCTAATTAACTTGCAATAGAAGAGTATTTACCTATCCCAAGCATCTACTCAGTATGGAGTCATTTTAAATTAACATTACAAATAATTGACATCAAGGAAAATGCTTATGATATGCATATGCATGTGAAAAGCATATGAAAAGCATATGGATGTGAATATAAAAACAAAATGGAAGAGGCCGGTGTAGTGACTCACACCTGTAATCCCAGCACTTTGGGAGGCCGAGGCAGGTGGATCATGAGGTCAGGAGTTCGAGACCAGCCTGACCAACATGGTGAAACCCCGTCTCTACTAAAAATACAAAAATTAGCTGGGTGTGGTGGCGTGTACCTGTAATCCCAGCTACTCAGGAGGCTGAGGAAGGAGAATTGCTTGAACCAGGGAAGCAGAGGTTACAGTGAGCTGAGATCGTGCCACTGCACTCCAGCCTTCGTGACAGAGCGAGACTGTCTCAAAAAAAAAAAAAAAGGAAGTAAATATGTCCAAACATTAGCATATTAGGGTAGTGGAGCTATGGATTATTCTTTTTTCTTTTCTCTATTTCCAAGTTTCCTTTTAGGTATTTATATTATCATTATAATGTCATAATGTGTTTTGTGAAACTCTATCTTATTAAGAATATTTCATTCTCCTAAATATGGAGTAGAGCCAAAATAAAGAAACCGTGACATCAGCCAACTAATGATTCTGGCTAAGGATATAGAACCTCAGAGTTAGAAGAAACCTCAGAGATATTCCACTTTAACTGCCTCATCTTACATAAGAGACGTCTGAGACCTGGAAAGGTGAGGTAATTTGTTCTAAGTCATGCAGGAACCAGGAAGCAGGTCTCCTAATTTTCAGGCTAGTATTTCTTCCATTGATTGAGCCAGTCAATTAAGTTTTAGAATTTTGTGAGATTGCTTTCCTGAAAATGCATCCTCAAGTTCAAGTTGATATCCATTCTTTCATTACTAATTCAGATTAAACCAGCTATTATTGCTTTTCTTGGGAAAGTGATGTTTTAGAAATAGTATTTAAAACTAATATCATGGCCTTTTAGGTCCTTCTCCTTCACATCCTTGCACATGTTTCTTTATAAGCAATTTACTGAATAAATGCAGAGGAAGCCCAGATCTGACTAAATTAAGTGGACCAATGTAAAGTCTCTTCACTTTTTGGGGTATCAGCTTCCTCATTTATTCAAAGAATGAGCACCAGGCCCCATTCCATGCTAGGCCCTGGAGATATGAAGATGAATAAGGAACAACCTTTAGGCCAGGCAAGGTGGCTCACACCTGTAATCCCAACACTTTGGCTGGCTGAGACAGGAGGGTTGCTTGAGCTCAAGAGTTCCAAGACCAGCCTGGGCAACATAGTGAGACCCTGTCTCTACAAAAAAATTAAAAATTGAGGCCAGGCGCAGTGGCTCATGCCTGTAATCTCAGCACTTTGCGAGGCCCAGGCAGGTGGATCACCTGAGGTCAGGAATTTGAGACCAGCCTGGCCAACATGGTGAAACCCCATCTCTCCTAATAATAATAAAAAAACATAGCTGGGCATGGGGGCACATGCCTGTAGTCCCAGCTACTTGGGAGGCTGAGGCAGGAGAATCACTGGAACCTGGGAGGTGGAGGTTGCGGTGAGCTGAGACCGCACCACTGGACTCCTGCCTGGGCAACAAAGCAAGACCGTCTCAAAATACACACACACACACACACACACACACACACACACACACACACACACATATATATAAAAGCATCTAGGCATGGTGGCACACACCTGTAGTCCTAGCTACTCAGGAGGCAGAGGCTGGAGGATCACTTGAGCCTGGAAGGTCAAGGCTGCAGTGAGCTGTGATTGTACCACTGCACTCCAGCCTGGGTGCCAGAGCAAGACCCTGTCTATAAAAAAGACTAAAAAGGTATAACCTTTATTCTCCTGGAGCTCATAGTTGAGTGGGGAAGATGGGATGGGAAGATAGACATGCAGATAGCTGTATACATTATAGAAGAAGGTAATAACACAGGATGTTCCTAAAGGTGCTGTGCTATGAGACTAGGGGAATAAAAAGAAGGATTATTTCCATCACAAAAGGCTTCATAGCAGAGGTGGCATTTGAGCTAGACCTCATAAAGTGAACAGCATTTTACTAGGCAGAGTAGTGAGGAGAGAGTATCAAAGATAGCAAGGCAGAGGAAATAGGAAAAACAAAGGCATGAAGACATAAAAAAAAAGTACACATAGAATGGGGATCTCGAAAAGCAAGATAAAGGATGTTAGACTCTTAGTGGTCCTCAACTGGGAGTACTTGTCAGAATAACTTGCAGAGCTCTATTAAATTTTAGAAGATTGTGATATACATCCTTGAATAAAAACCTTACATGGCCACTGAAATCTTATCTATGCCCTAGAACTTTTTGGATCTATGCTTACCATAGTACCACCACACTTAGTAACACAAGTTATTACCATTTAATCCATGTTGGAACCCAAGTGACAAAAACAATGCCTGTACTCTGGATGGTGAATTGACACTGATGAATGGCTTGATCATCAGAAAACCAAAGAGGATTGCAAATGAAAATAGAAATAAAGACATAGTCTCACACACTGAGTTTTCCCCAGTTCATTTTTTGGGGAAAAAAAAAAAAGCCCTCTTTTTAAAGGTTCACCCAAGTGTTAAGATGCCTCAGGTGAGGAGTTGATGATAGTCAGTAATTATCCAAGGTGAAATTCAAGATATTTTATAAAGATGGAAATAATAACCCTGTCAGAAATGGAAATCAGCTATCATGGGGTATGGGGCTATAAATCCAAATATAATATCCAACTTGTCTTCACCTCAGAGAGTTTCCAGCTGTTGATGACGTTCTGCTGTGATTTGCCAGAGATGAAGTGCATTTTTAATAAAACTCTGCTCCAGCCAGCTAAGTGAAAGGCTTGGAGCCATGCTCTCTTTCAAGAAGTGTTGAGCACTTGTGAAGTCTGCAGAGAAATGGTAGAAGGTGTCCACTTTCTTGTCAGTTCCAATTAAGATCTTTTCTTTGCAACCCCAGAGTTGAGCATTATTTTCTAAGCGAGCTAATGGAAGATCAAGTCAGGTCTTTCTCGGGTTGAAAGGACACTTGTTGAGATGCTATGGGCTTTAAACTTACCGCTCCAAGTCCAGTAGTTCAAATTCAAGCCTTGCTGAAGGCAGAGATAATAAAGGAACACACGCTTATGGAGAGCCCAGGGAGTATATATGTGTCAAGAAATAATTATGGGAAGGAAATGGTCCAAATAATCCTTGAATATGTGCATAAACACGCGCGCGCGCACACACACACACACACACACACACACACACACACACACACCCTGTGCTGAAACATACAAGGCAACCAGTAGTAATGGCAGTTATCTCATCAGATCATAATTAGATTGGAGACTCCTTGGGAGCAAGGACTGAGGCTTTTTGAGCTCTGAATTCCCCAGCAGTGTTGAACTGATGATTGCCCTGTTGAATTTGAGAAGACAGTGGTATGGGCATGTGGCAGTGTCTTCCCACAGTCCCACTAGACTGCCTACAATCCTTCAAATAAGCCTTGCTACCTTCACACCCTGCCCTGTGGCTGTACCCCTCTGATTACTCCTCTGCCAAGCACCTTCTTACACCTCTGTGGCTTTCAAAGTCTGTCAAATTCCTTCTTGTTCTTCATAATCCATCTCACTGTCTTTTGAAAATGATTCTCCAAGCACAAGGGGGAGCAGAAAATGTTCTTGGAAGTCAGAGAAATCTAGATTTGAATCCCAATTCTATCTCTTTCAAGTTCTTTTTTTTTTTTTTTTTTTTTTGAGACGGAGTCTTGCTCTGCCGCCCAGGCTGGAGTGCAGTGGCCAGCTCTCAGCTCACTGCAAGCTCCGCCTCCCGGGTTCATGCCATTCTCCTGTCTCAGCCTCCCCAGTAGCTGGGACTACAGGCGCCCGCCTCGTCGCCCGGCTAGTTTTTTGTATTTTTTAGTAGAGACGGGGTTTCACCATATTAGCCAGGATGGTCTCGATCTCCTGACCTCGTGATCCGCCCGTCTCGGCCTCCCAAAGTGCTGGGATTACAGGCTTGAGCCACCGCGCCCGGCTCTTTCAAGTTCTTAAACAAATTACATTACCTCTTTGTGCCTCAGTTTCTTCCAGGTGGGTCATGGGGAAAATTTATTTATTTATTTATTTATTTATTTATTTATTTATTTATGAGATGGGGTTTTGCTGTATTGCCCAGGCTGGTCTCAAACGCCTGAGCTCAAGCAATCCACCCACCTCGGCCTCCCAAAGTGCTGGGATTACAGGTGTGAGTCACTGCACCTGGCCAGTTTTAGAGAAGATTTAATGTGATAAAATATGTAAACTACCTAGCTCAGTGACTGGCACAGGATAGATTATCAGTGCATGATTGTTAGGCTTATTCACCTTCCTCTGTGAAACCTCAGTGCTTAGTAACTGTTAGTTTCCTCTGCCTATACATCCTTTAACATCTCTCTTAGGTTTCTTCGCCTACTCTACCACCCCTGTATCAGCTATTGCCCCCTCCTCTTTTCCATAATACCTTGTTTATGCCTCTTTTCTAGCACTATATGCTGACTTGTGCTGTAACTCATTGTGTTACCCTCCTGGGTAGCTGAAAACACCTCAAGGCACTATCTCCAGCAACTAGCAGAGGGACTAGTTTAGGACAGACATTCCGTAAATGGTTTTCTAATTGAAATATAACATTTAATCCAGCTTTCCAGAAGATAAAGTGAGCATGTAACATGTCTTCTCCCAGCAAGTGCTGAATGGTCTAAGTAGCGAAGAGAAAGTTTCCTAGCAATTAAGTGTTTCAGAGTTGATTGCTGTCCATCCAGCCCAAGTAAGCAGAGCCTCAATTTCCAGATGTTTTTGTTTCTTCCACTTCCAGCCTAGCCAGGCCAGAGGAGCATTCCCATAAGGGTAACCCAATATGTGCTTTTTGATGATCTGATTAGAGTGTGAAATACTTTCTTTGGAGTAAATGCACAAGAGTGAGGTTTTTCTCTGTTTTTGTAACGGACTGAAGGTGACGGAGTGAGAAAAATCGAAGCCAGAGGAAAATCTATCATACCCCAAGAGATGAAGAGCACATAAAGCCAACACAACAGATATTGTCCTGGGTCAAAACTTCAAAGCCTGGGCCATAAATGACTATACACCTTGAAGTGACCATAGGAAAAGAAACAGAAGCAAAAGCAAAAGTTTCCTAGAAGCTGTTCTTTGCAGTGATACCTGTACCACTGAAGAACCAAAAGCAACCTGAACATCAATCAACTGAACAAATATTTTCTGAACTACTAAATGCAGGGCACTGGAGTTACAGATATGTTGGTGAAGCTAGACTTCTGACCTTAGTCCATTGTTCTGTCTATTCGATTACCTTCTTTTTTGTTTTCTTTCTTTCTTCTTTTCCTTTCCTTTTCTCTCTTTCCTTTTCTCTCCTTTGTTTCTTTCTTTTTCTTTTCTTTCTTTCCTTCCTTCCTTCTTTTCTTTCTTTCTTCCTCTCTCTCTTTCTTTCCCTCCTTCCTTCCCTCCCTCCCTCCCTCCCTCCCTCCCTCCCTCCTCTCTCTCTCTCTCTCTCTCTCTCTCTCTCTCTCTCTTTCTTTCTTTCTTTCTTTCTTTCTTTCCTTCTTTCTTTCTTGACAGGGTCTTGCTGTGTCACCCAGGCTACAGTGCAGTGGCACCATCTCAGCTCACTACAACCTTCACCTCCTAGGCCAAGCGATCTTCCCACCTTAGCCTCCCCAGTAGCAGGATTACAGGTGCACACCACCATGCCTGGCTAATTTTTGTATTTTTTGTAGAGGCAGGATTTCATCATGTTGCCCAGGCTGGTCTTGAACTTCTGTACTCAAGCGATCTGCCCACCTCAGCCTCCCAAAGTGTTGGGATTACAGGTGTGGGCCACCACATCCAGGCTTCAGTTACTTGTTTCACTCAGTGTTCATCTAAGGAAACAGAACTACTATGAAGTAATGCGTAAGGAATTTGTTATAGGAATTCAAACGAATACAGTTGTGGGTGCAGCTGGGAAAGTGCCACTCTGAACTTGGAGGGAGGCAGGGATTGATGGAGTCACTGAAGAAGTCAATCCTAGCAGCCAAACACACTCAGAGGTTGTAAAGGGGCTGAAGAAGAGGAGCTGATGGAGACATCTACAGAAGGCTGTGGGTCCATTGCAAATGTCTGGTGCTAGGTTTGGAGCTACTATTGGTCAACAGGGTCAGCAGTCAGGAAGAGCTGGATATGGAGTGGAGGAGAGTGAACCTGCTGATGCCTCCTCACCTTTTGCTGTAATGAATCCCCATGATCTTCAGAGAACAGTGGCTGCTGATTCACTTTTGCCTCCCAGATCTCAAGCAACCATCACTGTTTTGTTTTGTTTGTTTTGTTTTTTTAGACGGAATCTTGCTCTGTCGCCCAGGCTGGAGTGCAATGGCATGATCTTGACTCACTGCAACCTCCACCTCCCGGGTTCAAGCAATTCTTCTGCCTCAGGCTCCCAAGTAGCTGGGATTACAGGCACCCGCCACCATGCCCAGCTACTTTTTGTATTTTTTTTTTTTTGAGATGGAGTCTAGCTCTGTCGCCCGGGCTGGAGTGCAGTGGCGGGATCTCAGCTCACTGCAAGCTCCGCCCCCCGGGTTTACGTCATTCTCCGGCCTCGGCCTCCCGAGTAGCTGGGACTACAGGCGCCCGCCACCTCGCCCGGCTCGTTTTCTGTATTTTTTAGTAGAGACGGGGTTTCACCGTGTTAGCCAGGATGGTCTCGATCTCCTGACCTCGTGATCCGCCCGTCTCGGCCTCCCAAAGTGCTGGGATTACAGGCTTGAGCCACCGCGCCCGGCCCCTACTTTTTGTATTTTTAATAGAGATGGGGTTTCACCATGTTGGCCAGGCTGGTCTTGAACTCCTGACCTTGTGATCCGCCCACCTCAGCCTCCTACAGTGCTGGGATTACAAGAGTGAGTCACCACGCCCAGCCGCAACTATCACTCTTAACCGACTTTAACCTAGAACCATACAGTTGCATTTTAACCAATCTGACACACATAAATTTTCTCCGTAACCATAAAGTGATTTCTGTCTTCTCCCAGTTTCCTAAAGTGGGAAAAAATTGGACTTACAAGTCTAACAGTGCTAGGCTCTAATTCTGGGCCTGCACCTCTGTAGCTGTCTGACCTCAGGGAAATGACCATTTCTGTGCCTTAATGAATCTGGAGCCCTTCCTCGGTGCTATCATAGTCCCCATGTGCTGCTTTCTGTTGTGTATATATTTCATTTTATTCTCATTATCTATTTATGTGTCCATTTCCTCCATTAGACCTTAAGCTCAAGCACATGGGTCATATCTGATTCCTCTCTATATTTATGATGCCTGACAGTGTCTGGCACAGAGTAGATGCCCAATATATGTTTGCTGAGAAAATTAGTCCTTGAAACAGAGAAACTCATCAAATTATCAAGCTGGTAGCAGAACCCAGTACTAACATATTAAGGCAGTGAGACCCACCTCTGTGTCTGTCACACTCTCAGCACCCTGAAAAATCAGGCCCCAGACACCCTCACCTCATCCACAGCTTATATCTTAAACCATTCACCACATTTCACTTTCAAACCTGTTTTAATTATCCTGATTCCTGAATCCTGAGCTTGACCTCTGTTTATGACCTGCTATCACCTCTTAGACCTTCAAATGTTCAGGATATCTTATTTGAATTTTCATTTTTCCCATCTGGTTAAATACGTTCACTTTCTTGGCATATTTCTCACCCCAAACCCTAGGTTCTCAGGTCAGAGACTATGAAAGTCCCTGCCCTCAGGGAGTACTCAGACTGGTGAACAACAGACAAGGCGACCAGCAATTCCAGGATGGTGTGGTAAGAGATCTGGTTGAAATAAGTTTAGGGTACTATGGAAGCATAGAAAGAATGAAGAGCACCTAAACTTAGAAAGAGAAGGGTAGTTGTCAAAAGAAAGTGTGGATTGATCTGAGTAATGAGAAACTGCATAGGAGATTCCCAGGCAGAGAAAGGGAGAATCTGCGTTGCAGACAGAGACCAGCAATGCAGAGGTATGAAGACAGGAGAGATCAGGATGTGGGCACCACAGGTGGGTTGGTGTGGTGAGAGGAGTGTGAACGTGCAGTTGAGAACTGGAGGGAGATGAACAAATGTCAGGCAACGGATGGCTTGAGTTCTAAGCTAATGAACTTAGACCTGACCCTGTAGGACAGAGATGGTAAATTATCAGGATTTGGCCCAGAGATCCTCCTTTGTTCGCCCCACATACTTTTTTTACATTTGCTTTCCCAGTATTTTAAAACTGGAAAATTTTACATAAAATTCTGAGTTTCCAGCTTCTGTGGAAAAATCAGGTGATCCAGCCACACTAGGCTGTCATTCGTTGTTTGTCCTTCTTAGGTGCTATATGTGTTTTGTAACTCTCTAGTCTCTACTACACCTCTTTGTCCTCATACTCCTGCACTTTTGTTTTTCTTTAGGGGGAGAAATATTTCTCACTACCAGTATCTCTGTGAAAAGTAAGGAGTTGAAGGTTAGAGTCAGGCTTTTCAGAAAATGGGGAACAGCATGTGTCTTTGTAGAAATAAAGAAACAAAATATATCGATTAAAACACTGCAACCTTCTCTTAAACCAGTTCTTTTCACTTGTTTATGTTACCTACAGGATTTGCTATATAAAGAATGATGACTACACCAGGCCACCTTACTTCCATAAAAGCTTGTGATGCTCACAGACTGTCAAGCAGGAATGTGTTGGGTATTCTAGTCTTAAAGAAGGTGTAGGAGACATGTACATGTCTGGCCAGAGATTGTCAAAGACTCTCAGAGTCTTTGGCCAACACTGACTCTCAGAGCCTCAAATAAGTGATGAATCAAGTAGAAAGAAATTGGGAGGACACAAGAAAGAGCTTGTCGGGAGCTACAGGCAGCTAATGCAGCCAGTGACAGAATAGAGGAAATGCAGCATAACCCCCAACTCCAGGATCTAGGGCCTAAAGGCCAGAGCCACTCCCTGTAATCATGCAGAACTCACCCAGCTTCTCTGTAAGAGGGTTGCTGGGTCCTTCAGACTGGCCCCTGCTTCCCCTGCCCCACCCTCACATCCTGGGACTGCACCGCACTTCCACTAATCCGAACCCTCCTGCCCTCCCAGAGTCTTGAACCGCTGCTTCTGAGCTCCATGTAGCTGGTGAAAGGAGGCTGCCTTGGGATCTTTGGGGGCCTCCTGTCTTCAGTGATGATTCTCTGCAGCTCAGCTCCTCTCCCCATGTAACTGATCCCAGTCCTCTGGTTCTGTCAGCACCTCTGCTGTGTACACTATGAAATGTGTGAGCTCCCAGCTGGGTGGGAACCCTGAGTGAGGTGTGAGTTTCCTCCCAAGCCACTGAAGTTGGCTTTCTGCAGTAAGCCAGACACTTGGGCTCTGCTGGTCTTAGAAACAGTGCTTTCACTACATGGTCAAGGAGAAGGGATTCCCCTAAGTCTTCAAATTGATCTCTCTGCTCCCCCATCTTTTCCCACCTCAATTCTGCTTGTACCCGTGGAATTACTATACATTAAAACATAATGCTAAATATGTCATGTTTCTAATCAAAAGCCTTGAGCAGCTCCTCATTTCCTACCAAATTCAAACCAAGTTATCTGCCATGGCATGTTGGACCTGTCCCAGGCTGACCCCAAAATGCTATTTTCTAGGCTTATCTCCCACTATAAATAACAAATGCTGCCAGGCACAGTGGCTTATGCCTGTAATTCCAGTATTTTGGGAAGTCGAGGCAGGTGGATCAACTGAGGTCAGGAGTTCGAGACCAGCCTGGTCAACATGGTGAAACCCCGTCTCTACTAAAAATACAAAAATCAGCTGGGTGTGGTGACACAGGCCTGTAATCCCAGCTACTTGGGAGGCTGAGGCAGGAGAATCACTTGAACCCAAGAGGCGGAAGTTGCAGTGAGCCGAGATTGCGCCACTGCATTCCAACCTGGGCAACAGAGTGAGGCTCCGTCTCAGACAAATAACAACAACAACAAAATGCTCCAGCCAAAATTTCACTTGGCCTTCTCTGCAAGCAAGGAGATTTCTTGCCTTGGTTCTTTTCTTCCTTTGTGCCCATTCCCAGCTGTCCAAAGCCTACCCATTCTACAAACTTCATCTCAAGCCACCTCTCAAAACTCCTAATGGTTCTAATCGCGTGTCGCTCTTGCTCGAGGTACCTGCCATATATTGTTCTCCTTGTTTAACCCTGGGTATAGTCTATTTCTTTTTTTAATTATGGCCACACACCTTAGCCTTTTTGCAAGGCTGAGCTTAGACAAAAGGGGTTACGTATTCACCTATATCACCATTCCTTGGACAGGGCCTGGTGAACGCAAGATACTCAGAAATATTTCCTTGAATTGTGTTCATTCTTCCTGCCATATTTTTTGGTGGATTCAAAAAAATCTACCTTCCTGGTACCTCTCCATAATCTTCAACTCTTCACAAAGGAATGGCTCTTAACTGTCATTCTGTCCAGCCTTGCATTTGGTGATAGGTATCTCTTCCTGACACCCCTGCCAAGGGAGGATGCCAAGTAATTTCCCACTAGAGCAGATGGAAAAGTAGTAAGACCCATCCAGGTGAGACTAAATACCTCGGCAAGAGAGAAATTTCACACACAAAGTCATCAGAGTTAGTCTAATTGTGTCTCACTGGGGCCTGGATATCCCTTTTTTTTTTTTTTTTTTGAAACAAAGATTGGTTCTGTCACCCAGGCTGGAGTGCAATGGCGCCATCTCGGTTCACTGCAACCTCTGCCTTCTGGATTCAAGTGATCCTCCTGCCTCAGCCTCCCAAGTAGCTGGAATTATAGGCGCCCGCCACCATGCCGCCAACTTCTGTATTTTTAGTAGAGACGGAGTTTAGCCATGTTTACCAGGCTGGTCTTGAACTCCTGGCCTCAAGTGATCCACCCACCTTGGCCTCCCAAAGTGCTAGGATTACAGGCATAAGCCACCGTGCCTAACCCAGGCTATGCATTTTGCCAGATGTTCTCAAGCCACAGTAGTAAGAAAGGCCCAGTCCACTGGTAACAGAGGACCAAGACCAAGCCAACTCAGGCAACATTTGCAATCATCCTCCCCTGCATTGTGTAGCTAGCCTACCTCATCCCGTGGGGAGTGATGGGACATCATATTTTAAGTACCATACATCATAGATTCAAGTTTATTGGAATTTCATCCCGTAAATCAGGAGGCAATAAAACACGAAGGAAGGAGCATGGCCTTTGGAGCCAGCCAGACCAGGTTTAATTTTCATTGTTTTGCTTAGTATGATGTAGTTAAGAACTCCAGAATTAAGCAGAACCAGGTTCAAATGCTATTATGCTATTTCTTATCTCTATAACTTTGGGAAAATTACCCACCTTCTCTGAGCCTTCATTTTCTAATATGTAAAACAGGGACAATAACACTATCCTCATGGATTTTGGGTGAAAATTAAATGAGAAAATACATGTGTGTCAGCTAGGATGTCTTTAGCTCCAAGTAACAAACCAAAACTCGAAATGGCAGGAAGTTTCAGATTGGTTAATTCATCAAAAACTCTTCTTTTCATCTTAATGCTTTTCCAACCTTGGTATATAGACTTTTCTAGGCTGGCTTCCCTCGTGGTCATAAGATGGGTGCCACGGTTCCCAAATTTATATCCAGATGCTACAATATACAAAGCAGAAAAGGGTCATCTCTTCCTTTTGTGTCTTTCTAAAAATAAGAAAACCTTTCCCAGAAACATCTCACTAATACTCTCTCCCACATCTTTGGCCAGAGCTGGATAATAAGCCTGCCTTTAATCCAATCGCTGACAAAGGGGGAATGGGATCACCATGATTGGCTTGGCCAGTTATACTGGATATAGAGCCCCTTTTCCTGCCAGATGGATTGCTGGGTAAAATTAGAATTCTATTAGCAGAGAAGAGGCAGGACGGCTACTGGGTAGGCAAGCAACAAGGTCTGTTACAGCATGGAATCTGGCACATGGTAAGCATTTAAGCATTTAACTCTTGTTATTAACGCTTACTAGCTGTATGAACTTATTCAAGTCACAAATCTCATAGATCCCCAATTTCTTAATCTGAAAATGGGAGTAGGATTATCAGCTTTGTTGGATAGTTATAAAGTTAAATAAGATGACACGTGACATCTTCAGAGCTTAGTAAATGATAGCTACTTATAGTTGTATATAATTATTGCTAGAGTACTTGGGCAGCAGGCTGACATCTTCAGCAAAGGTTCCTGGGGTTAGCACCAGGCTGAAAAGCTCAAAAACATGAGCACTAGAAACTGTACATACTCAATTTTCTATAATTGTGATTCTGTGTGTTAATTTGCCAGACCTTAATCCAGTTGCCCTTGCCCAATAGTTCTCCCTTCATGTAAGGAGATCCAGTAAGAAAATGATTTCTGCTAGGTGGTCCCCTGCCCTTGCCCCTAGAGGGCACTAAAGGCAATCCTGCCTCGCCTACTGGATTTGATGGCCCAACACCAACATCAACCAATCCAAGATCCCTCTTCTTGGGCTTTGAGCCCTCAACTCAGGATGGGAGCTTGATTCTCCACAGCACCCAGGGCTATAACTGTGTCAGACCCTGATTCCCATCCCAGCTCTGCCACTTATGAGCAGTGTGACCTTAGGCAAAGCACTTAACCTCTGTTTGTTTGTTTGTTTGTTTGACAGAGTCTTGCTCTGTTGCCCAGGCTGGAGTGCAGTGGCCCAATCAAGGCTCACTGCAACCTCCACCTCCCAGGTTCAAGCGATTCTCCCACCTCAGCTTCCTGGGTAGCTGAGAGTACAGGTATGCACCACAATGCCTGGCTAATTTTTGTATTTTTAGTAGAGACTGGGTTTTGCCATGTTGGCCAGGCTTCTCTTGAACTCCTGACCTCAAGTGATTCTCCCACCTCAGCCTCCCAAAGTGCTAGGATTACAGGGGTGAGCCACCATGCCCAGCTGCTTTACCTCTCTTTGAATATCATCTGCCAGACCTGTAAAATGGGGTGCAGCCTCATGTTTGCTACCTTTCCCTCAAACTCAGGCCTCTGGTCACTTGAAATGATCTGACGTTACTGAACAGATCACAGTATCTCCCCCTCCAAGCCTTTATAGATTACTTTCCCTTCCAAAATCAATGCCAACCCCATTTCATCCTCACCGATCAGGATGGGGTTTAGGAAAGCATTTCCTCTTTCTCCACCTCCTGCCCACAGCTCAAATGATCCTAAAGCACCTTGGACTTGCTTCTTTTGTTCTTTTAATGGTTTATCAGTATTGTTTTAAATATTTTTATTGATGCATAATAGATGTATATATTTTGGGGGTACACCTGATAATTTAATACATTCATATAATTTGTAAAGATTGAATCAGTATAATTGGGACATCTGTCACATTAAATATTTGTCTTTTCTTTATGCTACAAATATTCAAATTATTTTCTTCTGTTTTGAAATATATAATACATTATTGTAAACTATAGTCACCCTACTGATCTATCTAACACTAGGTTTTATTTCTTCCATCAAACTGTGTATTTGTACCCATTAGTCAAGCTCTCTTCATCTCCCTTCCCTCCTACTCTTCCTGTCCTCTGGTAACCACCAATCCGCTCTCTATCTTCATGAGATCCAGTTTTTAAGCTCCCACATATGATACTTTTCTTTCTGTGCTTATTTCACTTAACACAATGACCTCCAGTTCCATACATTTTGCTGCAAATGACAGAATTTGATTCTTTTTTATGGCTGAATAATATTCCATTGTGTATATGTACCACATATTCTTTATCCATTCATCTTTTAATGGATACTTAAATGGATTCTGTATTTTGACTGCTGTGAATAGTGTTGCAATAAACATGAGAATGCAGGTATCTCTTTGATGTATTGGTTTCCTTTTGGATAAGTACCCAGTCCTGGAATTGCTGGATCATATGGTGGTTCTATTTTTAGTTTTTTGTGGAACCTCCATAAAGTTTTCCATAGTGGCTGTACTAATTTACATTTTTCACTAACAGTGTATAAGGGTTCCCCTTTGTCCACATTCTTTCCAGCATTCATTATTCGCTATCTTTTTGATAAAGGCCTTTTTAAAAATTTTTATTTATTTTATTTTATTTTATTTTATTTTATTTTATTTTATTGAGACAGAGTCTTACTCTGTTGCCCATGCTGGAGTGCAGTGGCACAATCATGGCTCACTGAAGCCTCGACTTCCCAGGCTCAAGCAATTCTCCTAGCAATTCTCCTATCTAAGCGTCCTGAGTAGCTGGGACTACAGGCATCCGCCACCATGCCCAGCCAAGGTTTTGTGCGTATTTTGTAGAGACGGAGTTTCACCATATTGCCCATGCTGGTCTCAAACTTCTGGACTCAAGTGATCCACCTTTCTTGGCTTCCCAAAGTTCTCGGACTATAGGCGGGAGCCACCACACCCAGCCTATAAAAGCCATTTTAACCGGGATACCTTGCACGTATTGCTATAATTGCATTGCTCTCCCAGGATGGGAACTTTTACTTGTCTTTCTTAACCACTAGGTTGTGAGACCACAAATTAAGAGGAAGGTCCCTGGACTTACTCATTGCTTTATCCTCAGAAAAATAAAGAGTGTTGAAATGTCATCACTGCAGTGAAGTGTTGTCAGTGAAGGGGAGCTCCAGTTTCCAATGAAGTTCCACGGGTGTTACCTGGAGCCCCAGTAGCACCATGGAATCATTCACCTCCCTCCCTTCTCACCCCTGGAATCCCAACTTCAACAAATAGCAAGATGATTTCCTTCCTTGGGAGCTATCCCAGCAAGTGGAGCATTTCAATAAACAAATAATAAGTGTGGAACAAATGGAAGAGGGAAATGTGGGACCCCAAGAGGAGGATTGGAATGAGACTTGGCAAGAGGCTGTGAATACATCCAAAGCTGATAGATTTATTATTGAGAAGTTTGTTTTTCCTCATGGATCTTTCCTACCTCCAGTATAATAGCACGCAGGGTGGGACATAAAGCCAAAGTGATTTGGAGGAAGCAGGACACCTAAAGAGCTTTAATTTTTTACATTCTGTCTTCAAACACAGAGTTTCCCAATGGTCTTAGGGGGATGCATGTACATTTATGCACATGTGCATCCTAGATTTTTGTTTCTTTCTCACAACATGCACACACATGCATGCGCACACACTTTGATAGGCAGAGATTGATTTTTAAAAAACAATCACATTCCCATGCTTCTCCAAGAAATTAGGTAGAAAAGAGACCCTTAAACTTCTTTTTTAAATTTTTTCTGGAGCTCAGGAGGATTTAGGCATTCCAGATTCTCATATTTCTCCAAGGTGAACCAAATGTTTCACTTCCATATTTCAGGGTCCCATTTCTTCCCATTTAATGCTCTAACTTTCCTGTAAGAAACTTGGGGCACCTGTGATTTCTACGAACATTGTAATTCTGCACCCACAGGATTAAAATTTCGGTCTGACTTTCAATGATCTCAGTCCCATAGCTATAATAGATTATATATTAATATAATTAATGTTAATATTAATATAATTAACCTATTCATATATAGTTTTGTATATTAGTTATAAATACATATATATTTTAAAGCTATAATGGAAGCTCTCTGGTTTTCTGAACACGCCTAGAACTGAGAGTTTAGAATCCTGAGCTTGAATTTTTTTTTTTATAAGAACTTTGGCCGGGTGCGGTGGCTCAAGCCTGTAATCCCAGCACTTTGGGAGGCCGAGACGGGTGGATCGCGAGGTCAGGAGATCGAGACCAACCTAGCTAACACGGCGAAACCCCGTCTCTACTAAAAATACAAAAAACTAGCCGGGCGAGTTGCAGGGCGCCTGTAGTCCCAGCTACTTGGGAGGCTGAGGCAGGAGAATGGCGTAAACCCGGGAGGCGGAGCTTGCAGTGAGCTGAGATCCGGCCACTGCATTCCAGCCTGGGCGACAGAGCGAGACTCCGTGTCAAAAAAAAAAAAAAAAAAAAAAAAAAAAAAAAAAAAAAAGAACTTTGGCACCGTCAGAAGCAACTGATTCATCTTAAAATCCTCAGTCACAATTCTCACCTTAGTGGTGCATTTCAGCAGCCATGTGGTCTTCCAAAGACTTTGAAGGCATTTCATCCCAGTTATTCACAAGGTGCTAGTTTAAGTAACTTTTGCTATTGCGTGCCATGGACTGCCGTGGACAGTTGTTGGGAAATACAGTTCGCCAACCTCCAGATATCCTTGTATATTCTTGTTTGTCCCAAACAGCAAGGACTAACCATTTTCTGACCCTGAATCACTTATATAATTAGTCACAAAAGCAGTTAGGTAGGTAGGTCAATGTGACCACAATGTGCAGCAATTCACTCTCCAAGGAAAGGAGACTGGCTTGTTAACGGCTTGCTATAAAAGGTTCTGCCCTTAGCCCAGGATTCCTTGGTGACATCACAGCCCCAAGGCACGCATAGCTGCCATCTAGGCCATTGTATTGACTCGTGGGATTTGAGGGCAAGGAAACTCGCTCTACCATGCTCTTGGCCCTTTTGTTTGCTATGCTATCTTTTTCTGATCCACTGGGTCTTGCTTACTTTCAGCTCCCATAGAGTTGTGGCAAGCCAATTTGGAGTCCTGTTACTCCTTGTCATCTTCCATGAGGTTGGAACTCTTCCCTGATACAGTATCCCATTTTCTACTGGCAATGAAGTCATCATTGAATTCAAGCCCACTCAGGTCATATTACAATCCCAGATTCCTATCATGGAGGGTCAGTTTCCCATGACCGCTTTCATATCAAGTATTATATCAGCAGCTTCCTGTCAGGAAAACACATCATTCTAGATCTGTGCTGTCCAACACGGTAGCCATTAACCACATGTGGCTATTAACATTTAAGTATTAAAATTAAGCAAAATTATATGTTACAAATTATATATCTTGAACAGGGTTCTGGGGCCCCTGGCTATATGCCAGGTACTGTCTTTTTAGTAACTGGATCTGATGGATCCTGGGAAGTTCCAGGGAATTCTAAGAGGCGGGGGGGAGGGGGTGGGCGGGATGGCTGGTGCAGTGGCAACAGGGTACCCAGGGAGCTTGGGGGTGGTTACTATTTACTAGCCAGTATAGAAATATTTTAACACTTTAATAACCAATACAGTCGAACGTACCTAATGCAGTCCTGTTGGCCAGGGTTATGACTATGTAAATGTTATTCATAATTAAGCCATATAGGGGTCTGTGAGTATATTTCCATTCTTGTTAAGATTTCAGTTTCTCCTACATTAATAATTGCCTTTTTGTTTTCTTTTGCTTAGTTTCTGTATTTCCATCACTAAGTCTTCTCTCAAACTCTTTGAAAGAACAGTATGATGACCAAATCTGTCAGGTCCAGCTATATCCCAGGCATTATGATGGCTTAACTATGGCTATCCATCAGATCCAGCTACTAAAAAGACAGTACCTGGCATATAGCCAGGGGCCCCAGAACCCTGTTCAAGAGGCCAGCGTTTGTTCAGATCAGCCAGTTTCTGTGCCAGTCAGCAGCCTCCAGTCCCTCCTGGGCACTGCCTTTGGCTCCCCCAAAAGGCTGACCTGAGCCTTGCTTGCTACACCTACCTGGCCTAGGGAGCCCTGCATGAGAACCATCCTGAGACTGTCCTGGTACCACCTGGCTGCCAGGTAATAGCCAGGCACCCTCACCTCCCACATATCAGCCCCTGTCCCTGCGTGTTCCACCTGCCCCCAGGAGGCTCAAACCTCACCAGGAGAGACAGCAGCCCCGGAAGAGATGTTGGTATCTCAGAGGACAAATATTTTTTAATGGCTTCTCTGGTCATAATGTATAAATACTGCAAAATGATTAACCAAAAATTGTTAAATAATTGTAGATACAATTATATTAGAGAATGGAGGAGGGAAGCGCTATTAGAGAAATCTTCCATTGTTCAAAGTCAGTAGATAATGTCTGAACCTTGGTGTTTCAGGAATACCCTTAAAATAAAAAATAAAAATAAAAAGGACTAGGTCTATAATAAAAAGTGACGAACTCTGCTTGGGGGGATTGGAACTGGCTCACAGAGAAAGGGGTGTTTGAGCTGGGTCTTGAAGAGAGTATAGAAGTTCCCAGTTCCACAAAGGTTGAACTCTAAGGTGAGTGGGTATCTTAAAGGAATAAAATTCTTGGGCAAGGGTGGTGAAGTATAACAGGAAGTACAAAGGCACAAAAGCATGGGGACATCATTTTGGGGACAAACAATGAACTGTCCCATGGAGTGAGAAGTTCAGGAGCCATGTTAGGAGAAGACAATGGTAGAAATAAAGCAGAGACAGAAGTTTGTGACCAGAGCCCAGCGGCCTCCAATGTAGCCCAAGTGGTCCCCTCCCTCAAATTGGTGGCAGCATAACAGGTACAAATCCGAAAAGCAATTTGGAAATACACATCAGAAACCTTGAAAATGTTTCTATCCTCTATCTCAGTGATCCTACTCCTGGGGATTGTTTCTGAGAAAATACAATTTTTAAAGCATAGAGTGAGCAGCACACACTGGTTTTTTTTTGTTTTTTGTTTTTTTGCATCATTATTGGAAATAGTGAAAAACTGGACAAAAACAAAAGTTTCATCAGAGGAGAATACTTAAGTAAAAGATAGCAAATTCACCCAGTGAATAATAAATATGCAGACTGGTATGCCTGTCATAATTTAGGTGGGCTCACCCAGCGGGCCTGCTGGGCCCAGTATCATAGGATGGTACTAATGCCATCCCCATCTTATAGATGAGGACCTGGCGGCTCAAAGAGATAGAATGATCTGCTCAGGGCTATCTAGTTTCAAAGTAGAGGAGCTGAGATTCCAACCCAAGTCAACATGATGGCAGAGCAGTCGGTGCTTTTCCTCTGCCACATGATGCCAGTTGTCGATGATGATCATGTTACCTGTGGAAAGTCCCTTTACATGACCCCTGGCATATTTCTTCAGCCTTGGGAGAACAATGCTAAGCCAGAGTGGACACAACGGGCTGGCAATAAGTAGCAAAAGAGGAAAAAACTGTATGATACAAGGCTAAGCAATAAAAACAGAATACATAGTTGTATCAGTAATAAAAGCGGTCAGAAAAATTATGCTCATGGACAACAGCAGGAAGGGGTAAGGAGAAATGGAAACAGATAATGTGTGAGTGGGTGCTCTCTTTCCTCTTTCTCTTCTTGAAGTTTCCGTTCTTAACACTGTATTATTTGCACAATAAAAAAACAATTCACAATGAAAGATAGAAAGACAGAAAATACGAGTCCCTGGGGTGGCCCATGGCCATGCCTTGAGTCCAGCTGCAGCTCTAGGATTTCCAAAGCCATTCTGACAGCAGCACTCATAAAGAAGAAGCTAGTTCCTTTTGGATGAAGGGGGGAAGGTGAAAAATGTAGCGTGTGACCCATGCCAAGAGGCTTAAGTTCCCTGCCATCATGCTTCAGGGTTGGTGTCATTGCCACATCTGATCAAGCTCTTACCCTGGCTGGGGAGGTATGCCTGTGACCTGGCACTTCCCAGTTCAAGAATTTTTGCATCTAACGGTATTGTTGATCCCTGTTCATTTGTTTCGCCTCTGCTGGCTGGGGCTTGGGTTTGGCTTTGCTGGAGGAAGGGCCAGTGTGGGATTCTCTCTAACTGAGGAACAGAGGCCAAGATGACTTTAGCCAGCAAAGAGAACAGTGAAACAGCAACATTTATGCCTGGGGTGCAGTGATTTTTCTTTGGTTCATGCTCACACCCCATACCTCATTTGATTTTATTCTACCCTTTAGATCGCCATTCCTTTCCAGATTTCACACATTTGCCTATGCTGGTCTCTCTGTCTGGAATGCCCTGTCTCATTCTTCCTGACAGAACTAAGCCCTGCCCATCCTTCAATACCACTTCATTGATGAACCTTTTTCCAATCTCCTTTTGGGGAATGAATCATTCCATCCTCTGGCTCCCAAAACACTTGATTTGTATCTTTCCTATGGCAATTGCATTTGTCTGCAGTACATTATAATTATTTATGCCCATGTCTGTTTCTCCTACTAAATGGTGAGCTTCTCAAGGTGGCCAAGAAATATGTCTTATCCAACTCTGATCCCTCACACAATGTCTGGCATGTGGTAGGTGCTCAATCAATGTATGGAATGACATTAATTTATAATGGTTGAATTCTTCCTCTTTCTATGCACGGGCTCTCTGGGAAAGCTGTTGAGATTATAGGCAGATGACCAATTGGTTTTTATGTCCATTTGAAAGAGGCAGGAAGAGGAAGAGAGTTAAAGCTATCTGTGGATCCATATTCCAGAGATTTCAGCCAGTGCTCCTTAGGGGGATGATAACTGGAATAATAACTAACATGTGCAGAGGCTCTTACTTACACTTTCACACCCATTAACTCAGTTGAGTCACACAAGGGCTCATGGAGGTAGGTTGGTTGGGCAGTATTTGGCCTGTTCCAGTGTTACAGCTGAGGAAACCAAGGCTCAGAAAAATGAAGTGATTTGCAAGATTACATCAACTCAAAGTAGGGCTGGGACTCAAACCCAGATCTGTTGACTCCAAATTCCACGCTCTTGGAAATGCTGAGATGACAAGGGCACAAGCAACTCTTCTCTTTGATAAATGTTTGCAGAAGGAAGAAAGGAAGCCTATGGTTAACCTTGATGAAGTATACTTGCACCAGGCCCCAGTTGTTACCCTCATACATATTTACCTCTCATCCAGGGCAGAGACCATGCTTTCTCCATCATTTCTCTCTCCAAAGTTCAGGTCTTTGGCAAGCCTCACACTTTTGCTGGGTCTTGATTTTCAGGTCTAAAATGAGGAGGCTGAGCTAGAAGTTTAAATTGGGTCACATTCACACCGGCACCCAACACAGAGCCTGGTGCACAGTTTCCATCACCCTCTCCATGGATGACTCTCAGTTCCAACACTAGAGGCCTCCAGGACTCCAGCTGACATGATGCAGTGTGTACCCTGCACGTTGCAGCCTCTTCCCAGGCTGGCTGTGGAAACTGAGCCTCCTCCAGACAGCAGGGCTGCTCTGCTCATGCGGATCAAGTCCGGAGCCTCATTAGTCATGTCAGATGACATAGTTAACACTTGGGGCCGGTACAGCCAGTTCATCAAAAGCTCCTATGTGCCTGGCTCCATCACCGCAGCTGAGGAACTACTGTATGTGGAGTAGGCAGTACATCAGAGGAACAGCGCCAGAGTGCTTCCAAATTGGTTTTGATTAATTGCATAGACCTGTCTTTAATTGGTGCCAGTGTAGCAGCCAGAGAACTTATGGGAAAGCAGGATGTTATGCTTTCATTCCCTGAAGTCCCATAAAGCAATGAAAGATGAGGAACAGAATCACTGCTCGTTGAAAATTCATCGACTGTGCAGACCTAGAAAACACAAATAAGTATCTGAATTGAAACCTAACCTCATTTTCCCAACTCACTGGAAGCCATGCATGTTCCCCTCTGCCCTGCCTGCCTGCCGAGATATGCAGCTGAGCAAAAGGTGTGATTTCTAAGAAACAAGTGCTTTAGCACAGAGACAGCATCCTCACCTCTCCCTCCTGGAATCGACACCTGGAGGTATTTGGGAAAGCACCTCCCCTCAGAAACGCCTCCCTTCAGCCCATCTCCATCCTATGAACTGTTACCAGAGACTGATTCACTTTGGGTGAAGCATTCATTCACACATTCATTCTTTCTTTTCTACCTCTTGGAGATTTAAGACATATGTATTGACCGTGTACTAAATACAAAGCACTGTTCTGGTGTCATAAGGAATATAGTAGAATGAAAAAAAAAAAAAGGACCCTTTTCCCAGGAGAATGATTATATAGGAGAAAAGAGAGGACAGATGAACTGATGCATGATGAGTGACATCACATAAAAGAGGAAACACCGGGATTTGGCATCAAGAAGACTTGGGTTCAAATCTCAGTTCTGTTTCTTCTTACTGAGCCACCTCAGATAATCACTTTAATTCTCAAAGTTCCTCTCTCTTTGGGAGGCTGGAGTGCAGTGGTGCAATCACAGCTTACTGCAGCCTCCAACTCCTGGGCTCAAGTGATCCTCCCATCTCAGCCTCCCGAGTAGCTAGGGCTACAGACGTGCACTACCACACCCAACTTTTTCTTATTTTTTTTTTTTTTTTAGAGATGGGGTCTTACTCTGTTGCCCAGGCTGGTCTTGAACTCTTGGGTTCAAGCGATCCTCCTGCCTCAGCCTCCCAAAGTGCTGGGATTACAGGCATGAGCCACTGAATCTGGCCTGAGTTTTAATTATAGAATAAAATAATGATACTTACTGCACATGTCGACTGTGAGACTTATAAGAATGAGCAGGGTGGAAAGTACCCAGCACAGGGCCTGGCACTGATCAATAAATTGTTGCCAATTCCGAATAAGCATCACTAGTGAGGCTCTGATAGGGTGCTGGGTGACAGTTCAGTATTCAAGGAACAAACCATTACTGATCACAGACTCTGTGCCAGGCTCTATCCTGGACATTAGGGATTTAGATAGGAAGCTCAGTCCTGCCCTTGAATGAGACTGAGGTCCACTAGGGAGTCACAGTGATTTAAGGTGGTAAGAATGGCAAAGTGTCACAGGTGTGTTCACAGAAATCTACTCAGGGAGCAATGAGGAGAAAAGGAGATAGGGGTCACTTCTACCTGGGAAATCAGGATAGATTTGCCTAAAGAGGCAATGCTGGAACTACGTCCTGAAACATAAGAAGATTTTCATTTACAGATAAAGAAGGAAGCATTTTCCATGCACAAGGCCACAGTTTCCCTCCTTTTGTTCCTAGAGCAAACAGGGGTTACCCCCATAGAATCTTGGAATTAGCTGTTCTCTTTGTATAGAAAGTTCTTCCCCTAAATTTTCCCAAAGCTGGCTCCTTGACATTTATAACCCAATATTTTATGTTTTCGTTTGTTTATTGTATATCTCTCCTACTAGAATGACAGGTCCGTGAGAGCCTGAGATCCTGGCTGTATTTTCCTCCACTCTGTTACAACATCTAGAACATTGCCTGGCATATAGTAGGCATTCAGTATACATTTGTTGCATAAATAAATAAACAACAGGAGGCACAGGACGGCATACTGAAATTGAGGACCTATTCTAAGCACAGTGCCTGGCACGCAGCAGACACTGAATTTTCTTTTATAAAATTCAATAATGGGAAATGCCTGAAGCATAGGCCAGAGGAACTGAAGTGGAAGGTAATAGAAGAGGTGGCCTCTGAGATGCACCCAGGAAGAATGACAATGTGATAGGGATGCTAGGAAGGGGATCGGGAGGATTAAATCATAGAACTTTTAAGTCCCTTCCAGTCTTGAGCTTCTGAGAATTTCTCCTGAACAAATAATCTCTTGTCACCCTTCCTGATCCCCTCACTCACACCCCTCCTTTCCACTCCACCCTGTCTGGAGGCTGTAAGGACATCTGACGCACCATTTCCTGCCAATGTAAATCATAGACTGCTGTGTGATGCTCGTTCGCAGGTTTTACCATCCCCAGATGGAGATGGCCCCAAATCTCAGGGTGGAGGCCTCGAGCAAAGCCAGCCTTACCACAGGGTGGCAAATAAGGGGGAACTGTTTACCCACCAGCACCTTCCTGGCCCTGCTCCCAGATAATTTTATTTCCTCTGGTCCTGGATCTGCTCCTTAGTTGGATGCACCTCAGTTCACTTGCTGGAGCACTGATGTGTGACTGTTTAACTACTGCTGCTTCCTGTCCCAGGGATCCTGGGCTTCAGGGAGCATGGGAAAGAGACAAGAAAGAGAGCTTTATATGAGGTAAGCCTTGACAGTAATCATAAAAGTCAAAGAGTAACTTACACTTAGATAGTGCTTCACAGTTTACAAAGCCCTAGAGGACCCCTATTCATCCTTCAAGGCCCGAACAAATGTTACCTCTTTTCACTAACTTTCAACCCTCCCAGGCAGAGCTAATCCTTTCCTCCACACTTGATAAAACCTCCATGATAGCCCTTACTGCCTTGTAATAAACGTATCTGTGTACGTGTCTCATTTCCTCCACTAAACCATCAGAACCCTGGGGACAGATCTCTTTTCTCCCAGTAAAACACATTTCTTTCTTTCTTAAAAAGTAATTTTAATGTTCATTTTACATATTTTCTAACTACAAAAATAATATTTACAGTTATAATAATAAAAATTATATATATAAAAGCATAATGAAGCAAATTGAAAATCACTTATAATTTCATCACCCAGATCAAACCACTGGTAACGTTTTGGATATATCTTTTTTTTTTTTTTTTTTTTTTTTGAGACGGAGTCTCACTCTGTCACCGGGGCTGGAGTGCAGTGGCCGGATCTCAGCTCACTGCAAGCTCCGCCTCCCGAGTTCACGCCATTCTCCTGCCTCAGCCTCCCGAGTAGCTGGGACTACAGGCGCCCGCCACCTCGCCCGGCTAGTTTTTTTGTATTTTTTTTAGTAGAGACGGGGTTTCACCGTGTTAGCCAGGATGGTCTCGATCTCCTGACCTCGTGATCCGCCCGTCTCGGCCTCCCAAAGTGTTGGATATATATTGAGGGCTTTTTTTAGCATACAGAAAGTAAAAATGGGACCATATAATGCATGTGGTTTTACAGTCTGATTTTATCACCTATCTTATTGTGAACATCTTCAGACATCATTGACAGTTCTTTAAAAACATCATCTTAAATAGCTGCATTATTTCTCTTAATGAGTATGCCATAATTTTCTTAACAATTTCTTCATTGTGGGATATTTGGGTTATTTCCTTCTTTTTTTTTTTTTTTTTTTTTTTTGAGACGGAGTCTTGCTCTGTCGCCCAGGCTGGAGTGCAGTGGCCGGATCTCTGCTCACTGCAAGCTCCGCCTCCCGGGTTCACGCCATTCTCCTGCCTCAGCCTCCCGAGTAGCTGGGACTACAGGCGCCCGCCACCTCGCCCGTCTAGTTTTTTTGTATTTTTTAGTAGAGACGGGGTTTCACCGTGTTCGCCAGGATGGTCTCGATCTCCTGACCTCATGATCCGCCCGTCTCGGCCTCCCAAAGTGCTGGGATTACAGGCTTGAGCCACCGCGCCCGGCCCGATTTCCTTCTTTTTACTATTTTTACAAATAAGTCTGCAATGAATAGCTGTTACATAAATCTTTGTCTGCATCTCTGACTGTTTTCCTAAGAAAGATTCCTAAGAAATCTTCCTAGAAGACTCATTCCTAGGTCAACTGGTTTAAACTTTTTTTTTTTTTTTTTTTTTTTTTTTTTTGAGAGGGAGTCTTGCTCCGTCGCCCAGGCTGGAGTGCAGTGGCACGATCTCAGCTCACTGCAACCTCCACCTCCCGGGTTCAAGCGAGGCTCCTGCCTCAGCCTCCCGAGTAGCTGGGATTACAGGCATGCACCACCATACCCAGCTATTTTTTGTATTTTTAGTAGCAACGGAGTTTTACCATATTGACCAGGCTGGTCTCGAACTCCTGACTTGTGATCTGCTCACCTCGGCCTCCCAAAGTGTTGGGATTACAGGTGTGAGCCACTGCGCCCAGCCCGGTTTAAACTCTTTAAAGCTTCATGATGCTCATTGCCAAATTGCTCTGAGAAAAAAAATCAATTTATAATTTCACCAATGCAACAACATGTCTCACCTGACCAACATTATAATCCCATTTGTATCTTTACCAAGTCCAGTGTCCTTTTCACAATGTCTCACAAGTTAAGTAATTTTTCTTAAACACAGCAGAAATTATACAACCAAACTTAGAGTTATCCTCTTCCAAGATGTCAACCTGGGTGGGCATATTTATTTATTTATTTATTCATTTTATTTTTTTGAGACGGAATCTCACTTTGTAGCCCAGGCTGGACTGCAGTGGTGCGATCTCGGCTCACTGCAAGCTCCGCCTCCGAGGTTCACGCCATTCTCCTGCCTCAGCCTCCCAAGTGGCTGGGAGTACAGGCGCTCGCCACCACGCCCGGCTAATTTTTTGTATTTTTAGTAGAAACGGGGTTTCACCGTATTGGCCAGGATAGTCTCGATCTCCTGACCTCGTGATCCACCCACCTCAGCCTCCTAAAGTGCTGGGATTACAGGCATGAGCCACCACGCCTGGGCCGGCATATTTATTTAAACAGTGCTTCCACTGCTTTAAACATTTCTTTTTTATTTGAAAATTGGCTGCAAAGCAGACAACACATTTTTTTGCATCTAAATTACAATATATTCTGTCTTCAGGGAATGATTTTTGATTTTTGGCAATAGTCAAAAGTCACTTGAAATTCGTGAGATGAGAAGCTATAGCTGGGTTTGGGGTCAGAAATGAGGTGCAGTATTACAGTAATGAGATTGAGGTCTTTTGCAACTTGTAAAGCAAGTCCCAGAGGAGTTCTGGGCAGTAGTGGCATCATCAGAATAAAGGCTGAGCCTTCTAGCATGACCATTCCAAAGCGGCTGCACTCAGGTGGAGGTAGCACACAGTTATGACTGTAGCACACAGTTATGGAACCTCCTCTCATGACTTTGTCGTTACTCTGTGGCTAGCCCCAGGACCAGGTGTCAACTTATTTCAGAACTGAGCTCCAGGCCAGGTGTGGTGGCTCACACCTATAGTCCCGGCATTTTGGGAGGCCTAGGTGGGTGGATTGCTTGAGCCCAGGAGTTTGAGACCAGAGTGGGCAACATGATGAAACCCTGACTCTATAAAAAATGCAAAAATTAGCTGGGCATGGTGATACATGCCTATAGTCCCAGCTACTCAGGAGGCTGAGGTGGGAGGATCACCTGAGCCCAGGAGGTAGAGGCTACAGTGAGCTGTGATTGAACCACTGCACTGTAGCCTCAGTGACATAGGGAGAGCCTGTCTCAAAAAAATAAAAAAGAACTGATCTCCAGGCCAGGCATGGTGGCTAATGCCTGTAATTCTAGCACTTTGGGAGACTGAAGGAGGAGGATCACTGGAGCCCAGGAGTTCAAGACCAGCCAGGGCAACATAGTGAGACCCTGTCTCTACCAAAAAAAAATTTTTTTCAAATTAATTAGCCAGGCATGGTAGCATGCACCTGTTGTCCTAGTTACTTGGAAGGCTGAGGCAGGAGGATCACTGGAGGCTGCAGCGAGCTACGATCCACTGCACTCCAGCCTGAACAACAGTACTGATCTGATCTCCTTCCCTCTTCTTTCTTCCTCAAGTCCACTCGGACCTGATGTGACTCCAAGACAATATTTTAGAGGTGCAGTTTAAGGGGAGGGCAGAACATGGCATGGCAATGGAAAGAGCCCTTAGACTTCAGTCAGAAAGAAATGAGTCTGATGTGTGGCTCTGCTTGTGCCTTTTGCCAGCTGTGTGATAGGTCCCATTAGTAAAGGAGGATGCTACTTCCAAGGACTGTTTGGGAAAATGGAGAACATACATATAACCACACGCAGACACACAAACACGCACAGGCACGCCAAATAGCTAATGCTTATTGAGTACCGACTTCATGCCAAATACATACTGTGCTTTCTATGCACATGGCAGACCCTGTTGACTGGCTACCCAAAAGCCATTTGCTCCTTGTTACCTACCACTGCAGCTCCCTTAGGCCAATGAGATTTAATAGAACTCTGCTGGGAGTTACTGGGAGAGCTTTTGCTTTCCTGATGAAACAAGACTGCTGAGTCTGAACTGTCTGTGCCTCCCAACCCCTGCCTGCCTTGAACTTGGAGGTGAGGGCTGGGTGTCACAGTCATCTTGTAACCAAGATGGAAAGACCAAAGTAGCACCTTTGGAATTTTTGTTATGCCAGAAAATAACTACCTATTTAAGTCACTGTTAGTTATCATTACTTGCAGCTAAAAATATTGCAATATACATACATAAAAAGTGTCCACACATAATCAATGCTCAATAAAGGGTAGCTATTTGCACTCATTAAAGTTCCCATCCTGTAGAGACTTGAAATGCCTTCTTTTTCTTCAGTTAGACCTCAGTCATCCCCATTGATCCCCTGCACCTTTGCAGGGCATCTACTCAGGACCAGGCTTTGTGCAAGATGCACAGGGCAAGAGGCGCCCCCAATCTAAGGAAGGAAGTGAAAAGCCTGAGAGTATGCCAATCTCTGCTGAGACATGGCCCAAACCCAGAAGGACTCAACAGGTAAGTCCTACCGTGGCCTGGGCTTCCTCCTTCTGCCTGAGGCAGACCAAAGATTATGCGCGTGATGCTTGGTACGTCCCCTTCAATGCCCACCTCCTGCAGAAGCTTGAAGATGCTTCTGGGTGGTGGAGGAAATGCTTATTGACTTCCACATCTTTCCAGCCAAATGCTCCTACCAGGGGCTCCCAGGCTCAAGAGAGCCTGGCTTCACCTGCTTGCTGTTTACGCCCATAGGAAACAGGAGGAATCTTTTTCAGAATATTTGCTCCAGCAAAAATTGTCCATAAAGGCTAACAATGGAGAGAAGGCAGACGTACTGAGCTACCTTTTAGATGCCTGGATGTCCCGCATGGGATTTTTATAGAGAAACAGATTGAACACAAAACCTATTTCCGTACTTAAAGTTGTATGGCCTTAGCAGTTTAGACAACCTTTCTGAGCTTCAGTTTTCTTATTTATAAAATGGAGATGGCTGGTCCAAAGGTAGTGAGTTATCTCAATCGATTGTTCACAGTCAGTCACAGATTGAACTCCTCGTTCTACTCCTTCCCTCTTTCTCACTACTAAACTTAACTAGTCTAAAATAAATAAATAAATAAACAAAATGGAGATGTGACAGCCAATTTTGTGTGTTCACTTGACTGAGTACTGGGGTACTCAGATAGATGGGAAAACATTATTTCTGGGTGTGTCTGTGGGGATGTTTCTGGAAGAGATTAGCATTTGAATTGGTAGACCGAGTAATGAAGAGGCACCCCTTCATTAGGATGTGCATGGACATCATCCAATTCATTGAGGACCTGAATAGAACAAAAAGATAGGAGAAGGACAAATTTGTTTTTGCTTCTTGAGCTGTGACATCTGTCTTCTCCTGCCCTTGTGCACCAGCAGTCCTGGCTCTTCGGCCTTTGGACTCAGACTGGAGTTTACACCATCGAACTCCTGGTTTTGGCTGGGCATGGTGGCTCATGCTGATAATCCCAGAGCTTTGGGAGGCCAAGGCAGGAGGATCCCTTGAGACAAGGAGTTCGAGACCAGCCTGGGCAACATGGTGAGGTTCCGTCTCTACAAAAAATAAAAATAAAAAATTATTTGGGCATGGCGGCACATGCCTGTAGTCCCACCTACTCAGGAGGCTGAGGCAGGAGGACTGCTTGAGCCCAGGAATGCAGGGCTGCAGTGAGCTAAAATCGTGCCACTATACTCCAGCCTGGGTGCCAGAACAATATCCTGTTTCTAAACAAACAAACAAACAACAAAACCTACTAAACTCTAGTTCTCAGGTCTTCATCTTTGGGCTTGGACTAGAACAACACCATTGGCTTTCCTGGGCTCTAGCTTGCAAATGGCAGTTCAAAGGACTTCTCAGCCTCCATAATCACAATAAATCATATGACAGAAATAAATCTATTTACATATGTCTCCTATTGGTCCTGTTTCTCTGGAGAACCCTAATACAGGATATTATGTCTACCTCCAAGGCCGGGAGTGGTGACTCATGCCTGTAATCCCAGCACTTTGAGAAACCGAGGCAGGCAGATCATGAGGTCAGGAGTTCCAGACCAGCTTGACCAACATGGTGAAACCCTGTCTCTACTAAAAATACAAAAATTAGCCGGGTGTGGTGGCACGCGCCTGTCTACTTTTCATGGAAGAAAAGCAGACTGCCCTTTCTAATAGTGCGATGTATTTTATCCCATGTATTTTATATATCTATATCTATATCTATATCTATATAAAGAAAATAGAAGGTATAATAAAGGATAATAAAGGAACAGAATAGTATGGAGGAGAGTTAGGAAATTTGAAAAAGAACCATATAGAACTTCCAGAAATAAAAACATAATTACTAAAATTAAAGACTCAAAGATGAGTTAACCTACATATTCGAGCGAGCTGAAGAGGGAATCTGAAGAGACATTTTGAGGACATGACCCAAAATGGAGTAAAGACAGATAAACAGAGAAAACCCGAACAAGAATTTAAGAGAAATGAAGAATAAAAAGAGAGAGCCAAACAGATGTCTCACAGGAGTTCTAGAAAGATTTAACAGAGGGACCGGGTGCAGTGGCTCATGCCTGTAATCCCAGCACTTTGGGAGGCTGAGATGGGCGGATCACCTGAGGTCAGGAGTTCGAGACCAATCTGGTCAAATAGTGAAACCCTAGCTCTACTAAAAATACAAAAATTAGCCAGGCGTGGTGGCGTGCACCTGTAATCCCAGCTGCTCGGGAGGCTGAGACAAGAGAATCACTTGAACCCAGGAGGCGGAGGTTGCAGTGAGCTGAGATTGCACCATTGCACTCCAGCATGGGCAACAAGAGTGTGAGACTCCATCTCAAAAAAAAAAAAGGGCTAGGCGCGGTGGCTCACGCCTGCAATCCCAGCACTTTGGGAGGCTGAGGCAGGAGGATTACCTGAGGTCAGGAGTTCAGGACCAACTGGGCCAACATGGTGGAACCCTGTCTCTACTGAAAAATACAAAAATTAGCTGGGCATGGTGGCAGCTGCCTGTAATGCCAGCTAATCGGGAGGCTAAGATGGGAATTCCTTGAACCTGGGAGGCGGAGGTGGCAGTGAGCCGAGATCGCGCCAATGCACTCCAGCGTGGGTGACAAGAGCGAAACTCCAACTCAAAAAAAAAACAAAGATTTGACAGAGGGAATGCTGGAAAATCATTATTTAAAATATCATGGGGTTCTTCAGAGAAACAGGAAACAGAACCAACAAGATGTGTGTGTGTGTGTGTGTGTGTGTGTGTGTGTGTGTGTGTGTGTGTGTGTACAGAGAGAGAGAGATTTATTATAAGGAATTGGCTCACGCAATTATGGAGGCTGAGAAGTTCCAAGATCTGTACCTGGCAAGCTGTAGACCCAGGAGAGCCAACAGTGACTTTTCCAGCCTGCGTCCAGAGGCCTGAGGAAAAGGAGAGCCAGTGGTGTAAGTTCCAGTTCAAAATCCTGCAGTCTTGAGACCCAAAAAAAGAGCTGATGTGTCAGTTTGAGTCTGGAGGCAGGAAAAGACTGATGTCCCAGTTCGAGCAGCCAGGTAGGAGGAGTTTCCTCTTACTTGCAGGAGAGTCAGCCTTTTTGTTCCATTCAGGCCTTCAACAATTGAATGAGGCCCCTTCTCATTATTAGAAAGGGCAGTCTGCTTTACTCAGCCTATTGATTCAAATGTTAACACATCCAGAAACACCCTCTCAGACACACCCAGAATAATTGTGTGGCCAAATATCTGGGCACCCCATGGCCCAGTCAAATTGACAAATAAAATTAACCATCATGAATTATTGATAATTTTCCAAAACTGGAGAAACATACCAAGACAGTAAATAAACAGTCCAGGCACGGTGACTCATGCCTGTAATCCCAGCACTTTGGGAGGCCAAGGTGGGTGGATCATTTGAGGTCAGGAGTTGGAGATCAGCCTGGCCAACATGGTGAAACCCCATCTCTACTAAAAATACAAAAATTCACCAGGCAGTGGTGGTACACGCCTGTAATCCCAGTTACTCGGGAGGCTGAGGCAGGAGAATCACTTGAACCTGGCAGGTAGAGGTTGCAGTGAGCTGAGATTGTGCCACTGCACTACAGCCTGAGCGACAGAGTGAGACCCTGTCTCAAGTAAAATAAAATAAAATAAAATAAAATAAAATAAAATAAAATAAAATAAAATAAAATAAAATAAAATAAAATAATAAATAATTACACGACTAGTCACATACTGATGAAACTGCAGAACCACAAGGCAAATATAAAAGTCTGCAGTGACAAGGGTCAGATTATCGAAAGGAATGTTAACTACAATGAAATCAGCTTTCTCATCAGCAACAATGGGAACCAGGAGACAGTAGCATAATATCTTCAAAGTGTGCACAAAAAACAAATCTCAAACCAGAATCCTATATGCAGTCAAACTAACAAGTGAGAGCCAAACTTACAGACATTTTCTGATGAACAAAGACAGTTTACCTCACAGAAACTTGCTGGAAGTATTTTAACCATTAATAGATATACTTCTATAAGAAAATTGAGGCCGGGTATGGTGGCTCAAGCCTGTAATCCCAGCACTTTGGGAGGCCGAGACGGGTGAATCACGAGGTCAGGAGATCAAGACCATCCTGGCTAACAAGGTGAAACCCCGTCTCTACTAAAAAATACAAAAAACTAGCCGGGCAAGGTGGTGGGCGCCTATAGTCTCAGCTACTTGGGAGGCTGAGGCAGGAGAATGATGTAAACCCGGGAGGCGGAGCTTGCAGTGAGTTGAGATCTGGCCACTGCACTCCAGCCTGGGCGACAGAGTGAGACTCCGTCTCAAAAAAAAAAAAAAAAAAAGAAAAAAAAAAGGAAAAGAAAATTGAATTCAGGCTGGGCATGGTGGCTCATGCCTATAATCCTAGCACTTTAGGAGGCTGAGGTGGAAGGATCGCTTGAGGCCAGGCGTTCAAGACCAACCTGGCCAGCATAGCAAGACCAGCTCCATTAAAAAAAATTTTTTTTAAAGAAAATTGGCCGGGTGTGGTGACTCAAGCCTGTAATCCCAGCACTTTGGGAGGCCGAGACGGGTGGATCACGAGGTCAGGAGATCGAGACCATCCTGGCTAACAAGGTGAAACCCCGTCTCTACTAAAAAAATACAAAAAACTAGCTGGGTGAGGTGGCGGGCGCCTGTAGTCCCAGCTACACGGGAGGCTGAGGCAGGAGAATGGTGTAAACCTGGGAGGCGGGGCTTCCAGTGAGCTAAGATCCGGCCACTGCACTCCAGCCTGGGCGACAGAACGAGACTCCGTCTCAAAAAAAGAAAAAAAAGAAAATTGAGGCCAGGCACAGTGGCTCACACCTGTAATTCCAGCACTTTGGGAGGCCGAGGCAGGCAGATCACCTGAGCTCAGGAGTTCGAGACCACTCTGGGCAACATGGTGAAACCCCGTCTCTACTAAAAATACAAAACATTAGCTGGGCGTGGTGGCATGCACCTGTAGTCCCAGATACTCAGGAAGCTGAGGCATGAAAATCACTTAAGCCCTGGAGGCAGAGCTGCAGTGAGCTGAGATTGCACCACGGAACTCTAGCTTGTCAGCTTAGGTTACAAAGTGAGACTCTGTCTCAAAAGAAAAAAAAAAAAAGAACAAAGAAAATGTAATCCAGAAAGAAGTAACATGTAAGGTGTGGGATACAAGTGAGGCCCTGAAGCTAGATCTCATGAGCCCAGATAGCAGACTGTTAAAACTTTCAGGAATTTTGAGAATTGGTTGTAACACAGTCATTTTCTTTCTTTTCTTTTCTTTTCTTTTTTTTTTTTTTTTTTTGAGACAGAGTCTCACTCTATGACCCAGGCTAGAGTGCAGTGGTGCCATCTTGGCTCACTACAACCTCTGCCTCCTGGGTTCAAGGGATTCTCCTACCTCAGCCTCCTAACTAGCTGGGACTACAGGCACAGGCCACCACGCCAAGCTACTTTTCATAATTTTGTAGAGATAGGGTTTCACCATGTTGGCCAGGCTGGTCTCAAAACTCCTGACCTCAGATGATCCACCTGCCTCAGCCTCCCGAAGTGCTGGGATTACGGGCATAAGCCACCTCATCCGGCCCATTTTCAAAAATTAAATTATGTAAACTTACAATTAAATGAATCACTTTAAATATAAAGGTCAAAAATCCTCACAATACATGTCTTAATTATTTTACCACATTATGCTATTATCCATGCAACTTTTATTTGTATCTCCTGTGTTTATATAGTAGACATACCATAGAATGGTGTACTACTCCGCATCTCTTCCCAACTCTACATTCAATGATGCCACATTGGTAATTTGAATATTTACACTCTAGAAATTAACAAACGTTACAAATCAGAGATCCCCAACCCTACCAAATGAAAACTGGTGTTAAATATTTACCAGCATACCACTGAATACACGAAATAATGAATTATTTATGAATACCACTCCTAGGTGTATACCCAAGGGAATTAAAAATATATGTTCACAAAAAACTTGTACATGAACATTCATAGCAGTATTCTGCATAATAGCCAAAAGCTGAAAACAACCTAAATGTCCATCAACTGATAAATAAATAGAATGTGGTATATCCACACAATGGAATGTTATCAGCCATAAAAAGGAATGAAGGGGCTGAGTGTGGTGGCTCACGCCTGTAATCCTAGCACTTTGGGAGGCCGAAGTGGGTGGATCACGAGGTCAAGAGATGGAGACCATCCTGGCCAACACGGTGAAACCCCGTCTCTACTAAAAATGCAAAAATCAGCTGGGCATGGTGACATGCACCTGTAGCCCCAGCTACTCAGGAGGCTAAGCAGGAGAATCGCTTGAACTCTGGAGGTGGAGGTTGTGGTGAGCTGAGATCGCCATTGCACTCCAGCCTGGGCAACAAGAGCGAAACTCCGTCTCAAAAAAAAAAAGAAAAAGAAAAAAAGGAATGAAGGACTGACCCATGCTCCAACATGGATGAACCTTAAAAACATTAGGCTAGGTGAAAGAGCCAGACATAAAGGCTACATATTACGATTTCATTTATATGAAACCTCCAAAATAGGCAAATCCATGGAGACAGAAAGTATATGAGTGGTTGCCAGGGGATTAAAGAAAATGAGGAGACTGCTAATGGGTAGGGGGTTTCCTTTTGGAATGCTGTAACTGTTCTAAAATTAGTGGTGATGGTTCTACAATTTTGTAAATATACTAACGATTTTATTGGATATGAATTATATTTCAGTAAAAAGAGAGAAAGATAGGCAACAAAACTGGTAGGCAGGTTTATAAATCTAAAGAAACACTGGCTGTTAAAACACCTAATTTGAGCCCAGGCATGGTGGTTCATGCTTGTAATCTCAGCACTTTAGGAGGCCAAGGTGGGATGACTGCTTGACCCCAGGAGTTCAAGACCAGCCTGGGCAATGTGATGAAACTCTATCCCTACAAAAAAATACAAAATTAGCTGGGTGTGGTGGCATGCATGTGCAGTCCCAGCTACCTGGGGAGCTGTGGTGGGAGGAACCCTTGAGCCCAGGAAGCATAGTTTGCAGTGAGCCAAGATCGTGCCACTGTACTCCGGCCTGGGCAACGGGAGTAAGACCCTGTCTCAAAAAAAATAAAATAAAATAAAATAATAATAATAATAGCACAGAAACATTAAAAGGATGGGAAAATATACTAGGCAAATGCTAAGCAAAGTAATGCAATATTGACAGATTTTAAGTTGAAAATAATTACTAGGGATAAAGAATCATATGATAATGATAATGATAAAAGGAAAAGTTGACCAGGAAGATACATCCCGGAACCTCTGAGTACCACCTGGCAACACTGCTTCCAAATATACAAAGCCCCCTCAAGTCTTCAGCATGCATGTAAGGAAACTACCAGAGGCCAGAGAAAGAACTACCTAAAAGGATTAGAAGGAACTATTTTTGGAGATCACACAGGTCCACTTCCTATTCCTAACATCTAGAGTGGCAAGACATATTTCATAAGGTTTCAGGTGCCCTCAACACTGGGGCAAAATTAGCCCTAGATTAATATTACTCTGGTCTCAACTAACAAAGCTTAAAAGTAGTAGCCAAAAACTATTTCCAAAAATCGGTTAACTGAAACTGAGGGAGATAGGTAAAATTGGTAGATAACATCATTAAAACCATTATAACTGTATTCCATGTGATCAATAACCTAGAGAAAAAAATTGAGCGTGTTAAGTAGAGAAATGGAAGATATCAAAAAAACCCAAATTCTGGTAGCAATACACTCATTGCCCATATCTTGGTTTCTAAACACCATTCTCCAATAAAAGGAACCAGGGCTACAGAGAAATCAAGAATAGAGAAATGGCTGGTCACAGGTGTGGAGAGGCAAAAAACAAGATAATCTTGGAGCATATTGTAGTACCAGAAGGTAAGGACCTGCTAAGAAAAAACAAAAGGTTAGGAGCACATCAAAGGGACACAGAAGCCAACCTGAAAAAACATCCAATGGCCAAAGCTGGAACAACTTGAGCAACAAAATAAATAACACAGTATGGGATTACTACTCAAAATATAAAACAAACATACATGAGTCCAAACATATCCATAGAGATAGAAAGTTGATTAATGGTTGCTGGGGCCAAGGATAAGAAAGAATGGAGAATGACTGCTTAATAAGTATAGGGTTTCCTTCTAGTGTGATGAAAATGTTCTGAACTAGATAGTGGTGATGGTTGCACAGCACTGTGAATGTACTAAATGCAACTGAGATGTACACTTTAAAGTGGTTAAAATGGTGAATTTTGTCATGTGAATTTTACTACAATAAAAAAATTACCAGAAAAATCCCTTCTTTCATTCATCTATCAAATATTTATTGAGCAGTTCCAGGCAAGGTTTATTCTGGATGCAGGGAACACGGAAGAATCAGATGTGGGCTTGGCTTTTAGGAGGTCCTGGGCTGGTAGGGAAGAAAAACATCCTGCAAACAACTAAGTTCAGTTAAGTGTTAATAGTTTTCTTGACGTCAGAATGTGCATTGCTACAATGAGATATCATCTCACGCCAGTTAAAATTGCTTTTATTCAAGACAGGCAATAATGAATGTTGGCAAGGATGTGGAGAAAAGGGAACCCTCATACACTGCTGATGGGAATGTAAATGAGTACATCCACTACAGAGAACAGTTTGAAGGTTCTGCAAAAAACTAAAAATAGAGCTACCATATAATCTAGCAATTCCATTGCTAGGTATATACCCAAAAGAAAGCAAATCAGTATATCAAACAGATACCTGCACTCCCATGTTTTTTTGCAGCACTATTCACAATAGCCAAGATTTGGAAGCAGCCCAAGTGTCCATCAACAGACAAATAGATAAAGAAAATGTGGCATATGTACACAATGGAGTGCTATTCAGTCATTAAAAAGAATGAGATTCTGTCATTTGCAACAACATGGATAGAACTGGAGGTCATTATGTTAAGTGAAATAAGCCAAGCACAGAAAGACAAACCTCTCACTTGTAGGAGCTAAAATTAAAATAAATGAACTTATGGACATAGAGAGTAGAATGATGGTTACCAGAGGCTGGGAAGGATAGTGGAGGGTGGGGTGGGGGGAAGAGGGGATGGTAAATGGGTACCAAAAAATAATTAGGAGGAATGAATAAGATCTAATATTTGATAGCACAGCAGGGTGACTATAGTCATAATAATGTAATTGTACATTTAAAAATAACTAAAGGAAGCCCGGGCGTGGTGGCTCACGCCTGTAATCCCAGCACTTTGGGAGGCCAAGGCAGGCAGATCACCTGAGGTCAGGAGTTCAAGACCAGCCTGGTCAACATGGTGAAACCTTGTCTCTACTAAAATACAAAAATTAGCCAGGTGTGGTGGCGTGCACCTGTAATGCCAGCTACTCGGGAGGCTGAAGCACAAAAATTGCTTGAACCCAGGAGGTGGAGGCTGCAGTGAGCCAAGATGGCACCATTGCACTCCAGCCTGGGTGACAGAGCAAGACTCCTCTCAAAAAATAATAATAATAATAACTAAGAGTATAATTGGATTGTTTGTAACACAAAGGATGAATGCTTGAGGTGATGGATACCCCATTTACCCTGATGTGATTATTATACATTGTATGCCTGTATCAAAATATCCAGTGTACTCCATAAATATATATACCTACTATGTATCCACAAAAGCTAAAGCTAAAAAAAAATAATAATAAAGAATGTGCATTGTACATGATGGTGGCGGAGGGTGGCTTCTTCACTGAGTGGGTTGGTGGGTGGTGGGGGAGAACAGCAATGGTGAGACTGAAGCTTGAGTCCAAAAGGGGAGTTTGCCAGGTGGATGGCAGCAGAGAGGGATTCCAGGCACAAAGTGGGGCATGATTGAGCAAGCTCAAAAAGTTGGTGTCCGGCCGGGCGCGGTGGCTCAAGCCTGTAATCCCAGCACTTTGGGAGGCCGAGACGGGCGGATCACGAGGTCAGGAGATTGAGACCATCCTGGCTAACACGGTGAAACCCCGTCTCTACTAAAAAATACAAAAAAGTAGCCGGGCGACGCGGCAGGCGCCTGTAGTCCCAGCTACTCGGGAGGCTGAGGCAGGAGAATGGCGTAAACCCGGGAGGCGGAGCTTGCAGTGAGCTGAGATCCGGCCACTGCACTCCAGCCTGGGCGACAGAGCGAGACTCCGTCTCAAAAAAAAAAAAAAAAGTTGGTGTCCAAAGCCTCCAGTTTTCAGCAAACTCCAAGCCAAATAGCATAGGAGCAGTGTGGGGGATGGTCTTCAGACGGTGAGGTGAGAGGTGGGTGGCCACCCCTGTCCAGTTGCAGTAGGTGACAGTATGCAATGTTGGGGAAATCACATGGACCTGCCAGGATGTCAGGGTCAAAGAAAGCATGATTCCAAGATTGGGTCACTGGGTGGGTGGTAGGTACTGCCCATCCTTAACGTGAGCCTGCAGGAACATTCTATTCAGGAGAGATCAAAGTAGAATAAAATACACAGTCCCCTAATTGTATCCCCTCATACTACACCCATCACCTCATTTTATGTATTCTACAATTTTTAATTTTTTTATTTATGCATTGGAAACCAACTTCCCTTTTCCTTGGGCTTCCTGTTTTCATGTTTGAAATATATGTTACCATGGAAATGTCATGGCACAGTATAGTGGCATTTATAAGTGAAGTGTAAAGAATTTTCAGAACATCTAGAAACATAAGACTGGGGTTTAGGGATGTAAGTCCTAATTATGTGATAGCATTCATGACTTCAGACACTGTGTCATGAATATAAGCATACTTAGAAATCTGAGACAGCACAGAGGAGACAGTTGAGTGTTTATCAGGATTTATGTGCCCAGATTTTTAAAAACGTATATGAGAAATATTAAAAACACAAAACATAACACACTACTTGGGAAGAACATCTGGAAAAAATGAATGACAGAATGCCAACATTTACTTATGAATACACACCTCTGGAAGGACCAGGGGACCTGGACACCCCAGAGAAATTTGGTAAAACCCTCTGCACCACTTTCTATGCTATAAATATGTTCCTTAAACATTGTATGTAAATCAACTGTTGGTAAATCATTTGTTAAATGCGAGGGTGGGCATGATTTTAAAGATATCGTAAGAATGTACATTTTAGTAAAGGAAATAATTACCGATGGAGTAACAGAAAAAACTCACAGATTGAGTGAAGTTCAAGGTCCTTCATTATTATCCTGGCTCTGCCACCAACTAAATGTGTGATTCAAGAAAATCATTCAACCTCCCTGGGCCAATTCTCTCATCGAGTTGGGGTTGTAATTCTGAATTTTCACTTATTAGGTTGTTAATGCGAGGTACAGGGGTACTGGCCCACAGCCTCAAGTCCAGTTTCTTCTGAGAGGTAATATTACACACTAAATCCTTGTGGACCGAGCTCCAGGCTCTCTTACATAAGAGCTACAGTTACCATCATTCTATGTTTTGCTCCTTTACAGTCCACTGTCTCATTTTCACAATCACCCTCAGTTGATGATTACAACTTTTTGTTCCAATTCTTTACAAAAGTTTGTTCCTCAGCTCTGTCCTCTGGGAAAAATTGACAGTCTAAGGTAGAAACCCTTTCTTGGTGCTCCTCTCAACCTCTGTCCCCTTCCCTAACCCACAATGCTGGGCACTGCCCAAGGACAAGGGCTGTACTCTGTGCCTAGTGCAGGCCCAGGCTCGAAGAAGGAATTCAGCAAATGACTGCTGTTCTTTGTTTTTGTTTTTTTTGAGACAGAGTCTCACTCTCTCGCCCAGGCTGGAGTGCAGTGGTGTGATCTCAGCTCACTGCAACCTCCACCTCCCAGGTCCAAGCAATTCTCCTGCCTTAGCCTCCTGAGTAGCTGGGATTACAGGCGTGCACCACCACGCCCAGCTAATTTTTGTATTTTTAGTAGAGACAGGGTTTTACCATGATGGCCAGGTTGGTCTCAAACTCCTTACCTCAAGTGATCTGCCCGCCTCAGCCTCCCAAATTGCTGGGATTACAGGCGTGAGCCACCGTGCCCGGCCTGGCTGGCTGTTTTTGAAGGAGGAAGCTGAGGCAAGGAGATGGGTCTGATGAAAGACCCGAACCCTAGGAGTGGACTCCTGGCTGCTTCTTTAAACATTTCTAAACTTTCCAAATTTTCTACAATGGACAAAAATATCAAAACCGCAAAGCATTAAATTCTCCTTTTCCTGGCTTTCTGTCAATGCCCTTGTCTCCCATAAATAATGCAGTAGGCAGTTTCCTTCTAATACTGCTAACTTTGCTCAGTGCTCCAGCATCTGGCCCAGGACATAGGGCACACCTCTTTTCTTTAAGAGAAACAGCCATTTTGATCTTCTGGTCTGTTTTGCTTAAATAGCTATGACACTGTGCATTTGTCTTTGTGGACTTAACACCTGCCATCCTGCCCCAGGCAAGGACTCCTGCCAACTGGCTCCAGAAAAGGTCATTTATCAACAGTGTTTAGGCACCACCTTGATTCATCTGCCATACAGGAAGTACAAAACACCACTGTAAGAATTCTTTTGTCTTCTTAAGCAAAAACAGGTTTAGGCCTTAACTGGCAAGAGATAGAAAGCTATGAGTCAGGCTTCTTACTGACTACCACCACGTTGTAGAGTAATTCCAGAGCTGTTAAGATGCCTCAAGAAACAGACGAAATTATTCTCCATTGAGCACTTACTCCATGCCAGGTGTTGTGCTGTGTGCCTCATATACACTGTTTAATGTAAGCCTCACATCTAATAATCACTATCTAACATAGATATTTTTACTAATTTATCTTATTTCTTGTCTGTCTCCCTCAATGAAACGTGTGCTCATGAGGAGGAACATTTCTTGGGGTCTTGTTTATTGTGCCTACAATGGCATCATACACAGATAAGCACTCAATAAATATTGTTGAAATGAACAAAATGAACAACTCCATGAGACAGATGGTATTATTTCCCTTTCACAGATGAATTAACTGAAGACCTTAGACGGTACAAATGAACTGCCCAAAGTCACATGGCTAGTTAAGAAGCCAGAACTGAAACCCAAGCCTCACTCACTCATTCTATAGACCAGAGGACTTATACTTAGATCTTAAAGAACTCTTTCAGCTTGGCAATTATATGAGCTATAGGCCTATAAAATATGTGTTTTACCTTGTGTACTCATTTGGAGGTTTAAAATTTCACTAAGGAGACATTTAACATTTTTATAACAATCATTTTACTAAAGCAAAGATTAAGCACACATTTTTCCAACATAACAATTTCACCTATGGATAGGCATTAGCTACATGATTTTTCATTTTAAAACCCCACAATGATTATTTTTCAGACATAAATAAAAAATACACTGGTTCTGGATGCTAACAAAATCACATTTGCAAACCTTAAGAGTTTGGTAACTTACAACATTAAGATGACTAACGATATGTGTGCGGTATTCTCAGTATAGAATACCCAAAATTTCAGTGTACATCTGTGTTGCTTGAGTGTCCCAGTATGGGAGGAGGTAGACTTGGCACATCGAAAGTCACCGCTATACTAAAGAATCATACGAAGTCTCAGGGATTCTTCAGAGAATCAGCTATTACAAAATCCATCTCAAGAATTCATTTTGTGTGAGAACGTGAGAATGAAATGCAAAGGAGGTTAATTTTACCCAGGAGAGCATTCATATCCTTTTCCACTTGTCAGAATATACTTGATTCATAAATGGTCTTTTACCTACCTAGGACTACATCACAACAGCATGCCACACATGGTGTCTTCCCTTAACACTTTGTATTTTTTTGTAGGGATTATAGTCACATGGTCACATGGTCTCTTCTCCTCCTGGGCAGGTCCTTTTCCCTTCTGGCCCAGCCTTGCTGCCAACACAAGATCATACAGCCTCTGTGTCCACCCAGCCTAGTTAATTGTTCAGGGACCAAACTAGTGATCTGGCCTCAATCTCTCCACTGCCAGCTCTAGATGCTATTGATTTTTACTGATAATACAAGTAATAATATACTGGAGAAATTTTTTTAAAGCATAAAACCAGGAAAACCCATAATCTAACTACCCAGAGTTTGCCTATCCTTTCCATCTTTTTAAAAGACATTTTCTGGATTTTTTTTTTTTTTTTTTTTTTTGAGACGGAGTCTGGCTCTGTCGCCCAGGCTGGAGTGCGGTGGCCGGATCTCAGCTCACTGCAAGCTCCGCCTCCCAGGTTCACGCCATTCTCCTGCCTCCGCCTCCCAAGTAGCTGGGACTACAGGCGCCCGCCTCGTCGCCCGGCTAGTTTTTTGTATTCTTTAGTAGAGACGGGGTTTCACCGTATTAGCTAGGATGGTCTCGATCTCCTGACCTTGTGATCCGCCCGTCTCGGCCTCCCAAAGTGCTGGGATTACAGGCTTGAGCCACCGCGCCCGGCCGATTTTTCTGGATTTATACATACAATTTTGTATATCACTCTTTTCACTTAACACTATAAGCACTTTGCCATGCTGTCAAATACTCTTCAGAAACATAAATTATAATGATGGCACAACAGTCTACTGGATAGTCATACTGTAATTTACTTAACTAATTTTCCACTGTTGGACTTTAAGATTGTTAAGCATTGATTTTGCCCACATTTTAGACTATTTCTTTAGGACAGATTCCCAGAAGTGGAATTAGAGGATCAGAGGATCTAAACATTTTTAAAGCTCTTGATAGATACTGCCAAATTGCTTTTCAGAAAACCATTGCCAGTCTATACTTCCAACATTGCCAGTGTGTTTTTCTACCAATATAGATCTGTCTAAAGGATAATAAAATTTAAATTAAACACGCAGTCCTCAAATTATTAATGCAGCTGGAAAGGCATCAAGACCAGAGCACAAAGGCATGTGGCAATGGTCATACCTATTTCCAGGTATGCAGTTAACAATGGGTTAGTGTGCACACACGGAATAGAAATTTTGCAAGAGTGAAGAGTAATATAATTAGATTTCAGACCATCTAATCCAAGGCCTGTATCTATTTTGTCCACTGCTGTATCCCGGCACACAAGATAGCATCTGGCACATACAACCACTCAATAAAAGTTTGTTGAATGAATTAACACAGAATCTTCTTTCAGATGCAATCTTTCAGCAGCTGTAGGGTTTAGTTACTCCTGAACTCACAGGAAACATGACTGGCTGGATCAGACACTCTTGTAATGGTCTGTTCAATACTGAGATTCTATTACAACTTTGGAAAATCAGTTTAAATAAAGGTGACACAATAAAGAGATCTCTAGGGGAAAAACAAATACACTTACCTAAAAGGACACATCTCAGCACCAGTTGCAAGGTGCAAATACACATATGTATCTGTAATACTTATGTATATTTGCAAGCATGCGAAAAATACATTTCAGTGAGTTTTGTCATCTCCATAGTACACACTTTAATAGGTGATAACATAAGCTTATTCAAATGCTGCCCATGGTCAAATCATTTTTGGGACTACCTTCAGTTCATTCTATTATTGTTGGTTGCAGCTTGGCATCAGTTTCAGTGTTGCCAACACAGGTTTTGGTATTTTACATGGGAATAATATAGGTGGTTTTTTTTTTTTTTTTTTTTTTTTTTTTTTTTGAGACGGAGTCTCGCTCTGCCACCCAGGCTGGAGTGCAGTGGCCGGATCTCAGCTCACTGCAAGCTCCGCCTCCCAGGTTTACGCCATTCTCCTGCCTCAGCCTCCCGAGTAGCTGGGACTACAGGCGCCTGCCGCGTCGCCCGGCTACTTTTTTGTATTTTTTAGTAGAGACGGGGTTTCACCGTGTTAGCCAGGATGGTCTCAATCTCCTGACCTCGTGATCCGCCCGTCTCGGCCTCCCAAAGTGCTGGGATTACAGGCTTGAGCCACGGCGCCCGGCTAGGTGGTTTTATAATATCATTTTTAGTCAAAAATAGCACAAAATTTATTTTGTGAACCAGAATATTTCAAGGTAAAACAGCCAACCATTCAGCTATAGTTTACTCTCCTGGCTCCACAGATTCTCTCCAGTATTCCACAATTTCCTTTTTTTGGTTTGATACAGGGTCTCATTCTGTCGCCCAGGCTGTAGTGCAGTAGCACAATCATGGCTCACTGGAGCCTGGACCTCCTGGGCTCAAGTGATCCTCCTACCTCAGCCCTGCAAGTAGCTGGGACTACAGCCACGTGCCACCATGCCAGGCTAATTTTTGTATTTTTTTTGTAGAGACGGGGTTTCACCATGTTGGCCCAGGTTGGTCTCGAACTTCTGGCCTCAAGCAATCTGCATGCCTCAGCCTCCCAAAGTGCTACGATTACAGACGTGAGCCATCGTGGCTGGCCCACAATTTCTACATAATAAATTGCCAGATACTGCCAGATCAATGTGGCATTAATAATGTTATTGACGGAAAATAATCATCTGTCATTTTTATATACACACTATATACACTAGACTGGGGGTTATATCAAACTATAGTCCATGGGCCAAATCTATCCTGCCATCTGTTTTTCTATGGCCTAACAGCTAAGAATGTCTTTCTTTTTTCTGAGATGGAGTGTCGCTTTGTTGCCCAGGCTAAAGTACAGCGGTGAGATCTTGGATCACTGCAGCCTCTGCCTCCCGGGTTCAAGCGATTCTCCTGCCTTAGCCTCTCGGGTACCTGGGATTACAGACACACACCACCACGCCTGGCTAATTTTTATATTTTTAGTAGAGACGAGGTTTCACCATGTTGGCCACGCTGGTCTCGAACTCCTGACCTCAGGTGATCCACCCGCCTCGGCCGCCCAAAGTGCTGGGATTACAGTCTGAGCCACCGTGTCCGGCCTCTTTTTAACATTTTTCAATGGTTTGAAAAAATCAAAATAGTATTTTGTAAAAACTATATAAAATTCAAATTCCAGTATCCACTTATAAAGTTTTATTGGAACACAGCTGTCCTCATCTGTTTCTGTATTAACTATGTCTGCTTTTGCACTAAAATGTTGAGTAGTGGCAAAAGAGACCATATGGTCCATAAAGACTCCTTTACACAAGTCTGTTGACCACTGTACTATGCCCAAGTGAGTCCTTGGAGGGGACCCACTGGAGCTCCTCACTATAGATTTTTTGTTTCCAGATATTCATACTGGTAAAGGGGTGATACAACTAGGACAGTGTTTGCAAGGATCTGATAAGGGAGACATTCTAGAACATAAATACATGATGGTTACCTCAGAAAAGATACAAACGCCTAGTAAAATCTGGGTGGGCTGATTGAAGAAGCAGCAATTGGAGAATGCAGGGTAACATACACAGTTTAGCAGCAAAGGTGGGCTCTTATTGAGTCACATGGGACCCTGCTGAGACCCAATCCCAAAGAGCCCAGTGAAACTCGCTGGTGATGATGTCTGCAAATAGCAGGGAGGCTGAGTAACATTTGTAATGCAATGACAGACAATTTCCCAATAGTACCCCATTCCTTTATTAGGTGTCCTCAAGTCATTTAGCATCCAGATTTATCCAGGCATTTCCAAAGGCAAGTCTAGACTTTGACGAAAAAATTGATCTGAAAAAAAGGTTCTGGGAAGGAGGCCCCAGGTAAACATTCTTCCCCAAATGATAACACTTCAATGAAGACTCAGTGAGGATCAGAATTCAGAAGACAGCAGAACCCTCCACAAGTTTTTCTAAGTCACAGATTTGGTGAACATTTTATTCTTTCTCTTTTTGATCATTACTAGTGGGGCAAATGAAGCAAGGTAGGGTGGGGTGATGGAAGGGGAGAATTGCATAAAATTAGTGTTAGGATGATCTGCCCCGGAAGGCATGTATTCCTCTTAGACTCTCAACTGTGGCATAAAACATTCCATGTGGACTTTGAATTAGAAAGAGCGTGGGGACGGGGATAAAGATCAACCCGAAAGCCGAACAGCGTCATTGACCAATGGTGTTAAGCTTCAGAAAGTTTGCAGATGGCCAGCTCTCCTACTGACATCCCACAGAAAGCCAGGCTTGATCTCCTGTGGTTAGGCGGAGCTTCTCCTGCCAGGGAAAATACAGCTGCTAGGAGAATGGGCTTTGCATATTATAGCTCTGAAAAAGTTTCATGACTCTTGCTACTTTAGAGGTAACCATATTGCCTCCTTGAGAAACTGGTGACACTGGGTGCCTCTGGGGAGTGTAACTGAGGGTGGCTAAGGTGCCCATGTCCCTTAGAAAAAACAAAATCGAAAAAAAAAAAAAAAAGAAAAAACAAAATCAATACATAATTCCCCTATGTCACCCCACCCTGCTTCTTGAAGATAGGAAGGCAACCCGGGGCCAGGGCTGGAACAGACAAATTTCCTTACTCAGCAGCTGACGCAGGGAGCTGAAAGAAGGATCCAAAAAATCAGACAGAAGAGGTGTAAGTTAAGTGGAAAACCATGACCCAAAAGTCAATTCAAGGATCAGCACACCAAAGTGACCAAAAGCAGCTACTGAAGATGTGACCCAGGACCAGAAAACAAAGCAACAAGGAAAGAGAGGAGTAAGAGCAATATGGTGGAGAATAAACTGAGAGGTGTCTGAAAACAGTCAAGGACAAGAGTCTGGGGTGCGACAGACACATAGCTGGATGTGTGGGACTACCGGACCAGGAGCTCAAGAGGCCTAGGCAGCAAGGTGCAGGCCAGGGCAAAACGTGGATCAGCAATAAAACAGATTTGGTGGGTGGGCACCTTAGAAATACTCATATAAGAACTTTCCTATTTGGGGATGCCTAGATCATGCTCTACCCTTGGGTTTAGAGATTCTGAGCAGCCAAATGTGAATGTTTTGCTCTGGATAACTCCTTTTCATTATAGCCAACTGGAACCATTTGAATTCACACTCCTAATTACCTGCTTCTGGTTGCTGTGTCTAAACCATAGCTTCTGGTACTCTATACTCCACCATAGGTCTTGGTCCAGCATCATTGGCAGGGTCACACCAGCCCTGTTCATAGGACTGGAATAAAATCCAGAAGTAAGTTGTCTCAGGACCTCTGTTTTATAACAGGTTAGAAACAACTCCTGTAGGTATGGTTGTGGGATCCTGGCCTGGGTCCAGGAGCATACGAATCTGCAACGATTACCACTGGGTGGGCCTCAGCAAGGATTAATATGAGGTTCAGCAACAAAGCTGCAAGAACTAGTGGTGGGGACTTTGTTCCTGAAGTGCAGTGTCCCTGGTGCCAAGTGCTTGTGGGCAACCTAGAGCTGCATCTGATGTAGGAGGACTTAATGGTCCTGAAATGGAACGTCTAGAAACTGTTAAGGAGCTGGAGGTCTATAAGCTGTTGCTTGGTTTAAGAGTTTTCTTACACAGTATCTCGTCTTCATGGAACAAAGTCTAGCTTTCAAAGTGTCTCAAAACTAACAGGTGTTGATCCAGCGCAGTGGCTCACGCCTGTAATCCCAGCACTTTGGGAGGCCGAGGCGGGTGGATCACCTGAGGTCAGAAGTTTGAGACCAGCCTGGCCAACATGGTGAAACTCCGCCTCTACTAAAAATACAAAAAAATAGCTGGGTGTAGCAGCATGCACCTGTAATCCCAGCTACTCGGGAGGCTGAGGCAGGAGAAACACTTGAACCCGGGACGCAGAGATTTGTAGTGAGCTGAGATCGTGCCACTGCACTTCAGCCTGGGCAGCAGAGCAAGACTCCGTCTCAAAAAACAAAACAAAACAAAAACAGGTGTTAATAAGGAACTTGTAATTTTTGGAGGTGAGTAGAGAAAGTGAAAGAACAGCACTAAAAGTAACTGTGATGAATGAGTGCTGTGCCTCTACTATCAAGCAATATTGTCCAAGAGGAGCTGTAATATGTAAAAATCCTTGAGTAAAACAGAGACTGGTCAATTCTGTGAAACTCTATTACCAAACCCCTGCCCCCTGAATGTTTCTAGTCTATGTGGTATTACTTGGAACCCACTTGGGAAAAGTTGCATTCCATAAATCTGGCAGAGGTAGGAAGAGAAGAGACAGAGTTTGAATTTGCAGAAACTGCTTGTCGGAGTCCAAATGGAAAATCACATATCAAATTAGTTGTTACAAATCTATTCACAGACTCAGGGGAAGCAATTTAATAACAACTGGCATAGAGTTGGAGGTATAGGAGAGGAAGCAAATTATCCCAAATTGTTCATCCGCTGCAACACCATTATCTTCCTCTTGGAACTTTGTTATTTTGCCAATAGTGTCATCATTTTTCCTTTTTTTTTTTTTTTTTTGAGACAGAGTCTAGCTCTGTCGCCAAGTTGGAGTGCAGTGGCACAATCTTGGCTCACTGCAACCTCTGCCTTCCGGGTTCAAGTGATTCTCCTGCCTCAGCCTCCTGAGTAGGTGGGACTACAGGCACACACCACCACACCCAGCTAATTTTTATATTTTTAGTAGAGACGGGGTTTCACCATGTTGGCCAGGATGGTCTTGATCTCTTGACCTCATGATCTGCCTGCCTCAGCCTCCCAAAGTGCTGGGATTACAGGCGTGATTCACTGTGTCTGGCCAGTGTCATTTTCTACTGATGCAGGTTGGAAGCCTCATGCTGTTCCACCTGCCCCGGAAGCTTTCCGTAATGTCACAGCCCCGTCTCACCCATCCTCATGGATCCAGTTCAAGAACCATCTCATCCATGAAGCTCATCAGCCCTTGGAGATCTTGTTCATAACTTTCACATTGTCAATGCCCAGCAGTGTTCTAAAAACAGTAAGTTCTCAAAACTACAGGCATTAGTTACTAAAAACAGGCTGCTGTGTGGGAATCCACACGTAGGCAGCAGATTCTCTTAATTCAGGGACTAGAGAGCCACCTGGTCTTCCTCCCCACACATCATGGCCTAGGGCTGGGTCCCTGGGTTTATATTTTCTAGGACCAGATACTCCTCTTCCAACAGAGGAGATACCCAAATGAGTGGAGGTCCAAAGAATAGGACTAGAATGAAATAAACCCAGCTCTTCTGTGAGATGTAGGCCTGTGAGAAGATCAGTATTGGTGGCCAACCCCTGATTCCTAAGGGGCGCCCACTGAGTCATCCGGACCAGATCAGCCCCTAGGCCCAGCACTGTTCAGTAACACCAGCATGCCACTGTATTATGTACCATACCTCAGGCCCTGACTGTGAAGGAGGCTGAAACTGTAAGCCTTCTTTTGGGGTCCTCCCAGAAGAGCATGCCTCCCTGGGCACAGAGATACAGATTCCAGGAGATCCTGTTCCTCTCTTCTCACTGGCATGATCCTCTGAGGCAGAATGTTGAGAACAAAGGAACAGGACAGCCACAACAAGCTAAGGTCTGGGCAGAGAATAAATTCAAACTTGTTGAGCAAAAGAAATCAAGAACAAGCAAATACCAGAAGGGAACAGCCAGAAGTTTTTCAGTTATGAAGAACAGCAAGGAAAATGGTCCAATAGTCCAGCAAAGAGTAATGAGGAGGGCCATGGTACATAGGGAGGAGTGGTGAAGACTGAAAAATAGGTGAGCAGCCAAAGAAGGTGCCTAACAGTGAGGCAGCATCCTAGTTCTGGTTCAGCTAACTCACATTCCTCTCACCATGGGGTGAACCAATCCTCAGCTACCCTGGGGGCAAGGCTTGTTGAAGATGACTCCTGCAGAAGCTGGCTGGCAGGGTAGTGGACTCTGGGATGGGATACGGACAGGGGCATTTCCCCATCAGCTTCACCCTGGAGATAACTCCATGTTTCAGAACCTGTTACCTTTTTCCTCAAACATGAGCTATTTTTCCTAGTTTCCTTTGAAAGATTGGACTGAAAGTCAAGTTTTCGTGGTTTAGGCTCACCCTTCAAAACACCCGAAATAACTTTTGCAGAAACCTTCCTCATGTTCAAGTTTTCTTTCAAAATGAGCCTAACAGTTTCTTTGTCTAAATTTAACTCTTCAGCCATCATCCTCACGGTTAACTGCCTGTTTGAACAAACCAAGTCCTTGACCTTCTGGATATTGTCATCTGTTCGGTGGGTGACCGGACGCCCACTTCTGGCATCATCTCGAACATCTTCCCGTCCTTCTTTAAACCTTTTGTGCCAGTCAAAAACTCTGGCCCTTGACATGACTTCTTCCCCATAAGCTTCTTTTAAAAGATGGTGGGTCTCACTTGCAGACTTGTTCAATTTCACGCAAAATTTGATACTAATCCTTTGTTCTAAATAGCGGTCACTCATTCTGGCACTGAAAAACACAGGAACGTTAACAGGCCACGACTATAGGCCTGCAGGTGTAATTATATCGCTATTCTTGCTCTTCTAGAAGCCTCGCCGGGAAAGAGTAATTGCTTTTAAGAATTTTTGTCCCTCAGCTTCCAGTCGAGGCTGGGGAGATCCGTTCTGGGAAGCTAACAGGGCCAACAGTCGCTGCAAAGCTGGGAAAAATTAAATCGCCTACAACCACTGCATCCAACCAGTGCACGCACATCTGCCGAGAGTTTGCCAATCAGTCAACAAGGTTGCTCCGATTCCGCGGCCCTTAGGAGTATATGGCGAATTCTGCAAGAAAGGCCTAAGTGTTGGCAAATTAAGCAAGCAAGAAGAGATGCATCGGTGATGTAACGTGTAAGCTCGCCCTAGATCTGCAAAAACCCGCGCACGCCAAACCTACCGGAGCAGCCAGGGTATCGCCTGCTCTAGTGTCCCGGGAGACATGCGCGCATGCGCAATTCTCTCCCCTCCGCGCATTAGACTGTGCGCAGTCGCACTGCGCCAGCGCGCGCTAGGTCCCTCCTCCGCCTTGCCACACCCCAGCAGGCGCGCTTCCTTGCGCGTGCCCGCCTGCGGAGAAGGCGGAAAGGAGGGGCGGGGGAGGAAGGCTGAGGGAAGAGAGGGCACCCCCGGGCGTCAGGGTGCATTGTGGGAAGGAGGCGGCAGCGTCTCGGGCGGGCGGGAGGTGCACCAGCGGCGGCGGCGGTAAATCCTCCCGGCCGCTCACAGCACTGTGGAGCCGCGTCCCCAGCCCGGCCTCGGACCGCGGCACCCCTCCTGGCCCTCGCGGCTTCTCGCCCGCCCGCCCCTCCCCCGCGCGTCGGCCCTGCCGAGCCGGCCGGCCGGCCTGGCTCCCCTCCTCGGCCCCGACGGGCGGGCGGACTGCCCTGAGGAGGCGGGGAGGGGAGGGCTGGGCCGGCCGGCGGGCGGACGACGATGCCGAACTTCTGCGCTGCCCCCAACTGCACGCGGAAGAGCACGCAGTCCGACTTGGCCTTCTTCAGGTTTCCGCGGGACCCGGCCAGGTAAGCGGCGGGCACGGAGCGGACGGCCCAGGCCCACCTCCGAGGTGAACGCTGCCAGCCGCCGGCCGCAGGCGGGCACCTGGGCTGGCTGAGAGGGGCGCAGGAGGGAGGCGCAGCGCACTGCCGTCGACCCCAGCGTTGGACCGAGATGGGGAGCCGGCCCCAAGCGATGGGCGGACGGGCGTCCGGGGACCTCGGAACACGTGCGCTGGTGGGGGCTCTGCGCGCAGGGCACCACCCCGAACATGAGGGATCTGGGGCGGCGCGCGGACGCGGGATGCTGTGGGTTCTCGCTGTGGCTCACTTGCTGTGTGACCTCGGGCGAGTCGCTTTCCTCTCTGGGCGTTAGTTTCCTTAGCTGTCAAAAGAGAGCAGGACTCTATGGTTGTGGCCACTAGGGCCCTTCCGTCTCCTTGCCACCACCCCCGGGACAGTGTTTCTGTTTTGAGTCCCGCTACCTTCTTTTATCTTGTCACAACTGCTCTCTCCTAAGGACTTGTCATTCCACGGTTCAGGGTTCATTTTATGGCTGTCACCGTTATTCATTTTCTCACTTGGTTATTGTAGGGATAACAGGGTGTACGCGTGAGGGCGTGGGAATTGGTATTGGAACCTCTTCTTTCGGATAACCCCCACACACTGACTTCTATTTAGGGAATCATAGCATAGGGACTGTGTTTGGAAGGCTGACATGTTTCATAGGCCTGTCTTGTTGGTTCATTCATTTAAAATCAATTCCTATGTGCCGAGCGCAAATGTTAGGTGCTGGGAGTTCACAGGTGAATAAGGGTGTCACTGCTTGCAGAAAGCTCTCAGTCCATTAAGGGAACAGGTACAGCAACGGGCGATTATAATGTGTATTATTTATTAATTAGTTCAATTAATTATTGAAGGTCTACTTGTTGTGAGCGGTGGGGGTTACAGATAAACAAATCGAAGTCCTTGCTCTCATGAAGATTACATTCTAATGGGGGAGAATAAACAAGTAAAATACATAGTGTGTCGGATGATGATAAATACTGTGGAGAAAAATAAAGGTTAGAGGGTAGGGGAATAAGTAGTATCAAGGGACGCACAATTGCTATTTTTAATACAGTGATTAGAGAAGGCCTTACTATGAAGGTGAATTTGAGCAAAGACCAGGTGAAGGGGCCCGCTATGGAGATACCTTGGGCAGCAGCATTCCAAAGAAGGCAAAGACAGGGCAGCCAGGAGTCCAGGGAGAGGGACTGAGAGAGAAGTGAGATGAGACCAGAAAGGTGTGTGTATGGTAGGGGCAAATTCTTTAGGTAGGACCTTGTAGGTCTTGGAAGGCACTATGGTTTTTATTCTGAGTGAAATAGGAAGTCATTGAAGGGTTTAGAGCAGAGACTTAAATTTTAACAGGATCAGTGGCTGCTAGTTAGATTGTGGGGTGAAAGGTGAAAGCTGGAAGACCAGTTAAAAGGCTGTTGCAATAATCTAGTAGAGGAGGAGGTGGTAAATTTGAGATATGGTTTGAAGGTGAAGCCAACAGGATTTGCTAATGGTTTGGAGGTAGATTGTAAAAGAAAAAGAGAACTCAAGGCGACTTCAAGATTTTAAAAACCTATGTTGGTCAGGTTGGTCTTGAACTCCTGGCTTCAAGCAATCCTCCTGTCTCAGTCTCCCAAAGTGCTAGAACAGGCTCTAAGCCACCACACCCAGCCGACTTCAAGATTTTTAACGCGAGCGTTTGCTGAGATAGGGAACACTGGGAAGAGCAGGTTTGGTAGAGGAATACTAAAAGTTTGGGTTTGAGAGGCCTGATAGACATTCAAGAATAGATGTCTAGGCCGGGCACGGTGGCTCACACCTGTAATCCCAGCACTTTGGGAGGCCGAAGCAGGCGGATCACTTGAGGTCAGGAGTTCGAGACCAGCCTGACCAACATAGCAAAACCCTGTCTCTATTAAAAAATACAAAAATTTGCTAAGCATGGTAATGCATGCCTGTCCAGCTACTCAGGAGGCTAAGACATGAGAATCGCTTGAACCCGGGAGGCAGAGGTTGCAGTGAGCCGAGATTGTGCCACTGCGCTCCAGTCTGGGTGACAGAGCAAGATCCGTCTCAAGAAAAAAAGAATAGATGTCTTTCTTCATACCATATACAGAAATGAACTCCAAGTGGCCTATAGTTTTATTTAGATCAAAGGCCTGAATATAAGAGCTGTATCATTAAACTTTTAGGAAAAAAATACAGCTAAATCTTCATGACTTTAGATTTGGCAGTACATTCTTGTTTGTTTTTTGTTTTTTTGAGAGAGTCTCACTCTGTTGCCCAAGCTGGAGTGCAGTGGCACGATCTCAGCTCACTGCAACCTCCGCCACTGGGGTTCAAGCAATTCTACTCACTCAGCCTCCCAAGTATCTGGAATTACAGGCGCCCACTGCCATGCCTGGGTAATTTTAAAATTTTTTTAAGTAGAGACAGGGTTTCACCATGTTGGCCAGGCTGGTCTCGAAATCCTGACCTCAGGTGATCCGCCCACCTTGGCCTCCCAAAGTGCTGGGATTACAGGCGTGAGCCACCGTACCTGGCTGGCACCACATTCTTAGATATGACACCAAAATACTTGCGGTAAAAAGAGAAATAGACTAAGTGGGTTTCATCAAAATTAAACTTTTGTGTATCAAAGGACGTTACCAAGAAAGTGAAAAGAATGGAAGAAGGTACTTGCAAATTATACATTTGGGGTCTAGTATCCAGAATATATAATGAACTCTTTCAATTCAGCAACAAAAAGACAACCCAATTTTAAAATAAGCAAAGGACTTCTTTCTTTAAACAAAAGATACAAATGGCCAAAAAGCACATGATAAGATGCTGAACATCACTCATTATTAGAGAAGTTCAAATCAAAACCACAAGTGGCAGTTAGACATAGAATTACCATGTGTCCCAGCAATTCCATTCCTAGGCATATATCCAAAAGAATTGCAAACTGATAATCAAAAAAACCAAATGTACACACATTCATAGCAGCACTATTCGCAATAGTCAAAAGGTAGAAACAAGCCATGTTTATCAGTGCATGAATGGATAAACAAAATGTATATCAATACAATGAAATATTAGCCATGAAAAGGAATGAAGTGCCAATACATGCTACAGTATGGGTGAACCTCAGAAACATTATGCTAAGTGAAAGAAGCCAGATACAAAAGCTTGGATGTTGTATGATTCTATTATATGAAATATCCAGAATAAGTAAATCCAGAGAGACAGAAAGCGTATCAGTGGTTGCCTGGGGCTGGGGGAAAGAGTATGGTTTAATTTGAACTTCTCTAATAACGAGCGATGTTCAGCATCTTTTCATGTGCTTTTTAGCCATTTGTATCTTTTATGTAAAGAAAGAAGTCCTTTGCCTATTTTAAAATTGGGTTGTCTTTTTGTTGCTGAATTGTAAGAGTATTTTATATATTCTGGATACTAGACATACAGGGTTTCCTTTTGAGGTGATGAAAATGTTTTAGAATTAGGTGGTGGTGATGGTTGCAGAACATGATGAATGTATTAATTGCCATTCAGTTTTTTACTTTAAAATGGTTAATTTTATGTTATGAGAATTTCACCTCAAGGAAAACAGATGTCTTGAAGAGAGAGTAGGATATACAAGTCTGAAATTCAGAGACTTTCAGACTGGAAATTGTAAATATGGGTGTTCTCAGTTGATAGAGGGTATTTAAAGCCATGGTACGGGTTAAGGTTATCTAAGGAGTGAGCAAAGAGTGGATCTGAGGATTGAGTTGTGGGGCATTCCCGGTGTTTTAAGTTCTGAGACATGGGAAAGAACTCGCTCAGTAGAGTGAGAAGTAGCCGTTGGGTTCCATGGGAACAGAGGAGAGGAGCATCTTAGTCTGACTTGGCCTTGCCCCATTATGCATGATCTTCCTTTTTCCCAAATTTTAGTCCAAAGACATTCTTACAGATTTATTTCACTTCCATAATGAGGGCACCTCTAGTCAGTTCGGGACCACAGGTCATTTGTGTTAATATGTAGTGAATCCTGTTTTACTACACTCCTTAAGGGGAATATGGTCTATGGGGAGTTACAGTTTCAGATTTGAAAGAAGTTTTTAGATCTGGTGAAATCTCACTTGAAATACTGGAATTTTCTCAATAATAATGACTTTTAGTCATTTTTAGGGTTATTATCCTTTTGAGAATCTAACATAAGGACTCTTACCCGAAAAAACAAAAGCAAAAAAAATAGACACAATTTAGCATTCGAAGACAAAGGTGTTTATGGACCTTTATAGGCCCTGTGCATTCCTGACAGATGGCCATCTCTGCCCTGGCTAAAACACCTCTAATGACAGTCCTCCCCTTTGTGAGAAGACACCTGATAATCCTGGACAACTTTGGCTGTTGTTTCTTCCCTGTATTGAGTGGACATCTGCCTCCTGTAATTGAGGCCTTGGAGGTCCTAGTTTTGTCCCCAGGATCACACTAAGTCTGTGCCCTTTTCAGTGTTAGACTCCTTTGAATGCTTCAAGACCAAATCATGAATTTCTTTTTAAAAAGATGTTTATTGAGATACAATTCACATATAGTTCACCTATGTAAAGTGTACGACTTGGGGTATGTACATTAATTTTTAAAATTTTGGTAAAATACATACAACAAAATTTGCTATTTTAATCTTTAAATGTGCAATTCAGTGGCATTAATTACATTCACAGTGTTGTGCAGTCTTCACTATTTCCAAAACTTTTTCATTATCCCAAACAAAAACTGTAACCATTAGGCAATAACCTCCCATTCCCCTGCCCTTCCAGCATTTGGTAACCTGAAATCCACTTTCAGTCTTTATAAATTTGCCTGTTCTAGCTTCCTCCTATAGGTGGAATCATACAATATTTCTCCTTTTATGTCTGGCTTAACATAATATGTTCAAGGTCTTTTTATCCAAATCGAACCTCCTTGTACTGCATGATTTCAAGTTCTACTGTATTTGATAGTTTCCTTTTCACTGTGCCCAGAGTTATTTATAACAAAGAAGTAGTTTCCAGAGGTGTTATTGAATTAATAACAGTGTTTTTAGGGTTATTAGTTCTAAACCCCACCCACACCTTTTCTTCTGTAAACAGGTTGTAGGGAAGGTTGATAAAAGGTGACATTGCCAGTCTAGTCTTCAAATGCTAGCATTGTTAACTAACAATAAAGATGAATATATTTAATGCTGTTAAAACAGTACATTTCTCAGTCATCAGTTATAAATCCCATGCATGCTTTTAGAAACAGCTATTTAGCAATAATTTAAACTTCAAGAGTGTAATTAATAAAGTGTATGGTGTGGAATTTACATACCATAATAGTTCTTACTGTTTTAGAAAAAGTGGCATTAATATGCTGCTTTTTTAAAAAAGTGAAATAATATAATCAACCCACCTTAGGTCAGTGGCAGGGTTTAAGTAAAAACAAACAAACAAACAAAAAAACAACTGCCTAAATCTTGATTGCCCCAGCAGGGTGGCTTGCCTAATGCCAAGGCTTGCCACTTTGAGGCAGCTCACAGTGGAGCTCTTCCTAAACCAGGAGAAGGTGCAGGTAGAGCTAATGAATTGCTTTGATTAGAGTGAGTTGGGCGTTGAAGCTCTCTTCTTCCTCTTCAGGCAGCTAGTACTAACTCACCCAAGATGGGTGAGGGCTTCCAAGGTTCTTCTGGCAGTTTAATCAAGGCTGATTGAGAGTTGATGTACTCTACTTTGTGAAATGTAAAATCAGTGGTTTTCTGGGGACTCAGGAGGGTGCCTGTTTGGGCTGCTATAGCAAAATACCTTAGACTGGGTGATTTTTAAGCAACAGAAATTTGTTTCTCATAGTTCTGGAAGCTGGGAAGTCCAAGATGAGGTCACCAGCAGATTTGGCATCTGGTGAGGGCTCACTCTCGGCTTCTTAGATGGTACCTTCTTGTTGTGTTCTCACATGGCGGAAGGGGCAAATAAGGCTTCCCCTTCATGATGGAAGTCACCTCCCAGATGCCCCACCTCCCAACACCACTGCACTGGGGATTGTTTCAATATGAATTTTGAGGGAATGCAGACATTCAGACCATAGCAGCCCCCAAGACCCTTTCAGGGAGTCCACAATGTCAAAACTATTTTCATAATAACACTGATATTATTTCCATTTTTCATATTCGGTCTCTCAGGAGTAGACAGTGGAATTTTTGGAGTGCTACATAACATGATGGCATCCTTGCTTTGATAAATTGTATATTGTGTCTTCTAGAATTTTCTAAATATGATTATTCAGATCTGGGTGTTTGATAGACATTTTCTCAGAAATAAACAAGCCTGCCACTTCAAGGAGAACAACTGATCATTTGAGCATTCAAGTTGAAAATTAGAATTTTGGAAAATTTATGTGCCACTGTAAGCTTGGCAGCTCTCTAATACTTGAAGACTTTTCTGTTGAGATCACTGATGATACTGATGTGGGGTTTTTTTACATATTGTATAATTAATTGCGTTAACATTTATATGGTATGTATAACTCACTGAACTAATATTTTCCAAATGACCAATTTATGTTTTTACAGAGACATACATGGATAAAAGATCTATTTGAAGTGCAAGATAGACTATGGGATTTTTTATGTACTAGGGCATGAAAAAGCTCATTGGTCTGGTCTCAGATTTCACATTTCAACTAATCTTGAAGAAACTACCACTTGTGGAGAATTCACAATTATATGGAAAAAAGAAGAGTATTGTAATAACCTTTTTAACTGCGTATCATTATGAGGCTAGATTTTCTTCATATATTTCAACCAAAACAACATATAGCAATAGATTAAATACAGAAGCAGATATGAGAATCTAGCCGTGTTCTATTAAGCTGGACGGAAGAGATTTGCAAAAATGAAGCAGTGTAATTTTTCTCACTAAATGTTTTTGTTTTGGGAAACGTAATTTTTTATTAAAACATTATTTATGTTAACATAAGGTTGGTATTTTTAATGAATTAATAAATATTTAAAAAATTTCTCTAATAAATGTTGTTAGGTAAAATCCACATAAACAAAAGGTCTTTGGAGTCCTCAATAATGTAATAGTGCAGAGGAATCTGGGAACTATGAAGTTTTGAGAATTGCTGCTCTAAAATGTGAGCAGCACATTTCAAACTTTTTTTTTTTTTTTTTTTGAGGGGTGTTGCTCTGTCACTCAGGCTGGAGTGCAGTGGCTGGAGCATGGCTCATGGCTCACTGCAGCCTTAACCTCCTGGGCTCAAGTGATCTCCCAGCCTCAGCCACCCAAGTACCTGGGACTATAGGTGCCCATCACAACCCCCAGCTAATTTTAAAAAAAATTTTTTTTGTAGAGACAGGGTCTCACCACGTTGCCCAGGCTGGTCTTGGACTCCTGAGCTGAAGCAGTCCCCCCTTGTTCAGCCTTCCAAAGTGGTAGGATAACAGGTGTAAGACACCATGCCTAGCCTGAAGTACTTTCATATCAACTCATTTAATCTTCCAAACAATGCTGTGAGTTGTAATAATAGTACTTCTTTTTTTTTCCTTTTTTTTTTTTTTTTTGACACAGTGTCTCACTGTCACCCAGGCTAAAGTGCAATGACACGATCTCCACTCATTGCAACCTCTGCCTCCTGCGCTCAAGCAATTCTCCTGCCTTATGCTCCCAAGTAGCTGGGATTGCAGGTACATACCACCATGCCTGGCTAATTTTTGTATTTTTTGTAGAGACAGGATTTCACCATGTTGCCCAGGCTGGAACAGTATTTATATACTGTATTCTTTGTGACAGACACTGCTCTGTTATATACTTCTCTGTTATATATACATTATTTCATGTTACCCTTGCAGTAAATTTTGAGGTAGTCCTTGCTTTACAGATGACCAAAGTAGGTACAGAGAGGTTAGCTAACTTTTTTAAAGGCCCTACAGGAATGTCTAAAACCTTAAGAGTAGGACGGGATAAAATATGTATTACCCAAACTTATTTGACCATGGAACCTTGTTTTTTTTTTTTTTTTTGGAGACAGATTCTTATTCTGTCGCCCAGGCTGGAGTGCAGGGGCACAATCATTGCTCACTGCAGTCTCCATCTCCCAGGCTCAAACAGTCCTCCCATCTGGGCCTCCCAGGTAGCTGGAACCATAGGCGCACGCCACCACACTTGACTAATTTTTTAATTTTTTGTAGAAACAAGGTCTCCCTATATTGTCCTGGCTGGTCTTGAACTCCTAGGCTCAAGTGATCCGCTTGCCTTGACCTCTGAAAGTGCTGGTATTATGAGCCACCATGTCCAGTCCTTTTTTTTTTAATGGAACAGTTCTGACTGGGCATGGTCACTCATGCCTGTAATCCCAGCACTTTGAGAGGCCGAGGCAAGAGGATGGCTTAAACCCAGGAGTTTGAACTTACAATGAGCTATGATTGCGCCGGTGTGCTACAGCCTGGGCGACAGGTTGAGGTCCCCCCCTCCTTTTTTTTTTTAAAGGAACAATTCTTTGACCAGGATTCCTTGGAATATACTTTTAGAAGTGCTACATTAGTAGGAAACCATTGAGGGAAAAACATTAACAACAAAACAAAGAAGTGGTCAGTGATGGTTGACTAGTGCTGAACGTGTTTAAGGTGTGTACAGAAAGTGGCTGCGTGCAGTGGCTCACGCCTGTAATCCCAGTGCTTTGGGAGGTTGAGGTGGGTGGATCACCTGCGGTCAGGGGTTCAAGACCAGCCTGGTCAACATGGTGAAACCCTGACTCTACTAAAAGTACAAAAATTAGCCGGGCATGGTGACGGGTGCCTGTAATCCCAGCTTCTCAGGAGGCTGATGCAAGAGAATAGCTTGAACCCAGGAGGCAGCGTTTGCAGTGAGCCGAGATTATGCCACTGCATTCCAGCCTGAGCAACAAGAGCAAGACTCCACCTAAAAAAAAGGAAAAGTTAAAAGTGAAATAAAATCTGTACAGAAAAGTGACCATTGGATTTGGCAGAATGGGGTCATTAGTAATTGTCTTGAGCAGTTTCAGTGGAAAAGGGATAGAGCACGAGCCTCCTTGGCATTGATTAAGGAGACAGTACAGCAAGATAAGTGGATGCAGTCCAAATGGATGCTTTAACAAGTTTTGCTATAAAGAGTATCAGGGTTAAGAGAGTTTTAAAGATGGGAGACATTAGGGCATGTTTACACGGTGGGAATAATATAGTAAGATAAATGTAGGGAATTCAGATATTATATATGGAGAGGTGGAAAGTCTTAACTACCCAGAGTTTTCTGGGTGTATACGTATTCATACACATATACCCACATACATGTACACTTGTGAATCAGGAAAAGTTTCCCTCAAGAAATGACATTTGAGCTAAGATGTGAAGGCTGAGTCATAGTTAACTGTGCATAGGAAGTGTATAAAAAGCAGCAAGAAGAATGTAGTAGGCTGAGTAAACAGCACTGGGAAGGCCCCAGGATAGAAGTGAACACAATTGTTTATCCTGAGAGTAATGAGAAGCCACTAAAAGCTTAAGCACAGAATAGACATTCTCAAATTGGCTTTAAAAAATACCCTGCAGCATGGAGAAGGGGTTAGAGAAGGGCAGATGACCAGTTTGGAAGAGATACTAGTAGACCAGGTAAAAAATTGTGGTAGCTTGAACCAGGGTGTTATTAATGGAGAGAAGCAAATGGATTTGGGGAGTCATTCCACTGTGCTAAGGGAAAAGTCTACAGAATCTGGAGTACAGAGAACAGAGCAATGACAGGGGGAGCTGGGAAAGGGGAGGAATTGGTAAAAATTTGAGACAATTATATAAGTGGGTATATATGTATATAAATATATATACACGTTCATAATACACATATGTGAAAAGACTTATTGTGGTTTATATATATATATATTTTTTTTGTTTTGTGTTTTTTTTTTTAGACGGAGTCTCGCTCTCTTGCCAGGCTGGAGTGCAGTGGCGCGATCTTGGCTTACTGCAACCTCCGTCTCCCGGGTTCAAGTGATTCTCCTGCCTCAGCCTCCCAGTCATATATAATTTTTATAATTTTATTTGCGTAAAAACATATACACAGAAGAGCTACGTGCGGTGACTCATGCCTGTAATTCTAGCACTTTGGGAGGCCGAGGCAGAACGATCACTTCACCCAGGAGTTTGAGCCTAGCCTGGGCAACGTGGTGAAACCCCATCTCTACAAATAATACAAAAAGTTAGCTGGGCGTGGTGGCGCATGCCTGTAGTCCCAGCTACTTGGGAGACTGAGATGGGAGAATCGCTTGAACCCAGGAGGTGGAGGCTGTAGTGAGCCGAGATTGCACCACTGTATTCCAGCCTGGGCAACGGAGTGAGCTTCTCTCTCTCTCTCTCTCTAAAGAAAAAAAAAACCCGAAAAACATATGCACAGAAGATCACAAATGGTAACTGTACATCATGTTGGATTTTTAGAGTAACATAGCCATGAAAATTTCACCGGGATTTTTAAAAAATAGAGTATTACTAGCATCCCAAACTTCCTCTGCTCCAAGGTCCTCCCAGCCATTATCCCATTCTCCCCAGTGGTAGTCACTGTGACTTCACATACCTTGGATTAGTTAGGTTTTGGGGGAAAGAGGGAGAATGAATGGAAGCTTTATTATTGTTTGAGATATAGAACATAAACAGCACCTCAGTAAGCCTCTTTTGTGCCCACTACCAGTTGTTTCCCTCCCCAAATGTGTCTACTATTCCATCACTGTTGAGGCAGGGCCAGACCACCCCATATTCAAAGATTCACTGGAACGTCTTACAGGACTCAGTATATGGTTGTACTCACAGTGAAGATTTATTGCAGCATTGTAGTAAGAATACACATCTGGATCATAAGGGAAAAAGACACAGGCACAGTCTGAAGGAATTCATGTATAGGCTTTCCTATGCTCTCTCCTTCCCATGAGGGGTCAACCAGAGCCCATTTTTCCCCAGTGGTGGAAATGTAGCAACACATGTGCCATGTTTCTGTGGAGAGAAGACCGTTAGAGACCTAGTGTCCAAAGTTTTCACTGGGGCCTGATCACATAGGCAGCCTCTGCCTGGCATATAATAAAATTCCAGATTCCTAGAAGGGATGGCAGGTGTTCAGCATAAATCATGTTGTTTGCACAAACAGTCTAGGCACATTGAGCTGCATTATCAGTTAGGAAACCGAAGGCTAGGTTTTTGTATTTTTTAGTAGAGATGGGTTTTCACCGTGTTAACCAAGATGGTCTCGATCTCCTGACCTCGTGATCCGCCTATCTCGGCCTCCCAAAGTGCTGGGATTACAGGCTTGAGCCATCGTGCCTGGCCTCTTATGGTTTTAATTAGCATTTCCCTGATGGCAAATGAGATTGAGCATTTTTTTCATCTATGTATTGCCATTTTTATTACCTTTTTATTACAAAGTGCCTGTTCAAGACCCCTTGCCAGTTTTTATGTTGGGTTATTTATTTGTAGTTCTTCATATATATTTTGAATGTGAGTCCGTTGTTAGATATATGTATTGCAAATATCTGACATTTTGTGGTCTGCCATTTCACTCTTAAATGGCTTCTTTTAGTGAAGAAAAGTTACTAACTTTAAAGTAACCTAATTTATAAATCTTTTCCTCTAGTGTTTGTGCTCTCTGTTGCCTTAAGAGATCTTTATTCCAAGGTCATGAAGATAATCTCCTGTGTTATCTTTTAGTGGCTTTATTGTTTTACCTTTCATATTTTTTTTTTTTTTTTTTTTTTTTTGAGACGGAGTCTCGCTCTGTTGCCCAGGCTGGAGTGCAGTGGCCGGATCTCAGCTCACTGCAAGCTCCGCCTCCCGGGTTTACGCCATTCTCCTGCCTCAGCCTCCGGAGTAGCTGGGACTACAGGCGCCCGCCACCTCGCCCGGCTAATTTTTTGTATTTTTTAGTAGAGACGAGGTTTCACCGTGTTAGCCAGGATGGTCTCGATCTCCTGACCTCGTGATCCGCCCGTCTCGGCCTCCCAAAGTGCTGGGATTACAGGCTTGAGCCACCGCGCCCGGTCTTACCTTTCATATATGATCTACAATCACTTGGAATTTATTTTCGTGTATGGTGTACAAATAGGAGTTAAGATTTGTTTTTTTTTTTTTCATGTGGATATTCAACTCATTCAGCCCTATTTATTGAAAAAGAAAACTCCATATTTGCCGCTGTTCAAAGCTACCTTTAAGTATCTGCAGTGCCCTATTTTGTTTCATTGTTCTGTCCTTCTGCCAGTATCTGTCTTAATAAACTTTACAGTAAGTCTTAATATCTGGTAGTGTAATTCCTTCAACCTCCTTTTTTTTCTCTCTCTCTCTCGAGATTGTCTTGGTTATCCTGGGTTCTTTAAATTTGTGTATAAAAAGTTTTGGAATAATTAGTCATTTCTTTCTCTTGTACAAACTTATTGGGCTTGTGATTATATTGAATTAGTAAATGGGTTTGGGGAAAATTGACATCTTTATAATTTAGTGTGTCAGTTCATAAACTTATGTATTTAAGTTTGCTTTAAAAAGATTATTAGAGGTCTTGCACATCTTTCACTAGATTTATTCTTAAGTAGTTCATATAGAAAGACAGGTGTATTTAATTAGACTGTCTGCCTGATGCCCATTCTGTTCTTGATTGTCTGAATAAGAGTTGCTGTTGATATCAGAAAGCTGCTTCAACTCAGTTCAGAGGTAATATGTACAGTATTGCTCTGTGTGGAAGGTCTCCAGAGATTTAAGAATTTAAAAAACAACTGTAGCAGTATGGCAGATTATTTTATAGTGAAATAGTTTTTATACTTAATATTTGGATTTTGAAACATGAAATGTTTATAATCGTAATGTACAACTGTGTACAAGTGTGATGAAATTGTGAACATCTTAGGCATCATTACTGTGAGCAGTGTAATACTTGTTGGTCAAATGAAATGCTGTACAATTTAGCTGTAGTTTTTTAAAAATCATAACATTTTACCATGATTTTACATTTTTAGAATAGAGAGAATTAAGTGTCAGGGGCAGGTGTGTTGGGGAAAGGTGGACAATAGTGTTAAAACATAAAAAAAAAATATTGTGATGTAATTATAAAGGAATATGTTGGGCCGGGCGCGGTGGCTCACGACTGTAATCCCAGCGCTTTGGGAGGCCAAGGCGGGCGGATCACCTGAGATCCGGAGTTTGAGACCAGGTTGGCCAACGTGGTGAAACCCTATCTCTACTATAAATACAAAAATTAGCTGGGTATGGTGTTGTACACCTATAATCTCAGCTCCTCGGGTGGCTGAGGCAGGAGAATCGCTTGAACCTGGGAGGCAGAGGTTGCAGTGAGCTACGATCATGCCACTACACTCCACCTTGGGCAATCCACCCTGGGCAACAGAGCGAGACACCATCTCAGAAAAATAATTTGTGACACTGTTTATCCGTGGCAGAACTTTTATTCTTAGAAATTTGAGGGATGGGCCGGGCACAGTGCCTCACACCTGTAATCCCAGCACTTTGGGAGGCCGAGGTGGGTGGATCACCTGAGGTCGGGAGTTCGAGACCAGCCTGACCTACATGGAGAAACCCCATCTCTCCTAAAAATACAAGATTAGCCAGGTGTGGTAACGCACACCTGTGATGCCAGCTACATGGGAGGCTAAAGCAGGAGAATCGCTTGAACCTGGGAGGCAGAGGTTGCAGTGAGCCGAGATCGTGGCATTGCACTCCAGCCTGGGCAACGAGAGGAAAACTCTGTCTCAAAAAAAAAAAAAGAAATTCGATGAAAGATCTGGTTGTGACTTTAGCAGGTTACTTAATATTTCTGTGCCTTGGTTTCTTCATCTGCACAAGGGAGATAATAATAGTACCCATCTTTGGAAAGGACTTAGAACAGTGTCTGCCTCATAATAAGTGCTTATTATTAGTTTTTCTGAAAATATTTAAGCACCGAGAGGGCATGGACTTTGTCTTGTTCCCTGTCTTCAGTACTTTTTGTGTACTGGATTGTGTAGACACAGTCCCTGCATTCATGGAGCTTGCAATCTAGTCAACACATATTACTACAGATAATAATTTGTGTTCATAGGAAGATAAACAAATACAGCCTTTATGCTTCCCTTAGAAACTAGTTATTTAAAGAACATCTAATTACTGATTTTCTACAGTGACAGTGTTGTTTCGTTTACTTGTTGAAGTTGAAATCCTGAAGGGAATGTTAGGCTGTTAGCCTTGTCGCTGTGCAGCTTTCTGCTTGTTCTGCTGATGGTTGGATCTTCTCTGATGTCTGAGTTGGAAGATGCCGGTTTCAGTTCTAATTCTGCTGCTGATTTTGTACTTGCCTCCAAGCAAGTTACTTCTTAACCTTGTCTGTAATTGAAGTGTTGTTAAATGATTTAGAAGTTTTTTTCAAACTGTTATTTTGTTATTAATAAAATTCTCCAAATTATGTTCTCAGGGAGGGGAGCAGGAATCCGTTGTTATTAATATATGTTTGCCTTAAAACTGAAGGCTGAAATTTAAATGCTGAGCTCATTTTCATAATTGTATTTTGGTTTTATTTATAGATGCCAGAAGTGGGTGGAGAACTGTAGGAGAGCAGACTTAGAAGATAAAACACCTGATCAGCTAAATAAACATTATCGATTATGTGCCAAACATTTTGAGACCTCTATGATCTGTAGAACTGTGAGTAATAGAAGAGCTTGGTGTCTCTCTATTTGTCTTGATTTCTCTCTCTCTCACTCTCTGTGGTTGGAAATGTAAGTATTTGCCAATGTTGGAAAGTATTCCTATATCCTGCCACTTTAAGATGAAGACAGATTTGGAGCTGAATAATATCTGTTTTATTCTTAAAATCTGATTTTGCCAGTCGCCTATAATCCCAGCACTTTGGGAGGCCGAGGCAGGAAGACCACTTGAGCTCAGAAGTTTGAGACCAGCCTGGGTAACATGGCCAGACACCATATCTACAGAAAATACCAAAAAAACTAGCCAGGTGTGGTGACATATGCCTGTAGTCCCAGCTACTTGGGAAGCTGAGACGGGAGGATCACTTGAGCCTAGGAAGTCAGGGCTGCAGTGAGTTGTGTTCATGCCGCTACGCTCCACTCTGGGCAACAGAGTAAGAGCTTGTCTGGAAAAAAACCCAAAATGATGAAAAAAAGAAAGAAAGAAAAACTCCTCTGTTTCTGATGCCCCGTTTCTACTCACCCGAGGTAACTACTTTTTTTTTTTTCTTTTTTTTTTTTAAAGACAGTCTTGCTTTGTCACCCAGGCTGGAGTGCAGCGGTGCTATCTCAGCTCACTGCAACCTCTGCCACCTCCCCCACCTCCTGGGCTCAAGCGATTCTCTCTCCTCAGCCTCTCAAGTAGCTGGGATTACGGGCACGTGCCACCACGCCCAGCTAATTTTTGTATTTTTAGTAGAGGTGGGGTTTCACCATGTTGGCCAGGCTAGTCTCAAACTCCTGACCTCAAGTGACCCGCCCACCTCAGCCTCCCAAAGCGCTGGGATTACATGTATGAGCCACCACACCCGGCCAAGGTAACCACTTTTAAATATTATTTAGTTTTCAGAAAAATTTTAGATGATTATAAAAGTTGGTGTTTTTATTTGGAGCTGTTTAGAGCTTTTTTATGAGTAAAAGATTTTCATCTTGGAATGGAGCTCTTGTTTTCATGTTTTTGGATGTACTATTAGAACCAACTCAATTTTTATGTGCTAGATGTAATAGTAAACAAATTATCCAGGTAATGTGGAAAAACATTTCCATCAATAGTATGTAATTTCATATCAAGACCAGTTAATTGTGTGAGCTTGGCTAAGTCATTTCCCCTCTCTGGGCCCCAGTTCCTAATAAGGAGATTAGACCAGGTAATTCCTGAGTTCTAAGATTTTTAACCCTCTGTGATTCTCTTGCTATGATTTATAAAAGGCACAAATAAGGCAAATTTGATTGAAATGAAGCAGACTTGTTTCAGTGTAACTAATGTAACACCTCAGATATTGGGATAGACATAAACTTGATTCGAAGGTACACTATATGTTGTTATGCAGCAATTTATTTTGATATTTTTTTCAGATACATTTTGCAGAGGCATCAGAAAACTAAAGAATGATTGGGTTATTTTATTTCTCAAAATTAATTGAAGCAGATACTTGTGAAGTCATTGGGAGGTGAGCCAATTCCGGTTCAACAGTTTAATCACAAATATTTGAGGAATATTTTTGCCTTAATTTGTTAAGAGGGTAATAATGATCAACCAAGATAAAAGGTTTCATATGTTTGAAAGGCAAACTACTTTTATGTTCTTGACATTAAGTAAAAATATCCCAAATTATTTTAAATACATTTGCCATATGCATTTTTGCATTTTTATTTTAGTAATAAATATGGTCTCTTAATTAGATAATTCTAACCAGATTGTGAGAAATTTAAAGCATAGTTCATTCTTAAATTTGTTAGAGAATAGAACAGAAAGATGAGCCAGGTTTGCTTTTTTAATTTCTAAATGATTCTTCAATCTTGAATAAATGAATCCAAATGTGAGAAAATGTTCTTTCTATACATCTAGGAGATGTTATTAAAAACTGGATTTCTGGGCTGGGTATGGTAGCTCATGCCTGTAATCCCAGCACTTTGGGAGGCTGAGGCGGGCGGATCATTTGCGGTCAGGAGTTCGAGACCAGCCTGGCCAACGGGGAAACCCCTTCTCTACTAAAAATACAACAACAACAACAAAAAAAATTTGCTGGGCATGGTGGTGCATGCCTGTAATCACAGTTGCTCAGGAGGCTGAAATAGAAGAATCGCTTGAACCCAGGAGGCTGAGGTTGCAGTGAACCAAGATTGTGCCACTGTACTTCAGTCTTGGTGACAGAGTGAGACTGTGTCTCAAAAACGAACAAGCAAACAAAAACCCCTGGATTTTCTGATATCCATATCTAAATGTTTAAGAGTTTTGGCTTTATTAGTTTGACATTGAAGATCTCATCAGTGGCAAGGCACAGTGGGACGTGTCTGTAGTCCCAGCTACTCAGGAGTCTAAGGCTGAAGGATTGCTTGAGCCTAGGCGTTCAGAGCCAGCCTGGGCAACATGATGGTGAGACCCTGTCTTTAAACAAACAGACAAAAAAAATAAAAAAATCTCATCAGTAAACATTCATGACTACTGAATTTGGCCAGAGCCAAATATTTTATTATTTTGATGCTAGAGTAAGATTATTGTTTTATGCTCAAACCTTAATTCAGCAGTTAAAAATTAAATCTTGATAATGCGATACTTGATATCATAAGCAGTAATGGAATATTGTCTTTTTTGGCATGTGTCCTTATAAATATTTATATTTTTCTTATTATTTTTTGAGACAGGGTCTCACTCTGTTGCCTAAGCTGGGGTGCAGTGGTGCAATCATGGCTCACTACTGCCTCGGCCTCCCAGGCTCAAGCAATCCTTCCTGTTCAGCCTCCCAAGTAGCTGGGACTACAGGCATGTGCCACCATACCTGGCTAATTTTTGTATTTTTTGTAGAGATTGAGTTTTGCCATGTTACTTAAGCTGGTCTTGAACTCCTGGGGTCAAGTCATCTACCAGGCCATGGCCTCCCAAAGTGTTGGAATTACAGGTGTGAGCCAACATTCCTGGCCAAAATAAATATTTATAAAATGTCATTTTTTTCTTTTACATATTCTGTTTTCTGATCTATAATGTCTTTGCTTTATTTGCAAATAGAAAATCAATTTGATTTGACTTTTAAAAATTTGTTAAAATGTTTTTTTCCTCTCTTCCTTATTTAATAATTGGTAAGATATCAAAAGTTGATTGCATATGTGCATTTGCTTATTTTGGGGACATTTGCTCAGTATGAAAGATAGGGAAGCTTTGAGTATAATAACTTGTACCCCCTTCAGTGATTGTGTCCCTAACCAATTCCTCATTCAGCCTCCCTGGTAGACTCAGGATCACGAGCCCAGAACTAGAAGTTGAGGGTTACTAGGAAGTCAGAGAATTATCTTTGTGCTTTCTGTTATGGCATGGAATTGAACTAGAAAATATTGACTCTGAATAGAAATTCATCCCAAATGTGTTTAACAACTCTTTGGGTACAACCCAAGATAGTGTGTTCCATTTAGATACATGTTTTCCCTTCATGTCTTCCCGACCTCCCTTCCTTGGGTGAACAAATTTAGAAGTTGTTATTTTTGTTTGGCATGTTCTTTGAACATGCTTAGATATTTTGAAATAATCACTGCTTCCAAGAAAGCTTGTTTAAATGAAGTATGTTTTATCTTTATCATTGCAAATTGAGGAAGAAATTAAAGGCACTATTTCTCTGGACTGTCTGAGAGGAGTGTAATAGCAGCTATTTATTACTCTCCCTCTTAATAAGCTTCTTGTCTCTTACCCAGCCTCCTCAGGGCTGGCAGTAGGGCTGTTACCATCTAAGTATATATCCAGCTTCTAGCCAAGTTGGATGAAATTAACAGGAAGTAGGGTAGAGTATGATCATTCTTTCATAAGATCATTAGGACTTGAAAGAAATATAGAAATACCTAGATTAGCATTTGCAAAAATGTGATTATGTATATCAGTATCACTTGTGGTGTGAGAGTTGGTTTCATGTGGCACATGAATCAATTTTTATTTTAGAAGTTTTGTAATATGTGTTAAAAACGTAAAATTTTTAAAAACATAAGATAAAAACATCAGATCATTCTTCCTACAGTTTTTATTACTTAAGACAGTGTGAGTAGATTGTGTAAAAATACAGATGGTAATATAACTGAAATGGCAAGCATTATGATCGCTAGTATGTGAATAATTTCATTTTGGGAAATGTTGATGTAGTTCCATACCAGAATTTTATTCAGAAGAAGAAACTGGGGCCCAAAAAGGGAAAGTAATTTAGCCAAGGTGTCTTAGTGAGTCACTCACTGGTAGAGTTTGGACTAGTTCCTAGGTCTCCTGGGTCCCAGTCCAATACTTTCACTGTGCCTTGATACTTCTCAGTAATATTAGCAAAAGTGGAACATTAGGTAAAATAGGGATGCGTTATTATGGAACATACAAGAGTACAGATTATTTTGGGAGACTTGTGCCTCCTGTAGATTTGGTGGGCTCTTGGAAGGACAGGAAGATAAAGTAGCTGGGATGCCGAATTAGAAACAGATACGCAAAATGCAAGCATATTTTATGTTTTATGCCTACCTTCAATTCAGTTTCTTAATTTATAATAAGATTACCAGAAGGGCAAATGCAGGTACTGTTGGAAATAGTAGACTGACCTGAACTGACGTCAAGTTCTATAAGTCTCTATACTTTAGAGCTGGAGTTGAAGGAATATTGTGGAGGTCATTAACATAGAATTTTATTGATGTATAATGTATTTATAAGGATCATCTCTGAATTAACACGTTCTTCTTTTTCAGAGTCCTTATAGGACAGTTCTTCGAGATAATGCAATACCAACAATATTTGATCTTACCAGTCATTTGAACAACCCACATAGCAGACACAGAAAACGAATAAAAGAACTGGTATGTCTATGTACTTTCACCTTTCCCACCTTCCCCCATAATACTATGAAATCAAATATGGATGCATTTATGTTAAATTAATCCAAGTTACTCTCTATTTCAGAAGTAATGTAATGGGAAATAAATGTTATAGTTGTTAAATAGTGGCCTGGATGTGAGATGATGAGTTTTAGTATTTAAATTGGAAAATCTCCCTCAAATTTAGCCAGTTGATACTTGTTGAGTTGGTCCAGAGTGTGCTGTTAATTATAGGCCACTAGCTCATTCCCTTCTGGGGAAGAAGGAGAAAACTACCTTTTCTCTTGTAGTAAGGAAAGTAGAGCTGAGGTGTTTCCAGAGTTCAGCACAAAGGAATAAAGAGAGGGAAAGTGTAAAAGTGGAGACATGGAATGTTTTAAAGATAAGGCTTCTGTCGCTATTAAATATGGACAGAGTTTAGAAAAAAAAACATTGAAATCTCTGTTTATGGCATAATTTACACATATTCTTATATTCCTTAGATATCCTTCAGTTCTGAGGATTGACACCTATCTGTATTTTGTTGACCTTAGGTGAACAGAAGTATAGTAACTCCTTAGTCCATGGCTTTCTGTCATCATTGCCACTAGCAAGGCCCTTATTTTGCTTTATTATTTTTCATTCTTCACCCAGTATTACCATTACCATTCCTTCCCCTACCAGTTGGTGTCCATGCTAGTGTATTTAATATATGTTCTATCAGTTCACCTACTGTGTGCTTTTTAAAGATAGCATTTATCTGATTTTCCTTATTCTATGCTTACCTTTCATATTTAGATATTTTATCCATTTGGAGTTTGTATGACATACAGTAGGGATCTATAATAACTTTTTCTCCTTGTAGAGAAACTGTTTTCCCAATATGGTCTGTTAATCCTTCCTTTCCTCCACTGGTGTAAAATGCCACCTCTGTTATATAAAAAGTTTACATAAGGCTGTTTTGGGGAGTTCTGTTCCATTTCACTGTATTATTTGTTTGCAACTATACTGCACTGTTTTATTACCTTGGCTTTGTAATATATCTAACTTTCAAATCAGGTGATTGTTTAACCTTTTTCTTAACTATTTGTGGACCTTTATTCCTCCATATGAATTTTTTTTTTTTCCCCGAGACAGGGTCTCACTCTGTCACCCAGGCTGGAGTGCAGTGGCATAATCTTGGCTCACTGCAACCTCCACCTCCCGGTTTCCAGCAATTCTTCTTGCCTCAGCCTCCAGAGTAGCTGAGACTACAGGCACTCACCACCATGCCTGACTAATTTTGTATTTTTAGTGGAGACACGGTTTTACCATGTCAGCCAGGCTGGTCTCGAACTCCTGACCTCAAGTGATCTGCCCGCCTTGGTCTCCCAAAGTGCTGGGATTATAGACGTGAGCCACCGTGCCTGGGCTTTTGAATTTGAAAGTCCTTTTGTCAAGTTCTCCTAGGAATTATTTTGGGATTTTCATTATAATTGCTTTGAATTGACATCTTTACAATATTAGCAATTGTAAATTTATTACTAGTTTATTACTAGTTTAGTATTACTAATGTTAGTAAACGAATATTACTAGTTTACTATTATGGTATAAACTATTGTAAAGTATTAACTAGTTCCATCCATGAATAGAAAAAAAATCCCATAAAATACCTGTCAAATAACAGCAGTCATTGACAAAACTAAATACTAGTTTTTTGAAAAGAATATTAGAATACTTTTAGGAGTACAGAAAATGAAAAATTTCGAGGGCTTTTGTTACAGTTCTTTAAATGAGAATGTATACATTCTTCCTTAGATCACTTCTTAAATACATTATGGTTCTTACTGGTATAGATGATATATTCTGGTTGAAATTGTTTCCAGCACTTTTGAAGAACTTCTTTTTAAATTAATCCTAATAAGTCTTCTGAGTTTTTCCTCTGTTACTGATTGTATCATCTGTAAATAAGGAGAAATTTGTCACTTTCAGTTCTTACTATTTTAATTTTTTCTGTTGCCTGTCTTGTTTAGTCAAGATGCCTGGTACTACGTTGAACAATTCTAGTAATGTCATACTTGCCTTGCCCCATTGAGTGTAATGTTTGCTGTTGGTATTGTTAGATAGTTTTTATCAAGTTAAGGAAATTCCCTTCTACTCCCATATTCAGAGTTTTCTTGTTTGTTTTTTGTTTGTTTTCTTAAGACAGGGTCTCACTCTGTCACCCAGGCCAGAGTACAGTGGGGCAGACACTGTTCACTGCAGCCTCTGCCTTCTGGGCTGAAGTAATCCTCTTACCTCAGCCTCCCAAATAGCTGGGACCACAGGTGTGTGCTTGTATTTTTTTTTTTTTTTTTTATAGATGCGATCATGCCATGTTGCCCACTTTGGTCTCAAACTCCTGGGTTCAAGCATTCCTCCTACCTCAGCCTCCCAAAATGCTGGGATTACAGAAGTGAGCCACCATACCTGACCTATATTCCGTTTTTGTATTTAACTTATCACATGCTTTCATTGCATGTATCTAATAGAAAAGTTCATTTTTTTTCGTTCTTTAATGCAATGAGTAATACTAACGGATTTTCTGTGAACCATCAGCATTTCTGTAATGAATTCTAGTTGATTGCAATATGTCTGTTTGCTTTTGTATGCCATTGGATTCAATTGGTCAGTATTTTATTTAGGATTTTACATTTGTGAATCTTGGCCTGTAACTTTCTTTTCATGTACTCTCATTATCCACTTATAATATCAAGGTTCTATTACCATCATAAAATAAGTTGGATATCTTTTTTTTTTCTCCTAGAAAAATTTGTATAGGTAGATGTTATCTGCTCTTTAAGGTAGAACTTGGTAAAACCATTAGAGGGCTTGGGGTGGGTGAGGGAAAGTTTTGATTGCCATTCTGATATCTTTATTGGTTTTCTCTTTCTTCTTGTGTTTTGTTAATGTTTTGTTAATGTTTGTAATGTTGTAAGTTTATGAAACTTTAATAATCTTTTCAAAGAACCAGTAGTTTTGTCAGTGATTGTTGTACTTGTGAATATTGGTTTTCTTACTGGTTTTTCCTTGATTAGGGTGATTTACTTTTTGACTCTTTTTCTAGCTTCTTGAATGTTTAGCTCATATTTATGTGTATTCAAAGCTGTAAATGTGTCTCTTAGGTCCATTTTAGCTGTACCCCACAACTTTAGACAGATAGTGCTGTCATATCTGGCTGTAGGTATTTTGTAATTTCTCTATTTTGTTAACACAGGATTGTTTTTCTTAGTTTCCAGATGTGGAATTATTTTTAAAAACGATTTGATATTTTAAATTTTAAATGTTATTAAGAGATACACAGAGGATACGTATAGTCTATGTGATGTTGATTCTTTCTGATTTTTTTGCATCCATTATTGCTATTGAAGTCTGTGCCAGCCTGATTCTTGTTCCTTTTTAGGTAATCATCTTTTTCTCCCTCAAAGCTTTTTAAAAGTTTTCTTTATATTTGACATTTTAAATTTGGCTAACCTATATCTAGATGTGAGTTTTTTTCTTATGTACCTTAATTTGTCATCTTACAGCTGAGGACTTACATCTTAAATTCTGAGAAATCCTTAGTTTTTATTTTTCATTATGCATTTTCCCCTCTATTTGTTTATTTCTATTTTCCTGGGACTTCTCTTAGATGAATACTGACACCTACATTACAGTCCTCCATTTCAGCTTTCTTCCTGGTGTCCATGGAGGACTGATTCCAGGACCTTCCCTCAGAGAGCAAAATCCACAGATGTTTGATTCCCTTATATAAAGTGGTGTCGTATTTGCATATAATTTAAACACATCCTTCTGTGTACTTTAAATCATTTATAATACCTAATACAGTGTAGTGCTATCTAAATAGTTGTTATATTACATTGTTCAGGGAATAATGACAAGAACAAAAGTCTGTGTGTTCAGTATAGACACAACCAAACTTTTTTTTGTTTTTGAGACAAGAGTTTCGCTCTTGTTGCCCAGGCTGGAGTGCAAGGGTGCAATCTCAGCTCCCCACAACCTCTGCCTCCCGGGTTCAAGCAGTTCTCCTGCCTCAGCTTCTCGAGTAGCTGGGATTTACAGGCATGCGCCACCACGCCCAGCTCATTTTGTATTTTTAGTAGAGACGAGGTTTCTCCATGTTGGTCAGGCTGGTCTCGAACTCCCGACCTCAGGTGATCCTCTCACCTCAGCCTCCCAAAATGCTAGGATTACAGGCGTGAGCCACTGTGCCTGGCAGAACCATCCATTTTTAAGTAATATCTAGATTATTTATGATGCTTAATACATTTATGTGTTTGTAACACCTAGTACAATGTAAATGGTATGTAAATAATTATGCTGCGTTATATGGGGGAATAATGAGAAAGAAGTCTGCACATTTTCACGATAGATACAACCATCCATTTTTTCCCCAGCATTTTCAGTGCATGGTTGGTTGAATCCATAGATATGAAGTATAATATGTATCAGGATGAGGAGCTCAATCACTTGCTGTCCTGTAGCTATCATTTCCCTGTAGTCTGTCCCTCCGAGAGCCTCACATAATCTCACAGCAGGCATACTCTTCCTGACCTGCCATCCTTATAAACATGCAGTCCATAGGATAAGGAGGGGATGTCCAGGTTGACCAGCCTGCTGATGTTTCTTGTTATCAGCACCATGTCCATTGCTGCCCAACAGGCATCCTGCTGTCTGTCACTGGCATTGCTGCTTTTCTGCCACGGAAAACAACAAAGTGGCTTATGATTTAAGCATTGTAGAGGGTTGGAAGGAAAGTAAAGGATGCAGCTGGAAAGTTCTTCCTTTGTCTAACGCTATTGGTGCCACTTGGCCTACTATGCTCTGTGTATCTCTTCCATGCTGGTACTCTTTCACCTTCTCCTTCACAGGGATTTCTCATCACTTTTGTGTTGAGTCCTGAGATTCAGCAACCTCCTTCTTATGGGACATCTCCAGGGTTAAATTGGGAAGCAAGATGATTTGTGTCCTCTTGAATTTAACTCCAGGTGCCATGGTGTATTTTTGTGACTTTCATTAGCCAGGAAACACTTAGATAACCCAAAGTTACGGTGATTTAGGTAGAAAATAAGTAAAATGATGTATTCTTTTCTCCCTAGGACTTTGTTATAACCTTGGAGTCATTAACAGCTTATTCTGGTTTTCTCATTGTCTGTCTGTTTAAAGAATGTATACTATCTATATAAAGAATTTATCCTCTTGAAAGAATTAAATTGACTCAGACTAGACATTTGTATTTGTGAGTCTAAGATGATAGACTAGAGGTCAGTTTTTTAAAGATGATTTGTTTTTTTTTTTTTTTCCTCTTTTTTTTTCTTGACATTTAGAGTGAAGATGAAATCAGGACACTGAAACAGAAAAAAAGTAAGTGATAGTGTTAATGACTCAACTTCTGAATGCCTTTTAAAAAGGCCTTGACCTGGTAAGGACAAATAAATATGTTCTGTGTCAAAAACCTACCTTGAGAATGGATGTAAGAGTGTGCTCAACTTTGTCCTGTGTTTTGAAATTATCTATGAGAATAAAGTCTAATTTTAGTTTGTCTTTATTGAGTGGTGCTATGCCACACACTATGCTATATGCAGGCCTCACAGAGGTGACGCCTCCTCTCTCAGTGTGGTAGAGGGGTGGCAGGCACACAGTGCTCCATTGTAGGGAAGGAAGGGCAACAGTAGAGGCATGCACTGAATCTCTTTTCTGTCCACCCAGTTGTGGTGCGTAATGAATTCTTGGTAAATGTTTAAGGACTAAATGCTGTGGGGGCACATAGTGCCACTGGGAGTAGTGGTCACAACAGCCTTTCTGTAGGTGCTGATGCCCGAATTATGTCACCAAAGGACGAGGGCTAAAAGCTGTTTTTCTTCTTATCAGTTATTAGTTACTCCTCCTCTATTTATTGCTGTTGTTATTAACATAGCATTTTATTGAGTGCTTACTGATGCCAAGTCATTGTTCTAAGTGTTTTACTTGTATTAATTCATTTTATTCTCACAATAGCCTTGAGATAAGTACTGTTATTTCCCTCTTCATGGATGAGGAGATATGGACTTGGGCAAAGAGAGGGAAAGGTATTCTGTGCATGAAACAGGGTGCTAGATTTGGGGAACTACACTCATTTTAGTGTTGTTAAAGTTTGTGATAACTCATTATGGTTAGAAAATGAGCCTAGAGAGGACCCCAAAGGCCAGAACTTGCAGACTTGTGGGCTGTTAGCAATAGGAAACCACTTAGGGGTTTGTAAGTAGGTGATAAGAGGGACCTGATTTCCATGATACATAGAGTACTCTGTTGGATTACAAAAGGTAACACTGGAGGCAGGGAGGCCAGTTGGGCTGTCAGCTGACCAAATAAAAGTTGACAGGCCTTGAATTAAGGCAGTGGTAGAGAGAGTAAAGAGAATAGATTCAGGGAACTTAAGAAATTTGTATACCTATGACACCTAGGAAAGATGCCCAAAAGAAGAGGGACTTCACTTTTCACTTTGTACTCTTTGCTCTTTAATGAACTTCTTTTTGAAAAAAAATAAAAGCAAGGGAATTAGTACTAGTTAATTGGAAGTAGAGAAACAATGGAGGAGAGAGGGAGGGAGCCAGACAGGCAGGCATCCAGGAAAGCCTCTTGCTTTCTGGCTTGGGAAGCCTCCCTAGAATAGAACCACTGCTGTGTCACGTATGATGAATAGCAGTGTCATCTGATTTGAGGAGGGGTGAGGGAAGGATGCTCCCTGCATTTTGCTGAACCCTTATTAAGCTCTGAAGCATGGCTCACACAGGCTCCAGTCAGACTAGATTTCCCTTTGTACTTGGACAGCCTGCTTCCCTCTTCTACCTTAGTGCTTTTGCTGGAATAATTCTCACCAACTGAAATGCCCTCCTTGTTCATGACCCCTTATTTATCCTTGTCATCAAATGCAACTTCTGAATTTTTGTTTCTCCCTGCCGCCCTCCCCAGTCTTTTTTCTTTTTGAGATGGAGTCTCTGTTGCCCAGGCTGGAGTGCAGTGGCACGATCTCGGCTCACTACAACCTCTGCCTCCCGGGTTCAGACGATTCTCCTGCCTTAGCCTCCCGAGTAGCGGGAACTACAGGCACATGCCACCACGCCCAGCTAATTTTTATATTTTTAGTAGAAACAGGGTTTCACCATATTGAGCAGGCTGGTCTCAAACTCCTGACCTCATGATCCACCCACCTCAGCCTCCCAAAGTGCTGGGATTACAGGTGTGAGCCACCGTACCCGGCCATAGTCTTATGTTCTGAGAACTAGGTTTTAACTGTGACTCCTCAGATTTGGATTATTTTCCAGCAGACACCAGTGACCTGTATGACTATGGACAGGGCGTTTAGCCTTTAGGGCCTCAGTTTTCCTATCCCCTATGAAGAGATTAGGCTGTGTGATATTCTAATACTAGCCCTAAGAATTACATTAATCTCCTTTATATTATACTGGTTTGTACAGTTGTCCCATATCTCCCATATAAATGTGTGGCATAATGGTTTGATAAAAACAGCATCAGCATGGACCTTGGAGCCAGACACACTTGGATTTCAACTTTACTTCCATTCTTCTAACTGTATTTGTGATCTTGGGCAAGTTTACTTAGTGACCTCATTTGTCAAGTGGGGTTGATACCACCTGCCTGAAGAGAGAGTAATGTGATGCATATAAAATACTAAGCACAGTAGTTTAGTAATTAGTTCTGTCCCACTTGGTTTTTCTGAGGGCATGGACTGTCATTCATTACATGTGTGGAATGTTTTGTTAAGTGTGTTTTAAAAATTAGGCCGAATGTGATATCTCACACCTTTAATCCTTGTACTTTGGAGCTGAAATGGGAGGATCACTTGAAGCCAGGAGTTCAAGACCAGCCTGGGCAACATATTGAGACCCCCTTCTTCTTTTTAAAAAAAAAAAAATTATTCCTATCTTATAACAGCATTTACATCTAGGATTAAAATATATCTGTTTACACTGTCTCTCCCACTAGAATGTGTCTAATTTTAATCTCTATCTTAGTCTGTAGTCTAATAAATGCCCTATGAATATTGAATGAATGAGTTTGTGGATTTTAAATATTTAACCAAAGGTGTAATATTTTTTGTTTTGTATGGTTTTTCTTGAGCCTGTTTGTAACATTAATTCTTTGTTTTCCAGTTGATGAAACTTCTGAGCAGGAACAGAAACATAAAGAAACCAACAATAGCAATGCTCAGAACCCCAGTGAAGAAGAGGGTGAAGGGCAAGATGAGGACATTTTACCTCTAACCCTTGAAGAGAAGGAAAACAAAGAATACCTAAAATCTCTATTTGAAATACTGATTCTGATGGGAAAGCAAAACATACCTCTGGATGGACATGAGGCTGATGAAATCCCAGAAGGTCTCTTTACTCCAGATAACTTTCAGGCACTGCTAGAGTGTCGGATAAATTCTGGTGAAGAGGTTCTGAGAAAGCGATTTGAGACAACAGCAGTTAACACGTTGTTTTGTTCGAAAACACAGCAGAGGCAGATGCTAGAGATCTGTGAGAGCTGTATTCGAGAAGAAACTCTCAGGGAAGTGAGAGACTCACACTTCTTTTCTATTATCACTGATGATGTAGTGGACATAGCAGGGGAAGAGCACCTACCTGTGTTGGTTAGGTTTGTTGATGAATCTCATAACCTAAGAGAGGAATTTATAGGCTTCCTGCCTTATGAAGCTGATGCAGAAATTTTGGCTGTGAAATTTCACACTATGATAACTGAGAAGTGGGGATTAAATATGGAGTATTGTCGTGGCCAGGCTTACATTGTGTCTAGTGGATTTTCTTCCAAAATGAAAGTTGTTGCTTCTAGACTTTTAGAGAAATATCCCCAAGCTATCTACACACTCTGCTCTTCCTGTGCCTTAAATACGTGGTTGGCAAAATCAGTACCTGTTATGGGAGTATCTGTTGCATTAGGAACAATTGAGGAAGTTTGTTCTTTTTTCCATCGATCACCGCAACTGCTTTTAGAACTTGACAACGTAATTTCTGTTCTTTTTCAGAACAGTAAAGAAAGGGGTAAAGAACTGAAGGAAATCTGCCATTCTCAGTGGACAGGCAGGCATGATGCTTTTGAAATTTTAGTGGAACTCCTGCAAGCACTTGTTTTATGTTTAGATGGTATAAATAGTGACACAAATATTAGATGGAATAACTGTATAGCTGGCCGAGCATTTGTACTCTGCAGTGCAGTAACAGATTTTGATTTCATTGTTACTATTGTTGTTCTTAAAAATGTCCTATCTTTTACAAGAGCCTTTGGGAAAAATCTCCAGGGGCAAACTTCTGATGTCTTCTTTGCAGCTGGTAGCTTGACTGCAGTACTGCATTCACTCAACGAAGTGATGGAAAATATTGAAGTTTATCATGAATTTTGGTTTGAGGAAGCCACAAATTTGGCAACCAAACTTGATATTCAAATGAAACTCCCTGGGAAATTCCGCAGAGCTCACCAGGGTAACTTGGAATCTCAGCTAACCTCTGAGAGTTACTATAAAGAAACCCTAAGTGTCCCAACAGTGGAGCACATTATTCAGGAACTTAAAGATATATTCTCAGAACAGCACCTCAAAGCTCTTAAATGCTTGTCTCTGGTACCCTCAGTCATGGGACAACTCAAATTCAATACATCGGAGGAACACCATGCTGACATGTATAGAAGTGACTTACCCAATCCTGACACGCTCTCAGCCGAGCTTCATTGTTGGAGAATCAAATGGAAACACAGGGGGAAAGATATAGAGCTTCCATCCACCATCTATGAAGCCCTCCACCTGCCTGACATCAAGTTTTTTCCTAATGTGTATGCATTGCTGAAGGTCCTGTGTATTCTTCCTGTGATGAAGGTTGAGAATGAGCGATATGAAAATGGACGAAAGCGTCTTAAAGCATATTTGAGGAACACTTTGACAGACCAAAGGTCGAGTAACTTGGCTTTGCTTAACATAAATTTTGATATAAAACATGACCTGGATTTAATGGTGGACACATATATTAAACTCTATACAAGTAAGTCAGAGCTTCCCACAGATAATTCTGAAACTGTGGAAAATACCTAAGGGACTTTTAAAAACAGGCTTTCTTATATTTGATATTTGGAAGAAAAGCCGTAAGGTGTATGTAGGCCACTTAATCACTAAATATCTTTGCCTATAGGACTCCACTGAATACATTAGCCATTGGTAATCTACCTGTTTAAATGGCCCCTGTTTTTGAACTCTCATGCTTTGAAGACCTACCTGTCCTTCCAGAAGAGAACATTGAAAGTGCCGTATTTCCTTCTGCGTGATCTCTGTTGACGGCACTCTGGAATTGTTTTAGTTAAGTCATTTTAGACATAACATTTATTATCACTGTGGATCTCTACTTCTTGGGTGTTATGAATTCTTCGAAGAAATATATTTTGAAGAGGTGTGGGAGGGAGGAATACATTTTATAAAATGGTATAGTGAAGCCCACAATTGATCTTTGACTAATAGGAGTTTTAAGTGTGCTAAAAATCTATACTGGACAGTTACAAGAAATTACTGGAGAAAAGCTTACGAGCTCGCCAAACAAGGATTTCAGTGTAGATTTTGTGTTTCTCGAACTTAAAGGAACAAATGACAGAGTTTGAATGGAAAGGCCTGCTGTTGTTCCACATCTCATTGTTGCTGTTTACATTCCTTTCTGGAGCCTACATCTTCCTAAGTTTTTTAGCAGGTATATGTTGAACACTTCTGTTTCATGATTGAGACAGAATCAGAGGCCATGGATACTGACAACTGATTTGTCTGTTTTTTTCTGTCTTTTTCCATGACTCTTATCTACTGCCTCATCTTGATTTATAAGCAAAACCTGGAAAACCTACAAAAATAAGTGTTGTGGTTTATCTAGAAAAATATGGAAAATATTGCTGTTATTTTTGGTGAAGAAAATCAATTTTGTATAGTTTATTTCAATCTAAATAAAATGTGAATTTTGTTTAAAGCTTAGGCACATTATTTTTGGTGGGGTCAAAACATTCTTGTTTAAATTCTCTTAAAAAACATTTGATAAACTGCTTCACAATTCAGGATGAGTCTTTTGTATGTGGTTTACTAATTGGGTTATAGAAAAAAACAATTAAGAAAGTATTAAATGTAAGGTTCACCCAACTAGGTGTTTTTTTTTTTTTTTTTTTTTTTTTTTTTTTTGATGTACTGTGTGGGCCCTGGTATAAATTGTCAGTTTGTCTTATTATTGCTGGCTAAAATGAATACAGAGGTGTTAATGAATTATTTCATGTTGGGAGTAAGTGTTCTTGAGCTTCAGAAACCAGAGTGGTGTGTATTTGCTGGACTGCTGAGAATGATAGCTCACAGTCCATTTCTCTGTCCTAGGGAAGCCCACAGATGTGTCAAATCAAGACACATTATGCATGCAGCTTATCAAAAAGATAACAGTTTATCTTGTAGCCAGGGCTCTAAGAGATGCCTCTGTCCTTGGCAGAAAGAACTGATCAAGTTCATGATGGCAGGATGACAATGAAGGAGACACAAAGCTGGTGTTTCTGTACATTCATCCTGTTCTTAGGGCACTTAAGAGTGGTGTGACCTTGGCAGGTTATTTAACCTGCATCAGTTTCCTCAACTACAAAATCTACCTTAAGGTTGTGCAATGAGGGTTAATTAATTTATCATCAGTGACCTATTGCTGCTTAACATTACCCCCAAATTTAATGGCTTAAACATCTGACCATTTCTCACAGTTCTGTGGGATGCTTGAGTGGTGGTTCTGCTAGTCTCATCTGGGCTCTCTGCATTCAGCTGCGAGGGTGGCTGGGGACTGAATATGATGACTGGGCCTCTCCATGTGGTCTTTTATCTTGCGCTATGTAATGGTGGTCTCAGAGTACCAGGAAAGCAAAGGCAGTGGCTTCAAAACCTGGACTCAGTAATTCAGAGCATCACTTTCACCACATTCTTTTAGTCAAAGCAAGTCACTTGGCCAGTCTGGATTCGAAGGATGAGGAAATAGACTGCTTTTGTTGGGAGGAGCTACAAAATAATGGCCCCCTTTTCAGTGTGCCAAATAATGTATTCAAAAATATTCATGCAATAAGCATTAGTTAAGCTTTTGAGATGCCCATCATTTGTTTTTATAATGTAAGTATGTTCTCTAGTTTGGGAGTCTATTGAAAGCTTATTAAAAGCCTAATTTATTAAAAGATGTTTTCAACAAACTGATCTTTGATGGTAGGTTGAATCAGTGGTAATCTCACTGATGAAACAGGTTGTCTTTTGCAAGATTAGATAATTTAGAAAGTGGTAGGTGTCATGACCATTTATTCCACAAATATAAGTTGAATGCTTACTGTGTGCCAGGCTTCTTGGCTTAGTGCTGGCAATACCCAGTACATTTTCTGACTCACCAAGCTTACAGCCTAGAGTTGGCCCATAAGTACATAAAATTGTACATACTTACAACTATACACACACAAACTTCATAGACTTCAGTAAATCAGATTTATTGAAATTAAAGGAAAGGAAAATAACAGAGTATCCACAAAAGCCTTGTACAGTTTTTTAAAAATAAGGTCTGTATCATATCTAAATAGTTTGCAAATGTACTAGGAAAGACATTCAAGATTTAGCATATCTAATCAGAGGAATTTTTGCTTTTGACATATATCATTTTTTTTTTTTGGAAAAAAAAGTTACACAGTTGAAGCCTGATCTAGGATGTGAGACCTGTGAAATAAGTGGGAACAAATGCTTTATTAATAATTCTATGTAATTTTCAGTTAATTCTTAGAATAATTCCTGTGAGGTAAGTAGTTGGTTGGGTTGAAAGAGTCTTCCTTCTGAGACCAGTTCCTCTGCAGTAACTTAGTTGGATCAGGTTTATTGCTGCTTGATATTAGGGGCAGCCACTTTTTAAGTGCTATTTTAAGTAAGTCATAGGAAAATTGTACTTGCAGTGTTTATTAATACTTATATGTTACTTTAGAGCTTACAAGGCACTTTGAATGATCTCATTCAAGTTATCAGAAAAACTCAGATATTAGCCCACTTTTTTCTGTTGAGAAATCATGCTCACAGAGATGAATTAATTGCCTCAAATTATATGGCAAGTAAGTGCCAGAGGCAAGTACTTCAGTCCAATACTTCGATATTGAAATTGATTGTGAAAGCCATTTCATTCTTAAGGTTTGTAAAAGGAATATTTGCTTTAGGAATAGGTTCCTTTTATGTTCTTGCTTTATCCATTGCCAGCTTTCAGCACAGCATCTCTAAAATGCACTCGTTATAGTCGACATGAGTTTCTTGCAAAGAAAAAAAAATGGAGCCTGAAACTTCTGAGACTTTACAAACTGGATGTAGAAGTGCTGCCACCTTTGTTTGGCTGCCAAGACACTACCACAAAGGACTAGATCCAGGTCCATTTATTTCATGAGAGTGGATGCAGCTGTCTTGCCATAATCAAATGCTTCTCTGTAGCCAGCTTTTTGTGGCCAGAAAAAGTAATTTTTAGTACAGATTAGCATAAAAATATCCACAAGATCAGTTTCAGGAAACAATTACTAGCTTAGAAGTAACAATAAGTGTGATCTATAGGTTGACTAAATGGCAGTTAATTTCCAGACCTTTTTTAAATGTCCCTTATTTCTCACCATGAATGCTATATAAATAGAATACACTACCTGCCACTGTATTTAGTTTCATAAATTATTTGGACAGGGTGAACAACAGACTTCAAAACTATGTAGAGGTAGTAAATCTCCTTTTTAATGAATTTGAATTTACAGTAGTAGTTTAAACATCTGGAAGTTTAAAATCTTAATTCATTCCAAATGTTCAACAAGGATGTACTTTAAAGAGGATATTGTAATTGAGGGATCAAGAAAACTGTTGACTCAATCTGAGGCCTTTCTACTTTCCTCTATATACATTAATCACATACAGCTTAAGAGGTTGACAGTTCAAAAAGAGAAGAGGTGGACCAAAATATCCAAGTTGGCATGCTTATATGAGTACATTTTAAGAGTATAGTTATAACAAGGGTGAAGTTTAAATGTTGGTAATTAGCAATCTAAGGATACAGTCAGATAGTGCTGCTGTGTTCTATGCTTCTTATGGAAATGAAGTTTTTTTGAATTGTTATTAAAGCTGGGCTTAGAGGAGTCAAAACTTTTGACTTCTAAATTGTAATTTTGATTAATGCATCTCGTAACCCAAGATTCTGGTGTGAAGCCAGCACCTAGCATGAGACCAAGCATTCCTTTAGTGCACACTTACTGAGTTTCTACTGGATGCTTGTTAGGTGTCAGTTTTCTCACACCAAAACAGGGTTGTAGCAGCAGCAGTCATCATTGTCCACAGTGGCAGCTGCTGCTAGCAGTGCTCAGTATATGCCAGCTATGTGCAAAAGCACTTTACCTATAGTGTCTCATTTAAACTTCTCTACTTTATGCTCTACTTTATGAAGAAGGTACTGTTATCCCCATTTTACAGGTGAAAACCTAAGAATCAGAAGGTCACACAGCTAGTGAAAGGTAAATCCAGAATCCCAACATGATATAATGATTTGCAAATCTAATTTGTTAATTGTATTTGCTTCTCATTCTAATTTTGAATATCATATTGAACACCTATGTTGCTCAGTCTGTGGCATCAGGCACAAGGCTGTCATGGATACAAATGTGAATGACATAGAGCCCATGCCATGGGCACACAGGAGAATAAGATTGACCCCAGGCCCCCAGTGAGCTGAGTCACATGGGAGAGCCAAACAAGCAAGCTGGAGTCTGCCAGGATCAGGGCTAAAGGTGGGGTAACCCTATAATTGGTGATCCTAACCAAAGTACTTTTCGAGCATGTAAGGGGGCACTATTAATAGTTATGCCAGACAACATAAAACAGACTGTCTAGAGCACACCACAACTTTTGTTCACCATAGCTAGAGGTAAACTCGGTGTGAGGGGAGCACAGAGGAAAGTGCCCTGACTGACCAGAGGCAGTGCCCTGGATTATCAGAGTGCAGCATGTGTGGTGTGTTGTCACCCTTGCAGGTCTTAGTCTAGATGCCAGTTCCCCTGGGGGCTTTCTCATCCCTGAAATCTGGGTCAGGGGATCCTTACCTGTGACTCTGAGGTGTCTCCCAGTTTGCAGCTCAGAGTAGTAGACAGCATTGAATATAGGAGGTCAAAAAGGTAGGCAACAGCCTTTGCAGAAACCTATAAAAACAGCAATATTTGTTTCCCCATATATTACCTCATTAAGTTAATGAGTGATGATGGTATGTAAAACTAAGCCAAATTCACCACCATCATTGCCAATATAGGTCCAGTTGAAACATGTTTGAATCCACTGAGAAATTGGTATTTGCTAACAGTAGTTGGACCTTTGAAAGTGGTGTGTACTGTGCAACTTCATGACCCCAAATATTAGGTTAGTCTCTCACTTCCTTCTCAGTGAAAATGTAGCTTTTATATTAGTATTAGAAGTATACCCATATAATGTGTGATTCATCCTCCACTCCCCACGTACCCCCAACAACAACAACAACAACAAAAACTGATATTCAGCATGCTATTGCAGGTTGTTAAGGTACCTGATACATAAGTAATACGTTTTCCTCACACCAGTATTAACACACGTTGAATTGTAAATTCTTCATGGTGGTGAGTTTTAGAGCTGGAAGGAGTTGTGGAAACTTTGTAGACAACTCATTTGACAGAGGACCGGAGAGGACGGCTTGCTCAGGATCGCACTGCTTGGTGATGGCAGAGGCTGGGGGTGAGCAGAAGTGTCCTCACTCAGTCCTGTGCTATGTCACAGCACACAGACGTAACTCAAGATGGAAAACCTGAAAGAATTATTTCTTGGCAGGTGAGCAGTGTCTGCCCTTTAAACTGTTACTAGTGTAAATGCTGATCCTGTAAGTACGTCAGCTTTATAGGAGAGAGATTTATTAAACAGGCCAGGATCTGGGGTTCTTGGCACCACTTCTGTTTTGTGTTACCATAAAATTTGGTTTTAAAAATACTTGGTATTGCTTACATCTTTTTTGGCAAATTCCTATTCTTGGTATGATTATTTTTCTTTAGAAGACTCCATGTGATTAGATTGTAGATTTGCAAAGCCTTTTTTTTCCTAAAAGACATGTTGAAAGCTTTTTTTATAATTGGTTTGTGGAATTTGGACTTTTATTAATAGCAGCTGCTATATATTGAGCACTTACTATGTACCAAACATCGTTTTAGGTACTTTGTAACAGTAATTTAGGTTCACAATAATCAGATGTTACTATCCCCATTTTGGGGATGGACCAGAGAGTAAATGGCTTGCCCAAAACCACTCAGTGGTGGAGTGGGATTCAGACCCTAACCAACTGATTGTGGTAGACTAGGCTACTCCTCAAAGAGGAAATACCCACCTTTTTACAAATGAGTATGGAAAGACTAGGGGGAAAGTACACCAAAATACCCGTTTGTCTCCAGGTGGTGGGACTATGAGGAATTATAACTTCCTTTCTTTGACATTTCAATTTTTCAAATTTTATATATATATAGCCACCTTGAAAAAGATTAAATAGCATTCTGAAACAGAAAATTCAAGATTACTTCATGAAAACATTTTTCTTCTAGTATATTTGTTACTACTTTTCCAGTTCCATTTAACACACATAATGCCAGGTATTATGCTAGGTGTTTTGGCTGCAAAGATGAGACATTGACCCTGTTGGCAAACTTAGGCTGCTAATTTGTCAGGGCCCAGCTCAAGTGTCCTATAACAAGTGCACCCCTATGTCTGGCCCCCAATTAGTTCTCACTCCCTCTCCTGTTACCTGCCTAAACCATCATCATCTCTCACTTTATCATTCCCTACAAGGTTATTTTCCACCCAGCATGCAGAGTGATTGCGTGGACCTCCTTTTCTCTGACCCCCACACTTAGACCAGAATCCAGGCTCCTGACCATGACTCTTAAGGCCCTATGTGAGCTGGGCTATGCCAACTTCTAGACCTTCTTCATTCTGCCCAGCTATTAATGGTGGTCTTTTGGTTTCATCTACTCACAAAGCTCATTGAGAGAGGCTTGTTCAAGGCCTTTACACTTGATGTGCCTTGAAAGCTGTTGACCCAGTTAGCTCCTAGCTCATTTTTTGTACCATTCAGGTCTTTGCTTAAATATTATCTCCATGGAGAAGCTTTCTCAGACTACCTTTTGAAAAGTAGCCTACCTTTCCTGGAAATGATTGGTCTTCTCACACTAGTATGGAAGTTCTACAAGGGCTGGGACTTTGTCCTATTTACTGGCTGTATTCCCAATGTGTAAAACAGGACCTGGCGTGTAATAGTTGCTCCATACTTGTTGAACAAATGGTGGGTTCCTAGAGCCAATGGGAAATTAACAGTGGCTAGAGGATTGAAGGGGAGGAAAGCAACCAGAGTGAGGATGGAAAGGGATTTGGGGGCCAATCCATGAAAACCTAGAAAGCCCTGCTCACGAGTTGGCCTGATCATAGAAACAGTGCCCTTCGCAGGTGAGATGCATATGCAGAGTACAGCCTACAGTTTCTGGGCATGTTTAGAAAGTGAGAGAAGAGACCGGGCGCAGTGGCTCACGCCTGTAATCCCAGCACTTAGGGAGGCTGAGGCAGATATCACCTCAGGTCAGGAGTTTGAGACCAGCCTGGCCAAAATGGTGAAAACTCGTCTCTACTAAAAGTACAAAAATTAGCCAGGCATGGTGGCAGGCGCCTGTAATCCCAGCTAGTCAGGAGGCTGAGGCAGGAGAATCGCTTGAACCCGAGAGGCGGAGGTTGCAATGAGCCGAGATCATGCCACTGCACTCCAGTCTGTGCAACAAGCGCGAAACTGTCAAAAAAAAGTGAGAGAACACAATCGAAAAGCAAACCCCACATTGGCCACTGTTAATCATAATTAATAACGTCTGTGATTTGTATAGTCTTTCTTCCAATGCGCTCCAAGTCTTGAGACATGATCCCTTTGGTCTCCCAGGCCCCTGCCACGATAACAGCCTTGGCATGTGACTCACCACCCTCTGCTGCCATATAATACCCTCCTATTTATCACCCGTCTTACCCCTTCCTTTCCAAGTGAAATAATTTCTGCCTTATTTTTTCTTCTCTTCCTTCCCTTCTGAAACCACAACCCATATAATTTTCATTGCCCTCTTTAGAACCTTCTTGTGTCTCGGCTCCCGCCTTTTTAATACAGAAGGGGAGCCAACCTGAAACAGTATGGATGAACAGATGTGCATTTTTAAATCACCCTCCATACATAGTGGCATCTTCTTCTGGACTGCAATTCCTTTTCCAGCATACAGTCTCCTTGAAAGATAGATGACTAAATGCAAAAGTAGCTGCTTGTGCCTTAAAATCATTAGCAATCTTAGTGCTCATTTGAGGTTAAATTCCCTACCCATAGCATGAGATTTATCCATGTGCTTAAATAATAGAATTAAAGGATTGATATAATGCTTCATATAATGATGCTTACACTTAGGAAGGAATATAATATTTATTGTGTGCCTCCTGTATGCCAGGCACTATGGATCCACAATTTGATGAGGCTGATGTATTATTCCCATGAGAGAACTGAATTTAAGGATCATTTGCCTGAGGTCCGTGTCTGCCTAAAGCCAGAGGCAGTGCTCTTTGCCCTGCACCACACAGCCAGCCTCAATCCCACAGCACTCGAAGAGTCTGCACAGACATCTTGTCATTTCAGTCCTCGTAACAGCCTGTAAGATGGCAGTGTCATCCCCAAGTGGCTTGCCAAAATGCGGCACTGCTGGGATGGACTCTATGTCTCTTTTCCTCCAGCTCTGTGGCTTGCTTGCTTTCTTGTTTGTTTGTTTTTTGTTTTTGAGACAAGGTCTCACTCTGTCACCCAGAGTGGACTGCAGTGATGTGATCATGGCTCACTGCAGCTTCCGCCTCCTGGGCTCAAACGATCCTCCCACCCAGCCTCTGTAGTTGCTAGGACAAACTATGTACGCCATCACTCCCTGCTAATTTTTGTATTTTTTGTAGAGATAAAGTTTTGCCATGTTGCCCAGGCTGGTCTTGAACTCCTGAGCTCAAGGGATCCACCCGCCTCAGCCTCCCTAAGTGCTGGGATTGCAGGCATGAGACACCGCGCCTGGCCAGCTCTGTGGCTTTCTGATTTGGAGTCTGGTGCATAGGGTCCTGTGCATGTCACTGTGGTGGGTGGAGGGATTTGAATCTGGCTCTTGAAGAGTTAGAGCATTGGTGGGAGATGCTAGAGGAGCCTCAGCCCCTGTGACATCGATAAGAGCAGAGACATGGGTCTAGAAGAGGTTGTTGTCCCTTTCCTGCTGGAGGAAGTAGAGACAAGTGTGACTGGGACCTGGAAGCATCAGAGTGAGAAAAGGGTCAGGGTTGGACAAAACAGCAGCAAGGAACCAGAGAAAGCAACAAGGAGAGTGCTGGGAGACCCCATCTAAATGCTGTCACTTTGAAGTGGTGGGGCCTTAGGTAAACCACTTTACCTTTCTGAGCTCATATATTACAGTTTTTATTGTGGACTCTATAGGTAAACCTCTTCACATCCCGGAATGCCACTTTCTCCAAGGAAAGGTCTGGCTAACCTGACTGCTCACCAGCTGATTGTGGTTAACTATCCCGCAACAAGCATGAAATATTGGTGTGAAGAACCCAGAGACTACTTATCTTCCCCACCATTCCATTGACCTTGAGACAAATGGGCAAATTGCCACCCCTCTCTGGGCCTGTCTCCTCATCTGTAAAGCAAGGATGCTAAAATATCTCATGATGAGGGAGAAGGCATTTAATCAGCTATATGCAATATTGTTACTAAAATGCTCTGACAGAAAAAAGGCTTCTAGATGAAATTAGAACAGGGTGAGATATGCGCCAAGGGTCCTGGAAAGGCTTCTTGGAGGAGTGTGGTGTGAACTAGGTCACAAAGACTAGATAGGTCAGCAGGTAAGGATGCAGAACTGGTGTGGACAGCTAGGGCAGAGGCCAGGTGTCCTATCAGAACAGGAGGGCTGCTGCTTTGTCTCTTTCCTTCCATCTGACCCCATCAGCATCCTCCACTCTCACAGCTCAAGCCTGTGAGTCTCAATTCTAAGAGGCTATTGGTGGAGACAAACTTTTGATTACATAATAACTTTTAGGGAAATGAAAAAATATTTCAACTATAAACATACACTAGTTTTATGTTGCATCTCAATTTCAAAACCATTAAACTGTGGGGATAAAATGTATCTTAGAATGGAAAAAATACAGTTGTCTCACTTCAGAATGAATACTACCAAAAAAAGTTATGTGGACTTTGGAACCAATGTTCAAGTTTCTGTTCTGTCACATACTAGCTTTATTATTCTGTGCCAGTCACTTGATTTCTCTAGGCATCAATGCATTTTTTAAATAGTGTATAAATTGCCTGGGCATAGGAGGTGAGCAGTTAAGGTTGTTTGAGTCTGAATGTTGATTCATTTTGGGAAGAGGTCTCCACGAACATATTTTGTCAAATTATGGGTTGCCATTGAATAACTGTATGTTGTTATTTTTAGAATAGCATAACACAGACCAGAGGTTCTCAACTGGGGGCGATTTTGCCTCACCCCCACCCCCCAGTGACATTCAGCAATATCTGGAGGCATTTTTGATTGTCACAACCATGGTGCAAGGAAGGGGTACTGGCTTCTAGTGAGTAGAGGCCAGGGATGCTGCCGAACATCCCATAGACAGCCCCACAACAAAGGATCATCTGGCCCAAAATTCCCATTAAGGTTAGGAAACCCTGACATCAAGGTGAAGAACATAGATTGTGGAGCCTAACTGCCTTGATTTGAACCCCAGCTCTGCCATCTCTAGCTGTGTATCCTTGGGTCAGTTGCTTCACTTTTCTCCTTCAGCATCTCCATCTGGGAAAGGAATAATACTGTTTTCTACATACAGTGGCTGTGTGGATTACTAGGACCTACTACAGGTGGAGCATTTCAAGCAGAGACTGGCATCCAGGAGGCACTCAGTGCCAGCTCTTATTTCAAGTACTCAGTGAGCACTAGACTTGGTGAAACTACCTGGTGATCAGTACCAAGACTTCAGATAAGATACTTATCTCCATGAGGCAAAGTGTCTTCAGCTGTAAAAAAAAAAAAAAAGCAAAAACAGAAAACAATGAAAAATCACGTTTCGGGAATCAAATGAAATCAAGAATATGATAGCACTAGGAAAACAGTGGAAGATCTTACAGATACACTTGTATCATTATTATTGCCTCAAACTCTTTCCAGTAAGAGAATGTTCTGGGGTGAAGCAATAAACTCTCCCAGGCCAGGCTGTAACTCAGCAGAAGGGACAGCCAGAGAGAGGAGGTGCTCAGAGCAGCACGTTGCAGGCCCAGTCCTTAAGTGCATCCTCAGCTGTGAGTCCAGGAAATCGCCTTTATTGCTCTGTTATGTGCAAACTGCGCCGCAGCTTCACATACCACTTTCCCCAAAGGAGTGCTTGGCAAACCAGCATACACACCCTCTCTGCAGACTAAACTCTGGGAAAAACAACAGCATAGATGGAAAAAGAGTGCCCTATAAGTCTTTGACCAGGGATCTCTTCCTGCTCCACCTCTGTCTTCTCTGGCCCCAGTTTTCTGAGCTCTTGGATGAAGGAACTAGATTGCTGGCCTGAACTCCAAGGCCTGCTGGAGCCCTTGTTCTAGCCACATAGAACTGAGTAAGGGTTTTTATTATCTTTAATAGGGAACAATTATCTAGCAGGAACAGTGTCTATCAGTTTACATAAATAAAGTTGTGTTGGTGGGGTGTGGTGGCTCATGCCTGTAATCCCAACACTTTGGGAGGCTGAGGTGGGAGGATTGTTTGGGGCCAGGAGTTCGAGACCAGCCTGGCCAACAAAGCAAGACTTTGTCTCTAAAAAAAAAATTTTTTTTTAAAGTTGTGTCTCAGAAGCACCTCGTGAAACATTGGGTATTATGGCCATATTGTTGAGGATATCACTGAGGCCCAGAGATGCTGAGCAACTTGCCCAGAATGCATAGAGTCAGATCCATATCACTTTTAACCAACACACTGCAGTACCCCAAGCCAGAACAAGTAAAGATTTTGGCAAACACTAGGCACTTAATACTTGTTAATGTAGTTTAATGAATGAATACAAGGGGAAATGACAAAGTAGTTTGTTCCTTGTTGAGCTCTGTCTACCCCGTCTCTCACCACGTCATCTCCTCTCCGTGTCTCAGCTCCCAGTGCCCACTCACTCTTGCCAAGAGCTCTGCACCCTCTCAGCAACAAGTAAAACTGTTCTTTTTTGTTTTGTTTTTTGAGCTGGAGTCTCGCTTTGTCGCCAGGCTGGAGTGCAGTAGCGCAATCTCGGCTCACTGCAACCTCCGCTTCCTGGGTTCAAGCGATTCTCCTGCCTCAGCCTCCTTAGTAGCTGGGATTACAGACACCCGCCACCATGCTCAGCTGATTTTTGTACTTTTAGTAGAGACGGGGTTTTGCCATGTTGGCCAGGCTGGTTTCAAACTCCTGACCTCAGGTGGTTTGCCTGCCTTGGCCTCCCAAAGTGCTGGGATTACAGGCGTGAACCACTGTGCCCAGCCAGTAAAACTGTTCTTTAAGGGACCTTCAGTGACAAGTGCAGAGAACCGTCCTTCTCACTATTCTATTTGGTGAGCCTGCTCTGTGCCAAGCCCTGAGTGGGCTTGAGGACACAGACCTGAGTCATCCCTGACACTTGCTCTGAGGGAAGTTTACATCTGTGGGAGGTGAGTGGGAGTGAGTGGGAGACTGATGAGAAAACCGGCTTGTTACAAGATAGCACGATAAAAGCAATCCTTGAAGGGGAAAGGCTCAGGAAAGCCTTCCCTAGAGCGGGCGGAGGCGGGATGGGGGGTTGCGGTGAGACTTCTTTTAAAATTTGCACACCTGTATCTGACATGTACTGGGCCACAGCTGCCCCCTGTCATCATCACAACTTATCCTACATTCAGTGTCCTGACACCACATGATGGAAAACTAAAGAACAGTCTCTATCTAGCAACTCAGAATGAGAACTGGGAAAAGGAGGAAAGTAACAGCTGCTAGGGACCTCCTATAGGCCAGGCACTTTAATCTACTTTAACTTATGACTAGCCTGTGAGATAGATAGACCCATTGTAGAGTTAGGAGGAAATGAGGTTCGAAGAGGTTAGACAATTTGCTGATGGTTCCAAAGGAAATTGCTTATAAGGGTAAATAGGTCAGGCCGGCTGCTGTGGCTCATACCTGTAATCCCAGTACTTTGGGAGGTTGAGGCAGGCTGATTGCTTGAGGCCAGCAGTTTGAGACCAGCCTGGGCAACATGGCAAAACCCCGTCTTATTTGTCTCCATTAAATTTTTTTTTTTAATTCCCTGGGCATGGTGGTGCACTCGTGTGGTCCCAGCTACTAGGGAGCCTGAGGTAGGAGGATCACCTGAGCCCAGGAGGTTCAGGTTGTGGTGAGCCATGATTGTGCCGCTGCTCTCCAGCCTGGGTGACAGTGAGACCCTGTCTCAAAAGATAAAAATAAATAAAAAACAATAAGGCCTCTCCATTTTGGGTCCTTTTGGAGGTCCACTCTCTTATGGCCCCTGAGAGGAGCAGTGTTGGAGTGTCCAGTGAGCTGCAGAATCTGGGTGGGAAGTGAGTACAGCCCAGTTTCCACACAGCCCTACCAGATTATCTGATCAAACTAACTCAGGTGCCCTCTCCTCTGGAGTGCCCGTGGGGATGGTCTAAAGGACAAGAACAGGCAATGCAGAAAGGCACTCCTAGATCACTGTCCAGTGGTTGGCAGTGTTCTTGGTGGGGCTCAGACAAGAATGAGAGATCAAGGGGAAGGTTGAGGAGAGGGACCTTTCAGCTGTTTCTGGGGGCTGCCCAAGAGCCACCAACAGGCTACTGTGGGAACCTCAGTCCAACCTGTAGAGCTCAAGCTCCTGCCTAAACCACCCACAATAAGTAGAATTGTGGACACAGGAATAACAAACTACTGCATGCCCTACTCATTAACCCAGTCACAATCACTCCCAATGATCTAATTCTCCACTCACCCATCCACCTATCACCTCCTCCTCCCTCCTTTCAGTCATTCCCCTGTTGCACTCAGTAATTTATTTCTTTCAATGAGTGTCTAGGGACACCTGTCAGGCACCTCAAGCACTTTGCTAGGATCCAAGAAGCCTTCATCATGGTGCAAAAAGCATGAGATTCAACCCTTAACAGATGACACAGAACTTTGGCAGAGAGAAACGAGTTAAAACAAAAGCAGTCCTGATGGAAAGAATGGTGGGAGCTAAAGCAGAGAAGTATTAAAGTCTAGGAGAAATGTTGGTGATCATTTGTCATTTACTTTGACAGAGCAGTGTTTCCCAAGAATGTTTGACCATAGAGAATCTCTGATCAGTGGCCTGAGGAATGCACTTCAGGAAAAGCTGGGAGGGGTGTGTGTGTGTGTGTGTGTGTGTGTGTGTGTATGTGCTGGAGAACAGGAAGGTGAGGGCATTTGTACTTGCTCCTGGAGGTGGTGATCCCCAACATCTAATCCACAGAATACTAGTCCTCAGGGATGCTGTATTAGTCTGTTCTTGCATTGCTATAAAGAACTACCTGAGACTGGGTAATTTATAAAGAAAAGCGGTTTAATCAGCTCATGGTTCCACATGCTATACAGGAAGCATGGCTGGGGAGGCCTTAGGAAACTTACAATCATGGTGGAAGTTAAAGAGGAAGTAGGCACATCTTACATGGCCGGAGCAGAAGGAAGAGAGAGAAGAAATGGGGAGGTGCTATGCACTTTCAGACAACCAGATCTCATGAGAACTCTGTCACAAGACAGCACTGGGGGATGTGCCTAAGTCATTAGAAACCACCCCCATGATTCAATCGCCTCCCACAAGGCTTCCCCTCCAACACTGTGGATTACAATTCAACATGAGATCTGGGTGGAGACACAGAGCCAAACTGTATCATTCCAGCCCTGGCCCCTCCCAAATCTCATGTCCTCACACTTCAAAACACAATCATTCCTTCTTAACAGTTCACTAAGTTTTAACTCAAAAGTCCACAATCCAAATTCTCATCTGAGACAAGGCAAATCCTTTTCACCTATGAGCCTATAAAATCAGAAGCAAGTTAGTTACTTCTAAGATACAGTGTGGGTATAGGCATTGGGTAAATGCTCCCATTCCAAAAGGGAGAAATTGGCCAAAATAAAGGCCCATGCAAGTCCAAACCCCAGCAGGGCAGTCATTAAATCTCAAAGTTCCAAAATAATCTCTTATGACTCCATCTCTCACATTCAGGCCACATTGATGCAAGGGGTGGGCTCCCAAAGCCCTGGGCAGCTCTGCCCCTGTAGCTCTGCAGGATATAGACCCCTTGGCTGCTTTCATGGACTGCAGTTGAGTGCCTGTGGCTTTTCCAGGTACAGGGTGCAAGCTGTTGATGGATCTACCATTCTGCTGTCTGGAGGGTGGTGGCCCTCTTCTCACAGCTCCACTAGGCAGTGCCCCAGTGGGGACTCTGTGTGGGGGATCCAACCCCACATTTCCCCTCCACAATGCCCTAGTACAGGTTCTCCACGAGGGCTCCACCCTGTAGCAGACTTCTGCCTAGACATTCAGGTGTTTTCATACATCCTCTGAAATCTAGGTGGAGGCTCCCAAGCCTCAACTCTTGCCCTCTGTGCACCCACAGGAAGCTGCCAAGACTTGCTTGCACTTTTTTGAACAGTAACCTGAGATATAGCTTGGCCCCTGTTAGCCATGGCTGGGATGCAGGGAGCAGTGTCCCAAGGTTGCGCAGGACAGCAGGGCCCTGGGCCCAGTCAGCAAAACCATTCTTCCCTCCTAGGCCTCCAGGCCTGTGACAGGAGGGGGTGCTGCAAAGATATCTGCAATGTCTAGGAGGCATTTTCCCCATTGTCTTGGCTATTAACATACTTTAATGTAATTAATAAGTAAAGCTCCTCCTATGCAAATTTCTGCAGCCAGCTTGAATTCCTTCCCTGAAAATGTATTAAAATGTGTTTCCCTTTTCTACCACATGGCCAGGCTGCAAATTTTCCACATCTTTGTGCTTTGCTTCCCTTTTGAATATAAGTTCCAATTTCAAGTCATTTCTTTGTTTATGCAGGTGAGTGTAGGCTTTTAGAAGCAGCAAGGCCACATCATGAATGCTTTGCTGCTTAGAAATTTCTTCCACCAGATACCCTAATTCATCTCTCTCAAGTTCAAAGTTCAAGTGATCCCTAGAGCACAGGGGCACAATGCTGCCAGTCTCTTTGCTAAAGCATAGCAAAAGTAACCTTTACACCAGTTCCCAAAAAGTTTCTCATCTCCATCTGAGACCTCTTTAGCCTGGACTTCATTGTCCATATCACTATCAGCATTTTGTTCACAACCACCACCCCCATGATTCAATCACCTCCCACTAGGCCACTCCTCCAGTGCTGAGGATTACAATTCAGCATGAGATTTGGGTGGGGGCACAGAGCCAAACCACATCAGATGGGCTGGAAAAATGGTCCCAGCAGCAAGTGTAGAGAACACCAGGCCTCAGATGGGTTCACCAGACACAGCAGCATGTTAAAGGCCACCCCACCCCAAGCCTATGCAGCAAAGACACTTGAACATCACTTAACCCTGCATGTACCAAACTTATTTCACCAAAAATCCCTTTGTGTCAGGGAACATCTTTATTTGGGGGAGTGGGGAGTTGACTGTTTTTTGTTTGTTTGTTTGTTTGTTTGTTTTTGAGACAGAGCCTTACTCTGTTGCCTAGGCTGGAGTACAGTAGCATGATCTCGGCTCACTGCGACGTTTACCTCCCAGGTTCAAGCAATTCCCCTGCCTCAGCCTCCCGAGTAGCTAGGACTACAGGTGCATGCTGCCACACCTGGCTAATTTCTGTATTTTCAGTAGAGACGGGATTTGGCCATGTTGGCCAGGCTGGTCTCTAACTCCTGACCTCAGGTGATCTGCCCGCCTTGGCCTCCCAAAGTGCTGGGATTACAGGTGTGAGCCACTGTGCCCAGCTGATTGACTGTTTTTTGAAAAAGCTATGTGCTTATGGTATTCATATATTCCAAACAGTGCACTAGGGTACACTTTGAAGCATTTTCCTCCCACCCTTGACTCCCTCAGTCTCCAGTTTCCTTCTCCAAAGGTGGTCATTTGTCTCTCTTCTGTATCCTCCCAAGTTCCAGGCTATACAAGGATGTATGGCCGTGTTTTCTTTTCAAAATGCAGGTGGAGGCAGCTGATAAACATATCTCTACTGCAGGTATTTTAAGGGCTTCCGGTGCAAGGCAGTGTTCAGCAATGGTGTCATGGGGACACCTCCTTTGGCTGGACCTGAGGAATGAGGAGGAACTATCCAGGGGTCCTATGGATGTATCATAATGCATTTAGCCATTCTTCCAGTGAGGGGCATTGAGATAGTTTCTAGTCTTCTGTTAATCTAAACCAGGTTTGGCAATCTCTGGATTCCTGACCAAATCCAGCTCAGCTCTTGTTTTTTATGTACCTTCAGCTATGAATTTTTTTTTATGTTTATAAATGGGTTTTTTTGTTTGTTTGTTTGTTTTGAGACAGTCTGGTTCTGTTGCCCAGGCTGGAGTACGGTGGCACAATCTCGGCTCACTGCAACCTCCACTTCCCAGGTCCAAGAGATTATCGTGTCTCAGCCTCCTGAGTAGCTGGGACTACAGGTAGGTGCCATCACACCAAGTTAAGTTTTGTATTTTTGGTATAGACGCAGTTCCACCATGTTGGCCAGGCTGGTCTCAAACTCCTGGCCTCAAGTGATCCTCCTGCCTCAGCCTCCCAAAGTGCTAGGATTATAGGCATGAGCCACCACAACCATCCTATAAATGATTTTGAAAAAATGATATTTTGTGACACACGAAAAGTATACAAAATTTAAGTTTCAACATTCATAAATAAGATTTTATTGGAACACAGGCATACCCATCCATTTATGTTTGTTTATGACTGCTTTTGAGCTGCAGCAGCATTGTGGATTAGCTACAATGAGACCGTATAGTGTGGGTATGGTGGCTCACACCTGTAATTCCAGCACTTTGGGAGGCCGAGGCAGGCAGATCACTTGAGCCGAGGAGTTCAAGAGACTGTATAGTTCTCAAGCCTAAAATAGTTACTGTCTATCCTTTACAGAAAAAGGTTACTGACCTCTGCTTTAAACAGTGCTGCAACAAATATCTTTCCCCATTACTGCAAACATGTAAGTAGATCTCTCATAAATAGCCCATTTGATCTAAGCCAATCTGAGAGACATAGCTCAAAAAGCACATTTCAGCGATTTTAGTTAATTTTTCTTTTATTTTAAGTGAAGTTAAGTAAGCATCTTTTTAAACACATAAAAGTGTTGGGCCATGTGTGATGGCTCACACTTGTAATCCCAGCAATTTAGGAGGCTGAGCCAGGAGAATAACTTGAGCGCAGGAGTTCAAGACCAGTTGGGTAACGTGGTGAGACCTCCGTCTCTACTAAAACTACTATCCAGGTGGGGTGTGGTGGCTCATGCCTGTAATCCCAGCATTTTGGGAGGCGGAGGCAGGCGTATCACTTGAGGTCAGGACTTCAAGACCAGCCTGGCCAACATGGCAAAACCCCGTCCCTGCTAAAAATACAAAAATTAGCCAAGTATAGTGGAGGGCACCTGTAACCCCAGCTATTCAGGAGGCTGAGGCAGGAAAATCGCTTGAACCCAGGAGGCAGAGGTTTCAGTGAGCCGAGATTGTGCCACTCTTGTCTGAGTGACAAGAGCAAAACTCCATCTTAAAATAAAATAAAATAAAATACAAATAACTGCCCAGTGTGGTAGCACGTGCCTGCAGTCCCAGCTACCAGGGAAGCTGAGGCAGGAGGATCGCTTGAATTTGGAAAGTCAAAGCTTCAATTAGTCATGACTGTGCTACTGCACTCCAGCCTGGGTGACAAGTGTCTCAAAAAAAATTATATATATCTATATATTTATATGTGTGTGTATAGTATATATACATAATGTGTGTGTTTACTCTTTACTGTAAATTTTTTTTTCAATTTGATAAAGAATATGGGTCAGTTGTGGCGGCTCATGCCTGTAAACCCAGCACTTTGGGAGGCCAAGGTGGGTGGATCACTTGAGCCCAGAAGTTCAAAACAAGTCTGGGCAACATAGTGAGATCCTGTCTCTACAAAAAGTTTAAAAATTAGCCAGGTGTGGCCAGGCACGGTGGCTCACACCTATAATCCCAGCACTTTGGGATGTCGAGGTGGGCGGATCACGAGGTCAGGAGATCAAGACCATCCTGGCTAACATGGTGAAACCCTGTCTCTACTAAAAATACAAAAAATTAGCTGGGCGTGGTGGCGGGAGCCTGTAGTCCCAGCTACTCGGGAGTCTGAGGCAGGAGAATGGCATGAACCCAGGAGGTGGAGCTTTCAGTAAGTCAAGATCGCGCCATGGCACTCCAGTTTGAGCGACAGAGTGAGACCCTGTCTCCAAAAAATCAAAAAATATGAACAAAAGTATTTTTCTTATTGCTTTACATAAAAAGGGGGAATTAGCATTTTTGTCTGTCTTGCATCCAAATGTTTTCTCTATTTGTTACTTGACTAACTTATTTATTTATTTATTTTTTCATGTAGTAATGCTCGCCTTGTCAGTGAAGGGAAGGTGGGTTCAGGTGCTGACAGCGAAGGGGATGGGGTACCTGGGCCAGGCAGGCAATACTTGTTTCTGGATCCCCTACCTTGTTCCCAGCCCTGGCCCAGGCACTGGTGTCCAGCGGTGAGTGAGGTGGGCAGAGGCTCTGCCATCATGGCACTGATGGGTAAGCAGGGCAGTACTCAGCGCAGGTGTTACAGGGACACCTCCCCAGCTGGACCTGAAGAGTGAAGAGGGACTTCCCAGGGGTCCAGGCTGCAGCGGGAGGGTTCTGAGCAGTAACTCATACAAGGCTAGACCTCCGAGAGATGGAGGTTTCAGAGTGCAGGTTCTTGCAGCCTATGCTCTACTGAGTGGTGATGAAGCACCTGTTATGGCCACTCATGAAAGGCAAGGGCAGGAGTCCCAGGAGTCTCGTTGAGTCTCTGAGGTGCACAGAAAGCTACCCTGTGAGGGTCTAGAGAGTTTCACCTCTTTGTATAGGGGAGGGAAGTACCTCTCAGGGCTGAAGCTACCCTGCCAGCAGAGACTTAAACTCGGGTCTGAGAAGTTAGAATTGGCCGGGGCGGAGGTGAAGTATTGCTTTGCTCCAGGAACAGCAAAGGGCGTGAGGACAAGGCTGGCCTCTCCTGGAATGAAGACCTCTCCCTGCCCTTCCACAGCCCTAGCCTCCACTTTAGTTCTACCTCTCCAGAGTATCAGAGGGAGAGACAACTACACCTCCAAAGACCAAGCGGCAGCCTGGGAGGGGAGGAGGGGGCTGGAGGAAGATGTGACTGGAGGGTGAGACCAGCCCCTCAGGCCTTGAACATCAGGCTAAGCCAGCAGCCTGCGAGCTGCTCCCCTGCCCGGAGCTCCACCCCTAGAGCTCCCTGCAGGTGATGACAAGGATGAGGGGGGAGGCAGGGGGAGAGCCAAGAGCTCACAAGGTTCTGCTGTGCTTGGCCAGGAACTCCGCCAGAGCCAGCTTGCTTGCTTGCTTGGAGGGAAGCATCTGATTTAAAAAGGTAGTGGCCCTGGGGTTTAGGGCCAGGCCTGCTGGCTGCCATCCTACACAGCAGCCCCACTCCAAACTCTCCATCCTGGGACGTCCTCATTCCTCTTTACTTTGGTGTTCCCAGTTAAACCCAAGTAGAACTTCACAGCTTTGGGCAGAGGACTTACGAAGCAGCAGGGGCCAGTGCTCACACTTGGGACTCTTAAGTCACTGGAGGACCTGCAGGACCAACCTGCGGGAGACTTCATGGAGAAGGAGGTGCGTGGAGGTGGCCCTTCACTGAGCACTTGCTGTATGCGGAGCGTTGGGCAGGGCACTTCATTTATGGGGTTCCCTTTTCATCCTTTAAGCAACTGTAGGTATTATTGTCTTTATTTTACAGACAAGAAAAGAGGGTCCTAGAAAGGCTAAGGGGACTCACCCAGGGTTACACAGTGAGTCAGTGGTAGGGCTAGAATTCTAATTCAGGTTGGCCTCACCTGTGAATCTAATCTGTGCTTAACCCCTACACTGCTTTGTGCAGGAGATAATCCTGTCTTGCATGTGTCTGGCACACAGTGAAGGTCCCATCATGTTGACTTTATGATGCACTTTCTCAGCTGGAGCTGTGGGCCTCACAGCAACCCTTCAGGGTCAGTAATGCTTGTCTCACTTTCATGATGTGCAAGCTCAAGCTTAGAGAAGTTGAGCAACTTGCCCAAGGTCATACAGCTAGTCTCAGAGGGTCAGGGAAGTCGGGGAAGTTCAAAGAAAGGTGGGGGAGAGTGAGTTTTCCCAAGGAATGACAGGAATGTTCAAGGAACTGAAAGCTGGAAGTGTCTATGGAAGCTGCAGATCTGCTGGCAAACAGTGGGGCTGCTCATGGAGTAGTGAGCCCAGGCCCTGGGTAGGGGTGTTGGGGGACTCTCACCCAGCAGAAGAGCAGCCATCAGACACCTGGGCTTGGGATGCCTGCCTGGTCCCTTGTGTTACTTGGAAACGTCAGCAAGAAGGGCCCTTCACCGGGCATGTTTCTCTTGTCAGATGAGGGCTACTAAATGAGGTCTTTGATTTTTATTGTTCAGCAATGGCATCTTTCTTTAAAATAGTCTTGGCTGGGCGCGGTGGCTCACACCTGTAATCTCAGCACTTTGGGAGGCCGAGGCGGGTGGATCACCTGAGGTCAGGAGTTCGAGACCAGCCTGGCCAACATGGTGAAACCCCCGTCTCTACTAAAAATACAAAAATTAGCAGGGTGTGGTGGCGGGCACCTATAGTCCCAGCTACTCAGGGGGCTGAGGCAGGAGAATGGCTTGAACCTGGGAGGCGCAGGTTGCAGTGCGCTGAGATTCCACCACTGCACTCCAGCCTGGGTGACAGAGTAAGACTCCATCTCAAAAAAAAAAAAAAAAGAAAGTCTTAAGCTGAACTTCATTCGTTCGCCCATTCAACAAATATTGAGACTTTCAAGGCACCCGGAACATATGGTTTACCAGACTGCTTCCTGCTTTGAGTGTCTCTGACATGTGTTACAGAATTAAGGGTCCCTACGCCTCCACTCAGCATAGGAATGGGCCGCCTGGCTGCTATAGGCCCATGCCCTCATTTGGGAGCTCCTTAACCATGGTGCTCAGCTGAAAGGTTCCCTGTCAGAGCTGAGTATATTCATGTACTCACAATTGGCCATTTCACAGATAGGGTGGGGAAGGCCCAAAGAGTGGGCCAACCCCTAGGTCCCCTGAAGCAGCCTCTTTATGGCATCATTAATCAAAGAGGCTTTGTGCAGTCAGTGGAGACTGGGCGTGTCCATGATGAGAGAGAAGCAGCAAGGAGGCAAGGGTGAGCAAAGCTCTCTAGGCGGGAAAGAGGCCCGTTTTGCAGAGGCCAACTTCCTCCCTCCCACCTGGCAGAGCCTTCCTAACAACCTTCCCTCCTCCACCCACACCCGCCAGCCTCTGCCCAGAGCCAGGGTGTCAGCTTGGGTTTGGTGACAGCAGCCCTGAAGGAGGTGTTGGATGGTTAAAGCCCTCCATTGTAGCAGCTCTGGCATCTTCCATGAGCCCAGCCTCACCAAGTTGTCCTCCTGCCAACTGGAGAGTGGCTGGCTCCTGAGGGATCCTCTCCAGCTAGGTAACTCGATTCCCTACAGCCCAGCATCAGCCCAGCTCTGGCCACCAGGGCCGGAGCTCTGAAGAGTTTACCTCCAACGTGGCAGGGAGCAGTTTTCAAGGTCAAGGAGGGTGGCCACCAGGAGCTCCTCAGCCAGGGTGCATGGGGAGAACACAGGGCTGGCTGGCCAGGTTCTAGCTGCAGTTCTTCACTAACTTCCTGTGTGTCTTTGAATATATCACTTCCTCACTCTGGACCTCAGTTCTCATATAAGGGAGCCTGACAGAAAGTCCCCGAGTGCTTACAGATGGACTAACTGGTCAGGGTCTTCTTGGTCTGCAGCATCCCTTTCAAATAAAGACCTGACTACTCTGTGCCTGGTGATCAGGGTGCCCAGTAGCTGTGAGCCCCCCCTCACCTGGCCTCCTTTCCAGTGGTAGGGAGAGCAGGGGCTGGCAGCTGCTGTCTTGGTTCCCAGCCTCTCTCAGGAGTCAGAGAATATTAGAAATTCAGTGGAACTACACTGGGTGTGGCTTCCACTTGCCTTATGATAACCAAGTGAAACTGAATTTTTCTCAACAACTATGAGAAAGCTTAAGAACAAGCTATTTACAGGATTCCACTTAGCATCTGAATCCCTCAATTCACAAAAACCAATATGTGAGTAACGTTGTGAAATGACGCTTTTGGTTTTCTCCCCTAGAATGTTACTATCATACATGTAAAGCATGCTATTGTAATTTCACCTACCATTCACTATTCACTACCTTTTCATAAGGACCAACTGGACTTTACTGAGATTATGCTTTTCCCATTTTGCATCAAAAAAAATTTTTAGATGAAATAGTGGTGCAATAGTACAGGATAGTTTTTCTTTTTTAAAATTTTTTTGAGACAGAGGATGGAGACTTGCTCTGTCTCCCAGGCTGGAGTGCTGTGGCACGATCTCGGCTCATTGCAACTTCCGCCTCCTGGGCTCAAGCAATTCTCCTGCCTCATCCTCCTGAGTAGCTGGGATTACACCTACCACCATACCGGCTAATTTTTGTATTTTTAGTAGAGATGGGGTTTCACCATGTTGGCCAGGCTGGTCTCGAATTCCTGACCTTAGGTAATCTGCCCACCTCGGCCTCCCAAAGTGCTGAGATTACAAGTGTAAGCCACCACACCTGGCCTAGTACATGATAGTTTTTGAGTAACTTTTCACAAAGTCTAATATGTATTCAGAATAATCACACTCCTAAATGTATAGCTTGATGCTTTACCACTAAATAAACACACCATGGAACCACCTCCCAGATAAAGAAACAGAACATCATGATAGTTCTTTTTTTTAATGTTCTTTCCTTTTTTTTTTAAGCAAACTTTAAAAGCTGGTAACTTTACGCTGGTCACCTCCTCTTCATTTAAATTTTACCAGTTGGGCTAGCTGATCTAATAATGTCCCATGCAGTGCTGCTGGAGCCCTTGGAGCCATTATCTCCTGTGACACAACAACCAGAGGAAAGCAGACATGGGCCAGGGACCCACTTCACCCCATCTCAGGAGATAGGGGGAATCTGGCCCAAACATCCCCTCCAGATTCAGGAGAGTTGGCTGCTGGATGCCAGGGCTGAGGCGCAGTGATGAGGAGTGGCTTTGGAAGGGAGATGCTGGGGAAGAATCATTCCTCCCACCCAGGCCTCTTTTGCAGCCTCTTTTCATCAGCCGTTACTTTTCCCTTCCACCTGCCCACCCCAGGGGCAGGTCTTCTGGACACCTAGGAATCCTCAGGTGCACATTGTGCATCACCATTGCCATCTCCTCTCCCCCCACTCAATTCTCAAGTCACAGCTCCGAGACCCAGGAAGCATTCTCTGACCCTTTTTTTCTCTATTGTTAATGGAGAAACCCTGGCATCTTTCTAAAGGCTATGAGATTTGTTCAAAATCACACAACAGGTTGGGAATCCAGGAGGCCACATCCACTCAACCAAGGCAATGCACATTTGTCAAGGACTTGCTTTGTACCCAAACATAGATTAAAGTGATTCTAAGGAAGAGGACCTTTTCTGTTCAGTAAGTCTTACGTATCATTATGCTCAATAAATATGTGCCTGGCCCTCACTAGGTGTTGACCATTCATGCATTCAGCAAATATTTTATTGAGCAGTCTCTCTGTGTCACTAGGCTAAACTCACTATCTTTGGGGAGTTCACAGCCTGGTTGGAGAAATGAGACCAGACATAATATCTACAGTCAAAGCTAGACGTGATCACAGTAATGAGAGTGGGATACAGGGGAAAGGGGAAGGAAACATCACATGAGATTGTGGGGAGCATGGAAGGCTCCTCAAAGCCATGCATTTGAATTTGCCCTAGATGGATGAGTTGTGTTCCACCTACTCAGCTAACTTAGCATCCCAGTGTCCCCAGAATGTTCCTCTCCTGCTAGCCTTGCTGAGTTGGCCAGTGTCCAGCTGGGCCTTCTGCTGAAAATACTGCCCTCCCGCCAAGAGTAGCCCTCACTTAAGGGCCTGTTGTTACGCAATTTAAATATTTAGTTGTACATGTGTACAGTTTAGAAAGTCTGTAAGGCTCGTAATGGAAAGCAGCAATCCCCCTGCACCCCTCCCACAACACACACACACATACAAACGCACACAAATTTTCTGCTTGACATAGGCTACTGCTTTTCACTCTAAATTATTTGCTTATACTGCTACTTCTTGATTTTTCAGTTTCTTTCTCTTTCTCTCTCTCTTTTCCCTTACTCTCTCCACACTCACATGTGCATTTTGTGTCTCCCTACTTCCTCTTAGTATCACAAGTTTGATTGGAACAGCATTCATGTTTTCATTATCAGGCGACATGCTATTGACAACTGGGCTGTGTAGTATTCTATAATTATTTTTCCTTCCCTGCATAACAATTGTGGTTATGCAATTCTCCTTTCAATATGTTTAAACGCATTGGCTAGTCTACCAATTTCATCTTCCTGAGGAAGTCCCTCCCAGAGTCTTCCACCATGTCCCATTAGGATGAATTGTCTTCTATTGCACAATAGAATAGAATGGCCTGGGGATTCCTTTGCCCCTATTCTTTGTTACATTTTCTCTTCCTTGGATGCCATGTTTTCCTCTTTCTTGGTTAACTCCCTCATTTCTGCTGAAGCACACCCTCCAGAAGCTTCCTCAGAAAGCATGCAAAGATAATTCACATGACTAGAAATGTATTCTCTCTTCACCCATGATCATCAGTTGGCTGGGCGGAAATATAACTTTCTGGGATGGAAATATAACTTTCTTCAGAATTTTGGAGGCATTTCCCTATTGTCTCCTAATTCCCATCTTGCTATTGAGAAATCCAATGATATTCTGATTCTTAATCCTTTGTATGAAGCCTTCTTATTTCCTCTTCTATCTGGAAACTTTTATGATCTTTTCTTTGTTATCAAGATTCTAAAATTTTGATGTCTTGGTGTGAATCTATTTTCATACATTGTACTGAGTCCTCAATGGGTTATTTCAGTCCGAAACTCATGTATTTCAGTCTGAAACTCATGTATTTCAGTCTCAGACATTTTCTCTAATCCCTCTTTCTAGAATTGATGTCATTTAGGTGTTTAATCACCTTGAGTAGCCCTCTAATTAACTTGTCTTTGCTGTTTTCTGTCTCTTCCTTTTCCCTATATTTTCTCAAATTTATCTTCCAACCATTCTTTTGAGGTTTTTTCATCTTTGGCTATTGTATTTTTAATTTCCAAGAGTTCTTTTTTGTAGCATCCCATTCTTGTTTATGGATGCAATATCTTATCTCTTAGGACATTAATTATAGTTTTCTTTTAAGTCTTCAGTCTTCAGCTTTTTGTAGCAATACCTTATTTCTTAGGATGTTAATTATAGTTTTAAGTCTTTAACTTTTTGCATGGTTGCCATCTTCTAAGTTCCTTTGTTGTTTCCCGCTATTGTTTTGACTTCTTTTTAATTAGAGGCTTTTCTCAAATGCTTACTCATCCTTTGCAGTCTGCTCATATTTAAGAATGAGACACTAGAACAGATTTGATACCCTCTGAACATGATTGGGGCTGTGCACAGGGATCTAGTTGGGCCATTCCATGTCTTTTCTTTTGTGCTAGTCAAAAGAAAAGCTCCACCAATCTCCTGCCTGAAGTGTTCTACATATCCTGTCTGGAGTATTAATATTTTGCCAGGAGACAGAGTATCTGGAAATCTGATTGTTTCCAAGCAATCTTTCTGTTTTTAGCCTCCCCCTGCCCCTGATCCATCCACTTTCCAAAAGTACCTGGTACAACCAATTCCTGAACCATTTGGGGGTTTAACAGTGTAAATTGGGCTGATTTTCAACTTTCTTTATTGCCTTTTAGGATTTAATCAGTTACCATTCTTTGTTGGCCGTGTCTGGTTTCCAATATTATGATAAATCCCTTTACTGTTGTTTTAGTTGGTTTCAGGGAAGACCATAGTGTGAGTTCCACTTGCTATCTTTATTGTAGTTCAATTTTTAAATGGGCAGCAACAACACATTTCAGGCAGGAAGTCTCTGTTTATAAACATTAACAGAGACCGTAACCAGAATATGGAAAAGGGCCTAGAGGAGCCCTTCCCCACCAGTTCTTTTTTTTTTTTTTTTTTTTTTTGAGACAGAGTCTGGCTCTGTCGCCCAGGCTGGAGTGCGGTGGCCGGATCTCAGCTCACTGCAAGCTCCGCCTTCCGGGTTTACGCCATTCTCCTGCCTCAGCCTCCCAAGTAGCTGGGACTACAGGCGCCCGCCTCGTCGCCCGGCTAGTTTTTTGTATTTTTAAGTAGAGACAGGGTTTCACCGTATTAGCCAGGATGGTCTCGATCTCCTGACCTCGTGATCCTCCCGTCTTGGCCTCCCAAAGTGCTGGGATTACAGGCTTGAGCCACCGCGCCCGGCCCCCCACCAGTTCTTTACCTGTTAAGACTCCTGGCTCTAAAAGCCCAGGTCAAAAGCCACTCCTTGCAATGCCTTCCTCAGTCTCCCCAGCTTGTATTTGTTTTATTCAAGTTAGGCCAACTGAGTGATAGATATTACAGTACTTTATAGACATTATTCCATTTAAACCTTTACACTCTAAAGTGTTAGAGATTTGGAGAGGTGGATGCACTGACTAAGATCCCACAGCCTTCCTAACCACTTCACAGGTGGAAAACTGAGGTGGTCCCATGGCCAGAGCTAAGAAAGGCAGTGCTGATTCCTGGGCCCCCGCTGCTCACTGCGCCCTTTGGCATCACAGTAGGCCAAGAGCAGCTCACTCTTAGGTGGCCACAAGAATCACAGGGACAGTTTACATTTACTGAGATCGTAACAGCCCAAGGGGTTCACCTTGCCCACTGCCTAGACAGAGCCAATTCATCAAGACGAGAATTGCAATAGAGAAAGCGTAATTCAGGCAGAGCCGGCTGTGCGGGAGATCAGAGTTTTATTATTACTCAAATCAGTCTCCCCAAGCACTGGGGAGCAGAGTTTTGAAGGATAACTTGGTGGGTCCAGTGTGCCAGGAGCTCTGATTGAGATGAAATCATAGGGAATGGAAGCTGTCTTCTTATGCTGAGTCAGTTCCTGGGTGGGGGCCACAAGATCAGATGAGCCAGTTAATTGATCTGGGTGGTGCCAGCTGATCCATCAAGTGCAGGGTCTGCAAAACGTCTGAAGCACAGATCTTAGAGCAGGTTACAGAGGGTCAGAATCTTGTATCCTTCAGCTGCATGACTCCTAAACCATAATTCCTAATCTTGTGGCTAATGTTAGTCCTACCAAAGCAATCTAACCCCCAGGCAAGAAGGAGGTCTGCTTTGGGAAAGGTCTGTTACCATCTTTGTTTAAACAATAAACTATAAACTATATTTCTCCCAAAGATAGTTCAATCTATGCTTAGGAATGAACAAGGACAGCTTGGAGGTTAGAAGCAAAATTGAGTCAGTTAAGTTAGATCTCTTTCACTGTCTCAGTCATAATTTTGCAAAGGCGGTTTCAAGATCTCTCAGTAAATGACAGACCTGAGACTTGAACTCAGGTCTCTTCCATGCAGCCTTTCTGACATAATTGCTGACTTTGAGGAGCCCCAAAGGTGGAGCTCATATTTTGGTGAAAAAATGGCACGTGTACTGCAGAGTCAGCCCTGGGCACATAAAAGGAGCACCAAATGGGGGTGAAGGAGTGGTGTGCAGTTCAAAGGAAAGAGTGCTTCCTCCCGAATAACCAGGACTGCCTTTGCAGAGGTGGTGGCATCTGAGCTCATCACCCCACAGGTTCAGGATGGCTTCTTTTCTTACCTAGGGGATGGGCGGTGACAGTGAATAATAATGATGGTGGTGGTGAAGTTAGTAAAGCACTTTTACTCAGATCTCTTTGATTTTACAGAACTTTGTGGGCTGAATGTTATCTTCACTTTAGGCAAGATAAAATCAAGGCACAGAGAAGTTAGTCATCCAGCAGGAAAGCCTGGGCTTCAGGGTCCAAGTCCGTCCCTTCCAAGTCCCTGCTCTCTGCTTTAACCAGGCCGAGGGGGAAGCTTCCTATTCCAAAACATCTCTTTACCAGTGCTTCGCAACATGTGGACTATTTACTTGCTTTAAAGAGCTGATTTCCGGGTCCCATCTCAGACCTACTGCATCTTTGGGAGATGGGGCCCTGGAATCTGCATTTTAACAACTGTCCCCGTGATTCTTGTGGTCACCTACGACTGAGCTGCCCTCGGCCTACTGGGATGCTGAAGGGCTCTGTGAGCAGCGGCGGCCCAGGAATCAGCATCGCCTTTCTTAGCTCTGGCCATGGGAACACCTCAGTTTTCTGCCTGTGAAGTGGGCAGAGTCGAGACTCCGAGGGTGCCGTGCCCCGCCTGCCGCCCCGACAGCACTGGCGAGCGCAACACCTGCCTCTCTCCCAGGCTCCCTTCCCCTTCTCGGTCCCGCCCGCCCGGGTGGAAGGAAACAGCTGGGGGCTCTTCGCTTCCAGGCTGCGGTCGCCTCCTCTTCCGCTGCGCAAGGGCCGAGGCTGGGCGGCTCGGGGCCGCTTTCCGCACGCGCCGACCCCTGCCGGGGACAGCAGGGGACCCGAGTGCGCGGCGCTTTCCGCCCGCCGGGCAGCCTCGCCCCCGCCTGCCCGGCCAGCAGTCCATAAATATTCCCGAGGCCCGGAGGGGGCAGAAAACGCTTTCCAACGCGTCTTCTAGCCGCGGTCCACCTTTCCACGCGCGGAACCCTGCGAGGAGAGGCCTGGACACCAGTCAGTACCGCGCCCCCAAACCCTCGCCCTGCGCAGCCCGAGGGTACAAGCGTGGGCCTTGGGGGGCGGGCGTGGGCAAGGCAGGCGGACACAGACCCAAGGTGGGGGCTGGGGGAGGGTGCCCCACTCAATCCGGGGCTCAGGGAAGGCGTTCTGGAGGCATTTCAGCAAAGCTCTGAAAGATGAACGGATATGATGGACAGAGGGAACAGAATATGCAAAGACCAACAGGGTGGCAGTTGGGGAGATTCCAAATATTGTGTATTGTCACAACACTGAGTTCAAGGTGTAGTGGCTCAAGATGGGGCTGGAGAGAGTGGGGAGAGTGTCCCGAGCAGGTGCTTGGAAAACCATGCTGGAGGATGGGCGGCTCTGAGGGATTGTAAGCAGGACCCTGACTGGCCAATCATTTGCTTTCCGGGAAGGCCACTCTGACTGGTGTGGGAAGGGGACTGGGGGAGTGGCAGGGGAATGGGTGAGGAGGCTGTAGGTAGAGGTCACAGTGCCTGCACCCAGGTGACGGCAGTGGGAATGTCTCCCTCCTGCCAAACCCTTCTTCCTCATTGGTCCAGCTTGGACCCTCTTCCAAGGCCTGGCTCAGTGCCCCACTCACCACCTCCAGTAAGTCTTCCCTGCTCCCTCAGGGTCTCAGAACACCAAAGCCTGTATCTGATTATTTGCTGCCTTGTCTTTGGAATTAATCTGTGTGCATCAGCCTTCAAGGGAGCTGGGCATGGTGATCATGACCACCCGAGAACCCCAGTTCTACTGCAGACATGTGAACTGGGAAAGTCTTTCATTCACTCTGAGCTCACTTTCTTCCTCTGTAAAATGGGGAGAATGATCCCTCCGTTGAAGGATTCTATATGCCTGGCATATGGGTATGCTCAGTGAGTGAGCTTTTTCTCCACTAGAGTTGGTCAGCCTGGAAACCAGACAAGGGCCCTTTGAGTGTCTCCTGAAACTTCTCTAGGGCTTTTAGATAGAAGCAACAGTGGATAGCAGTGATTTTTAAGGCCAAGGATTGGAATACCGGAGTCCCTGTGTGACTTCAGGCAAGTCAGGGCCCCTCTGTGCACTCTGGATAACAAGGGGGCAGGCAGGAGGACTCCTACAGTCTCTACTGCTGCTCTTTTTAGGTGTTACCTTTCTGGTGGAGTTCTTTGGGTTTCCTTGGGAGGCAGAGGCACCTGGAAGACCAGCCCAGAGCTGAAGATCTAAGATGACAGATTGCCAGGATCCTGGCTTGGAGCAGCTACAGCAGGTAGCCAGGCATGGGAGCAGGCATCTTGGGCACAACAGGATCAGATGCGTGTGAGCAAAGCCGTGGGATTTGGGTAGGTCCCAGATGAAGGAGCCATGAGTGGTGTCATCACACCCTTCTCTTTGCCCAGATGAAAGTCCAGTGAGCCAGCCATGGTTATGTGGCAAGCTCATCGCAAGGCATTTTGGCTGACAGGAAGAGCAGGAACAAAGTGGTCAAGACTCCCATGTTCAACTCAGGTGACCTAAGTCTGTAGTGAGGTAAAGCACAGGAAAACATCTAGTCCAATGGCACATAGGAGATGCTTAATAAATGCAAATTTATTGAACACCAGACCTTATACTGAGAAGCAGTGGGTCACACACAGTCTCTTCCCTTGAGCTCAGAGCCTGGGGAGAGCAAGAGATGGGTACAGAAACATTCCTGGCCTATGCAGGGATAAAGGACACCACAGGAACTATGGGGACCCAGAGGAAGATGGGATTGAACTTTTACCAAGAGCAGGCTCTGTGCTCAGTAGTGAACTTGGGGAGAAAGTTATATTAAGGAAGGTTTCATGGAGGAGGTGACTTTGCTCTGGCACTTTTTGTTTTGTTTGAGATGGAGTCTTGCTCTGTTGCCCAGGCTGGAGTGCAGTGGCACCATATCGGCTCACTGCAATCCCCACCTCCCAGTTTAAGCGATTCTTCTGCTTCAACCTCGGAGTAGCTGGAACTACAGGCATGTGCCACCATGCCTGGCTAATTTTTGTTGTTTCAGTAGAGACAGGGTTTCACCATGTTGGCCAGGCTGGTCTTGAACTCCTGGCCTCAAGTGATCCACCCACCTCAGCCTCCCAAAGTGCTGGAATTACAGGTGTGAGCCACCATGCCTGGCCTGCACTGGTTTTTAAGCCAAGAAGGCAGAGAAAGTTATTTCAAGCAGAAGCAAGAATATATATGGGGGGCCGGGAGCGGTAGCTCATGCCTGTAATCCTAGCACTTTGGGAGACCGAGGTGGGTGGATCATGAGGTCAGGAGTTCGAGACCAGCCTGACCAACATGGTGAAACCTTGTCTGTACTAAAAAACACAAAAATTAGCCAGGCGTGGTGGGGTGTGCCTATAATCCCAGCTACTCAGGAGGCCGAGGCAGGAGAATTGCTTGAACTTGGGAGGTGGAGGTTGCAGTGAGCTGAGATCGCATAATTGCACTCCAGCCTGGGCAACAGAGCAAGACTACTCCATTTCAAAAAGAAAAAGAAAAAAAAAAAAAAGAAGAATGTATGTTGGTCGGTGCAAAAGTAATTGCGGTTTGTGCCATTAACTGTAAAGGCAAAAATCGCAATTTTGCACCAACCTAATACAAAGTCACAAGACTAGGGAAAGCATGGAATGTTCAAGGAGCTGGTGAGTATTTTGCTGTATAGGAAATGGGGCATCAGAGGTCAGCAGAGGCCCGGATGGGAAGAGCCTTGAATGCTAGCTAAGGAGCAAGCACGGTCTCCAAGAGTAGTGAGGGCAGTGAGGACGCATGAAAGGTTTCTGAGCAAGAGAATGATGTGGTCAGAATCCATTACAGAAGGAAGCATCTTGCATTCATCGAGCCATCTGGAGAGACCTGGGGGTGGCGGGGAGGGAATTGGGCCAGTGGGCCCAGGTAGGAACTCTTAGCTGTGCTTCAGTCCACTGGGATTTATTTAGGTCAGAGCCGGGCTCCTGGGACTGGTGGCCTCTTCCCACATGGACAGTAGGTGGCGCTGCAGCTCTGTGTATGCAGCCTCTAGGGCGCAGCTACCTGCCCTCACCTAGGTGGGTCAGACCCCTTGTCCCGCTTGGCCCTGGGGCTTGGGTCCCATCTCCAGGGATGAGGCTTGGAGGGGTAGGATGGGGATGGTAGGTAGGATTTGCTCTTCCTCCTCCAGAAGCAGGGAGGCCACTTGCTTTACAGAACCACAGGATGTGTGAGTAGAGAGGGCCTCCAGGGACTTTCTGGCCCATGTCCTATTTCACGTGTAGGTAAACTGAGGCCCCCAAGGGGGAGGGGCTTGCCTGAATCACGGAATGGGTTAGTAGCTCAGGGCCGGTTCCAGTGCTTGACATGGGAGGTCATCCCATCCCTTCCCCCTCCTAAATCCCTCCCGTTTGCCTCCTCTTGCCCTCCCCCTTGGCCCCTCTCCTCTCAGTTCCTGCCATCTACCTGGCCTGGACCACTGTCCCAGCCTCCTCACAGATGGCTGTGTTGTCTCTTCCATGCCTGCCCGTGCCTTTCCCCACCCCATCCATCCCCCACCCAACCCAGGGATTTCATTCACACACAGATCCAATGGTCACCCTCCCCTGTTAAACCCTTCCCTGCCCCCTCATCATCCCTAAAGGCTGCTTAGTTTGCTTGGCAGATGCGGATCTGCTCTGGGCCCCCAGGTCCCTGCTCACCCTGGCCCTCATGCCTTATCTGTGCCAATCCTACTGTCGCACTCTTACTAACCCTCCATGACTCAGTGGGGGCCTCCAAGGTATGGGGGCTTAGGTGCCCCTTCTGGGCTGCCATAGCTGTGACCACACTGTGTGAGTGAGGGTCCCTGCTCCCATCTTCTCTGCTGAATCACCCAGAGCACATCCAGGGTGGGGACCCTGGCACCTGATTCACATTGCTCCCCGTGGCATGGGGCTTGGCCCCCGTGGGAGCTTTGTGCTGTCCTTTTGGATGAATGTCTGAATGACAGGTGCACTCTGAGAGGATCCTTACCAGATCATGGTACACTGCCATGGGCCAGGCACTGTGCTGGTACTTCCATGCACAGCCTTGCAATCCTAATAGCAGCCTTGGTGGGGTCACACTAGAATTACTAACTCTGTTTTGCAGAAGAGGAGAGTGAAGCACAGAGAGGAGAGATGACTTGCCTAAAGTCACACAGCAAGTGAGTGAATAGAAACCAGACTCACCAGGCTGCCTGGCATAGCAAGACCTCAGGCAGCTAAAGGGATGGGCTCAGCATGGTGGGACTGCTCCCAGGAGCTACAGGGCAGCAGGGGCCAAATCTCCCAGAGTCTGAGCAAAGCTAATGTGGAGCTATCAGGAGGCCACTTAGGTGCCTGGGCCCTCAAGAAGTCAGGTTCCCTCCCTGTTTTAGAGCATGGGAAGTCTTCAGTTGTTCCAAGTTAGGCAGGGACCTGGGCAGACTTGAGTACCAGAAGCACTTCTATGGCTGCTGTGAGGTAGAGACCAGCAGCTGGAAGCCAGCCAAGAGGCCAACCTAGTGATCCAGGGAGAGGCAAGGCCCAGTGGGTCAAGCAGCACACGGTCTGGGATCAGGCCCGGCCAAAATATTAATACCAAGGCCTTCCAAGGGGCCCTGTGGTCAGTAGGCTGAGTGCCTGGAAGCAAGAAGTAAGCAGCGATGGGGCTGCCCATGAAGATGGGTGGGCAGAATGTGATAACGAGCTGGGTGCTGTGGCTCTCGCCTGTAATCCCAGCACTTTGGGAGGCTGAGGTGGGCAGATCGCTTGAACCCAGGAGTTGGAGACTAGCCTGGCCAACATGGCAAAAGCCCATCTCTACTAAAAATGCAAAATTTACCTGGGAGCAGTGGCATGCACCTGTAGTCCCAGCTACTGAGGTGGGAGGATTGCTTGAGCCTGGCAGGTCAAGGCTGCAGTGAGCCGAGATTGCACCACTACACTCCACCTTGGGTGACAGACTAAGACTCTGTCTCAGAAAAAAACAAAACAAAACAAAAAACCATGGTAACAAACTGCAAATATTTGTTGCAGAAAAACCCAGGAGCATGGAAGGGCAAAAGCAGAGGCCAGCAGAGTGGGCTCAGGCTTCTAGAGCCTGACACTCCCAGTGATGGGAGTGTCTTCAACTTGTTGCATGACCTTGATCTTATCCCTGTTCCTCTCTAGGCCCCAGTAAGGGAAATTTTAGCCTGAAGTCCCCCAAGGGGCCTCTGTATCTGGGTGCCCAGTCTTGATGCTACATAGAAGTCAGAGGTAGAAGGGCCCTTGGTGTCTCAGGCTCAGAGAGGGATTGGGCCTGCCCACATCCCACAACGAACACAGGCCCAGAACCAAGAACTCCTGATTCTCAGTCTGCCTTGGTTACGGCACAAAGCACACTCCCTCCTGCTCTTCCAAGGCGAGTGTTCAGATCCTTTAGGGAGCCCTTTGGTGGTCATTTGGTGCAGCCTCTTTGGCTGGGCAACTGCAGCTTCTTCTTTTTTTTTTTTTTTTTTTTGAAACAAAAGTCTCGCTCTGTTGCCCAGACTGGAGTGCAGTGGTGCGATCTCGACTCACCACAATCTCCATCTCCCAGGTTCAAGCAGTTCTCTGCCTCAGCATCCCAAGCAGCTGGGATTACAGGCACCTGCCACCATACCTGAATAATTTTTGTAGTTTTAGTAGAGACGGGGTTTCACCATCTTGGCCAGGCTGGTCTTCAACTCCTGACCTCGTGATCCACCCGCCTCGGCCTCCCAAAGTGTTGGGATTACAGGTGTGAGCCACTGTGCCTGGCCCATCTTTTTTTTTTTTTTTTTTTTTTTTTTTTGAGACAGAGTCTTGCTCTATCGCCCAGACTGGAGTGCAGTGGCGCTATCTTGGCTCACTGCAAATTTTGCCTCCTGGGTTCAAGCAATTCTCCTGCCTCAGCCTCCTGAGTAGCTGGGATTACAGGCACCCACCATCATGCCCAACTAATTTTTGTATTTTTAGTAGAGACAGGGTTTCACCATGTTCACCAGGTTGGTCTTAAACTCCTGACCTCAAGTGATCCACCCGCCTTGTCCTCCCAAAGTGCTGGGATTATAGGTGTGAGCCACCATGCCCGGCCTGCAGCTTCCTCTTTATTCCCAGGAGGGAGCACTCAGGATGCCTTCCTGGTGAGCGTGCTACAGAACTTCCTTTAATTTACCCTGTGCCCTAGCTGCAGCCATTCTTCTTGGGGGTGTGTTTGGGGCAGGACAGTGTGGGGAGTTGCTGGGGAGTGTCTGCTTGGTGGTGATGCCCAGTGCAGTCTGATGCCCACCTTCCTATCACCACCCCTGCCAGCATCACACCACTTGGTGAGGTCAGCCTCTTGCTGGGAGGCTGCCTCTTAGGGGTCCCTTGGGGTCCTGGTCAGGGCTTCTCCTTGACTCATCCAAGGGGTCCAGCCACTTCTGGAGGGTAAACCTTTCCCCTGGATCATCAGTCTCAGGGCAGGGTGCCTCTTCCAAGCACCACCCAGTTCTGAACAGCAGGGCCTCTGGCACTGGTCCTTAGCTGTGGGCTGCAGTGAGGGTCCCTGCTGGTTTCCTGGTGGGAGAAGTCAGACTGGCCCCTGGGATGGTGCCGCCAACTCACGCCAGGGGACACGAGGGGTAAAGCATCATCCCAGCTCGAGTGGGGAAGTCAGGCGAGTATTAGCATGTCCCAGACCCTCTCCTGCTGCCTCTGGTCCTGCCTCATCCCTGAAACTCCCACTCCCTGCCCAGGGAGGTGTGTGGAGGGTGCTGCTCACGAGAGGAGACACACTTTTGCTGAGCCCCTGCCTGGTGTAAAGGCCTCTTCCACCAGAGTCCTCACAGCCGCTCCGTGAGGTGGAGGTGTTACCATCCCCATTTGACCAGCTGAGATCCCGAATTGCCAAGCCACTAAAAGTGGAATCGGCACTTGAATGTCTTTCCTGATCCAGTTTCTCACCTTTTCCTAAGCTGTCCTTATTCATGCATAGGGAAGCAATATTCATTCATTGTTTTTTTCTTAAAGTGACTCTAACTGGTAGGAATAACTAACACATAGTAGTGACTCAATCAATACTTGTTGTGAGCAAATGAACTAGTTGTTAGGACTGGGAGCTGCTGAGATGACTGCCCTTCTTGGCATTCAGCACCGGCCCTGTTGGAAACCACACTGTGTGGAGAGAGCTGCCGATGCAAGGGCAGGCTCCGCTCGGGGACCTGTGGGCACAGCATGCTTGTCCCACCACCTTTGAGACGTAGGCAAGGCAAATCTGAGGAGCAGGAAGACAACCGGGGATTAGGGTGGGGCATGAATTAGTTGGCGGAGGGTGTTTCCTCCGCGAGTTCCCGTCATCTCTCTGTACTCCCTGCCCTGCTGGGATGTAGCCCTGGAGCCCCTCTTCTCCTACAGACTCAGCCTCCTCCAGGAAGCTTCCTTGCACTGGAGCCTGGACTGGGCCTTGCTCTGGGCTTCCCAGCCCTTGTGAATTGTTGTGACACAAGTTCCATGTTGTCATCGACTAGTTACGTGGTTGTTTCCCCATCAGACCAGGAGTTCCTGAAGGCAGGGGGTTGTTTGATTCCTGTCCGAGTCTGCAGCTCCCATGACAGGGCCAGAAGGAAATGTTGTTGAATGAATGAATGAATGAATGAATGAATGAATGAATGAGTAAAACAAGTAGTGCAAATATCCCTAGCCTGCAAGCCTTGGGCTTCAGTTCTGCCACCAGCTGGCAAAGCCCCATTCCACTCTGGTTTCACATGTCCCATCTGTACTCTGTGGCCATGGGACCCTCCAACTGCCTCTGAGAAACAGGTAACGAGGGAGGGACTAAGTGCCACTGGCGGATGCTCAGCTTGAAGCTGCCTCCCTGTGCTTATCCCCTCAGCCTGAGCCCCGCCTACTGAGGGTGGAGGAAGGGCCCGTCAAATTGCATTCCCCTAACGCTGCGTTGCATTGCCTCATCTCAGAAACACTCCATCTTAGCTCTCATCTCTCTGCCCCAAGCAAGATAGCTTGGCCGGCAGACCCGCTGACATCAGCCAGGACTTGCTGGGGGCCAGGGTTGGGGGCCAGGCCCTGTAATCCACCCACAGGATCAAAAAGCTTCTACAATGCTCTGCAGGTTTCCAAGCCTGTGCCACACCCAGCCCAGCCTCCCCACACCCCAGAGGGCTGGGCTCTCCATCATCATTCTGTTACTGAGGAAAGTGAGACCCACGGAAGGAGGGGCTGGAATGTCCCTGAGTGCCCAGTGACCGGTGCCCCAGCTGAGAATCTGGACTCAAGTCTTAAACTCCAAACTGCTTTATTTTAATCCCTAGTGGCTATCTCAAGGTGTGAATTTGGGCAAGTGGGTGATTTCCTCTGGGTCTCAGTTTCTTTTTCTGTTTCAGGGGGATGGCTGTTGCCCAGTACTCCTGAAGGTGCCTGGAGAGGTGGAGGGGCTGCTGGACACTATGGAAAAGGCACCAGCTGGGAGCCAGACCCTGGCTCTTCTTCTCTCTGGCCTCAGCTCTCTGTCTGTAGAGTGAGGGGCCTGGCTGTCCCTTGTTCCTCCCCACTTCCTCCTCACTCTTGCTTCATCACCCTCACAGTGAAGGCGGTAGCAAGAGGAGCCTCCTGTGCGCTGGCTATTTTTCAGGCCTGGGTTGGGCTATGGGCATCAAGAGAGGGCCCAGTCTCCACCCTTAGGGAACCCATGGATGTACAGGGGAGGACACATCTATTTGTCAGTTCATCCATCCACCATAGGTCATCTATCCATCCATCCATCTATCCATCCCCACATCCCTCCATCCCCCATCCATCCCCCCATTCTTCCACCCATCCCCCGCCATCCTTTCGTTCATCCATCCACACACCTATCCAGCCAGCAAACATTTACCCGACATGGTCTCTGTCCCAGGCCTAGGCTATGTGGGACTGCAGAGCAGACTCCCACAGGGTCCTTCCTTCAAAGACTCACAATCCACCTCCAAGCTGCCCTCACATCTCAGCCCCCAACCTGGGCACTTCTTCCCAGGTCCAGATCTTATATCTCAGAGACACCCTGACTTTGCCCTTTGGGTGTCCCACAGGCTTTCAAACAAGAACACTTGATTTGTTCCCCACCCTACCTGCTATGTGCTTCTCTCTCAGGTTTCCCCAGGTCAATAAATGGCCCCGTGATCCATCCAGGGCTTAAACTCTACACATCTTCCCAGATTCCTCTCTCCTCTCACTCACCCTTGACACCGAAACAAGCGAGCAATAAAATCTGAGGATACTGCCTCCAAATAAGCTGCTGTTGCCAATTCTCCCGTCTCCACCATGGCCACAGTCACAGAAGCACAGTCACACTGGGCCGTGACTGTCTCCTCTCACCCCTCCTCCACAGTGGCAGTGAGACCTTTCCAAACGCAGACCCAACCCTGACTCTCTCTGCTTAAAACTCTTTCAGGCTCCCATTGCCTCGAGGCTCAGGCCATGTTCCATGGGGCAGTGTCCAGCTGTGCCCACCTCTCTGGCCTCATCTCGTGTCACCCTCGTGACAGCCTTCTTTCTGCTCCTCAAACTCCCGCTTCAGAGCCTTTGCCTGTGCCTGGAAGAATATGTCCTTCTGCCCCTCCGTCTGCTCCTCATGGCAGCCACCGCTGGCCAGTGTCTTCCCTCCCATCAGCTCTCAGTTTGAACAGCACTTCCTGGGGTTATTCTCACCTGAACCTCAGTCTAGTAGGTTCTCCTATGTCCCTTCTGACTGCCTTCCTTCCTCCCTTAAGACCATCCTTGGCCAGGTGCGGTGGCTCATGCCTGTAATCCCAGCACTTTGGGAGGCTGAGTCAGGCGGATCACGAGGTCAGGAGTTCGAGACCAGCCTGGCCAATGTGGTGAAACCCCATCTCTACTAAAAATACAAAAAGTAGCTAGGCATGGTGGCGGGCACCTATGATCTCAGCTACTTGGTGGTGGTGGGTGCCTGAGATCTCAGCTACTTGGGAGGCTGAGGCAGCAGAATCGCTTGAACCTGGGAGGTGGAAGTTGTAGTGAGCTGAGATCTCACTGGGCAACACAGCAAGACCCCGACTCGAAAAGAAAAAAAAAAGACCACCCTAACATCTCCATTTCCTGCCTGTCTTCTTTCTGTCCACATTTGTTAAGTGCCTACCATATACCTGGCGTGAAAATACAGTGATGAACAAAAATAAGCAGGGTCCTGGCCCTCAGGGAGCCTGGATTCCAATGAGGGAGGCTTATGTTGGCAGAGAAATGCCCAGGACATAAAGACAAATTGAGACAAGCATTTGCTACTTCTCACGTGAGATTGGTCACAGATTGGCTTCCCTGAGAGGCAGCCCCTGGCTGGCTGATGAGGGTGTCCCTGGAATTATCCCTACTAAAGGGAGGGGAGGAAGCAGGATGCTGTGATAGTCGTATGAAGCCCTCAGCTGGCCCCCGGGGGAGCTCTGGACCTGAGACAAGACTCAAAGTTGCCCCAGTTTGAGGTGAGGGGCTGGGTCTTCCCTCCCTGCAAGCTGGTCAGTCATCGGTGGAGGCTGCCCCTAGAAGAGGGAGTGATCTTGGCCAAGGCAGCTTTCTTCAGCGGAGCTGATCTCACCGAAGTGCTGACAGCTGGGGGCTGTCTTCCTGCACTCTCAGCATTTCACTTCTGAAGAGGGACCTAGAAGGCCCAGCATCTCACATGGAGGCGTGTGTTATCACCCATGCGTGGCATGTGGGGAAACTGAGGCTCACAGGAGTTACAGGCTTTCCTGTGGTCATACAGCTCACTCATCAGCCTTTTAATTGTCTCTCTTCTTCCAAACTTCTCCTCTTTTGGCACCTGCTTCCCCCCTGGGGAGCCATGGAGGCAGCTGAGCACTGGAGAGGCTAAGGGGTACTCCAGAGAATTCAATAATCCAGCACCGCGGGGGTGGACTGGAGGAGCAGCGAGGGCTGGTTCCTCTGCCAGGTCTGCTACTTGGCCTCACCTGGTACTTGGAGGGGCACTGCAAATGCTGCCTCTAGGGGCCATACCATTGTGTTTAGAGTGTGGGGGCTCTTGGACCTCACCGATTCAGAGCTGTCCTCACGATTCGGCCCCTGGTGGCATCCGTGGCCCCTGTACCCCTCAGAGGCACAGCCTGGGTACTGGCTGAGAGCCTGCAGGTGATGTAAGTGGTATGATTGAGGGGGAAGACAAGTGAGCAGAGCGGGGCCTGCTGTTCCCAGGACTGTGGGTTAGACAGGCTAAACAACAAAACAAAACAAACCCCCGGCTCGCCAGCCCTCTGTTACTGTTTGCCAAGCACTTCCCCAGGTGCTTTACTTACACTGCAGGTCATTCTCACAACACTGTAAGGAGGGACAATTTTTTTTTTTTTTTTTTTTTGAGATGGAGTCTTGCTCTATTGCCCAGGCTAGAGTGTGCAGTGGCGTGATCCTGGCTCACTGCAACCTCCGCCTCCCAGGTTCAAGCGATTCTTGTGCCTCAGCCTCCTGAGTAGCTGGGATCACAGGCACCTGCCACTACACCTGGCTAATTTTTGTATTTTTAATAGAGATGGGGCTTTGACATGTTGGCCAGGCTGGCAGGAGGGACAATTTCTTAGCCCATTTTAACACAGAGGCTTGAAAAGCTCTAGTGACTTGCATGGTGATGTCCGGCTGATAAGTTGTGACGGGAGGAACTCAGGAGGTAGAGAATTCTTGCTCTGTTGCCTAGGCTGGAGTGTAGTGACATGATCATGGCTCACTGCAGCCTCAAACTCCTGGTGATCCTCTTGCCTCAGCCTCCTGAGTAGCTGGGACTACAGGCATGCAGCATTGTGCCTAGTTTTTTTTTTAGACGGAGTCTCGCCCAGGCTGGAGTGCAGTGGTGCAATCTTGGCTCACTGCAACCTCTGCCTCCTGGGTTCAAGCGATTCTCCTGCCTCAGCTTCCCAACTAGCTGGTACTATAGGCACGTGCCACTACGCCCGGCTAATTTTTTGTATTTTTAGTAGAGACGGGGTTTCACCATGTTAGCCAGGATGGTCTCGATCCCCTGACCTCGTGATCCTCCCGCCTCGGCCTCCCAAAGTGCTGGGATTACAGGCTTGAGCCACTGCGCCCACCCTAGTGCCTAATTTTTAAAGTTTTTGTAGAGATGGGGGTCTCAGTGTGTTGCCCGTTAACCTCTCCGGAGACTGGCCTGAGCACTAAAGCCATTAAATGGGTATTAATACCAGAGGCAGTGCTAATCAATGCTGTCTTTCAGGATGCTGCATGGTCCAGATGGCAGGGGTTAGCACAGGCCCAGGCTCTGGAGCACAAAAGCCCTGCAAAGGTCGGCTGCTCTTTCAGGAGGGATAAAGGAATGGGCAGGCAGACCGGGAAATCCTCAGCCTCCCTAACCTGCTTTAGGGCTTATGGGCCTTACCTGTTCCTGATGAGACTGTGGCAGTGCCTGGGCCCCCTGTGGGTATGTGGTATGCACACTTGCATTCATGCATGAGTGTCCTGCTTCTGCCCCCAGAGCAGGGCCCCCTAGAGCCCCCAAGCCATGTATCCCCTTCAGATTGGGCCTCAACCAGTGGGTTCATGGTGCCTGATTGCTTAATGAGCTTGGCATCAGGGTACAAATAATTGCACCACAAGTTATGCAAATCTAATCATAACAACACTGTGCTGGGCAACTTGCATTCTCTCAGCTCTCAGGGGCCCTAATTCTGGGACAAAACTTCCGTGGGAACCACACCATCCCACACCCTCCTACTTTTCTGAAATTATAACGACAACGTGCACCTTGGCCTCAGTAATCACAATTGCACAGAGGGCTCTCTGCTCCCATGCCACCCGCGTCTCACAATAGGAATGAGCAAACATTTATGGAGTGCTTACTGTATGCTGGGCACAGTTCAGATCACCTTATGCATATTAATGTATTCAGCCCTTCCAGTAGCATTATAAGATGGTCATTATTGGATTCTGTGTTTCATAGATGAGGAAACTGAGTCTTATAACTTGCCTAAAGTCAGGTAGCTACTAAAGGGAGGAGTCAGAAAATTTTGCAAGAAGGGAAATTGAGGCACAGAAAGGTGAAAAAAGACTTGTCAAAAATTTTAGAGTATTTGGGGGTTCACCCAGGTCTCCTTGGACCTCTTCAGCCATCTTCTAGGTCCATAAGGGTCCGACCGTCACCCTGATATGTGGCTGTGTGTGTGTTGGGGGTGGGGTGTGGGCTAGGGCCTCCTTCTGGGAAAGTCAGGGGATGTAGCCAAGGCAAAGAGCTATTTTAAGGCCTCCCCTGCCCGCCCTGTTCCCCACACAGCCCCTCTGCTGAGCCAGGCTGCAGTGGCCCAGGGCCTGGGCCAAGCGTGGAGAGGTTTGTTCCATGAGCAGAGGGAAGTCTTGGCTCCAGGACACTTTACACCCAATGAATTACTTCAACGCTAGATTAGGCTTGCAGGCTTGGAGCAAAGTGATAATAGGACCCGATTAAATTAATTTATATGGACTCTATGCTCCAGCCCCTCCCTCAGCCATGGGGGGGCCGGCCTGACCCACCCACCTTGGCCCCCAGGCCCAGGCTCAGCCCCCAGGGAGGTTAATGTGGAGGCTGCGCCCTTGCGGTGGGAAAGCCAGTCCCCAGCATCGGAGGGAAAGGCCAAGGGCTGTTTGTTTTCAGTCTGATGTGCAGGTTGGGAGGAAATTACCTTAATTAAATAAAGACTTGAAGAAGCTGATTCCTCGTTCAGGTGAGGTCTGGCAGGTCTGGCTAAGGACAAGCTTCCCAAGGTTCCAGGGAGGAACCTTGACAAGATGATTTGGGGTGGCCTTGGCTTGTGGCCAGACCTCAGTGCCTCACTCTCCCCGGCGAGGGGACCCATGGCTCTTTCTGCTGAGTGGGCAGGTGCAGGGGAGAGCTGGGCACCAGGGCCGTAGGTGGCTCTGCTGCAGCTGGTTGTGAGGACATCCTCGAACTCTTCCCAGGCTCAGGATAAAGCCCACCTGCTTAATGTGGCTCGCAAAGCCCCCACTCACCTGGCTCTCCTGCTTCATCTCCTGGTTATCTTCCTTCCACCTGACTCCCACCCTACATTCTAGAGAGACTGAATCCACCTGCAGCTCCTGGCTGGGCACGGCCTTTGCCCGTGCTATTCCCCTGCCCAGGACCTCCTCTTCCTCACTTTCCCTAGACAGCACTCGATCATCTCCCCACCCCTACACTTAGCACTTGGAATGTGGTGGTCTGTCTTGCCAGGAAATGACTAGGAGGGCAAAGGCAGATACCATCAGCACCAGGCCCCAGGGCCAGGCCAGACTTGGCATGGAGGCGGCATCAGCGGAGGTGAGATAATTTGAGTGTTGCCGGCAGCTCTCCTGCTGTGACTCTGCCCCAGTCCCTAGCCCGGGCTGGGTCATCACTCACCTGCACAGGCCGCACTAGATGAAGAACCAGGTGCCTTGCTCGTGACTCAGCTGCTGGCCTGGGACAAGTTATTTTCTTTCTCTCAACCTCAGTTGTCCATTCTGCAAAAGGCGACATGGTGTCAGGGACCCCGGGGCCCTCCTGCATCTGATGCTCAGGGATTCTGCAGTTTCTGGTGTGGAAATCTTGCCCTACCAAGCAGAGGCCAGTGTGGATACTGGCTTCTGAGAGCCATGAAGGTGAGGAAGACAGAGGAGGGCATCAGGGGAGGTCCTAGGCTGAGCACGGCAGCAGGGCTGGGCCCCATCCCGCAACCGTCCATCAGTCTCACTGTGCTGCCCACTTCTGCTGCTGCTCGGACACTCCACTTTGGGATCCAGGCTGCCATCTGTAGGACTGGCAGCTTCTGCCAGGCTCACATGGCTCTGGGCCCAGAGAGGCCCCCCAGGGGTTGGAGGTAAGGAGTTAACCTCTCTCCTTCACCCCACCCACCCCTGTTTTTTGACTCTTGATCCAGGGCTTGAACTTCATCCTATGGGGTGTGGGAGCTTGTGCTAAGCAGGAAATGGCCTGATGAGATGGGGGCAGGCTATAATCCTGTCTGGAGATGCCCCCAGGTGAGGCCCCTCGGGCAGACCCTTTACACCCAGGTCAGGCCTACCGCTTCCCTCAGCATGGATGGACCACTTTGTCTCACTCAGACTTTCCAGCAAGTCATTGACTCTCTAGAGCAGGGGGGCCAGCCATGGAAAAACCCGCCTTCGCCACCTTTCCCCCTCCCTGAAGGATACAGGGCCATTTGGGGGTTGTAAATTTATGGTGGAAGCTGAGGGCTGGTGCCTGCTGCAGGCAGCTTTTGAACCTTAGCCTTCCACTCAGCACCCACAGAGGCCTTTCCTCCAGCCAGCGGAAGGAGGAGGCCCTTGGCCTGGAAAATAAAAGGCCTCTGTGGGGAGGCAGGAGCCTGAGTAACTCTCGCTGACCCTCAGCTCACCCCTCCAGGGCCCCAGAGGCAGGTCTTGCAAGCTCCACTATGGGGATGGCTGACCCGAGGGGGAACTTAGCGCCAGCTCAGGCCCTTAAGTCCCCACAGGCCTCCTCCTCATCTGATTGGCCTTTTTCTTTGGTAAGGACATCTAAATGGATGGGGATTTAGAGCGTGGATTCCTGTCCTCCCAGCTCGGCCTTCTCCAAGCCTCAGTTTCCTCTTTTGTAACAATAGAGGATTAGATGTAGTCATCTTTCAGTTTTATTAGGGGTCTAATGTTACAGTGAACTCCACGTTCCTTTCTGGGTTCCTCCTCTGTGCCAAGGCCATGTCAGGAGAGACGCCAGTGGTCATCTGGGGGGGTGTGTGGGGTATGGATGTGGGTGTTAGTGGAGACTATGGTGGGAGCAGGGAGGGGGCCTGCAGCAGCCCCTGTAGGCAGGAGGCAGGGAAGACTTCCCCAAGTGGGTGAGAGTGGAGTTGAATTTTTGATGCATTCATGTATTGATTAGACAAACAGAGTGCCTGCTATATGTCAGAAAACATAATAGGCACAGATGGTGTGTGCATGTATGTGTGTGTGGCATAACTTTGAGTGGAGCCTGGTCACCTTCTCTGGCTCCACTTTAAAGCTATGCTTCCACACTGGTCACTACCCCTCTCTAGGAATCTAGTCAGTATGGAGTAGATTGAGAAAATCACCTCCCTGGATTTGGGTACAATATCTCTATTGAGATGGCTAAAGAGATCAGTAGTTATTTGGCAGCCCGTCTCACCCGGCTGCAGCAGGGAGACCCATCCACTTTGGCTATGCTGTCAGACATTTTAAGATTTGTAGAAGAAGCACAGAACATTCCAGGGAAGCAATAAATCCTTGTGGGATGAATGAATGAAGTGTCTGATTTTTGGCTCATGCCGGCCCCGAGGAGGGAATCTGGAGAGTTAGGGGGCACAAAGGAATCTTCAAGCCTGGGGGTGGTGTTACAGTTTTTCCTTGGGAGCTCAAAATACTTCCTGTCTTTCCATTCATCATTCCCCCCACCCTGCTGGTTGCCTTCTGCCTTCACAATACCACTCTTTGGGGGATGGAACAGCAGGCTGATAGACTCATGGAATCTCAGGTTGTCAGTACTGGGAGGGCTTCTACAGAGAGTCCAGTTCAACCTCCTCTGCACAGAGATGGTGAAAGTGAGGCTGGAGTAGAAGGAGGCTGGCAAGGTTCCTAGAGTCACCCAGGGAGTCCCTATTGGAAGGCGGTGCAGGCGGATAGGGAGGACCACATTGGATGGTGTGAGTGCCGGCAGCCTCTACTTGTGGGGACAGCTGGCTCACCCTGTTTACAAGATCTCTAGGTTAGCCCCATCTAGCACCACCACCCAACAGCCCTGCAGAAACTCAACACTCTGGGCTCAGTGACCCTGGCAGAGTTCTCCTCCCCCAGGGCCCGCTGGAGAACCCTGGCAAGGGAGTGTGGGAAAGCCCTCCATCCTGGGGTGCGATTTCAAGGCTGGCACAGGGAGGGGCCTCCAGCTCAGGCTCCTCTTCTGGCTTTGCGCCTGCTCTCTGTGTGGCTGTGGGCCTCAGTTTCCCCGTTTGTGAAATGATGGCACCCAGCTGGATTCTGAAGCTGCTGATCTCTCATGCTGCTGTGTATCTGAATGTCTTAGCAGGGAGGAGTCTGCACTCGCCTTCAGCATTTCCTGCCTTGGCACATGCCAAGCCCCCTATCTAATCCTGGGGTCCCAGGCCTGCCCTCCAGGGAGAAATTGCTGTGATTTAAGGTTCCAGATTTCCTGAGCCATTAGTGTCATGATACTTTATACCTGGGCCTTGATGGGTTTTTAATTAAAAATGAATCCCTCCCAATCCCTGGTTTTATGTCCATCTCCGGGAGCCTGTGGAGGTGCCCTGCTCCGCCTGATGCTTTGCATATCCCTGGTTTCTGCTCTTCTGTTTCCTCCCTTGAGTCCCCAACTCCCCTTGTTTTAGGAAGAGAAGGGTCTGGGATTCTTTATGGGCTCCTTCTTTGTGTTAGGTGCTGAGGCCCCAAAGTGCACACCACGGATGCTCAGCACCACAAATGTTAAGGTCTCTGTGTAGGACAGAAGAAAGGGATGACCCCAAACCAGTTCTATTACTGGCACCCACCTCTAGCCCAAGCATGAAAGGAGGCAGGGACTGGAAGGAGAGGTCTGGTATGCAAGGACTGTCCCCTTCCTGGCAAGTCCTGGATTTGGGGGGCAGAGGGACAGGTATCTGATTTGCACTTGAAACAACATCTGGAGGCTGGAAGCTGGAGGGAGAGAAGAGGGGGCTGCAGGGGCAAACCCTTTCTGCCAGAGTTTGGCAGGCAAAAGCCAAGTTTCCTGTGGGTCAAAGTAGACACTCTGGAATGGAGTGGGGCTCAAACCACGCAGCAAGGACCAGTCCGAGGAGTCTGCCGCTTGCCAGGATCGGGGAATCCCAACAGAAAGCTTTGCGCCTGCTCTCTGTGTGGCTGTGGGGCTCAGTTTCCCCATTTGTGAAATGATGGCACCCAGCTGGATTCTGAAGCTGCTGATCTCTCATGCTGCAGTGTGGGGCTGAAGGGAAGACTGAAGACCTCAGGTGGGCTTGAGGGCGGGGCTGGGGAAGTCAGCAGCAGGAAGAGGAGGCGTGCCCAGGCCGATGAATTGTGGGTTGGAGGTTCTTAGCAAAAAGGGGTCACTGAAGAGTCCACAGGACACAGGACACCCCAGAGACAGAAGGCTGGCATTTGGACACTGCCACCCTGAGAGGACTCCCCTGTCCTGGATTCAGCAGTTCCAGGTAAGACCCTACTGGTGTTCCACACTGCCCTCCACTCCTCATTCTAGGCCTGACTGTGGGCAGAGGGCAGCATAGAGGAGTGGAAGGAGGGAAGAGAGGAAGAAACTGAGCCCCTCCCCACCCAGCAGTGGAATCAGGGAATGAGCCTGGGCTGGGGGAGGCGGAACTTTGATTTGGGCATGAGATGAAGCTCCTGGGGTCAGACTGGGTGCACCTGTTACCAGCTGAAGATGAGCCTGTTCCTTAATACTGAACGCAGAGCAGGGAGATGCGGGTCCACCCTAGGTCCTTTCCTTTTTTTTTTTTTTTTTTTTTTTTGAGACATAGTCTCACTGTCTCAGGCTGAAATGCAGTGGCACAATCTCGGCTCACTGCAACCTCCACCTCCTGGGTTCAAGCGATTCTTCTGCTTCAGCCTTCCGAGTAGCTGGGATTACAGGTGTGCGTCACCATGCCCAGCTAATTTTTGTATTTTTAGTAGAGATGGGGTTTCACCATGTTAGCCAGGCTGGTCTCAAACTCCTGACCTCGTGATCCACCCGCCTTGGCCTCCCAAAGTGCTGGGATTACAGGCGTGAGCCACCACGCCTGGCCCTAGGTCCTTTTCAGAGGTGGGGAGGGAGATCCAATAGGGCAGGTTTAAAAGATGGTAGTGAGGCCAGGCCTGTAATCCCAGTACTTTGGGAGGCCGAGGAGAGTGGATCATCTGAGGTCAGGAGTTCGAGACCAGCGTGGCCAACATGGTGAAACCCCATCTCTACTAAAAATCAAAAATTAGCTGGGCGTGGTGGCGCACACCTATAGTCCCAGCTATTCGGAAGAATGAGGGAGGAGAATCGCTTGAACCCTGGAGGCAGAGGCTGCAGTGAGCTGAGATAGCGCCATTGCACTCCAACCTGGGGAACAAAGCGAGATTCTGTCTCAAAAAAAAAGAAAGGTGGTAGTGAAAAAGTTTTTTACTTGCATGCCACTAAAAGTTTTTCACCTGCATGCCACTGATTCGGCCTGTTCCATATACCAGTTACACACACACTATTTCACTGAATCTCACAGTCACCGGTTTTATCATTTCCAAGTTACAGATGAAAAAAATGAAGGTTGAGAAAAATTCAGTGACTTGCCCAGGGTTCCTTGATTCAGCATCTGAATGGATTCCAACGTCTGAGCAGAAATCCTTCTAGCCTAATGCTTTTTCTCAACCCCTGGAGACTCTAGTTCAGGAGCTCAGGAATGGAACCAAGGAATCTGCATTTTCACAAGTGTCTGGGAGACTCTGGCACAGGTAAGTGGTCCAGGGAGCATGTCCTGGGAAGCACCACCCTCACATTGATGCCTTTATGGTGAGAATAACATTGTAGGTGACAGGGTCGGCTCCAGAGTGACCAGGCATGAGGGCACTGTACCACCAGGGAAATCTGTGCACCTCAGCGGGCAGGGCCCTGGGGTTCCTTCCTTCAGTTCTGTGAGCTCCTAGGCTGCTCACTTCTCTGCATTCCAGGCTCAGCCACCTCATCTGAAAATGGCAACGATAGTGGGTGTGGAGGCTGGGCACGGTGGCTCACTCCTGTAATCCCAGCACTATGGGAGGCCGAGGCGGGCAGATCACCTGAGGTCAGGAGTTCGAGACCAGCCTGACCAATATGATGAAACCCAGTCTCTACTAAAAATACAAAAATTAGCCAGGTGTGATGGCATGCACCTTTAATCCCAGCTACTCAGGAGGCTGAGACAGGAGAATCGCTTGAACCTGGGAAGCAGAGGTTGCAGTGAGCCGAGATCGTGCCATTGCACTCCAGCCTAGAAAACAAGAATGAAACTCCATCTCAAAAAAGAAAAAAAAAAAAAAAAAAGAGATAGTGTGTGTGCAATGTTTGCAGAACACATTTGCACTTGGGCTTTGTAGATGTCTAGCCTGGAGGACACTCCTCTTGTCCCACGTTTTCTGTGCCTTCCAGTCCCCATTCATGTTTCGTGAATGAATGCATAGCGTGTGCCAAGAATGATCATTGCGGGGGCTCTAGAACTTGGCAAGTTTGAATTCCAGCTCAACTACTCCTTAATTGTGTGACTTTGGGGCAAGTTACTTCTCTCTGTGCCTCAGCATCCTCATCTGTAACATGAGATATTGTTGGCACCTATGTCACAGATAGTGGTGAGGATGACTTGGATTTGTTTCTGTAACTCAGTTGTGTGTAACGCGCAATACATGGGGGCTCGCCCTCCATAAATGCTAGCTATTCCTATCACTATTATGCATATCAGTAGTAATAGTATTACTTGTGAGACTGAAGCATGCCAGCTCCTCAGGGAAGGGGGACTTGGAGGAAATGATCGGTCTACCTGGGGCCAGATCAAAGCTCGGGGGTTGCCAGGTATGGCTGGAGGACAACAAAGCAGATGTTTCTGTTGGAAGTTCCTTGACAATCAAGGAACAAGAAAGAATGTAGGGTCGGGAGCGGTGGCTCATGCCTGTAATCCCAGCACTTTGGGAAGCTGGGGCGGGCGGATCACCTGAGGTTAGGAGTTCAAGACCAGCCTGACCAACACGGGGAAACACAGTCTCTACTAAAAATACAAAATTAGCTGGGTGTGGTAGCACATGCCTGTAATCCCAGTTGCTCGGGAGGCTGAGGCAGGAGAATTGCTTGAACCCAGGAGACGGAGGTTATGGTGAGCCAAGATTGGGCCACTGCACTCCAGTCTAGGCAACAAGAGCGAAACTCCGTCTCAAAAAAAAAAAAAAAAAAAAAAAATGGAAAGAATGTAGCTGGGTTGGGCAAAGCCCCAGAGAGAACTGGGACATGGCGACAACAGGATGTGCCCATGTGTTGGGTCCATGGTTGGTGCCATCTTACCAGAGGGGCAAAGCAGGGAGAAAATCATAGCACCTGTTCGGGACCTCTCTCGCTCAGTCCCCACAGGAGCCGCATGCAGTAGAAATAGCTGCTCTGCATCTCAGTGCACAGATGAGGTGACTGGGACTCACTTGCTTCAGGTCACAGGGCGGGTGGCAGAAGCAGGATTCAAGCTGGGGATGACTCTAAACCTGTGCCTATAACTATGGCCCTCCTGGGAAGGGAAGCAGAGGGAGGCTGCAGTTCTCCAGCGGCCCCCACCACACCTCTGTGAGAGCCATATGGGTGGGTGGCGCGGCCATTCCTTCAGCCCATCCAGCGCCTGGGCCGTGGCTGGGTTGATACATTATTTCCTTGGAAAGCCAGAAGCTGCTAAGAATCACTGCAGGTAGAATCCCTCTCTGGGTCCTCTGATGGCCCCATCTGTGGTGACAGCCATTCCCTGCCTCTCTCAGGCTGCAGGGGCAGCAGGGTAGGCAGAGGCAGTTATCTCGACGGCCCAGTCCCATGGGCGTGGCAGCTTGTCCTTTGGTTTTGAGGCCCAGTGCTCTCCAGCGAGCTCAGGGTTCCCTGGGTCAGGGGATTGGAGGTCTCAGGACCTGGAAACCATCTAGAGCAACTTTATGGGGCTGCTGGGTTCGCAGGGCCCATAAAACACATTGAGTTTGAAGCCCTCAGAGTTTCCATGTCTCCCAGGCACAAAATGAGCGGAGCAGGAGCTGGGCACAGGGTTTTGTGGGGCAGCTCGCACATTCAGGCCTGCTGTGGGTTGGGGGTTGAGACTGGGGACCTGAGAGCCAGCCAGGAAACAGGCACCTGCCAGGCATCCTGCCAGTCCTCACAGTCCCTGAATCAGGTGCGGAGGATCATTCCTTTCTAAATAACATGTTTTGGTTTGTTTTGATTTTGTAAAATCATGCTGTATTCTTATTCTACATAACATGAAACTGAGACTCAGAGAGGTGAAGTGACTTGAAGAACAAGGTGGCCCTGGGGACAAGAAAGAGGAGGAGAAAGAAATGACCCAGGCCGGGCTGTTCTGGGGACCACCCCCACCCCAGCTACAGGGGGAGGCTCTTGTACCTAAGAAATTATATCCATCACTGAGGTCCCCCACCTCCAGCCTTTATATGAAAGAAATAAAGTAAACATGTTTTTAGGCTGCAACGTGGGGGAATTTTGCATCAAAACACCCTTGACTGCAGACAGGTCAGGGGAGGGCACCAAGGGGATCCACCCTCCATGCAGCCACGCCATGAGCTGGTGGCAGGCTGGCCTGGGCCCATGGGGCCAGCAGGGAGTGGGAGCTGGTGTCTGGTGTGGAGGTCAGAGGCTGGCCCCCCGGCCCAGCAGAGGGGTACCTGTCAGCTGGTAGATCGCCGGCCTGCAAGCACATTGCTTCTCCTAATGCAAGTCATTTCTGGGCCAGGCGGCTTTGTGGGAAGAAGCTCAGACCAGTGATACCAGCTCCTCAGGAGGGAATCCTGGCTGCAGCAGTCCTGACCAATAGCCCTCCAGGAAGTGATTTTTTCACCCCTGCCTTGATGGGGCGCATGCTCCCTCCTCCCAGGGTAACCTCATGTGGGGCCCATCTGCCTGGGAGAAGATGCTTCCAGACACTGGTTCAAACGTCTGACTTCCTGTGCCTCCTTTCTTTGATCCTCACTTCGCCCTCTGGGACCCCCCTCATTCATTTGTTCATGTTTTCCTTCAGCAAATACTGAGTCCAGTGTGGGTGGAGCCTGTGTCTACCATTCCCTCTGCCCAGGCAACCCCTCTGTGACAGGAGCGCTCTGTGTTCTCTGGAGGCTGCCTCCACTCTTGGTCCATTCTTTCTCTGCTCCCAGCTTCCTACCACCTGGCTGCCATCTGAACAGTCAGCAAGGACCCGTAGGAGGCCATGGTCAGACAGCAGGGCCAGAGCCCCCAGCTGGGTGTGAGGGCCTGGGTTGCAGGCCCAGCTCTGCCTCTGCTTCCTGCACCCCTCTGTGGTCTTGTCTGTAAAATGGGAATTCAAAGCAGATGGTCTTGAGGCTCATCGCTCTTTACCCCTCAAGGCTCTGTGCAAAGGCCACCTCTGGCCCTCTGACCCCAGCTCAGATTCTTCTAGTCTCTGCTCTGAGAACGGCTACCTCATCTTGGCATTGACTGTGTAAGAGGCAAACCTGCCCTGGCAGATCCCTGAAGATTTATCACGTACCCCAGCCCCAACACTGGGCTGGGCACAGAGGAAGGTTTGGGTAACATGGGCCTGAACCGAGAGGTGGGTGGCAACAGGCAGAATAAGAACACCCACTTCCAGGGTGGGTGGTGGGGCTTAAACTCCAGCCACAGCTTATGATCTCTGTGACCTTGAGCAAGTTTTTAACTTCCCTGGGCCTCAGTTTCCTCACCTATAAAATGGGGATAATACTCCAGAGGAAATTAAATTATATTTTCTTTCTTTATTTTTGAGACAGGGTCTCACTCTGTGACCCAGCTTGGAGTGCAATGGCACGTTCGTAGCTCACTGCAGCCTCCAACTCCTGGGCTCAAGCTGATCCTTTCATCTCAGCCTCCTGAGTAGCTGGGACTACAGGCACAAGCCACCATGCCCAGTTAATTTTTTGATTTTTTGTGGAGACAGGATCTTGTTGTGTTGCCCAAGCTAGTCTCAAACTCTTGACCTCAAGCGATTCTCCCAACTCAACCTCCCAGAATGCTGGGATTACAAGTGTGAGCCACCGAGTCCTGTTGGTGGTTACATTATATAAATATGTTTCATGTATTGTAGATGCTCAGTAAGTGGCGATTGTGTTATTTCATTTTGCCCATATAAGGCCAGGGGTTCTGCATCTTACAGAGGTATCTGTGCATTCTATGGGAGTATGCCCACAGATGGCAATTGTGCTCAACTCACCTGTGTGCCCAGCCTTTACACTGGGCTCCTAACCATGCACAACAGGCTTCAAGGACTCCATAGAATGGTGTTCCACAGTGCGTAGGCATATGCAAACCTGTCCCCAGTGTCTGAGGAAACTGGCAAATTCAGTTTCTTAGAGAGAAAAATGTAATAGGGTCTGACAAACAGAAGCCATTGTGGTGTCTCGGGTGGCAGTGAGACAAGGTGGTGGATAACTGCACCATTATCCCCCAAAGACCCAGGGCTTGTATACCATAGGGAAAGGGCATCTGTGATTCAGAAGGGATGTGTAGGACAATCGAAGTACCATAACATCAAGGTTGTTTTGGCCTAAGGGCAGGATTTACAGTAAGTGTGCACTCTTACACAAGGAACAATGGAGAAACTGGAAATCTTAGAGGCCTTCCCAGAACAGGGGTTAATCAAAAGTCAACATGGTGTATCAGCATCTGAGATGGAGTTGCTTTAGCCTGCACAGGTGGGGAGCCAAGCAGCTGTGTGGCCAGCTGGCTGGTGGAGGCAGACAGGCCTTGGAACACTCTGTTGTTAAGAGACTTGGTGGCTGGCATGGTCAGGCTTAGTGGGGCCAGGCTACCTACCAAAGGTAGGGCAGGCTTGATTGCCTCCTTCGACCCTTCAGGCCTGGCCCAATTAAAGGTTCTGCCCCACTAGACTTGGAGCCCCGGGGTTGAGGAACTTGTGGGAGAGAGGAGGTCTCAGCTTGGGACAGGCTCTGCACCCAGAGGCCCCTCCCCTTCACAGCCAGTTTAGTTCATTTTCCAGCCCTTTCCTGAGCACCTACTGTGTGGCAGGCCTGCCTGGAGGCTTTGCCTGTTATCTCACTGACCACTGACTTGCAAGCGAAGGATCATTGTTCCTTTTTTAAAAAAACAAATTTAATTTATTTTGTTTTTATTTTATTTTATTATTTTATGTTATTTTATTGAGAGAGAGAGCCTCATTCTGTTGCCCAGGCCGGAGTGCAGTGGTGTGATCTTGGCTCACTGCAACCTCTGCCTCCTGGATTCAAGCAATTCTCCAGCCTCAGCCTCCCGAGTAGCTGGGATTACAGGCACGCACCATCATGCCTGGCTAATTTTTGTATTTTTGTAAAGAAGGGGTTTCACCATGTTGGCCAGGCTTGTCTTGAACTCCTGACCTCAAGTGATCCCCCCGCATTGGCCTCCCAAAGCGCTGGGATTACAGGTATGAGCCACTGTGCCCGGCCCATTGTTTCTATTTTAGAGATGAGGCTCAGAGAGGAGAAGTGACTTGCCCAATGTCACACAATTGGTAGGCAGCAGGGCCAAAATTTGAACCTGAGTGTGTGTGATTCCAGAGCCCAAGTGGGCTCTGCCACACATCCTGAGTGATATAGGTTACCACACAGGACATCCTTTCTTTCCTCCTCCCTTTCTGCCTTCCTGCTCTCTGTAAACACGTAGTAAAAACTTCAACTATCTGGGGAGTTGCTGGACACACAGGCCTCTGCCATAGAGGAGCTCATCTTCTAGTGGGGAAAACAGACAGGGGCTGAGAATTATTCTGTGAGACACAGAAAGCAAGAGAATTGTGGGGAGGGCTGGGCTGAGGGAGAGCACATGTTTAGAGAATCTTCCATTCAACAAACTTTTATCAAACCCTTAGATTAATTTATTTCTTGCTTGCCTCATTCCAAAAGGGAGATAGCATACAGACATATATAGAACACAACCAGTTTTTAAAAGGCGAAGAGACAATCAGGGCAAAAAGTAAAATAATAAAATAAAATAACTAGGGACCGGGCGTGGTGGCTCATGCCTGTAATCCCAGCACTTTGGGAGGTTGAGGCGGGTGGATCACTTGAGGCCAGGAGTTCGAGACCAGACTAGACAACACGGTGAAACCCCATATCTACAAAAAATACAAAAAAAAAAAAAAAAAAAAAAATTAGCCAGGTGAGGTGGTGTGCACCTGTAATCTCAGCTACTTGGGAGGCTGAGGCACAAGAATCATTTGAACCCAGGAAGTGGAGGTGGCAGTGAGCTGAGATCGTGCCACTGCATTCCAGCCTAGGTAATAGAGCAAAACTCTGTCTCAAAAAATAAATAAAATAAAATAAGTAACAAGGATGCAAGAGGTAAGGTTAGCTCACAAAACACCTGCTGAAAGGTTCTCTAAACGTGAGCCTTGAACACAGCTCTGAGCTTTCCAGAACCTTGCAAGACTAGAAGCACAGCACTGGTTTCTATCTGGTTCCTAGCATTGCATCTTGCTTTCCAAGAGACTCTTAGGCAGAACCCCAATTCATCTATCAGATACAAGGGAAAGCACCCTGGTTGAAGGGAAGGGAGGAATGCTTGGAGTCCCATCTGTTCACCTTCCCTTGACCATCTTGGCTGTTCCCAGCCCCTCTGAGGATCCGGAGGGCTCAGTTTAAAATCACCAAGCTATGCTCTTCTTTGTCCATCAGATAAAAAGTGAAGGAAGCTAGGGGAAACCCAGATGTTGCTGACGCTGAGCCTGATTGCGCGTGGGCTTGAGTTCCTACTTCACGCCAGGATCCTGCTGGGCACTGGGGACTCAGATGAGTCAGGCATGTCCTTGCCAGGCCTGATGGTTAACACTGTAGAGAACCCCAGCCAATACACCAGGGATCCTCCCTCTTTGGTGGGAGAGATAGGAACATTGGCTGGCTGAGCTGATCTTGCATGTGCCCCTGTATCTGGCTCCATGTGTCTGTTTATCTAATTGCAAAATGGGAAGGGGACGTTGGGTTCCACTGTGGGAGGAGGGGGAAAACTTTGACTGGAGTCCTGGCTAGATTAATAGGGCCAAGTCAGAAATTTCCAACACTTATTGAGCACTTACTATGTGTTAGGCAGGATTGGATCCAGTTTTGGGGTACCCTGAAACTTGTAATTCTGGGTATCCTCTTTAAGAAGAAAAATATATGCCAGGCGCAGTGCACAACCATAATCCCAGCACTTTGGGAGGCTGAGGTGAGCGGATTGCTTGCGCCCAGAGTTCAAGACCAGCCTGAGCAACATAGTGGGACCCCATCTCCACAAACAAAAATTAAAACATTAGCCAAGCAGGGTGGCATGTGCCTATAGTCCCAGCTGTGCAGGAGGCTGAGGCAGGAGGATTGCTTGAGTTTGAGGCTGCAGTGAGCTAGGATCATACCACTGAACTCCACCCTGGGAAAAAAAATAAAAATATAAAAAGAAAAGAAAAGAGAAATCGAATTAAAAATGACAAAATCAAGTACAAAAGTGAATATTTATTTAGGATGAGAAAAACCACAATTAATTACACATTTTTAAATGCCAAAAAATACCATAAACATCACCAAATTCTGAAAATATTTTTTCTTAAGTGCCAAAAATATCTCCATAATACTTTTCTCTTATAAATATGAACTATATACTCTTCGCTTCCTGATACTGAAACTTATTAATAATTAAAAATAATAATAAAGTTATTATAATAACTTACGCAATATTTTCTTTCCTTTTTTTTTTTTGAGATGGAGTCTCGTACTCTCTCCCAGGCTGGAGTGCAGTGGTGTGATCTCAGCTCACCGCAACCCTCGCCTCCCAGTTTCAAGCGATTCTCCTTGCCTCAGCCTCCCAAGTAGCTGGGATTACAAGTGCCTGTCACCATGCCTGGCTAATTTCTTTTGGTATTTTTAGTAGAGGTGGGGTTTCACTATGTTGGCCAAGCTGGTCTTGAGCTCCTGACCTTGTGATTCTCCTGCCTTGGCCTCCCAAAATGCTGGGATTACAGGCATGAGCCACTGCGCCTGGCCAACTTTTGTAATATTTTCTATAGAAAGAATAGAAAGATAATTCAGTCTTTTTCCATGTGATTGACTGAAACTAGTGTATTATGATTGACAGCTGAGATGCATAAAATATGCAACTTCAGACACAAATACACTTGCTATTTGTTCTACTGCTGTAGAGTTGTGTCCTACGAATGTAGACCTCTGGCAAATTCTATTTCACATGATTCCCATCAAGAAGAAAACATGGATGTATTTATTTACTTTTTATTTATTTTGTCTGTTTTGTGTTGTTGTTGTTGTTGTTGTTTTGAGATGGAGTCTCACTCTGTCACCCAGATTGGAATGCAGTGGTGTGCAATCTCGGCTCACTGCAACCTCTGCCTCCCAGGTTTGAGCGATTCTCCTGCCTCAGCCTCCTGAGTAGCTGGAATTACAAGCACCTGCCACCATGCCTGGCTAATTTTTTTTTTTTTTTGTATTTTTAGTAGAGACAGGGTTTCACCATGTTGGCCAGGCTGGTTTCAAACTCCTGACCTCAAGTGATCTGCCCGCCTCGACCTCCCAAAATGCTAGGATTACAGGTATAAGCCACCATGCCAGCCTATTGTGTTTTTTGTTTGTTTGTTTTGTTTTGTTTTTTGAGACAGGATGTCACTCTGTCATGCTGTCATGTCACCCAGGCTGGAATGCAGTGGTGGGATTTCAGCTCACTACAGCCTCTACCTCCCAGGGTCAAGTGATCCCCCGACCTCTCAGCCCTGGAGTAGCTGGGATTATAGATGCACACCACCATGCCCAACTGATTTTTGAATTTCTAGTAGAGATGGGGTTTCGCCATGTTACCCAGGCTGGTTTCAAACTCCTGGGCTCAAGCAATCTGTCCTCCTTAGCCTCCTAAAGTTCTGGGATTACAGGTGTGAGCCACTGCACCCGGCCCAGAAAAGATGTATTTATAATTTCTAATTATATAGGCTGCACTATCTATTACATTCCTGATGCAAGATCATTACTGGGTTTGTTTTTTGTTTGTTTTTTGAGATGGGGTCTCACTCTGTCACCCAGGCCAAAATGCAGTGGTGCAATCATGGGTCACTGCAGCCTCCACCTCCTGAGCTCAAGTGATCCTCCCACCTCAGCCTCCTGAGTAGCTGAACTATAGGCATGCACTACCATGCCCATTGAACTTTTTTTTTTTTGCATTTTTTGTAGAGATGGGGGTTTCATCATGTTGCCCAGGCTGTTCCCGAATTCCTGGACTCAAACGATCTGCCTACCTCAGCCTCCCAAAGTGCTGAGATTATAGGCATGAGCCACAGCACTAGGCTGATAATTTCTGTTTTGATGAGGCCCAAATTCTTTGCCTACAATTTGGTACATCTGATGCCTGCAAGAACACTCCACAGACTGGCTTCAGTCTCTATACATTTCAAACCTTGTTTCTCCTCCACTGTCCACAGACTTCCAGCGCCGGTCACAGCTATGACGCCAAATGAGTCGGCACGGTGGGCAGGCAGTACGGGTATTCATTCTGGAAGCTGTTCCTATACCAGAACGTCTAGTAATAACTCTACCTGTAAGTGACTGCGAACCATATAAATATGTACCACTAATCCCAAATTACTGTAAATGTATCCTCAGCTCAGCTTCCCTTCAGCTAAACCCTGCAAATGCCTCAGCCACTCAACACCCCTTGACAGGAAAGGAAGGAGGGGAAGCAAAAGTGAAAAGAAACAGCGGTATCAATGCTTTGCGGTTAGAATACCTTGCTTTGTGCAAAGTTTTACAAAAACATATGACCATGGGAATGCATTGCTAGGGTATCTATCTCCCAGAGAAGGGACAGCAGTAAGCAAGGGAGACTGAAGTATAGACTTTACTAGCTTCTGGACACGTCTGCCTTGGTGCCTGGCCCTGTTCTAATCAGTGGATGAGCATTGATTATCTCAGGAAATCTCCGTAACTACTCTGTGAGGTGGGATTATTTTTTTTAAACAATGCAGAAACTGAGATCTAAAGAGGTAGACAGAGAAGCCAAAAGTCATGTGACCGATGGGAAGAGGTTTGAAGTCAGAACCACGTGACCCCTGAGGCTGCACTAGTAACTTTGCTCCCCAGAAGCTGATGGGACTGTTGCCAAGACATGGATGCAAGAATGGGTGGATGGATAGATGAACGCCTGCCTCGTCCTCTAGTTTACTGGGTACTCAGCTGCTAGCTGTTTTCAGACAGGGAACTCCCCAAAGGCAAGACAGAGTCTGATGCTTCCCTTGCACAGGGCAGGACAGAGAAGAGGAACTCAGAAAGGGGCCAGGCTGGGAGGCTGAGAGGTGAAGTGCCCCAGGCCCTGCCCTCAGGGCCCAGCCATAGTGTCGGGAAAGAAGACCTACACCAGGCAGAGGTGACAAGTCACAGAGCCACGTCTACTGGGTACTCCTGCAGGGTTCCGCTTAGAGGCAGCATGCAGGAAAAGTCCAAGTCCTTCTGCCCCAGGGCATAATGCAGCATGGGGCAGGAGGTTGGACAGGCCAACCTCTCAGGGTCCCAAGCCTGCAACCCATCCTTGTCTACTCCTCTGCCTCAAGGCATTCCCAAGCTTCCCTTTGGAGTTTTCCAAGGTGTCAAGGGAATGAGATGCCCACCCGGGTGGTCCATTCCAAGGTTCAGCAGCCGGAACGGACAATGCCCAGGAGCTGCAAGCCAAGCTCAGGTCCGCTTGAGGCATTTTATGGGCCCAGCCTGGGTAAACACGGGCTCCATTAATGCACCCGGGGTTTCACCTCTGCTGCCGTCAGTCTCACCTCCCAGAGCCACAGGCGCTTGAGTGTGAGGCACAGAGGCAGCTCGGAGAAGACAAGTGAGGGTGAGGGGGCTGCATGACAAGGACCCTCAGACACTTCCCAGTCTTCCCAGACCCCGTCACTGATTTGGGACTGAGGCTTGGGGACTGGAGGGAGCAGGGAGCCCCTGAGGCAGAGACAGAACTGGAGCATCAGGATATAACACCCCAGGCCCCACACCTCTCCTGTAGATGGAGACTGTGCTTTCTAAGCCAGCAGGTGAGACATGTGATCTGGCCATAGCTGGCTTCTTATGGGAGCAACTGGACAGAAACCAAAATCAGAACCGTCTTGAAAACTCCGGGGCTCCGCTCCCTGTGCTCATTTATCACTGATTCCCCCGCGTGCTGCACGCACCTTTCCTGGTGCCAGCTCCTCTGCAGGCCCTGGGCTGGGGCTGGGGACCCCAAGATGAGTCAGACCTGGCCTTTGTCCAGGATGAAGTCACAGTCTGGTGGGGAGACAGGTGTGGACACAGGCAGTGACAATGACAAAGCGGTGTGCTCAGAGCTGGGACAAAGAGAAACCCCAGGGAGGGGCCCCTAACATAGACCGAGATCAGGAGGGTGGGGGTGTGCCCTAGGGGAGGCGGAGGCCTGACCTGCATTCTGAAGATGAGTTCATCAGGGTGCCCAGCTATGGAAGGCACCGAAGGCAGGGAAAACAGCACCTGCAGAGTGACAGTCCTCTAGAGGGAACGGTACGGTTAGGAAGAGGGCCTGGCACACAGCAAGCACTCAGCAAACATCTTTTGAATGAATGAATGCATGAGAAGAAGTTTGGTGTAGTTAGAGTATGGGACTGGAAAACAATGGGGGGTACTGGAAATGGAGAATCTTAAAGAGCATACTAAGGAGTTTGGTGAGTCCTAGGCCAGAGGGGAACAGGGGAAGTGGAAGGACGTGGCCCAATTTGCCTTTGAGGAAGACCTCTCAGGAGGCGGGGGTTGAACACACATCGGGAGTAGAGTTGTCAGGTCAAACATAGGATCCTCAGTCAAATGTGAATTACAGATAAACAGTGAACAATTTTTTTGGCATTAGTGTACAAATCAGCCTGGTGGCTGTGATTTGCAGTGGGAGTGGGAGGTGTGGGGAGGTGGACACATGAGAGGAAGGCCAGGGCAGCCATCCCGGGGAGGCAGTGCTGGCCTCCACAGGGCAAGGGCATGGGAGGATAGGACGGGACAGCAGAGAGCATTGGTATTTGTTTATTTTTTTCATGAAAACTTGTTTTTGAAATATAACATGCATACAGGAAAGTGCACCAATCATAAAAATATTCCTCAACAAATTATTGAAAGTGAACACATGCGGGTAACTACCAGGTGAGTCCACAAACAGGACGATGTTCTTGTGCCCTTCGTGCGCTGGGTTGGGACTCCTCAGTTCCACCTGTGCTGTTCGTGCCTGGCCTCTTTTGTTCAGTGTTGTATCTGTGAGAGTCCTCCATGGGGCTGCATGTAGTAGCAGTGGCTGGCCACTCTCATAGCTGTATTGCATTCTGTTGTGTGAAAGGATCACAATTGATTTTCCCTTTTACTGTTGGTGGGCATTTGGGTAGTGTCCAGTTTGGGGCTTTAGGAACAGTGCTACTTTGAACATGCCAGAACCTGTCTATGGGGGTGCATTTGTCCACAAGTGTACGGGATACATTCAGTGATATGCTGGAGCCACATGCATTACATGTGGCCGGGCATGGTGGCTCACGCCTGTAATCCCAGCACTTTTGGAGGCCGAGGCAGGCAGATCACTTTGAGGTCAGGAGTTTGAGACAAGCCTGGGCAACATGGTGAAACCCTGTGTCTACTAAAAATACAAAAATTAGCTGGGCGTGGTGGCAGGCGCTTATAATCCCAGCTACTCCAGAGGCTGAGGCAGAAGAATTGATTGAACCCGGGAGGCAGAGGTTGTAGTAAGCCGAGATCGCACCACTGCACTCCAGCCTGGGTGATAGAGGCAGACCCCATCTCAAAAAAAGAGTCCATTACATGCATCTCTTCCCAAATGTGCATTCTGGGGCATCACGTTGGTAGTTTCAAATAGGCCATAGTGGGATTATTGACACCATAGAAATTGGCAAATGCTACAAATCAGGACTTTTCCTTTCTTTCTTTCTTTCTTCTTCTTCTTTTTTTTTTTTTTTTTTTGATGAGCTCTCACTCTGTGGCCCAGGCTGGAGGGCAATGGTGCCATCTCAGCTCACTGCAAGCTCCGCCTCCTGGGTTCATGCCATTATCCTGAAGAATCATTTAAATATGCAAGGGTTTCACCACGTTGGCCAGGCTGGTTTCGAACTCCTGGTCTCTGGTGATCCACCTGCCTTAGCCTCCCAAAGTGCTGAGATTGCAGGCGTGAGCCACCATGCCCGACCTTTTTTTTTTTTTTTTTTTTTTGAGAGCTGGTTGTTAAACATTTACCAGCACACCACTGGATATGTCCCTAAGAGTAGATTGCTGGTTCATAGCAGATGTTCAGCTTTAAGTGTGACACAGTGTTCCAAAGTATTTGTACCCAGTTATACTCCCCCAGCAATGTGTGAGCTCCAGGTGCTTCACATTGTCATCGTGGAGAGGTTTTTGTGAGGTGTAGAGAAGTTCACTGTTGGGAGGAAGGGGAAGGCGGGTCATTCAGGGGAATGTCCACCGTCTGGCTGGGCTTCTGGAGGGCAGAAGTGCCATTTCTGAGACAACCTGAGGAGAGCAGGTTTGAGGATGGACGGGCATGGGGAGTCTGCAGGGCCTGGGGACATCCAGGGGTTATCAGCTGTGTGTGTGTGCATCGCGTATCTATTCACCTGCTGCCCCTTCATCCCTGCCCCAGGCTTCACCCCTGTGCCTCTCCTGGCCCCCATCCTCTCCATAGCCTCTCCATTCTACCTCCTCTTCCCCTGCGTCTAGGGTTGTGAGGGCGCCTGCAGTGAACCTGGCTTTGATGGTCCCTTCCACCCCAGGCACTGCCGTGATTCAGTGTGAGACCTGAGACAGGTCATGCTCCACTCTGGACCTCAGTGTCCCCTTCTGTACACTGGGATCCTGGGCAGAGGTTGTGAGGGGCAGACCTCCAGGTCCTGGTCTCCAGGGGCTACAGGCTCCTGTTCTCCTCCACATCTTGGTTTGTGAAACTCTTCACCCCTTCCAGAGTGAATCGCTTGCTGAGCCCCAAGCATTTGTGGCCTTGCCACCTGCTTATTATCTAAGATTTGTTGAGGGCTTTGCAGTGAGAAACACCTTACTTCCTCTGCTCCTCCCGCAGCCCTGTTCTCTCTGAACCTGGGACCTAGGTCCAGGCATTTGCTGGGGCCAAATGGCCTTGGGAGTGGCCGAGTCAGGATGCAAACCTGGATCTGGAATGACAATGTCCAGGCTGGCAGAGCCATAGGCAGTGCCAGGGCATGCTGACTCGGCTCCCCTGTGGCCAGCTGAGGTCCTGGCACAGAGGAGATGTTGCTGGAGGCCTGTTGAATCAAAGAACATCCTGCGCCTGCCCCGCTCCTTTGTGCAGGGCTGGACAGACAGGAGGCCTTGGAGGGAGCCTATGGATGGGCTGACTGTGTGGTCGGGGAGGCGGGCACACAGCTCTGACCAGCTGGGTCGTGGGGGGTGGTGCATAGATGACTCGGAGACCATGGCCCATTTCATCCGAGCAGTTCTCTGCGAAGCCAGGAAGTGGTTTGTATTTTCAGAAGGAAATGAGCAGGACTTGCTCGTGGGGAGCTCTAGACAGCTCTGGGAAAGGGCTCCAAGGGAAACAGGCCCCGGAGGGGAGGCCAGCGCCAGCCCCTCCCTGTGAGGCGGGCAGGTGTTGACCAGCAGGGCTGACAAACGAGCTGACCGTGTCCCTTCCCTGACGCTGTTGAGAGATGCCTCCCTCCAGAGGGGGTTTCTCTGGCTCAGAGAGTCCAGGAGGTGCACATGGGCCAAGCAGGAAGGGGAAAGGGGCCCAGACTCCTTTCACCACCTCAGGGACCCCACAAATCAGGACTGGCAATGGGAGGGCCAGGTCTACTGCTGTCCTGCCTGGGAGGTGGAGCAGGAGGTACCAGATGGGGAGGAGAACTGGCTGGAGCTGTTCGGAGATCAGAGTAACCCTTCGATTCTGCTATTCATCGATCCTTCCTTCCACCTTTCACCCTGTTCCACACCAACCCCAACTGAGGTCCCCGTGCTGGGACTGCAGACACGGAGATGGAGATGGAGCAGGCTCAGGCTCTGACTCCAAGGGGCTCCAGACCTGGTGTGTGCATAGGGGGTTGGGTGGGAGGCTGATGAGTAGGGAGTTAATGACACAGGGTGCCCTGAGGCTGGTGACCAGCCCTGCCTGAGGCACAGCAACAGCTTCAGAAGAGGGTAAGCTGTGAGTTAGCTCTTGATGGGTGTAGGAGGCCAACAGGGGAGCAGGTGGGGAAGTGACCCTCCAGGGCACTGTGAGTGGGTTCTCAGGCCCCAGGGAACTCTAAGGAGGAGGTGAGGGGCAGGAGGGGGTTGCAGGCCTGGGCTGGCAGGAGAGCAAATCCCTGTGTTCTGGTTCTGCCTTAGCCCCTGATGGTTCTCCATGTTGGGCCCACCAGAAGCAGCCTCCGTCCTGCCCAGGAGGTGGAGAGGAGCTCTGAAAACAGCCCTGGGCAAAGTCTTAGGCCTGAGGCAGGCTCAGCTCCCTGCTTGCTTTGCCTTGCTCTGAGATCTGAGTGGTGCTGCTTTCTGCCACCTCGACCTCATAGGAGAGGCTGAGGCAGGAGAATCACTTGAACCCAGAGGTGGAGGCTGCAGTGAGCTGAGATTGGGCCATTGCACTACAGCCTGGGCAACAAGAGCGAAACTCTATCTGAAAAAAAAAAATCTTTTCTCCAGCCTTACAGCAAGGCCAGGGCATGCTTGCCCATCACCCTGCTGCACAGCCCAGGCCCTGGCACAGAGAACTGCGTACTCGGTCATCTCTGCTTCTCTTTTTCAAGGGTTTCTGACCCTACACAGAATGGCTGCCTCACCTCCCATCCTCTCTCCAGGCGCCTGTGCTCCAGCCACACTGGCCTTGAACCTGCTCCTTCTTGCCTTAGCCTCCACAAGCTCTTCCCTCTGCCTGGGATGCCCTCCCCTGGCTCCTCCTCTGACAAATTCGCTCTCTTCCACTCCTCCCTGCAGAGCCGTCTCCATGGTGGCCATCTGTGAGGCTATGACCGTCTCCCTCAGGCAATTCTCCTGCTTCAGTCTCCCTAGTAGCTGGGATTACAGGCATGCGCTACCACGCCTGTGGTAAATAAAAATAATTTTGTATTTTTAGTAGAGACAGGGTCTCACCATGTTGGCCAGGCTGGTCTCGTACTCCTGACCTCAGGTGGTCTGTCTGCCTCAGCCTCAAAGTGCTGGGATTATAGGAATGAGTCACTGCATCCGGCTGAAGAAAAGAATTTTTAAATCATTCACCATGGCTCCTGGATGACAGGGAGACCAGTAAGGAGACTTTTGCAAATCCAGGTGACCGGTGCGGGGAGTTGGTGCTGAAGGTCGTTCCCAGATGTCTAGCTTGATGCCAAGGGGGCTGTGGGTATGAGATGGGAGACTTTGGGAGGCAACTATAGAGAGGGGTGCCAGAGGTGATGAGCTGGTCTTGGAAGGTAGAAGAACCTGTGAGATGTCAGGTGGCCCATGTGGCTCTGGAAAGAGAGGCCTGAGATACATATAGGGAGGTAGAGATAAAGACTGCCCAGGAGAAATGGCCAGAGAGTATAGAAGGGCTCAGTGCAGAGCCTGAGTAGCTCCTGAAAATTTGCCTCCTTATTACCTCCTTGCTCCTGTGCAGACCAGGGCCTCTGCCCCTCCCTGGGCTCTGGACCTCCAGTCTCACCCATTCCAAGTCATCCTTGCCAGCAGCCAGGAGGGCCCTGCTGCAATGCCAACTAATCGCATCTCTCCAGCAGCACCCCCGTGCCTGAGCCTGGCTCTCTCTGGCCCCTTTTAGAATCCAGTGCCCTTCTCCCAGCCCTTCCACCCTGTGCTGCCTCCCAGTGAACAGTGAGATGTGTCATTCTGCAGCCCTTCCGGTGGCTTCAGCCTTTGGGCTTTGTGTGTTTTCCCACTGTGAGGCAGGAACCCCCACTCCCTGTCCATCTGATGAATCCCACTCATCTTTTAAGATTCAGCTCAGTGCCACCACCTCTGAGAAGCCTTCCTTGGTTAGCCCATTTCCCCACAGAGTTAGGTCCCCTTCCCTGGATACCCCAGCCTCCTATATGCTCAGATCACTGTGTTTCAGAGGGTGTCACCTTCTGCCATCCCCAACAGCCTGGGAGCCACCTGAGGGCAGCTCACAGGCCAGGCAGGCACAGGGCAGGAGCTCAGGAGGGGAGCTGAATTGTAACGCAAATTAAGTCTCTGTCTAGCAGAAACCTGGCCAAGGAGATGTGCTGGAGGGGTTTCCTGTCTGAGGGAGTGTGGTGGGCATACAGTGCTAGGCACCCGCTAGGCTCCACAGAGAGAATGAGGAAGTGGGAAGATTGGAGGTAGGAGACATTAGCGTGGCTAGCACCCAGCAGGTCCCTAGGGAAGACGGATGCCCTTCCCATTTGGCATGTGCGTGCTGGTGAGGATTGGACAAGCTGAGAGAAGCCTGGTATGCGGGGGGCAGTATGAGGAAAGGCAAGATGGCAGCACCACATGGAGACCCAGTGTCGGGGCAGAGAATGGCAGGAAGTGACACTGGGGAGAGGGCTTTTGGAAGGCCCCTTAGAAACAACTGTCCCCTCGAGGCTCATCTCGGCTGGGCCCTGAACTTGGTGGTGTCTTAGTCTGTTCAGGCTGCTACACCAGATCCCCATAGACTGGGTGGCTTAGACAACGAGCTGGCACTTCTGGAGGCTCGAAGTCTGAGCTCCAGGTGCCGGCAGGTCAGTGTCTGGTGAGGGCCTGCCTCCTGGTTCGCAGATGGCTATGTTCTCCTTGTATCCTCACATGGTGGAGAGCAGAGCGAGAGGAAGTAAGCTCCCTGGAGTCTCTTCTTATAAGGGCACTAACCCATCACAAGGGCTCCGTCCTCCTAACCTAATTACCTCCAAGTGGCCCCATAATGACATTGCACTGGGTGTTAAGGTTTCAGCATAGAACTTTGGAGGACACACATGCAGTCCATCACGGTGGGGACCTGCGGAACTCATCTAAATCCCACAGCCTCTGAGGTAGGTACTGGTGTCTTCCCCACTGGATGACCTGGCATGGAGGGACCTGACCACGTGCTCATGTCAAAGCAGAGAGCAGGGGTGTCTGACTCCAAGGCCCATGCTCATGACTGCCACACCCTGCTGTCTCCTCCCCACCCTGCTGTCTCGGTCCCACCCTGCTGTCTCTGCCCCACTTTACAGGGGGGGGATACTGAGGTCCAATCGTGCAGTGACTTACCTGGGGGTGCCCAGCAGGTCCAAGGAAGACAAGTGCAGCCAAGCTCAGCTCAACCACCTGGTCGGGCCTCATTTGACTGCACCCTCGACCACAGGGCCCCTCCTCAGCGCTGCTGGAGGAGCTTCAGAGGCGGCATAGCTGGCAGAGGTGGGCGGGGCATGTGGCCTGGCACCTCTGCAAAGACAGACCCCAGCCCCAGCGGCCACTTTGAAGGAGGCTGAGGGCAGGGGTGGGGGCTGTGGAATTCATGGAATGGAATGTGAATTGTCTCCAGAACTCCAGGCTGGGAGGGCCACAGGATGAAGGGTTGGGAGAACAATAGAGGCCTAGGGAACTGGGACTCCTGGGACAGACAGGGCCGGGCAGGGAGGGACAGGGCTGGGCTCGGCTGAGCAAGGCCCTGGGGTGCAGGTGGCTGAGATGAAACCACAGACCAGACAGGGAGCAGCCTCCTTTCACCCAGATCCCATGGGTGCCAAGCACACTCAGCACCTGCCCCCAGGAGGAGACCGGTCCTGACACCCTCCTTGTGCAGGAGGCTGAGAGGGCCATGCATGCTCTCACTGCCACGAGCTCACTGGGCCGCAGCAGCCTGTGGGATGGGCCTGGTGGTGATCATCATACCATTGCATGGATTGGGAAGCTGAGGCTCAGAGAGGCATGAATTACCCACAGCCCCTCAGAACGTCAGCGACATGTGCCCTTGATTCAGCAGGTTTTCTCGAGACAGGGTCCCTCTCCCTCTCACACCCAGGCTGGAGTGCAGTGGTGCCATCACAGCTCACTGCTGCCTCAACCTTCCAGGCTCAAGCGGTCCTACTGCTTCAGCTTCCCAAGTAGCTGAGACCATAGGCGCACGCAGCACCATGCCCGGCTAACTTTTTAAATTTTTTGCAGAGATGGGGTCTTGCCATGTTGTCCAGGCTGGTCTCGAACTCCGGGGCTCAAGTGATTCTTCTTCCTTGGCCTCCCAAAGTGGTGGGATTCCAGGTGTGAGCCACCGCGCCCAGCCCAGTGTTTTGTCAGCACCCTATGGAGCTTTCCCACCGGGACCCACAGACCCTGGGGGAGGCTAATCAACTCAGGGCAAAGACGCCATCAGCTTCACAAGGATTGGCTCCCTGGAGCAGTGTCTGAGTGCCAGGCAGCCAGGCAGGAGTTCCCACATGCTTCCACTCCCTCTCCATCCCTCCCTCCCCTTCCCCCTTCTCCTCTGCTCCCTCCTGAGACTAACAATTCATTGGCTCGAGCAGCGCTGGCAACTCTGCAGAGCCTGTGGCCTCCATGGTAGGCCACGTGGTATGGTAAGTTCATTCTCACCTCTCACCTTCCTTCTGGGGGCAACAGCCCTGAAAGAGAAAGGGTGAGGGCTTTGGGGTCAAGTCCACTCTCGGCTTCCTGCATTATGCCCTTGGGGAACCCACTTCACCTCTCCTGCCTCCTTTGACAGCTGCTGCAAGGATTTCATGAGCTGCCTGCAGTTATAGGAAAACCCTAGGCCCTGGACGCAGTCCCCTCTCCCCATCCCCATGTCCTCCCCCAGGCCTTTCTCTCCAGCCCCTCTGCCCCCAGGGTAGTCAACAGAGTTAGCGGCAGGGGCCAGGTTGAGGCCAAGGCTCTGCTGAGGCAGAGGAGTCCAGGAGTCCTGTGCACAGGAGTCCAACCTCTGTCTTCAGAGTGGGTGACCCCCTGGGGGTGTCAGCCAGGGTCCTGCTTCGTGTCCCTAGCAGGGGACAGTGGGGTCTCTGACACAGAGAATGCTGCTCATCCCTGGCCCAAAGCCTGTTTTAGGGTAGAGCTGACCGGCTGCTCCCTGGGAATTCTGCTACACTGAGTGCTGAACACGCACACTTACAGCACTCTCACTCCATCTCACAGTCTATGACACTGTCTGAGGCCGTCTCTTGCTGCTATCACGGACACCATAGACTGGGTCACTTATACAGAACAGAAATTTCTTTCTTGCAGTTCATGAAAGCCCTGTCCACACCCCAAGGCTGCACCAGGCCCCACATTCTGAGGCCACTGAACACCAGATCCCTCCCTGCCCCTGCCCCAGGATGGGAGACGCTGGAGCCCAGCCAGGCTCCTATCCACAGGGTGGGTACCCCTTTTCTGGGCCATCCTGATGCTTCTGTCAAGGCTCTGGAGTCCTCCCCGACCCCAGCACACTCCCCAGGCCTGCCGCCCTAGTCTCTCTGTCTTCTTCCTTGGCCCGGTGCTGTGCCTCCCACACTGTGGGCAGAGCCTCTTCCTCAAGCACTTGCGTCCTGTGCAGCAGCCTCCCCAGCACAGACCTCACAGGCATTCACCGCCCTCACTGTCCCCCACACGCCTCATCCCGCCTCCGCTGCCGCCACTGTGTCCCCACCGCATCTTGTTCTTTGAGCCACACCATGGGCCACCCTGGCACCCAAATGGGCCGGGTCTCCTCGGGCGTTCAGTGTGTTTTTCTCTCTGCCCAGAACTTTCCTCTCCAAAGCGAACATTTCCTAGGTGCCTCCTATATGCCAGGCACCTATCAGAGATTCATCCCGAGGAGGCCTGTTTGTTTGGGGGTGATGTCTGCATCCCTTTGGAATGAGTGAGGCAGATTCGGAGGTGGGGAGCCTGGGGGAGGAAGTGGGTAGTCCGGATGAGGGATGGGAGAAGCGGGCTGCAGGGAGATGGGGGGTGGGGAGTGCCTGAGACAGAGTTCCAACCCTTCCCTGGGGCTGTGTCAGCCGCAGGGCCCTGCAGATGTGACGCCCCCAGCCACTGTCAGTATCACAGGGAGTCAGAAAGAAGTCCCCTGATGTAGGTGGAAATCCTAGCATCCGGAGAGGGCCAGGGACCTCCACGGTCACATGGAGGCAGGGACAGGGCCTTCCCAGTCCAGCCCAGCAAAACCTCCTCTGGTGCCCTTCCCCCACCCCAGGGTCCCACCTAGGGGAGGGGTGGGCATAAGTAGCTGAGACCAGCCCCCTTGCCCAGCCTTTCCCAGAAACATCCCACAGAGTGCCAGGGCAGGTGGGCTCAAGGGCATCTGGCTTCCCCAGCACCCTTGCCCACCATGGACCCTGCACTTTCCCGTCTGTGATTTCTGGCAGCAGGAAGGAGCTGGCCGGGTTAGTATTATTTTCCTGGTTTGCCTAACTGCTATGATGGTCCCTAAAATCACACAGTGGGGCCGCTGCCATCCTGTTTGGGAACCAGGGGCTCCTTATCTAGGCAGACCACAGCTCCGCTCCCACCTGGACCCTGGCCAGGACAGCCACACAGGTGCCCCGAGGTCATGTATCAACAGCAGTGGTAGAAAGCTTGGGCAGGGGACCACCGAGGACACTCACACACATTGTCTTGCTGGACACTTCAGCCAGTGGGTCAACTGGGCAGAAACGGAGGCTCTGAGACGGTAAGGGGCTCTCCAAAGACCGCTCCACACGTCCCAAGTTTCCAGGCCCTTGTGCTCTTTCTTGAGCCCCCATCCCAGACAGTGAGCAGGAGGTTCCAATGCCTTGGCCCCATCACGGGAGACCTGGCTGTTCCTGCTCCCTGCCTCCCCTTCTTCCATGACGTGGCCAGAACCCGGCTGGGAGCAGGAGGCCAGGGTCCTCAGCAGCCCCTGGTATGGCAAGCTGTGTGAGTTCCCCTCTAAGTTCTGGACTCGTGGCTGCTCTGAGGACCCCTGCCCAGCAGTGGCCGAATTCTCACTCCCCCCAACGCAGGCCCTCATCTCTCCACAGGGCATGAGGCCACCAAGTCTCTCCCTGCTGGGAGTGGGAGACCTAAGGTAGTGGTCAGAGTCTCTGTCTGCCCACAGGACCAGTGGGCACCCCAACAGTCTGTTCTAAGGAACCCCACTATTCCCTGTTTTAAGGATAACAAAAGGCAGCAGGTGGTTCTGGGCCAGCTGAGTGGCCCAGGTGGCAAGCTGCAGGAAGGAATGGTCACAGGACAAGCAGGGCCCTGCAGCCTGGCTGGCGGTCCCCAAAGCCCTCTGTTGAATGTTGGCTTTGCAACTCAGGCAGTCTCCTCAGCTCCCCAGCCTCAGTATTCTCGCCTGGAAAGGGAGGAAGTGGTAGCACCTACTTCATGCAGTTGCCATGTGTTAGGGCCTACAAAGCACTTAGCAAGTGTCTGACACCTAGCAGATGCTTGACAAGATGCAGCTGAGTATTATTCTGAATATTTTTTAACAAGTGGTGGGCAGGGCCAACTTCGCTAGGAGCAGCCCCGGAGCTGAGGGCTGGTCCTGATTTAGAGGCAGGTGAGTCCCTCTCCACCGAGCACCCACCCAGAGTGTCAGCCCACCATCAACTCCACCCTGAACACCTCAAGGGGGTATTACTGCTATCCCCGCCTGCAGGAGTGCCCTGTGAGGCTGCCCACATTCGAGGGTAGATCTGGCTTTCTATGGGGTCCTGACGCTCATATGCCACACTCCACCTGGTCACTCATGTTTAACCCTGCCCTCTCCTTGCGAGGGGGTGTCTCTGAATATGTGGGCTACCCCAGGAGCTGCTGGTGCCCTGCCCTCACTCTGCTGTAGGGACCTGACCAGTCTTCTCGTGCCCAGCTCTTTCTGGCTCAGCACAGCTGCAAAGCTGTCACCTCAGCCTTTGATGACATCTTTACTTCTTGTGCCCTGTTGTTCAAGCATCCGATCTGGCCCCTGTCTTCTCCCTCAGCCTTTGAACTTGACCAGGGTTGGGGCTGGGTCATCCACTGTCTGGGCCGCCCCACAGGTGCAAAGCTTCAGGCAATTCCTTCCGCAGCCACTGCCCCCTGTTTCACCCCCTCACATGCAGACACCTGCTGAGTGGTCTTCAATGACAATACATTCCCTCGGTCAGCAAATATTTGCCGCCTGTGGTTCAGCCCACCTGCAGGCCACCCAGGATAGGAGCAGAGGGGAGAGTGGCCATGAGCCAACAGCGGCAGGCTGCAAAGGACACCACTATCATCTCTGGCTGTATCACCAGAAATGTGGGGGCCGGGACCCTACATTTCTCCAAAGCAGGACGTGGAAGGAATGTTCTACTTTGGAGAACCGCCTACTCTGGGCTCCATGGACAAACTGGAGCTTGTCCAGGGGAGGCAAAGTTGGATAGATCCTCCAATGCTTCCTGACATCTGGTTGTTGAGACTATTACATATGGACGATAGTATTTGAGATCATTTTAGGTGATTCATGAAACACAACATCGTATAGAATAGTGTCCTAAAGTCCACGTCTGGATCATCTGACTTCAATGATCATGGTAAAACATCCAGTTGCCTCCACCTCCATCGTGAAGCCTTCACACATCTCAACATTTTGGTCACAGCGTTGGCTTCTCCTGGGACCCTTTAGCTGGTTTGAAGCAGGACTGATGCTGGTCTATGTGAGTCCTCAGCCCACGACACGGACTAGTCCATTTTAGGTGGCATCGAGGTAGTTGGATTGAATCACCAAACGAAGGTGGGAAGGACCCAGCGGCCCAGCATCTTCCGAGCACCCGCTCTGGTTAGGGAACTCTCCCACCTGTCATCCACCTGTGAGGGAAGAACCATAAACCCCATTTTACAGATGAGGAATTGAAGGCAGAGAGAGGTTGAGTGTCTTGCCCAAGTTACACAGCATTATGTGGAAAAGGCGGGTTGGGAACCTACGTCTGTCTGGTCATAAATGGCTCTGTAGTTTTTGTCAATCCACACTAGAGAGAAAGATTTTGCCATTTTTTTAAGAAAGGAAGTTGATTTGGGGAGCAGTTTGGGGTGCCCCAATCCTGCTCTTGTCCCTATTGCCTAAGGAGCCTGGCCTTAGTCAGCTGGGCAAGTGAGATGGGGGACCTGGTCTTCCACACCCCCATAAGGGCATCCCCTCCTCTGCCACCACTCCCAATGTCCTTAGAGTGGAGAGGACAGACTGTCTTCAGCCCTAGACCTGCCGGTCACTTGCCTAATCCTGCTGCCTCTCCATCCTCCATCAGTGCTCAAGGGGGCACAGGACATCGGGTGGCTAACCCCTCAGGGACTTGGAGACTTAGTAGGCTGACCCACCCACTTTTTAGATGGAAAGACTGAGGTCTGGAGAGGGGAAGAGGCTTGTGAAACAATTCTAGGGTAGCCTTTCCCATGCATACGCTGTGCCTTTGTTGAAAGGGATCCTACGTTCATGTCCCAGCCCTTGCCTGACTTGCTGGTTATGAGGGTCAGTATTTAATTGTCATAACAACCCTATCAGGTAAACATTGGTATCAGCATCATCATACAGATGGGGCAGCTGGGACAGAGAGGTGAATGTGACCTTGCCCACGGTCACACACAGGTGGCTGGGATTTGAACCCAGAATTGTAGCTCCAGAGTGCCCATGCTTAGGTAGTTGCTGGGCTTCCAAGGGGGACAGGTAATGCTGCCCTTGGCCTGTGGTCCCCCTGGTCTCCTGCAGTGCACCCCTCACCTAGTGCACCACCCACTCCACCTGCCCTGCAAAGGAGGCTTGGATGGGCTATTTGCCCCCACACTCCAGCAGGAAGCAGGGAAACAAGAGGGCCCTGGTGGAGCTGCCGTCTCCCCGGCTCTGCTGAGAGCACCCCAACCTATCCGGGACCAGGTGGGCCTCCCCAGTTCATCCTGCTCGCAAAGCCAACAGACCGTGGCATCTGCAGACCGTGACCACCTCCCGGCAGACAGCAGCTCTGGCAGCTCCATCGTCATTGCCAACTCCAATGCCTCAGTGCGCATGGAGGGGCCCAGCCACAGAGCCCAGCCCCCTGCCTCCCTGAGCCCACCCACGTGAGCCAGAGAGAGGCTGGGGGTGGTGAAGGAGGCCTGGGATGGAGAGGCAGGCTGACAGGCAGACTCAGCTGGGCTGTGGTGTGGCTGTGTGACCTTGGGCAAGTGACTTGAGCTCTCTGAGCCTCTCTTGCTTCACCCATTCCTTTGTAGTGGTTCTTTCAGGGAGCCACAGTATGGAAACAGGATTCGTAAGGGGCAAACCACTGTGCAGATGGGAGGGGCTCCTGCTATGCTCCTGTTCTCTCCCATGACCCATTTGTCCCGCCCTTTCCAAGTGACCCCTGTGGTCATGTCACATTGACGAGGAATGCTCTCAGGCGCTTCAAGGACCATTGCCCTGGCTCGAGGGCCAGCTCTGCATACACTCATGCCAGACCGTCCCAGGCGGCGGGGGGGGGGCCGGGGTTCCCCCATCTAGCCCCTGTCTATGCAGAAGAGGCAGGAAGGCCTGGACAGGAAGCCGCCCGGGTGTGGGAGCAGCAAGCACAGGAGAGGGTGTGGGCTACAGTGGCGGTGGCCAGGCCTCCTGTGGAGCTGTGAGGAAGGCACAGCTTTGGAGTCAGAGAGCCCTCCATTCAGGTTCTGGCCTGAAGATCTGGGGTGCAGGGGGCCAGGCCGCCGTGCTGGTTGACCCTACACCACTCTGGGGGCCACCTGGCCCATGACTGTCAACAGGAATTTGTATATTTTTTAAGACAACGTTGTGTTTGCAGGAAGGGGCGGCTTTGGTGGATGTGCGAAGGTGCCAGCTCCCTTTCTGTCATTTATCTCTTCCTGCCTCTCCTGCACTTGCTCAGGGACTGCTCCAGGGAAGGGACTGGGTCTGATGGTCTCTACACAGAACCCGGAACAGGGCCTGCCAGGCATTTGCTGAGTGCTTGAGTGACCCCTTGTGTGTGCCCAGCACCTGAGGACCCCATTCAGGGCCTGCACCCAAAGAAGCCCCTCAAGCCCCAGACAGATACAGGGACATCAGAAATGCCCAGGTGGGTCAAGAAGGGCATCCCCCACAGGCCCAAGCCCACAGTGTGTATGATGTATGCTCTGCCCACCCAGAGACCTCCTGCCAGGGCTGTCTGCTGGTCTTCAGGGTATACCCTGAAGGGTATACCCTGGCACACAGGACCACCTGAGGGACTGGGGACTGCAGTCAAGCCGGGGTCTGACCTTTGTTCAGACTTACACCTCTCCCCAGAGGCTCCCAGGCCTCCCAGTCACTCCCTTGGGTCTTGGGTTCAGCAAATTGGAACAGATTTCAGGTATGGAAAGGGTCACTGTGATGCTGACATGTGACATGACAATGTGGTGAAAGGTAGCACCTGTGGGCTCTGAAGTCAGACAGAGCCAGTCCGAAGTTCAGCTTTGCTACTTGCCAGCTGTGTGATCTTGAAAAAGGTCCTCTCCGAGCCTCAGTTTCACAGCATTAAGAAAGAAAACTGCTCCCAATCCTTGCTGGGCTGTTATTATTTCCCTCTCACATTCACTTAGCAATTTCTGCCCCGCTTGAGCTTCTCATCAAGCCTGCATTTTTCCCCTGAGAAACTGAGGCTTGATGAAGCAGTAGTCCTAACTTTGTCATGTGACCTTAGGAAAGTCATCTCCCTTCTCTGGGCCAATGAAGAGGTCGGAGGAGATGTTCCCTTGGGTCTCATCTGCCCTCTGGAGTCTGTGTTTTAGGTTTTGTGGTCTGGCCTCTGGGATCTTGACTATTCTCACTCAGTTGGGGGGTGTAAGCCTGGGCCTGTGTACGGGTTGTGTGTGTTGGGGAGGAGGGAGGCAGCTGTGTTTTGGTCGTCAGCTGGCCAGGCCAGCCCCTGGGGGTGCATCCTTGGAGCCCTATCTCTACATGAACTTTCTCTCATCCCCAAATTGCATACAAGGCACTTTTTGGGATCGATTTACCTCCCCTGTGGCCCCCCTGGCCCATTTTACATTTGTCAGGAGGAAATTGGAGGAGAACTAGTTGCCCTCCCTCACCTCAGCCACCCCAGGGACATTCCAGGATTAGATGGGAGTGGAGGTGACAGCACAGAGAAGAATAAATCTTGAAAGACAAAGTTCCACATTTTCTCCATTTAGTACAAAGCAATGCATTCCAAAACTCAGTTCAGCCAAGGGGAGTGTGGAGGCTGGAGGCAGGAGAGGAGGGCAGAAGTCTAGATTTTGATAAACAGAACCTACTCCCTATGAGTAGGGATGCTCCGCCTGGGCCCACCAACAAGGCAACTGCGTCCTGGATTCATTGCCCACTGACTGGCCAGGGTCTGACATTCTGGCCGCCCTCCGCTGGCTATTCTAGCAGCCATCCATCAGGTCATGCAGGGCGTGAGGCCAGGAGGGAGCAGGGAGGCTTGGGGCTTTGCAGGGTGTGAGCCCCTGTGGCTGGAGGGTCTCAGCAGAGATAAGAGGACCACTGTGTGAGGAAGTTATATGAGGACCCCAGCCCAGCTCCAAGTCAGGCAGGCAAGGGTTTGCCTGTTGGCTCCCTCTTCTGCTAACTGGTTGCCTTTAGCAGTTGTCTGTTACCTGAGTCTCTGTTTTCTCATCTGTAACCTAAGGATGATTACGCCTTCTCCCAAGATTGTTAGGGGGACCAAAAATGGCAGTGTCTGTTCCATTCCAGCCAGAGGCATAACAGTGGGAACAAAAGGAGTATCGTGGTAGTGGGATTTGCTGTATCGCTATCTCGCTATGGCCACTGTAACAACTTCCCACAAACTCAAGGATTTAACACAAATGTATTATCTTACAATCCCATAGGCCAGAAGTCCAAAATGCACTTTATTGGGTTAGCATCAGAGTGGACAGTCCAGGACAGAGCCTCTGTCAGGACTGTGCTCCTTTACAGAGGCTCTGGGGAGAATCTGTCCTCTTTCCTTTCCCAGCTTCTAGAGGCTGCCCACACTCCTTGGCTCGTGGCCCCCTTCCCTCCTCAAAGTCAGCGATGGCTGATTGAGCCTTTCCTGCATCCCATCACTCAGACATGGACTCTTCTGCTGCCTCCTCTTTCATTTTTAAGGACCCTGTGCTTACAGTGGCTCACCAGATAATCCAGGATTTTCTCCCGATTTTAAGATCAGCAGACTAGCACCCGATTTCCATCTGTGATCTTCATTCCCCTTTGCCATTTAACATAACATATTCACAGGCTCCAGGGATCAGGCTGTGGACATCTTTGGGGTGGGGAGCGTATGCTGCCTACCACTCCATTCAAGTAACTCATTTCTCCAACCAGGACAGGAAGACTTTGCTATCCCTGTTCATCAGGAACTGGTGAATGCTGCCGACTGGTAGTGCCATGTGCTGTTTTTCTTTCTTCTCTCTTTTCAGTAGGAACTGTTATTGCAGTTAACCAATTCTCTCTGCCATTGTGGAGTCATGGTCTGTTGGAGTGATCATCTTTCAACCACCGATTGCAGGACCTCAGAACACATCTAACTCTGAAGGAAAAGAATATAAGTCACCCAGAGATTCTGAAGTCAGTATTATGAGTCTCTGATTTGTCTTCTATTTGAGAGAGGGGAGGAAGTGGGAAGGTATTATTTTGTATGCAAGTAAAGGCATGCATGAATGTCAGCCCATCAAAGGGGTGGACTGTGTGGGCAGTTACTATCTTGTCCTCAACATCCTTTCCCCTTTTATTCTCGTGGCAGGACTCTGCTTTTGCCCTAGGGTAATTGTTCCTCTCATCCACTCTTCCCTACGCGTTGGCTCCTATATTTCAGATAGTGTTTTCCCCATCCCCCAACTCCAGAGCTCCAGAGCTGGCTGTGAGACATAGGCCCAACCAATCAGAGCATCACATATTCCTGGCCACAGGGACTTGTTCACGGATGGACTCGTGACCTGTTAGAAGAAATGGGTTACATATTTGAATACTTGCTGGGTCTACTAAGAAAGCAGGACTCTTAAAAAATTTTTTTTGGCTGAACCTGAACCTGGAAGTTAATTTCGTAGTTATCTTTTCACTATATGGAGCCTAAAAATGAAGCCAACATAGGAACCAGCAGAACCGAGAGATGGAGCAAGCAGGTCTGGGGACAGAATTTGAGCCCCTGGATAAAGCTGTGCCTGAAGCTCTTACGCCCTTGGGCTTTGCAGTTAGATAAGTCGATATTTTTCTTTTCCTTCTTTCTTTTTTTGACTAAGCCAATTTTTGTCACTTTATGTGGCAATGAGATTGTTGATTATAAATAATATCCTTTAGCACTCTGTCATTTATTTTTTGTTTATTTTATTTTTTGAGACAAAGTCTTGCTCTGTCACCCAGGCTGGAGTGCAATGGCATGATCTTGGCTGACTGCAACCTCTGCCTCCCGGATTCAAGCAATTCTCCCGCCTCAGAATCCCAAGTAGCTAGGATTATAGGTGTGTGCCACCATATCCAGCTCCTTTTTTTTTTTCTTTTTTTGTAGGGAGAATTTTTAGTAGAGATGGGGTTTCATCATGTTGGCTAGGCTGCTTTCAAACTCCTGACCTGAAGTGATCTGCCTGTCTCAGCCTCCCAAAGTGCTAGGATTACAAGCATGAGCCACCGTGCCCGGTGCACTCTGTTGTTTACAAAGAGCATTTATATTCATACCTCATTTAGTCACCATCTTAAGCTCACAAAGTAATAATTATCATCCCTATTTTTTTTTCGAGACAAGGTTTCACTCTGTTACCAGGCTGGAGTGCAGTGGTGCGATCTCGGCTTACTGCAACCTCTACCTCCCAGGTTCAAGCGATTCTCCAGCCTCCAAGTGATTCTCCTGCCTCAACCTCCCAAGTAGCTGGGAGTACAGGTGCGTGCCATCACACCCAGCTAAGTTTTGTATTTTTAGTAAAGATGGGGTTTCACCATGTTGGCCAGGCTAGTCTCGAACTCCTGGCCTCAAGTGATCCACCAGCCTCAGCCTCCCAAAGTGCTGGGATTACAGGCGTGAGCCACCAAGACTGGTCTATTAGCCCTATTTTATAGTTAAGATAACTGATCCAGAGAGAGGAAATGTGATTTGTTCACAGTTGTACATTAGGTAAGGGCTAGGGCCAGGTTTTCTAAAGTGAAAACAAGTGTCTTTTTCTCCTCTCTTGTGTCACCTTCCCAGAAGGTGAGGAATCAGAAGTTCTGGGAAGAAGTGGAGTTTGAGCTGAACCTTGAGGAATGGGTAGGAGTCCATTAGAAGAAGACAGGAAGGGCATTTTAGGGAAAGAAACAATGTGTGCCAAAGCTTTGGGGAGGGAAAGGACAGGCGTGATGGAGAGAGGTGGGCGGTCTAGGGCCCATTGAGCCAGGCGATGTGAGGACAGGCACGCAGGTGGACAGGCAGCACCACCTCACTGTCGAGTGGAGGAATTTCTACTTAAAAGTCCCCAGGGGCCGAGCACCGTGGCTCACGCCTGTAACCCCCAGCACTTTGGGAGGCTGAGGTCGGAGGATCCCTTGAGGCCAGGAACTTAAGATCCCTTGAGGCCAGGAACTGGGCGACATAGTGAGACCTTGTCTGTACAAAAAATAAAAAAATTAGCTGGGCCTGGTGGCTTGTGGCCATGGTCCCATCTACTGGGGAGGCTGAGGTGGAAGGATTACTTGAGCCCAGGAAGTTGAGTGAGCTGTGATCATACCCCTGCACTCCGGCCTGGGTGCCAGAGCAAGACCCCATCCCCTGACCCCCACCAAAGAAAAGACTCCTCAGGGATGTATATGGGACTGAGATGTCTAAGGAGGATAATGGTGGGCGCAAAGGGGCAGGGAACCAGGGCTGGATATTCAGGTCCTGACATCTGGGAACACTGGCTTTGGAAGAGGCTGCAGACCACACACTGTGGAGTGGTGCCCACTTCACTGTTTCCAGAGGTGACTCCTTTGTTTCAGGTCCGCAGAAGGGGCCCACTGCCATATTTTCTTGATATCAGACAGTCCTGGGCTTCCATTTTGCCCCTTCTGCTTCCAAGACATGTAACATCGGATGACTCACATCACCTTTCTGAACCTCAGCATCCCATCTGTAGTTACAGAGTTGTGGTGAGGATCATCCACAATGAAAGTAAAGTATGGTGCTTGGCACTAGATGGGTGCTCTGAGAACTGTAGCTATCACCATCATCTTCGCCTTCATCATCAGCAGCAGCATAGTGGTCTAGACCCCTCCTTCGTTCTTTCTCCCACTACGGCCAACACACAAGAAGCCTGATTCTTCTCACGGGTGCCTTTGGGCCTGGAGTTCTATTTCTGTGCAGCTTGGGGCCTGGAGTCTGACTGCCTGCCCTGTGGAAGGAAACGTTCAGTCATTTGACTCAGGGCCACTGTAACTCTTACCGCGGCTGCAGGTGAGCACTTGTCCTTTCGTGCTTGTCCCCCTTCTCTGCTTGCTCCTCATGAGGCAGGCCTGTGTCTGTGTTGGTCAGTGTCTTGCTCAGTGCCTGGTGTATACAAGAGGCTTCCTCAATGATTGCTGGAAGAAAGGTTGAATGGGTGACCTGTGATTGAACTCCTGGAGGGGGCAGCAGAAGGCCTGGTGCCGTAGCAAGGCCTCCAGCCTCTGGGTTCCCTGGGAGGCCTCCACTAACCTCCTGTGAAGAGGTGGTGGAGCAGGAGGAGCTGGTCCCGGCAGCTCTTCGAGATAGGTAAGATTTATCCTCATTTTAGAGTTGAAGAACTGAGGTTTACAGGGGCCTGCCCATGGTCAGCTTTCCAATCACTGGTGGCTGGGACTTGACCGGAGACCTGTGCCCAGGGCCTGTCTCTCAAAGCCCATCCACGCTAATTGCAGTGCCCGCAAATCTGCAGGTTTATTTTCATCTGAATGTTTTATTTATTTCACCCATGATTTCTGTTTACAGTAGAGCCTTTTGTTCTTCAAAATGATATTGGATGAACCTAGAAAAAGGGGCAATCATTCTTGAAGTGTTTTCCAAAGCCTATGATGATGAAGAGCTAGACTGGGGTGCCAGCTCCTACTGTTGTTCTCCAAGACCCTAATGAAAGTCATTACACAAGCAAGCTGCTAACCTGTAAGCAAGTGTGTCAACCTACGAACAATCAGACAATTCCCCGATCCCCATTGGCTATTAGCCAAGTGCTGGATATTATCCAGCTGAGTGGGTTGCACAATGCTCTCCCTGGAGGGGGACTGTTGGATGGGAGGGATTTTCCAGCTCGTGACTTGGATGAACCTGGAGTTATTTCCCTATTGAGCAGCCACAGCCTGAGAGGCACCAGCAGCCTCTGCTAAGGGGTGACTGGGACAGAGTGGGGCTGTGGGCTGGCCCAGTCTGTCCATGCCTGGCCTGGTGGTGTGGCCCTCGGAAGTCTCAGTAGGATTTAGGTCTACACAGCGGCCCAGGAGAGCTCTGTGGAAACCTAGCAGCCATGCTGGGGAGGAGGTCTGGTTTCCAGGGAAGCAAGGCACCCTGAGCTCAGCAGGGAGAGAGGGCCAGAGTCAGAGGAGAGGCTGGAGCAGCAGGGGAGGAGACCTTGGCCCTTGGAACTGAAGGGCCCAGGGTGGGGGAGGAGGACGCCATGTGGGAAGAGGGCAGGAAGGGGGATTTGGCACAGGCCTCTGCTGCCTGGTCTCAATTTACTTGTGAGGAGCCTCCTAATAGCCGGGTGAGAGCTGTGCACGCTTTCCTGAGAGCCTGCTAAGTGTTTATGGAATGATTTGTGAGGAGAAGTTTCTTTGGAAGCAGCTTGGGGAAGGTATGTTATTAAGAGCTCTTTCTCCAAGTTCCCCTTGGCCTGCTTCCCCCCCAGCCCCTGGGGTCTGGGCAGCCCTGGTCACAGCAGCTGTTTGCTATTTTGTAGGCCATGGGGCTGGGGAGCACACTGGGGCTGGAGGAAGATGGGGAAGTGGGGTGATTTCCTCCTCCCCGAGGCGGCGTACGGCAGCTAAGGAGTGCTGGAACCAGGGTCGGAAGTCTTCCTCTGAGCGGGAGCATGGGGTTTGCCACAGGGGCCCTAGAGGAGAGAGGTCAGCGGGCCAGAGGCAGCTGAGAGGTTACAGGTGATGGGGACAAAAGCGTAGCCACTAGCCATCTAGTAATGTGGAAGTCACTGAGGGTAATATGGACACGCTAAAAGGATGAGATGTGCCCATGGTGTGTTTGTCCACCAGACTGGGAACTCCCTGGGGTCAGGGAATGTCTGTTCATCTTGATGTCCTCCAGCGTCACTGGATACTCGGGGCTGGCCCATGGCAGGGGCTCGGCTTGGTGAGTGGCAGGCCCCAGAAGGGCCTCTGAGCAGCTACTGACTCACCCGCCTTCCCCCAGCCAAGCATCCCGCCCAGAGCAGGGTCATTCTAGCCGGGCCAGGACACAGTGAGGACACTGGGCCAGCCCTGGAAGTTCAGTGAACTCTGAATCAATCCACGAATCATCCCGTCAGCAGAAATCTGCCCAACCTGGTTGCCACAGAACAGCCTGTGTACCGTCAGGTGAGAGCAGCTGGCTACGTAGGTCTGCTAGGAAGGAGCCAGTGACTGGCCAATTCTGATTCTCTGAGACCCCTACCAGGACATGTGGACCCACCATGATCTTTCTCCCAACTTACTGGTACAACAACCTTGGGACATTCAGGTTTTTTAATCTCTGATTTTATAGCAGAGAAAACCAAAGCCCAGAGATTAAAGCCACTCTGCTGAAGTCACACCGTGAGTACCTGCCCAGGTAAGGATCAAACTCAGGTGCTGAAGACCAAAGCTGGTAGTCTTACCTGTAAGCTGCATGGCCAAACACACCTCACTCTGTCATCTCACTTGGGCCATTGCGTTGTCATTGTCTATGATGTCTATCTATATGTTTCACTCCCCACTTACCTGACAGCTCCCTTAGAATAGGAGTCAGGTTGGCTTCATCCTTGGTCCTTAAGTCCCTGTACTATACAGGGCCTGGCACAGAGGGCCAGGACAGATGGATGGATGGATGGGTGATGGGTAGATGGATGGATGAATGGATGGATGGAGGATGGATGGATGGGTGGCTGGATGGATGATAGATGGATGGTTGGGTGGATGGATGGATGGGTGGTGGATGGATGGATGGATAGAGGATGGATGGAGGACGAATGGATGGATGGATGGATGGATGGATGGATGGATGGATGGGTGATGGATGGATGGTAGATGGGTGATGGATGAATGGATGGTGGAGGGATGGAGGGATGGAGGGATGGACGGATGGATGGATGGATGGATGGATGGTTGGTTGGATGGGTGATGGGTGGCTAAACTCTAGGTCAGAATTTGGAAGACAGAATTCCATGTGGAAGCTAATTTCACAAGCAAATTAGCAAAGCTCACAGCATGGTGGGAGTCTTAGAGAGTGGTCTTCCTGGAGTGAAGTGGTGTGTGCCTTTGTAGCAGTGATCTCAACAGGTGCCAAGTACCACACCAAAGACTGTTCTGGAAATTCATGGGAGTGGGTTTTAATGTCATGATGATTGAGGGTCTCCACAGGCATTTTGCAAGTGGGGACATTTAAAAATCTTGTGGGACATTTTGGTGAATAAAAGTCCTGTGTCTTTAGCTTAACTCTGTTTTATGTATAAGCATAAATTATTTTTAGCATGATTCGAATACACCCTGAGTTTTCCAAGAACACAACCACCTTGCAAATTGAAGGAAGATAGTCCTTTGTTCATAACATTGTAGAGACTCATTCACCATTTCCCAAAAATTACATCACTGATGGCAATGTTTCTCATGATGTTTGAGGACTAAAGTGGCACACCTGGCCCCGTGTACACACATAGTAGTTGCAACCACGGTGGGCCTCCATACAGACCCTTCTGGTATGTCTTCTAGGGTAGTCAGCCCTGAGCACGAAAACAGAGAAATATATTTTTTCACTATAAGATCCTTTCCATGTATTTCATTTCAGTTCTATTCAGTGTTGCGCTGGAGCCAAGTCCCACGAGAGCAGACTGTGTTCATTTCTCTCCACTCCGCATTCCGTGTCAGCGTGTTGGTTTGAAATCAGTCATGATGGAAGTATTTACACAACAGAAGTTGATGAATGATATAAATTAAGTTTTTTAAAAAAATCCTTCAGAGATTGTTAAATGTTTGCCAGCTCACCGCTGGGCTTTTTTTATTGTGTGTGGAGGCAGGCTATATTATCTATGAAGATCACTTCAGTACAGTAAGGGGGCCCACAGGGCGGAGAACCACGGATGGAGGGAAATGAGCCTGTGGATGGTGATGGAGGTGAGGCTCTCCCGCCCACGGCAGATGAGAAGTGGGCTTCTAAGGAAGCCAGGGAGCTTAGAATCCCGGAGAGGAGAACCTGTGACGGGGGGTCAACCATGGAAGATTCTGCTCTGCCCTCTGTCCCATAAGGAAGAGGAGCTAGAGATAATCCCTGCTCTCTTTCTCTGAAGAATTTAGCAGTGAGCAATTCTGCATGGCAGATGCTGGAGAGACTGGGTTGTGCTGGGCTATTTTGTTCTTTGTAGTTTTGATAGATAAAACTGCTCAGAAAAGGAGAGACCAGGCCGGGCCCAGTGGCTCAAGCCTGTAATCCCAGCACTTTGGAAGGCCGAGGCGGGCGGATCACGAGGTCAGGAGATCGAGACCATCCTGGCTAACATGGTGAAACCCCGTCTCTACTAAAAAAATACAAAAAAATTAGCTGTGCGTGGTGGCAGGCACCTGTAGTCCCAGCTACTCAGGAGGCTGAGGCAGGAGAATGGCATAAACCTGGGAGGCGAAGCTTGCAGTGAGCCGAGATCGCACCACTGCACTCCAGCCTGGGCGACAGAGCGAGACTCCGTCTCAAAAAAAAAAAAAAAAAAGAAAAGAAAAGAAAAGGAGAGACCAGGTGGCTTTGACACTGACCAGCCCTTGACTTGTCATCCTGGGTGTTTTGACCCTCCATCAAGTCCCCCTTCAAGTCAGTCCTAACCCTCCCCACCCTGTTGGACTCCTGCCCACTGCCCAGGGGTTCGGCATCTATCTAATATTGACAGCTCCCAGTTTTTGAGCTCTGACTTGTGCCAAGTGCTTCTCTGAATGACTTCCTTCTATCTACCCCCCACCTCCAGGGGAAGGTCATCTAAGTTTCCCCATTTTTTTCAGATAAGAAGACAAGCTCAGAGGATAGGACTCGCCCAAGGTCACCTAGCCCAGCAAGTGGTGCAGCTGGCACCAAAAGCCAGACTGTCTACCACCTCACGGAGCTCTTAGCTCCACACTTCCACTTTCACAGGGAAGATGGTATCTGCTTAGCCCCTCCCTCTGATGAAGTACAATGTGTAGGTCAGAGCTGGAAGGGACGAGAGGAGTGACCTAATCCTATGATTCTAACCAGTTCATAAATCCACCCCACCCCCAACACACACCAGCCTCATCATCAAAGAAACTGGTCCCCCTGCGAGAGAAGCAGAGGCCCTCCTTTTCTAAGGAGAGATGTTTTTGCTGGTCTGTTTATCGTGTAGGTAGGGGCAGGCTGAATAATGGTGATTTCAGTGGGGTTATTGGGAGCCAATGTTATTGCTATGGCTTTAAAACACAAACAGAAAAAGAATCTATTAGTCACCGAGGAGTGTCATAAGCCTGTTGAGTAATCTGCCTGCCGGCCGTGGTACCTGTGAAGCGCAGGGATGATACATAAAATACCACATCCAAATTCTCGGACACTTGTGGGTGGGTGTGGGGCCCACGGAGCACAGGGGTCATGGGCCTTGTTCTGGAAACCCTGCTTCCTACCGGTGGACTGAGGACCCCTGCTCTAGTTCAACTTCTCATTCCACAGATAGGGAAACCGAGGCCTAGAAAGGAGAAATGATTTGCCCAAGGTCACCCAGCATCTTCAGGACAGGGTCAGGGCTGGAAGCCAGTTTCTGCTGGCTGTCTACAGTCCGGGAGGACAGCGAGTGCTCAAGAGCTGTGGCTGAGGCCCCGTGGTATATTCTCCATCCCTCTCTGACCTGCTTTCCTCCTCCCTCTGACATTCTCTGGCTGACCCCAGACCCTCTTCTCCTCCTCTCTGCAGATAAGGCTGCCAGGGTTTCCAGAGAGGCTTGGGGACGGGGTGTGGCTTCCAGAATGTCCAGAAGTAGGGATGGGCTGGAGAGAGGCCAGGATTTGTGTCTCTTCTCCCCTACCCTACGCTGTCCATTCACAGCTGTGTGGGTGGATCCAGCCACTGTCTGGAATTTGTCAAGTGGGCAAAGAGACCAAAGCTTTCCCCAAAATCCAATCAGAAAAGACCTGCTTGGAAGAAACAAAGACTGGGAAAGATGTGGCCAGAGCTTTGACTTCTGAGCACTCTTAAGATCCTAGCCACTGGTGTGAGCCAGTCATTTTTCTGGCCTGAGCCTCAGCTTTCCTGTCCTGTAAAATGGTCTAGGGATGTTCATCCATTCAGCAAGACTTTGCTGAGTGCCCAGTCATCAAACACTTCGGTGCTTACCATGTTCCAGATACTGAGCTAAGTCACTTTCCATGCATTCTCTCATTTAAATCCCACAACAGCCTTAAAGCTAGGTTTTGTATTTCCTATTCAAATGGCAGGAGAACTGAGGCTCTGAGGGTTGTAACAACATATCCAGGGATCCCATAACAGATCCAGAGTCCATACCCAGGGGCTGATGGGCCACACCATGAAGATATTTTCAGCTGGAGCAGGAATCTGAGGTCCAACCATGGAGAGATGGAGGCAACCCTTAGAGGAGAACGCTCACCCTGGGAATAGAACCGAGTCCTGGAACCCAGCCTCTCTGAGTCTGAGAAGAGGGCACCTGGTCATGTCCATCATGACATCACCGGTCACCTGGCTGCCAGGGGGTCCCGTCAGCAGAGCTGGAAGGCACAGGGCTTTCCCAGTCCCAGACCCTCTGGCCTGCTGTCTAAGCAGCCAGTGCGGATGCTGCGAGGGAAGCTGGGTTCTCAGCTGGGTTCTCATTCCAAAGCCACCAGAAAACCAGCCAGGCATCTCACAGGCTTACCGGTTGGATCCCACAGAGTCCTGTGATGTGAGGATCACTGGCCTCATTTAACAGATGGAGAGATTGAGGCCCTAAGAGGTGAAGTGACTAGTTCACCCAGGGCTGTGATTTTGACGTGGGTCTGTCTGCCCATAGCCCATGGTTTTCACCGTCCCTAGCACCAAGCCGTATTTGTTACAGGACATCCCATGAGTCACTATACCTCCTCAGGTATCGGTCTCCGTAAGGTGGGAAAATTCATGTCTGCCTTTGTGAAAATGTGCTGGGAGATTTCAGTGAGATCACGGATGGAGATGTGCTTTGAAGTTCCACCCATGACTGACATTTTGCTATTATTATGTCGTTTTATGAGTATTGGTGACTCCTTAGCCTCAAAAGTATCTTCTTCTCTGGCCTGCCCTGGTACCTGAAATGTCTCCTTTAGGGACCGGGCGCGGTGGCTCATGCCTGTAATCCCAGCACTTTGGGATGCTGAGGTGGAAGAATTGTTTGAGCCTAGGAGTTCAGACCAGCCTTGGCAACAAAGTGAGACCCTGTCTCTACAAAAAATTTTAAAACTTAGCCAAATGTGGTAGTGTGCACCTGTGGTCCCAACTATACAGCTACACAGGAGGCTGAGGTGAGAGGGTCACTTCAGCCCCGAGGTCAAACCTGCAATGAGCCATGATCGTGTCATGATTGTGTCTCCTGTCATTCTCTCTCTCTCTCTATATATATGTATATAAAGAGATACATCTCTCTATACAAATATATAATTACATGTATATTTGTTCATATATAGATATATAGTTATATATAAAATATATGTATTTTGTTGCCAAAGTGTCTGCCTCCTCTCTTTCTCTCTATATAGATATATATAGATAGATCTCTCTATATATAGAGAGAATATATATCTCCCTATATATATCTATATATGTAAATATATATATTTATGTAAATGTATATTTATATAGAGAGATATATCTATATCTCTCTATATCTCTCTCTATATATATCTTTACATAGAGATATATAGATATCTCCCTATATAGAGAGAGACATCTATACATATCTCTCTCTATATACAGAGAGATATATATATCTCTATATATAGATATACAACCATTAGGGCCAGATAGATAGGTAGATACAGATCTATCTACCTGGCCAGGCAGCTGCCTGCTCTCTCTCTCTATATAGAGAGAGATCTATCTACCTATCTGTCTATCTACGTATCTATCTATCCCCATTAGGGCTGCTTCTCCAGGTCAGACTTTGTCCCCAGTAAGTCCCCTAGAAGAATGACCATCAGGGCTAGATTATCTATCATCCTCAGAAACTAGCGCCTTTACAGCATCATTATATGGTTGGATCAAGTCATATCCAGGAGGCAGATGGTCTGGAACAGATGAGCAGTTTCTCTAGACCTGGGTGAAGTCCTATCAGATAAGCTCAGCCCTATCTTGTAGGAAAACACACCACTTCCCTTGGGGAATAGAAGTGGCCAAGAGATTCTGTGGCCACAACTGCTTTGGACCCCAATAAGTCTGGTGACTCAGGTCCAGGAGTCAGAGAGGAGGGCTCTGGGAGGCCCAGCTGTGTGGACTCTAGACAGACAGGAGGCATTCAGGGAAGACAGAGTCCCACTGAGTAGCCAGATGCTGTTCAGAATGGGTGTGGCCAGGACAAGGATCAGAAACCAATGTGTCTCAACCCAGAAGTGACAGACAGAGGGGAGTTAGAAGCAGGATATAGTGGCAGGATGTCTCCGTTATCATCCAAAGGATTTTAAATGTATGGAGGTGATTGAGTGTCTGGAGTGAATTTGTCTCCAGTGCCAGGGGCGAGGTCATTTCCAACAGTGAGGTTTCAGGTTTGGGGGATGTCATCTGAGGCACTGTCATCTCCTGGGGTAAGCATCTAAGCCAGGACAGTGTCATCTGGGGCATGGGCCTGAAGCATCCTTTCCAAGAGAGACCACTAGGGTTGATGTAGGCTTCAGCTTCTACCATGTTTGGTTGAAACAATGGCTCACTGTAAGGGTTTGTCCTTCCGGATTGTAAACCTGTGGAAAGCACCCAAGCCAGTATCATAAGACTGTAGTCACCAGAGTGGTGGGCAGCGCACTTGACAGGTTTGTGTTTTTGTTTTTGGTGGAAGTTTAGGTTCAAATGGGTCCCATATCCCATGAGCAGCTGCCTGGCCAGCAGGACAGTCTCTGGGTAATGGGTCCTAGGAGAGTATGCACCCTCCATCCAGCCTCCTGCCCTTACGGGATGTACACAAGACGGAAAACGTATAAAAATAAGCCAAGACCTGGGGCAAGAAAGAGACTCATTTTAGGGATTTATTTGCTGGATTGGAATTTTCAAAGGAGTTATCTGAGGAGACTTTTATGTCTCTCAACTAAACCAGTTATCTGGGACCTATCAGGGATGTGAAAGCTCTACTGAATGCCTCTCCCAAAAGCCCAGCATGGTATATTTTGAGAAGTGGAAATGGGTGTCTTGCTTACTACCAGTGGTGTCTGGAAGTCCAAAGGGAATAAGGAGTGTTCTAGCAAGACCTTGTATTGTGGCCTAAGTATACACAGAGATGTGGGTAATTTTGATTTATATTTTGGGTTTCTGTGAGGCAATAGATTCCAGGCATATCTTATCTTGAAGGGGACCATTATTAGGTAATGGCCCAATGGTTTATAATGAATGTGAAGATGAAACCATTTGTTGGCCAGGACAGCCAGTGCTAAGACAATTGCCTAAAGTTTGGCCAAGTGTGTTTTATCTTGGGTCCTGCCCTTCATCAGGGACATCCTGGCTAAGGGATGGAAAGCAACAGCTCTCCAGTAAGCTGCACTACATGTGATGGTTAGCGATGCCATTCCCATAGTCTGCAAACTCCCATTCCTGTTCACTCAGTTAACACCAAAGGGCTTCCCAGGTAGCCAAGGGGTCTGGGGAGGGGTGAACTCCTCCAGCACCCTGGCATCTGGCAAGGGACTGAGAGAATGAAGAGGCCACCCCCTCCTGCAGGTGGAATATCCCAGAAGGCCCAGGGTTCGCTCCATCCTGTCTTAGGGAGGCCTTGGTAGCCAAGCTGAGCTTGTGGGGAGATGTTCCCATAACTCAAAGCATAATGGGCAACTGGGTAGGGCGGGTCACAGGCTCAGGATCTATGAGATCCTCTATGAGGATCTATGAGAGCCTCTATGTCCAAGACAGCCCAGTAGGGAATAGAGAGCTGGGCTGCCAAAGTTGCTGGCTGATCTTTGTTCCAGGAAGTGGTTTCTGGGCAGCCCCTGGGAAGGCAGGGCAGACTGGGCTCTGTGGGACACGGTGGGCACCCGTTGAAGTGTCTCTGACCCGTTTGCACCAGCAGCACAGTGATCTCTGCACAAAGGCAGGACACTTTAATGTTACCCCAAACGCATGGGAGGGTGCGGTTGCATATCCATTGCCACATCACCAGGAAACATGTGGAGTGTTAGAGGACTGAGCCTCCACACACTGCAGACCCTGAAAACGGTAGAAAACTCTTCTCCCTGTGCTGCTCCCCTGACTGCACGGCCCTCGGAGTGGACATCAGCTCCTTCCTCCTCTCTGCTCTCTCTCCTTCCTCCTTCTACCCCTGGGTCCTCTCTGTGTCTTTTAAATTTTTTTTTAACTTTTTATTTTTAAGTAATTACAGATTTATAGAAGTTTGCTTATAAGTTCAACTCAATTCCAATCAAAATCTCAGGAAGGTTTTTTCTATAGATTATTCAAAAATTTATATGGAAAAGTAAAGAAACTGGGCTAAAACTATCTAGAAAAAGAACAGTGAAGTGGGAGGAATCACCTGTTTGACTGAAAGACTTTGGTCATCAGAACTGTGTGTTACTGAAGGAACCATATACAGAGGTCAATGGAACCACAGAGAGAGGCTGCAAATAGACTGCCCCAAGTTATGGCTATTTGATTCTGTTAAGACAACTCTTTATTTTGAAACAATTGTAGATTCACGGGAAGTTGTGAAGGTAGTATAGAAAAGTCCTATGTACCCATCACCCAATTTCCACCAACAGTGACATCTTAAATTATTATAGTGCAATATCAAAACAAGGATATAGACAGTGGTATAATGTTGGTGTATAGTTCTGTCATTTTATCATAAATGCATCTTTAGCAGATTCACGCAACCCCCACCACAATCAAGATACAGAATTCACTCCATCACCACAAATGTCTCTCCCAAGCTACCCCTTAGAGTCACAGGCAAGCTGCCCACACACCGGCCCTGTCTTGTCCCTTCCTCCCCATCATGGTCCCCCTGCATCCGGAGGCCTGGCTGCCCCTTGTGGTTCCACCCCTGCTGCCAGATTTCTGCTGTCTGGCCTGACTATCCTCAACCCCTACCCAACACTGATCTACTCTGCATCTGTAATTTCATCATTCGGAATGTTTGATGGAACCCTACAATATGCAACCTTTTAAGACTGGCTTTTTCCCACTCAGCATAATGCCCGTGAGATCCATGCAAGTGGCTGCATGTATCAATAGTTCATTCCTTTTTATTACTAAGTAGTATTCCATGGACCTTTCTGTATTTTAACCACTTTCCTTTTCTCAGATCTTTCCTTCTTTTCCTTGTCTCGGAACCAGTTATTCCCATCTGTTTCCCCCTCATTGGAGCTGTGAGTGCCAGTGAACCCAGGGGAGGGGATTCCTGTCCTCCAGGCCTTGCAGTAGCTGGCAAGGATGAGTTAACCCCATCTCATTCAGCCTCAGAGTGAAACATACACATGCCACACAGGCCGTGCTGGGGCTGCTGTTGCCTGCTTTCTGTGCCTCAACTTCCGTGTTGATGTTTTACTGAATTTCTGTTCTTCTCTCCTCTTTAACAAAAACTCTTCCGCTGGTGCCATCTGCCATCCTGGCCTGGCATGGCCTGGGGGCTCAGTGGTGAGGGGTGTGAGTCTTACTGGAGAGCCTGGGCCACCTGAGTTGGCCTGACCTCACCTTGCTGGGTGTGAGGCAAGGAGGCACAGATGGGGCCATTCGCAGGGCATCCTGTGATTGAAGGAAAGGCCTGTGCAGGGATTCTGGGCCAGTGCACCAAGGAGTGGTGGATTTCAGGGGCACCTTATTGTTTTGCCAGGGCTGTCTGTGCCAGAATCTTCTGGCGGGGGTGGGCTGGGAGGTCTCCCCAGCTCAGGCTGACGTGGGGGGATTGTGAGCAATTCTCCTCTCTGGGCCTCAACTGTACAGTAAGGATTTGGACACATGACCTCAGGCCTCCTCATAGTTGACATTCTCAGAGTGCCCAGGGACCTCCCTGCACCAACAAAAACCTTCCCTCATTGCTCATTGCCCTCAGAATGAAGTTCAAGCTCTTCAGCAAGGTATTCAAGGCCCTGCATGAATTGGTCCCTGTTGCATTTGCAATCACTTGTCGCTTCCCACCGCCCTCCTTAGGCTCCACCAGTGTGGAACCAGCTCCTGGGGCAACGTTCTCTGGCTGATCTGCTGCCCTCAACTCCTCATGCAGGAAGCCTTTCTCATCCTCGTATTCCAGCAGTTACTTTGTGCTGCCCACTCCTGTTCTTGTCTGCCTTGTCTGTCCCTCCTCCTCTGCCCCTTATCTGGCTTTCTTCTTCCTTCTCCTCCTCTCCTCCTATTCATTTCTTCTCCCTCTCCTCCTCCCTCCTCCTCCTCCCTCTCTTCCTCCTCTCCTTTCATCTTCCTTCCTCCCCCTCTGCTCTTCCTCCTCTTTCTCTCCTCCTCCTCCTCTCCTCCTACTCTTCATGTCTTCCTTCTTCTCCTCTTCCTGCTCCTCCTCCTCCTCTTCCAGCTCCCTAGGCTGTTTTGCCAGGGGCAGGTGAACTCACTCTGATGTGGTTTGGCCAAGCCCCATGCTTTCCTTTAAACACAATGAAAATCAAACATCACACATTGCCCTGTCATTGTTAGAAAAGTCCACAGGATGGAAAAGCTGCCTTTCTACCCTCCAAGCCAGATTTTCCTATTCTTCAGAGCCCAAGCTCTCAGGGGAATTTAGAATTCTAGGATCATGGAATCACAGGATAATGGAACTTTAGACTGATGTCATCCTAGAATCCTACAATTATTGAATCATAGAGAGCCACAATAATGATATCTTAGTATTATGTAAAAACCAGAGATTCCATTTGCAGCATGAAATCTCTGCATATGGAATCCTAGAATCCCCAGCATCTTGGTGCTGAAAATGCCAGATTGCACCCAAGGGCCCCCCCACCATCGTATCTGTGAAAAACCCTCCGTCCAGGGTCACACTCCAGTGAGAGCCGAGCTCCTGCCCTACATCAGAGCCTAACTTCCCTCTCAGTGGGAGGGGGGTTTAAGGGGTGAACAGACCCAAGCCTGGTCCCAACTCTGCCGGTCCCTCTATGTGCGATCCTGGACAAACCACCTACCTCTCTGACCTCCAGTTCCATCGCAGCAAGGGCATCATAATTTTAGGAGATCAAGAAACTGTTAGCTTGTATCTTATCAGTGTTCTAAGCTTTCTCCTGATAGGAGGCGTGCAGGGTCTTGAACAGGGCTGGGCTCTCTGAAAAGCTCTGGTGACCTGACAGGACTCAGAGGTGCAGGAAAAGCAAGTGTCTGGGACAAAGCTGGCACTGAGGATGCTGAGTCTCAGGCCCGCCAGGGAAGGACACAAATGAGACTTCTGGATAAGCCTTTCTTGGGCATCCGTCTCCACCCTGCAAACCCTCCCTGACAATGGGGTGTTCATGTCATTGCTAGAGCCTCAGTTTCTTCATCTGTAAAGTACAGACAGCAACATTCTTGCTTCAATGTCCAGTCCCATCAGCCCCTAGGCATGTCACATCTTTTTCTCTGAGGCTCAGTTGACTCATCTAAGCCTTAGTCTCCAGGCCTATAGGTTCCTGAGAGCAGGGCTAAAATTTATTCACTTTTTCATCTATAGCCCAGAATGGGCTAGAGGCACACAATGCGTGTTAAAAACAAAGAATGTTGGCTGTGCGTGGTGGCTCATGCCTGTAATCCCTGCACTTTGGGAGGCTGAAGCAGGAGGATCACTTGAGCTTAAGAGTTTGAGACCAGCCTAGGCAGCAAAGTGAGATCCCATGTCTCCAAAAACCAAAAAAATGACCAAAAAACCCCAAATCGACTGTATGTGGGAAGGGACTGGAGCAGTCACCTAGTCCATCTGTCATGTGAGCCTTCTCACAGCTCACAGATCAAGTTTTTGGTTTTGGTTTTTTGTTTGTTTGGTTTGTTTGTTTGTTTTTAGAGACAGGATCTTGCTCTGTCACCTAGTAGAATGCAGTGGAGGAATCATAGTTCACTGCAGCCTTGGTCTCCTGGGCTCAAGCAATCCTCCTGCCTTAGCCTCCAGAGTAGCTAGGACTACAGGTGCACATCATGACACCTGGCTAAATTTTTTTCTTTTAGAAATAGTGTCTCATGATACTGCCCAGGCTGGTCTCAAACTCCTGACCTCAAGCAATCTTCCCTTCTCGGTCTCCAAAAGTGCTAGGATTACAGGCATGAGCCACCATGCTCATCTGGGTGAGCTATTAATGCTGCCATTTCAGCCACCTCCCCTAGAGGTTGGATGTCTTCTTCTAGGCCACTAGTAAGGAATTGATCAACAGGTATCTAGACCCCAGGTCTTCTGTCCCCCGAATCTGTTATTTTTTGTTCCACTCCATAGGGTGGCATTTGGCCTTCACAGTCTCTGACTTATTTAGCACTGAGGGAGAGGGGGCTGAGGCTGTGGAAGCTGGGGGATCTCCTTTTGGGACATCAAAGACAGCCAGAGCTCTCAGTGCCCATGTGGGAGGTCTAGAGAAGCCTGCCCTGTCAGCATGTGGGCAAAGTCAAGACCCCTCCTGAGGGACAAGGATGCCGGGGGCAGTGAGGGGTTGGAGGCTGGGCTGAGATCAAGTTGCCCTGAATGGAAACAAACTCCAACCCCAAACCAAACCCAAATAGAGATTCCAGGAGGAACTGGGTGTCCTAAGCAGCCCCAGGCTAGGCTGGAAGAAGGAGGGGTCAGACAGTTAACTCAGGGCTCCAGGATCCTCGGGGGCATGTGGTTCCCAGGCGGGTGCTGAACGGCTCTCCCTAGGAGACCCAGACCGATGGGATTTCTGTCCTGTGAGCCAGCACCAGCCATGGGGGGGAGAGCAACTCTGGGCCTGTGTTTACATGTGTCAGACAAACATCCACAGAGGGTTGCTGTCTCCCAGGGGCCCTGGCGGGGAGGAGGCCAAGCCAGCACCACTGCTTCCAGAGTAGTGACAGGAATGGTGCGGACACATCGAACCCATGGTAGCAGGGCCCCAGCACCTCCTAGGGCACTGGTTTCAGCAAAACTAACGCTCAGCTGGGCACTCTAGGCCGGCGCCTGTGCTCACAGTTGGATGTGTTTATGGCTTCCAAGGGAACTAGCAGTTGAAGGTAAACCAGGCTGTGATATTGATGAGGGTGCCAAGAAGCACCTTAGGGTTGATCTTTGCCAAAGGGGCAGGTCCTTCATGCCTGTGGGGCCTGTGGGACCCTGGTGTAGGAGGAAAGCACGGAGTTCCAGCAAACGCTGTGTGCCTGTTGTTCCTCAGACCCTGAGCCAGCCCCTCATTGAACCCTTCCCGCTGCCACAGAGGCAAAGCGGACCAGGGCTCCCATTTGGCAGATGAAGAGGTGGTAGCTCCGACAGATGCTCAGATTGCAGGCAGGGGTCACGCCCAGGGGCTGTACCTGTGGCCCACTAGGCCAGGCAGCCCGGGCTTCTGCTGTCTGCTCCTTTTCCCTTGGCCACTGGCACAGAAGGCTAGCCTTTGGTAGGCCTCGCTGCGGGCCTCCGTGGCTGCTTGCGGTGGGGCTTTAGAATGTGGCTGCCGCTTTTTCTTTATGCTAGTTGGTATTCCCTCGGTGCTTAAATTTTTCTTTCTTTCTTTTTTTTTTTTTTTTTTTTTGAGACGGAGTTTCACTCTTGTTGCCCAGGCTGGAGTGCAGTGGTGCGATCTCAGCTCATTGCAGCCTGGACCTCCCAGGTTCAGGGGATCCTCTCACTTCAGCCACCAGAGTAGCTGGAGCTACAGGTGAGTGCCACCACACTCGGCCTTGTTTTCCCCTTTTAATCTGCTCGATCCTTGATGTTGACTGGTACATATAGGTTGCAATCTTCTGCCTCCCAGGTCCAAGAGATTCTCCAGCCTCAGCCCCCTGAGTAGCTGGGATTACAGGCACCCACCACCATGCCCAGCTAATTTTTGTATTTTTAGTAAAGACAGGGCTTCACCATGTTTGCCAGGTTGGTCTCAAACTCCTGACCTTAGGTGATCCTCCTGCCCCAGCCTTCCAAAGTGCTGGGATTACAGGCGTGAGCCTCCATGCCTGGCCTGGTTTTCTAACGTCATGTGTGTACTCCTTTTGTGTCATTGTGAACTTTTTTTTTTTTTTGAGACAGGGTCTTGATCCATCTCCCAGGCTGAAGTACAGTGGCACGATCTCAGCTCATTGCAGCCTGGACCTCCCAGGTTCAGGGGATCATCCAACCTGAGCCTCCTAAGTAGCTGGGACTACAGGTGTGTGCCACCACACTCAGCCTTGTTTTCCCCTTTTAATCTGCTCGATCCTTGATGTTGACTGATACATAGATGCCTTTGGGGACCAACTTAGTCCCCAGAACCTCTCCTTGCAGCCCCGCCAAGGGGTGAGGCCATGCAGCTTCATTGAGAGCCTGACTCCTGAGGATCCACCAACATGTGGACACGTGACCCGGGCTGGCCCAGGTCTTGCTGGTCCAGCTGAATTATCTTGCTGAATTTGGGGTTTGGGGTTCAGAGTCAGCCCCAGCCACAGTCAGTCTCTGGGTGGGCCTGATATTAAGGAACAGACAGGAAGGGCTGTGGGGCATCTGCCCTCCACCATGAGTCCAGGAGGCCAGCTGTGTGGCCCCGACCCAGCCCACTTCAGTTCCTGGCTGCTTTTCTAGACCCCAAGAGATTGAGGCTGGCCCTTATCCTATCCAGAGTACCAGGGGACATACTGTGTCCCAAAGGGGAATAGAGCTCTTTAGGCCTAAGCATACCTGAGGGTCTAATAGAACAGCTGATTCATTGCAACTTCACACTGGGAGAAGCACTGAATCCCACAGCCTCCTCTCTGAATTTCCTGCATCAGTCAGCCCTCAACTTTGTCGTTCCTGAGGCCTCCCCTCTCTGGAGGGGCATAGCAGTCTTTCCCACAAGTAGAACCCACCTTCTCTTCTAGGTGCCCCGTTCCATCAGGGCCCTGTCCCACCCCCACCCCTGCACACACACCTGTTCCTATGCCCTAAAGCTACCACTTTGCCCTTCCTCCAGATGTACCCTCTTCCTACCCCCATCTGGAGCCACCCACCCTTCCAGAGAGCCTCAAGCTCCAATACCACCTCCCACTCCCCTCCCCCAACTCCCAGCATCCCTTGAAATGCCTGCTTTTGCAGGATTCCTCCCTTGCCCAGGGTTGGAAGAATGGACATTTCTTTTCATTCCACAGGCAGTTTTATGCCCTCACCTCTGGGGCATGGGGGCACTGGCCAGCCTCCCACCGTCCCTCCCACTGATGTCACCACTTCCCCATCCTGTGCCATGGATGGGGCAGACTCTGAAGATGTTCAGGGCAGGGCCTACCTGTAAGCTGGGTGGTGGGAGCTGTGGTTGGAGCAGGAAGTGTGGGCCCCAGGCATTTCCTGCTGTGGACCCTCTGTGTGACCTTGGGAAAGTCTCTGTCCTCTCTGGGCCTCTACTGTGGCACAGATGGAAGTCAGTTCTAAAGGACTCTGCCTTTAAAACTGCAGAGAGGAGGCTGAGGACCTTCCAAAGAGTCCCTCCATTACTAGCTTTTTCAGCTCACTTGGCTTCTATCCTGCCTGAGGTCCCCAGGATCCAGCCTTCACTCTCCACCTCTGCTTTGCTGTGCCCAGAGGGGCTGGCTGTGAGACCCTCCCTCCCCGAGGACTTCAGAGCCACCTTCCACTCCACCTCCAGAGCCTGCCCCAGCTCTGGCCTCGCATCTCCACTGTGGGCCATGACCTCAGCCCTTCTGTTCCTCCTTTCCTGGTCTTGGCTTCACCTTCTCCTTATCCCCTAGGGCTTGTTATGTCCCCCAAGGATGGTGATTCCCCACCCTGCTTCCAACCAAAAGCAGGGAACATTCCTCAGTGAATGGGTCCTGGGATTCTAGAGCTCTTGGGTTCCTCAGTGACTGTGGGGCAGAGGTCAGAGGGAGTATTGGGGTTGAATTGGTGTTACTCCCCACCCCCCACAAAAGATATGTTGAAGTCCTGACTCCAAATACCTGTGAATTTGGCCATGCATAGAAATGGGATCGTTGCAGCTATAATTAGTTAAGTTGAGGTCATACTGCTTTAGGGTGGGCTCTAAGAAGAGAAGACAGGGACACGCAGGGTAGAATGCCATGGGACAACAAGCAGAGACTGGAGCCATCCAGTTGCAAGCCAAGGAGTGTCAAAGATTGCTAACTACCACCAGAAGCTAGAAAGATGCAAGGAGAGCTCTTCCCAAGAACCTTCAGAGAGAGTATGGTGCGGCCAACGCCTTGATGTTGGACTTCTAGCCTCCAGAACTGTCAGAACACATTCTGTTATTTTAAGCCATCCAGCGTGGGCCACTGTGTATGGCAGCCCTTGGAAAGTAATACGAGACTGTACAGCTGGCTGCAGACTTCACCCAGCTGCCCTCCCGGCCTGACTGCTCTCTGTAGTGGGGGAATCAAAGCACGTCCCTCCCCAGCTCACCACCCTTCTCTGGCTCCCTGTTTCACTGGTTTCCATGCACCCCTTCATAGCTTATCTGACCACCTTCTCTGGCATCCTCTCGCACTGCTCTCTGCCTTCTTTTGGTTCTGGGAACCCCATATGATAGCTGTGGTTCTCTCCTCCATGTCTTTGCTTATGCTGTGCCACAAAACACGTCTTTACCCAGTTCACATCTTGCTCATTCTTCAACACCTCTCTTGGACAATCCTTTCTTCAGGAATAATAACAAACCTTTGTGGAGGCTTCCCACGGGCTAGGCACTGTGTGCTAAGTGCTTTCTGTGAATCACCTCATTCAGTCCTTACCTCTGGTGGGTAGGTGGCCTTATCCCCATTTTATAGACAGGGAAACCAAGGCTCAGCTAGGGCTCCATGAGCTTCCCACAGTCTGAAGGGGCACTGGTGGGATCAGGACCAGGCCTGCCTGGCAGAAGCAGTGCTCTGCTCCTGCTCCATGAAGCCACCACCCCTGCCTGGGGAGCCTGCGTCTCCCCAGGAGCATCTGCTCCTCCAGGCCTCCAGCTGCTGCACGTTTCAGGATAACAAATGATCCTGTAACAAGAGGTGAAATCAAATGCGGGCCAAATAGTTTTCCACAGCAATTTCATGCAAAATAATTCCAAGGCATTCGTCTTTTTCACCATGTGGGGTTAGAACACATGGAGACAGAAGAACCGAGGAGCCAGAGCCCAACCTGGGTCTCACAAATAAATAAACAAGGCACAGACGACATCATGGCCAGCAGGCGGCTGCAGCATAAATCAGGGATTTTATGGGGCGAGTGGCCTGTCAGGGACCCTACCCCCTGCCTGGCCTCTGAAAGAGAATACCAGTGAACATCTTTGTGACCCAAGCCAGCCCCACTCACTAATATGCCCATCCCGGGTCTCCTGCCAGCCCCTCAGCCCCACCTGGAAGGCCCCTGAGGTTTATCAAGGGCAGGCCCTCGCATACACACCCACCCACTAATTCTCTCCCTCATTCATTGATTCACTCTGTACTTCATGTATAATAAGCACTCAGTAAAAATTTCCTGAATGAATGAATTTGCTCACCACCTCTCCTTCCACCTTTTTCCCATCTACCTTCCATAAAAATTTCCCCACTGTGTCTGTATCACTGAGGTCACTTCAAGATGCAAAGCCCCGGGCAGGGTGCCAGATTGGCTAAGCTGGATCTCACATCATGCCCTCAGTACAGGGCGGTGTGGGGTTGAGAGAAGAAGGGCCAGGTAGACCCTCCAGCTTCTGTAGCAGACCTGAAGTTCTGCCTCCTGCCAAGACACCCCCAAACAGGAATGGGGCTAGATGAGCAGCAAAACGACATATATCCTGACATCCTCCTGAAATACTGTGTGGCCTGTGCCTGTGAGCAGGATTCCATCAATGAATATTTGGACCTCACTGCCCTTCAGCCAGTTCTAGGAAGACCCCTTTCTCCTAAGGGCTTAGAGTTTGCTGACTAGGCCACTGGTTCCACTACTCACCATTTCACATGTCTAGATCCCACATTTGGCACTCAGTGGGTGTTCAGTGAATGACGGCTCTTACCACCTCCCATTTTCCATCCCAGTAGTCCTCATGGCTCTTTTTTCCATTCTTCCACTCATTATTGTGTGTTAAACACACAAAAACAAAAAATGTGCCATCAGTAACATTCAGTATTTCACAATGGGCAACCATCACTACCGTCTAATTCCAGAACAATTTCATCATCCTAAAAGGAACCCCCATTTCCCCATTCCCCCAGTTCCTGGCAGCTACTGGTCTCTTCACAGCTTTGCAGTGATTATTCTAATACGAGAGAGGGTAGATGCATTATCCCCAATTCACAGATGCAGAAACAGGGCTGTGCATATGTGCTCACATGTGTGCATCAACGCATACACAGCTGGCTTCAGCTGGGCCCCACCCACTCTCCACAGAGCAGCACCTTCAGAGCGGTGTGTCCTGGGTCTCCCCCCAAGCCCTTTCCTGGTGTCACTAGGATCCTTAGGGTGTTGGTTCACCAGCTGGGAACTTCTGTGGCTGGTGGCGCCTCTGCTTGGATTTTGCTTGTGCCTGCTGAGTTTGTTCCACCCACTCAGGCTGACAGGCTGTGCTTGGCTCCTGCTACTGGCCCAGATCCTGCCAAGGTCAAGCCAAGCATGGAGCAGTGAGGGGTGTGTGAGCAAGTGAGTGCAGAGTCCTGCCACTGCACATAGCCAAGCCAGCTGTGGTGGGGTGGTCAGCTCCAGGTGTCAGCTCTGTGCCAGGCTGCAGTTGGACTAGATGTATCAAGCAGCTTCCGCTGCAGGCACCAGCTTCTGGAAAAGGGAAACATGATGGCACCCGAAATCTCAGAGACACCAGGAACCACAGATCCCCAAAGAGGATGTTATGACATGTCATAGTCCTGGCTCAGGGAGCCCCAAAGTCTGGGCTCCCAGAAGGGCTGCAGCTTTTCTCTTCTCATTGCCCACAATATGGTGAGCAAGGAGTGTGTTTCAGCACTGTCTGTGTTACAGCTCTTTCAGTCCTGCCATTCGGCAAGTCCCAAGTTCTTGTCCCACACCCAGGAAGAATGAGGTACTTGGACAACTGGAGGGTGAGCAAAGCAGAGAGGAGGTTTATTGAGCGACAGAACAGGTAGGCAGCTCCATTCTGCAGGCAGGTCATCCCAGTGAGCATCCAGCTCTCAGTGGAGAGGAAATCTGTAGAGGGCAGGTCATCCAAGCAGATGTATGAGTCTGGCTGAGTCTGGGGCTTTTATGTGCTCAGAGTAGAGGAAGTGTGTGCTGATTGGTCCATGGGTGGCTATGGGTGGGTCTGGAAAAAGCACCATCCTATTGGCCAAACAATCATCAATGAAGTTCTCACTCCCCACGTTGGCTTCCCCGGGCACTGGCAGCCCAGCCCCCAGCCTTCAGGTTGTCCCCAGCTTGAAGGTGGGGCCTCACAGGGACCCATCCCTTTCTATCTAAGAACCTGTCTGCCTCCTGATGCCATCAACATGTCATTCACAATGTCCATGCTATTCACACCAAGGGGCATCTGCAGGCTCATGCTGAGCCGCCCTTGGCCCCCAGCCTTCCTCTAGCACTCCTCACCCAATGTTCAGAGGGGGCTTGAGGTGGCAGGGGGCTGGCATGTCAGTGCCACCCCAAGCATGTGCACACCCAGCTGGGTCACAACAGCGCCTGGGCTTGGCTACACACCCCCCGCTTGCCACATTGCATGTGATGAGAAGGAGAGAAAAGTCGTGGCCCTTGTAGGAGCCCAGACTTGGGGCTTCCAGAGCCAGGGCTGTGACATGTTGTAACACCACCCTTGGGGCTCTGTGGTTCCTGGCATCTCTGAGCTTTCAGGTGCCATCATGTTTCCCTTATCCAAACACTGGTGCCTGCAGCAAAAGCTTCAAAATCAGAGCAGGCATTGGGAGCAGGCACTTCCAAGTCTGCAGGCCCCTGATAGCACAGGGATGCCTAGGCTGGGAGCCAAGATTGGGTGGCTGTAGCTGTGCCTGGGAGCATGGGGCTCCCACCCTCCCAACTCAGTAGAGTGCAGCGCCCCCACCTGTTCCTGGCCCCGTTGGCTCCATGGAACCTGCAGCCCTGGCTGTGCCTCCCCTGCCACAGTGGCTGCTCCAGATGGGCTGCTGCCACCATCACTGGCACCTTCAAGGCTGAGACAGATGCCTCCCTCCAGTGGCTCTGGGCTTCTTTCCTTAGTATGTGTGAAGGAAGGGAGTGTGCTGTCAGTTCAGAGCTAGTCTTGGTCAGTTACCCTGTAAATCTAACCTGTTGACTGATGGACTGAAAAGGCCTCAGGTGATGCTGGGGGTTAGGGAGGAAGGTGGCAGGGAGGGTGCCCAGGATGCAAGCCACACCTCTGTTGGTTTTGGCCCCTGAGCAGAAGTTGACACAGTTCTCCAGAGCTGGTAGGCAGGGTTTGATTACACATACCCAGCCCCTCCTGCTCACATCTCTTGGCCTTTGCAGACACTGTGTGCTCTATCTGGACTCCTTTTTCTCCCTCAAACCTCTCCATCCTGTAGCTCCTATTCATCCTTCAAAACCCTCTTAGTGTCACCTCTGCATGGGAAGGGCAGTGATCTCAACCCTAGTGTAGTCAGTGGCAGAATCTCCAGGGGGTGGAGTCTGGACCTTTGGGCAGCTACAAAGCTCCACAGGTGGGTGTGGCTTGCAACCTGCCCTGAGGACCCCTTTGGGATCCAGCAGCCTGTGCTCCCCATCAGAGCTCCTTCTCCCCATTTGGAGAATGTCTGCCCCACTACTCTCTGAGCTCCTTGACACAAGAGTCTGCAGAACATCCTGGTTAAGAGCCCAAGACATTTTTTTGTTCTTTAAACCAGCTTTATTGAGATATATTTCACATGTCATACAATTCTCCCATTTAAAGTGTACAATTAATGGCTTTTGGTAATGTTGCATTATTAACTGTTTTAAATTGTGGTAAAATATATATAACATAACGTTTGCTATTTTAACCATTTTAAGTGTATAATTCAACACCATTAATAACATTCACAATGTTGTACAACCATAAGAGCCCTAGACTTTGGCTTCAGATGGAGACTTGGGTTCAGTCCTGGCTCTTTCACTCCATAGTTGTGTAGTATGCCCTCTAAGCCCCTACTTACCAATTGGAAATAAGGATTCTAGGGGCTACTTCATATAGTCATTCTGAGGATTACATGAGGCACTGGGGGTGACAGGGCCTCATCGATTGTGAAACCCAGTATGAGGGCTCCCCGTACGCCACTCATGTAGTATTATCACCCATGTGCTGTGTGGCCTCGGGTGAGTCCCTGGCTCTCTCTGGCCCCAGCTCCTGGCTTTAACAAGGCTGAATTTGGATTAGATGACCCTGAAGGCCAAGCAACTCTGCCATCCAGTGCTCACTGGTCTGCCCTGTCAGAAGTCATCTGCCTTCACTGCGATGTTAACCCCTCCTCTGAGAACTGCCCCCTAGTGGTCCTGGCAATCATGGTGACCATGTGACATGGCCATAGGTGACTGGACTGGGAGGACATGTGACTCAAGTACATTTGGACCTGAGACACTGGCCTGTTGATGGGTGGTCAGTAGTGCTGGAGTGGGGAGCTGAGATGTGGAAGATGCACATGTAGCTTAAGCCCAGCTGGTGTGAGGGGTGGCAGTCATGGGGGACCCATTTGGAATAGGTGGCAGGCCCAGATCCTGACATGCCAGGCCAAGGAACTTGGACTTAAATCCTAGGGTGGGGTGGGAGCTTCATCGTTCTTGGGCATTAAAACCATGCCGGGCCCCATCATGGAGCCTCTGAGGGCTGAGCTAAGGGAGGAGGACTTGGCACAGGGTGAGGGAATAAACAGGGGTCCCCAAGCCATGTGACTGTGGGCCAGGCTGGGCCTCTCACAGAGCTCCAGTCTTCTCTTTCTGACACTAGGGTTGGACTCAGGGGTCCCCAAGGCTCTTCAAGCACTGATTTTCCCCAAAAATCACAGGGCTTTGAGACCAGGGCTGAGGTAGGGAGGACTGGGGGAGGTCCAAACTAGACACTCTCAGTAATTGGAGTTGTTTGTATCCGTGCATGCAAAGGCTGGTCCCCAGGGAGCAGGACGAAGCTCCAGGTGTGCAGATGGGGTCTCCCCCAGGACAGGACAGAACAGGGGGATGGAAACCCCAGGGTCCGCAGGGACAGTCTGGGGTCTGCAGTCCTTCTAGGCTGAGGCTCTATGCCACATCCATCAGGCGCTTTTCTTTTTTTCTTTTTTATTAAACAGAGCCTTGCTCTGTTGCCCACTTTGGAGTGCAGCGACGCCATCTCAGCTCCCTGCAACCTCCGCCTCCTGGGTTCAAGTGATTCTCCTGCCTCAGCCTCCTGAGTAGCTGGGACTACAGGTGCACACCACCATGCCCAGCTAATTTTTGTATTATTTAATAGAGACTGGGTTTCACCATGTTGGCCAGGATGGTCTCAAACTCCTGACCTCAAGTGATCCACCTGCTTCGGCCTTCCAAAGTTCTAGGATTACAGGCGTGAGCCACCATGCCCAGCCATCAGTGGCTTCTTTTTGGTCTACAGAAGTGTAGAAAACAGCCCAGACTGAAAGCCGGTTGGGTGACCTTCCTGTGCCTCCAGCCTGAGGGCCAGCAGCCCGAGTGGCTCCAGAAAACAGCGCAAGGTTGGCTCTGTGCTGGGAGTACTTACAGGCCCAGGGCTGGCCCATCTGCCCTGAGAGTTAGACACCGGGCTGCCCAGTGCAGCCTGTTGGCTATAGATGGCCAGCATAGATGATAGAGTTGTTAGGAATGGCTGTGTTCCTGTGGCAGCATCTGTTTACTGTGATCTGAGGCAGCGACTTAACCTCTTTGAGTCTCTGTTTTTGCATCTGTAAGCTGGGAATAGTGGTCTCTGTCCCTTGTGGAGCTGTCATGAGACTTAGGTGAGATGGTGTGTGTGTGGTGCTGACAGTGAGACTGTGGTGGCCAGTGCTCTCCAGATGGCAGCCATGGCTCTGGCAACACAGACTGGGCCCTTTGGAATCTGGGGTGTGCAGAGGACAGTGGCTGGGAGTGTGCAGGGGCTGGAAAGAAGTGTGGGAGAGGTAGAAACCCAGAAGTCATGGGAGGAGGAGGAGAAAGCATCCCCACTTGGGGTGATGGGTCCTTACCTCCCGAACCCCTTCTTGCTCCAGCTTCAGGTCTCACCTGGGCTTCCCACCCCCCACTGGCTTTCCTGTGTAGGGCATGAACATGTCTGCCCCTACTGACAGCAGCCACCAGGCACCAGGGGGCCGGGAGATATCCCCAGACTCTGGGAGCAGATCCCTGTGTGGAGGACACTGAGCTGCAGACGAGGACAGTGATGTGCCACCACCTGCCACACACGGAGCCGAGCAAGGCCTGGCCCCTTCCCCACTCCTTGCTGCCTCCTGTAGTCACCCGCCAGTGTGGCCACCACCTTGTTTCAAACAGGTCACCTGGGGGACTGCCGAACAGCGCCTGGCAGAGCAGCAGCAGAGCTTGGGGGCCAGCCATGCCAGACCTCCCCTCTCTTGGCCAAGCCACATGGCTCTGCTACAGGGCCTCCCAGTGCCCAAATTGGCCAGGGCCTCTAGCATGGCACCATCTTCGCAGGCTGGGTCCTTAGGGAGCTCGGTGAAGGGTCAGCTCCTCTCCTCACCCAGAGGAAAATCGGGTTGTGTTTTGAGGGAGCAAGAGACAGAGAGATTGTGCTGGGCCCTACTAGGCTCCTGCCTTCTCAGTGCCTGAATCTGTTTTGGGGCCCCTTTTGCTCTCCCATGGCTACAGGGCCCATCAAGCTTCTGTGGTGCCTTTGTGAAAGTTAGAAAAAGGTGCCCCGCCTGGGCAGTCTCAGCCCCCTGCCAGGATTTCAACCCCTCACCCCCTCAACCAGTGCCCTTGTGCAGTAAACACCCTGCACAACTGGGCCCTGCCCAGCCTTCTCTGCTCTCCCCTCCCAGCTGAGTCCCATTCTAATGTGAGGCTTCCCTAGACATGCTGGGCAGGAGGCACCTTCTCCCCAGCACCCCTTTTTTCCTTCTCAGGACCAACCCAGAATCCTCTCTTGTGTCAAGAGGGCCTGTGGGGCCTGGGCAGGCAGAAGGACCATGCCTAGGTTTATGTGCCTTCAAGAATTCTCCAGCTTAACTCCTGTCTATGGCTCCAGTCTCCAACTCTGAGGGGCACCAGAGCTCCCTCTCCTCCTGCTGGTGGGGCTCAGCCATCCACACTTCCAGTGGTCTCTTCTTCTTTGAAGGTCTCTGTATTCCTGATGGAGAGGCTATGGGCTGTCCACACCACCTGAACTCCCCACTGGAGATCCTCTCTTTGCTCCCCATCACCCTTAGAACACAGTTGAAGGTCATTAATCCAGGCCCCCAACGCCCTCACACCTGGCCCTGTCTTCACTTCCAGCCTCGCCCCAACTCCTTCTCCTCCTCCCCTCTGGGCTTCAGCCAGAGGAAATCCTTCCATTCCCAGAAGGCACCAGGTGGTGTCAAGCCTTCATGCTACTCACCTCACAGTGCTCTCATGCTCTAGAAATGAGTAATATTAGAGATCCCAGCAGTTTACACAGAATGTTCATGACCATTAGCTCATTTGAACCTCACCACAGCTCTGGGAGGGGAACAGGGCAGAAGTTTTCCATCTATGCCACTTATTTTGGCATCTGGTAAGGTCCCCTCTTATAAAGGGGACCTTATAAAGACCCTTGCTGGGTCTTATAAAGGACCATATGATGATGTCTTCGTCCCTTCGGGCTGCTATAGCAGAATACTATAGACTTGGTGGCTTATAAACAACAGAAAGGTATTGCTCATGGTTCTGGAGGCTGAGAAGTCCAAGATCAAGGTGCTGACAGAGTTGGTGTCTGGTGAGGACCCACTATCTGGTTCAGGGACTGCCACCTTTGTGCTGTGTCCTCACATGGCATAAGGGATGAGGGGTCTCCCTGAGATCTCTTTTATGAGGGTGCTAATCCCGTCATGAGGTCTCCACCCTCATGACCCAATCACTTTCCAGAGGCCCCACCTTCAAATACCATCACACTGGGATTAGGTTTCAACATGTGAATTTATGGGACACATTAAGACCACAGCAGCTGAGTAGATGGTGAATGGCTGGATGGGTGGGCAGGGACTGGATCTGGATGGAGGCCAGGAAAATTTTGAAAATGTGATAGAATCAGTGCAGCCCAGTGGGGGTAGGGGTGGCACTGAAGCGGGTTCTGGTCTGCACAGTTGGGTGGCCCCAGGGTAGGAAGAGAGGCAGCCAGTGATCTCTGGGGTCCAAGAAGGGGAGGAAGGGCCTCCATGATGAGCCAGGGCCCCATGGGAGAAAGCAGTGCTGCAGAAGCCTCCTTTCTCCTGGTCAGGCACTGCCCAGGGATGAACGTGGCATCTGCCAGGGCTCTCAAGCCACCAAGTCAAATACTGGAAGATCTCACTCTGCTTCAGCTGGCCACACCCACCCAGGAAGGCTCGGGCTGCAGGTGACATGTCGGGGAGGGGGTGACCCAAGATAGCTTGCGGTGGGGTGGGGTGAGGGCCTGGAACCTTCCATCATATGGGCCTGGGACTTTGGTTTCTCAGTCCTCCCAACTCTCACAGTGGATAAGTCGGGGCTTTGGGGAGCAAGGGAGGAGAGTCTGAAAACCATCAAATAATCTTCACCTGAGAGAGACACAGATGGGAGAATGGGGGTGGGGAGGGGAAGAATGGTGGAAGCTGGAGAACTGGAGGGATTTCTCAGTCAGGGACTGCTCCCACCTTCCCCTGCCCTGTTCCTTTCCCAGGCTGGATGGGAACCCCCTGTGTCTGTGTATCTGTGTGTGTGCCCGCAAGCTCACACGCTTGTGTAATTGCACCTGCCTCATAGAGTTGCTATAGGAGGCTTGAACAAGTTCACACTCATGAAAGGCTGGGTGCTGCTGGCATGTGGTAAGAGCTCTATAAACATGAGCAGCCATTGTACAGGAGGAGAGTGTGATGGGCAACAGCTAGGACTCGAGGCGGGCTACCAGAGGTCCTACAACCGCTAAGTGTTAGCAATGATGGGCGCTGTCAGCCCACTTGTGTTTGGTCTGCAGGGTAACATTTTCTAAGTCCTCCGGTCAGCCCCCTCCCTCTCCCCCCAGCTGCAAACCTTTGGCCCTCACGGCTCACCACTCTTATCAGACAGTACCCTCTTTGCTAAACAGGGAGCAGGCGCTAATGTCCTGTGTCACTCCCCTACACACACCTGCAGCTGTTCTCATTCTAGCTCTGTCCTCTTCTTGCCCTGTCCCACAGAAGAGACTTCCAACACCCCATCCCTGGGCACCTCTTCCCTCTCAGGCCCCTCTCTACCCGGCAGTCCCCACCCCCCACCCTGACACCTCTCCTCTTTGTCCTCACTCCCCGCCATTTCCATGGAAACACATTCACTGTGCTCCCCTTCCATCCGTTTCCCCTTTCCCCCTGGCCTCACCTCTGCCCTAGCCTCAGGCCTGGCTCACCAGCCCTCCCTCCCTCATGCACCCTGATGCCCGACTGCCGTGCCTCTCCAGACACCCGTTCTTCTGGCTCCCTCCTGCCTCTCGGGTCACTGGATCCCCCTCTTCTGCTCAGAAGTGGTAGGGTCCCTACTCCTCCCTCGACTCCTGGCTGTTCTTACTCTGCCTGCTCCGTGTCATTTGCCCTCACGTGGCCAGCAACCAAGTGCTGATGCCCCTTAGCCCTCTCTCCTGCCAGGTCCACTCTCCTGGGCTCTGTCCACCTGCATCAGCTGCCCGTGGCACAGCTGCTCTAGAGTGGACAGGGTTTGAAGCTGGAGACAGACTGAGATGCACACGCAGGTCTCTGCAGGCCTGCATGGAATGCTGCCATTCCCATTTCGAAGCTCTCGTGGGATGGGGGCTCACTCCCTCATGCCAAGAGAATCCCTATCTCTGCTTAGGAGAAAGCTCTCCCCTGGCACTGCCACTCAGCCTATCAGAGACCAGGAGGTAGAGCCACCTCTGGGATGGGCAGAGGGGGAAGTGCTGCTTCAACTCTTTCAAGTCAGGTGGCCCTGGGCAATTCCTTCTATTTTCTGAACTCAGTTTCCTGAGCCCCACAGGCCCCTCCAGCCCTAATATTCCAGAGCTGCAGGGAAGGTGTGGGAAGCAGGAGGTCTGTGGTGCAGGCTTTTCTCTGCCACTCGCAGCCCATGTGGTTTTGGGAGACTCTCCACCTGTTTCCTCAGTTTCCCCATCTGAACAATGAGTAAGCTGGCCCTAGTTTTTAAGGGGCTCCCCAGGTCCTGTCCTTTGTTTTGAATGTCACCTGGGTTGGGGAAGCTTGACCTCTTTCCCAACTAAAGCCAGCCTCAGACTGGTCATCCAAGAGTTGGGTGCACAACAGGTGGGAAATGGTGAGGGGAGGGGCAGGAGAGCTGCACTCCCTGGCCTGTAGCCTGGCCCCTCAGAGTGGATCCCCAGCTCAGTCACTTCAGAGGCAGCAACTGCTCCCTGTGTAGCAGACAGGGCCCCATCTCCACCCATTGTCACAGAATTCCTCTGAGCTGGCTGGGGAGGGACCCTATTTTACAGACAGGAAGACCAAGGCCCAAGGCAAGAAGGGGTCTGCCTAGACTCACACAGCTGGTCTGTAGCTAAGGTGGAACTCAGGGACTGTGAGAATTCCAAGGTGTCATGTCTCTTATCATTGACCATAGCAGCCCACCCCGCACAGGGTCATTGGGTCCCACCCCTCCCAGTGCAAAGTGGAAACTCAGGCCCAGAATGGTGCAGGGCTGTGCATTCTCCCCACTGACCTCAGCTGCACTGCACAGATAACTGACAAAGCCCCAAACCTCTTCCTGGCAGCCTCACTTGACGCCTAAAATCCCATCAGAGCCCCCATATTTGGGTAAAGCATGTATCCGGGGACCCTTGTGATGAGAGGGGCAGAAAGACAAGAATTACAGGCATGTGCTATCCTCAGGCTCCCAGAACAGCCAAGAAGGAAGGAGCCTGGGGACCCATGAGGGGCCAGGGGGCCAGAAAGGGTGAGGCATTTGCCCGGGTTCCACAGCGGGTTGGGGCTCAGTCAGGCAGCAGACCCAGGAACTAGTAGTACCCATGCCCAGGTTGCCTGGCCCCACCCCCGCCCCTCCAGGCAGCCTCCTCTTGTATGTATGATCCTGGAAGGAAGGCCTGGAGTGGCAGGGCCAGTCCCTCCGGCTGATACGGCAGGTGGGGTGCACAGGAACGTCACCCCCCCCAACCTGAGTCGCCCTTCCAGAGGATGCCGCGGGCAGTGGCAGATTAATGGTGCAGGAGGCCACTCATTTCCTGTGGCCGGGAGATGGGCCGCACCACACAGCCCCCCATTGTGGGCTGCCCTTATCTCGGGAAGTTCCGCCTGCCCCATCCGGAAGAGGCAGCTAGGCCCCCATGCCCCTGGCCTCACCTTTCTTTGCCTTTTGGAAGCTGGGCTCGCAGGGCTCAGATCCTGCAGGCCTCAGTTTCCCTTCCTCCTGTGGGAAGCCTGGACTTGACCCTGGGGGCAATGGGGAGCCTGGAGGGCCCAGACTTGACCCTGGGAGCAGTGGGGAACCTGGAGGGTGGAGCAGGGTGGGGCCTGGTCTCATCTGGAGTTAAGAGAGGTAATTCTAGGGGCTTCAAGAATGAACTGGGAGGGGTGAGGCTGGAGGCAGTGAGTAGAGGGAGCCTGGCTGCACATGGAGGCCCAGCTGGGATGGGGAGGACAGGCCAGGGCACCGCATTTCTCTGCTTAGAACCTCCCTTTGAGTGTACACAGCCTCTGGTTCAGACACCCACTTTAGGAGGCAGCACAGGCACACACAGATTCCCCAGGAAGCCTTCCCTGACCGCCAGTTGGTCCAGGTCTCCCCAGCCAAATGGGGCTCAGCGCCCTGTGCTTTGCCTCAGACCGTTTAGACCCCTGAGCATCCTGTGTGGATGCAGATCTGTCTCCTTAATTAGACTGGACATGCCTGGATGGTGGAGACCCCCATGTCTCCAGGACTCACCCCACCCCTGGCCTCTCCAGCTTGGTGAGTTGGACGCACTAAACCTGGCTGCAGCCCAGCCCCCACCCCAGCCACATCTCCCTCCGCACAGGCTCTCAGAGTCCCCTCCCCACAGACCTGCCCTCTTGCTCCCATGCTTTTGGCCAAGTATGTCCCTCCACCCAGAATGCCCCTTATACGTCTCCCCTGGCCAAATCCCAGCCATCATTAAGGGCTGTTCAGGTGCCACCACTCCTTGAAGCCTTGCTAGGCCCACCACTGATGCCAGGTAGTTCTGCAAATGCCTTTCTCCCTTTTCAACTGGAGCAGCTGCATTCAATAAATTCGTTTAAAGATTCCATAGCTTTTTAAAAGAAAATTTGAGACCATTCAATTTGTCCATCCCAACCCTTGAGAGATGAAGACACCAGTTCAACTGAGGTCTCATAAGAAGTCTAGAACAGATTTTCATTTTAACAGAGGAAGCTGTTGTCAGCTTCCAAGAATGAGTTCACCATTTCCCAATGACCAACAACCCAACAGCTCTGGGAGGGCAGCCGCAGGTCAGCAGGTGGTGGAGTGAGGACCTTGCTGGTGCACTCGCGCCTCCCATGACATCTGCCCCTCAGGAGTGGAGGAGAGGGAAGGATGGCCTCCCTGAGACCAGACAGACAACAAGCCTGTGCCCGGACCGCATAGATGAAGATGCTCAGGGGTTAGCAGAAAGCTCACAGATACTTTCACCTCCATTTCTTCCCTTCCCCGCTCACAACCTCCCTCTGGACAGTTACCTTTACACTCATTTTAGCAAAGAGGAAACTGGTTCCAAGAGCCTGAGTGACTTGTTCAAGGTCACCCAGAATGATGGAGGGGCTGGGAAGCCAACCCCAGTCTTCCTGCCCAGCTGAAAGTTGGCCAGTGTCAAAGCCCTGCCTGATGTCACCCACACACAGGAACGAATGATCTTATGTGTCTGCGGCTGGGGCTGGGGGGCCCCGTGACTCTGGGGAGATGCAGGGCAGGAGAAACCTACCACTGGGACGGAGTTTGAGTGGCTTTTCATTTCCCGGACTGGGTCCTGAAGTTAATGATTGACCTGCAGTTCTGTGCGCAGCCTGGCAAGTGCCCAGACTTGGGGGGGCTTGATCCCTGACACTCTGCCCTGAGGGGACTCTTAGAGGTTGGGGAAGGAAGCCAGCCTGGGCCAGGGTGGTGGCTCCATAAGGCCATGGCCATGGGAGCTGGCCTCGGTCACTGGGGGTGGTGGTACCTGCCCCCCACCACCCAGACGGGAGATAGGGAAGAAGGTGGGGGGCAGCACGGAGGGTCAGGAAGGGGTGGTGGAGGAACATGATCCTCTCGGTGCCAATGCCCTGGGCATAGTGGATCTGGAGATGAATGAATCCCTTCCTGACAGTGATGGTGTTATCCCAGCCTGCTCCCAGCCCTGGCAGTCTTCAGGGCAGGCCTCAGGCTGCTTCATCTCAGGTGGAAGATAGTGGGCAACTTGGCCATACATACCCAAAGGCATTATTTGAAAGTCGGGATGCGGGCGGAGAGGTGGCTCACGCCTGTAATCCCAGCACTTCGGGAGGCCAAGGTGGGCCAATCACCTGAGGTCAGGAGTTCGAGACCAGCCTAGCCAATATGGCGAAACCTAGTCTCTATTAAAAATATAAAAATTAGCTGGGTGCTGTGGCATGCACCTGTAATCCCAGCTACTTGGGAGGCTGAGGTAGGAGAATGGCTTAAACCCAGGAGGCGCAGGTTGCAGTGAGCCAAGATCATGCCACTGCACTCTAGCCCGGGAGACAGAGTAAGATTCCATTAAAAAAAAAAAAAAGTCAGGATGCCAGCATAATCTGGGCAAAAGATGGTGGGCCGTGGGCAGTGGGAATGACTGACAATTGTCATGATCTCCTGATGGCCCCTAGCCTACAGAGGAGAAAGCCTGGTTCACCCAGCAGCACATCTGGGGTGTAGCTGGGTCCTGAGGCAAACCTAGAGAGCTGTCCTCAGCCCCTCCACTGGAGCCCGTGTGTTTTGAGAACCTCTGCCTGAGGTTTGCCCTACTCCACTGGATGCCCTGTGGCCTCCCTGCTCCTGTGTGGGGCGTGATCTCGGCTCATTGCAACCTCCACCTCCCAGGTTCAAGTGATTCTCCTGCCTCAGCCTCCTGAGTAGCAGGGATTACAGGCGCCTGCAACTATGCCCAGCTAATTTTTGTATTTTTAGTAGAGACGGGGTTTCACCATGTTGGCCAGGCTGGTCTCAAACTCCTGACCTCAGGTGATCCACCCTCCTCAGCCTCCAGGGATTACAGGTGTGAACCACCACACCCAGCCAGGAAAGCAGTTTTTCAAAGGCTCTGGTGTGGTGGAGAGAGCTCCATGTGAGATCAGACAGATCCAGTTGTAGAGGCTGGGTCCTCCTCACCTAGATTCTTCAGCCCCTAGCATGGACTCTGGCACCAGAGTCAGCTGAATAAATGAATAACCCCAATTCCAACAATTACAGAATATGTGCCCTTGGGCAAGTCACTCCTCTTCTGTGACCTCAAGCTTCCTTATCTGTGAAATGGGGATAACTATAAAACACCCTTAACCTGGATGTTGATGTTGAGAGATTCAGTAAGAAAATATGTAAAATGCCTTATATCGTGCTTGGCACATGGTAAGACGCTTAATATCTAAAGATATTTTTACCTCCCTTCGGGTTCATTCCTCCTCACGTGCAACTTAAAAGCACTTCAGAAACCGCAAAGCTGTTGGCGCACTCTGTGAGTCCTTCTCAAGTATTCAGACAGGAATGTACATAAAATGGAGGCCTTGCTGGGACAAGCTGAAGTAATGTCATTTTCAGAAGCAGTGAAAAGCAGCAGAGCCAGAAGTTATTTGGGGGTTAGTGACTCAGGAACACATGAATGTCGGGAACTGCCCTTTGCTTTATACATTGTTTCCACACAATTTCAGATACTTCCTGGAAAACAAATGTGAATATAAATATAATGTAAATGGGTAAATGAAAATGTATAAGGGGGAAAGCAAGGCAGGCAGTGGGAGATCACTGACACCTTAATTTCAGTCCCAGTTTTGCCATGTGAAGCTGTGTGACCTTGAGTAACACACTTAACCTCTCTGACCCCTTTGCTTACCAGTAAATGGGGGCATTTCTTACCTTGAGAGGTTATTGAGAGAGTTCAGTAAGAGATGGCGTGTGAAATCATTGCTGATTATTTGTGTTAATTCTTCGAAGGCAAGCGCTGCTCCATACCCTGAGCATAGGGAAAGGGCCAACTTAGCTCCTGTCCCCGCAGAGGTTCCAGTCTGAGTCGCTGGAATGGGAAGAGAACAGAGGACTCCAGGAGGTTGGGGTTGACCCTGAAGGAAGAGGAAGGACGAAAGGTAATCTATAGGTGAGTGTTTCGGGGCAATGTTCGTTAATGCAAAAAATAAGAACAACCTGCAGAGCCAGGCACATTGCTTGCCCTCTGCGCCAGACCCTCGCGCGCACTCGCGCTGCTATTTTAGCACCCGGTGCTCCAGGCTCCGTGCTCCCTCCGCCGCGCGGCCAAGAGGTCTCCATTTTGGGGGAGCTGCGGAAAGCCTCGGTCCTTAAGTCGCTGCCCCGCCCCTGCAGGGTTGAGGCCGCCCTTGCCTCGCTCACATCGTCCCTTCTGTGTCGCCCACGTCGGCGGCCTGCGCACCCTCCGCTCCGGCCCTGGACTGACACATCGCTTTTGGGGTCGATGCACTGTGTCCAGCATTCGGCCTGAATTGATTAAGCACTTGCTGTATGCCGAGCCTGAGGCAGCCCCTGCCCGGGCGCTGGAGGCGGGAAGCATAGATCTGGGATTCCAAGGCGGGGGTGTGTCCCGCCGGTGATTGAGGGTTCGCGGGGACAGGAGTTGAGGGGCAGGGAGGAAAGGGTTTCCGGGTAGAATGCGGGCGCGGTACGTTCTTAGGAGCAAAGTCGGGGGACACTAGCAGGCCTGAATCCCTGCGTGTTCAAGGGGATCGCGTGGATTTCTGTGCACAGAAACCACGCCCCACCCGACTATTTCTCGCATGCGCTGCGCCACACTCTTGCAGCTGCCTTCGACTCTAGTAAATTCAAAGCGAGCTCTTTGAATAGCTGGCTCGTTGGTCTAGGGGTATGATTCTCGGTTTGGGTCCGAGAGGTCCCGGGTTCAAATCCCGGACGAGCCCCTCTTTTCTTTTAACTGCTTGGCACGCGTAACTTGGCGTTCTACAGTCCTAATGAACGCGAAATGGGATCTGGCACAATTCGAAGAGGTCGGAACGACGATTGAAAACGAGCGAGCTATCTAAAAATAGCACTGCTATATAAAAAATTCTTCCAGTTCGGTAAGTGCTGTTATTTAGGGTACTGAGATGAGAAAAGGAAGAGAAGGAAAATAAGGGCTCGTCCGGGATTTGAACCCGGGACCTCTCGCACCCTAAGCGAGAATCATACCCCTAGACCAACGAGCCGTGCTTTTCGTTTCGCTTTGTAAGTAGAATAGGAGGCGCCCTAGAGCCTGCGCATTTGCGTCCCGGCTGAACAGGACCCACGCAATGACCTGTGCACTTTGGGCTCGCCTCCGGTATCCGATCCTGTATCCGCACAGTGGGACACCGAGACTCGCTCTGTAGCCCGCGAGCCCTGGATCTGGACGCAGGGAGAACGCAGCCAGTCCGCGCTGCAGCGGGGAAATGTGCCTTTCTGCAGACGCAGGGACCACGAGTTTACACTGGACCTGGGAGCTGGGGCGGGAACGCGGAGAACTGCAGACCGGGAGCTGGGGGCGGTAGGCTGGGATCCCGGGCAGGAGAATTCTCCCTGAATCATGTGTGGAATTCCCTAACGCGTTTGATGTTCCAAACATCACATCACCATCATCATCGTCATTATGATTGCGCAGCCTGGGTAACCCTGGGTTCCTGGATGTCTGGCTTTGTGGGAGGGTAACTAACATTGCGAGGCTTTGGCCTGACTTTTCGGTCAGGGCTGGGTCAGATTTGCAGTTTCTTGGTTTAGCTACTGAATCCTGGGCGGAACCCACCGACTCGGGTTCACCGAATGGGCCTCCCAACACGTGGGGCTCCAGGCACGGTTTCCCGTGCTTCGCCTCTGCGTCCACGGTCCATGGGTTCTAGGCTCCCCGAGAAGCCTTTGTGGGAAACAGGGGTGCCAGACCCACTCCGAGAAACGGATTCCATGGAGCCCTTCCACCTTCGTGACTCAGTGTCCTTGGGACATGTAGCCAATGTGTTTGGCATGCCCCCCTGGTGAAAAAGGGGTCACAAGGTCTGCCTTCTTGCCTGCCAGAGAGAACTGGGAGCTCCCCACCACCGCCCCCTGTCCCCCGTAGGAGAGCGGAAGGTAGTGGCTGTGCTGGCCTCCATCACAATGCTACCAGCGGTGCAGATCCAGCGGTGCAGATCAGTCCAGCCAATTTCCGTTGCGCTCTCTGTCGCTCTCTCTCTCGCTCTGGCTCTCTCTTCCTCCCCACCCCTTTCCACCCCACACACACCCTGACTTCAAGATGAGGAAACTGAGACTGTGAAGCCCTGGAGGGACTTTTGCCCAGTGGCCCTTTTCCAAATTCCTTTCAGCTGTGTCCTGCGCCTTCAGGAGCTGGCTGGAGCCTCACTTTTCCTTATTCCCAGGTCTGAGGATGTGTGGGCAGGAAGAAATACCTTCAGTCGGTCGCTGGAAGCGTTTGTAAAGCTTCTTTCACTCCACAACACACTTCTACTGGCGTCTGCTCTGCCCTACCCGCGCGCTGGGGCCTGGGGACACTGATGAGTCAAGCCTGCCTCCTGAACCCCCTGCCCAGTAGTGGTCACACTGGCTGCACCCTCTGCCTAGCCCAGGGCTGCGGACTGGTCTGCAAGGAGCTCAGTCTGGGCCCTGGCGGACTGTGGTTACTGCTAAACAAGGCTGTGGCCTGGACACACACCCAGGACCTTACATCCTCTGCCCAGGCCTTCTGTGCCTCCAGACAGGCCTTCCCCAGGGACAGTCCCACAGCCACAGTCCCAGGCCCTGGGAGCAATGGCTGAACTCTTTACCTGCCACCTGGGCTCTCTGAGGCCTGACCCCTCCCCACTCACCTCTCCTCAGGCCCTCCTCACTCCATGAACACTCCAGCCATGGCTCCATTGGAAGCTGCTCATTCCAGCTGGGGCTGCCCCAGCTTCCTGCACATTCCAGGCCTTGCAGTTTCTGCACCACCACCTCTGCCTCCAGGCAGTCACCCCTCCAAGTGCCCCCAACCCCTGCACTCCCTGTCGCTTGGATGCCTGACCCCTGCACACATCTGTGTCTCCACCCACAAGAGTGTGAGGGAGGGTTCTCTGAGGAGTGGCCGTGTCAGCACAGGGCCTGATGCAGATGACCTGTAAAGCGTTTGTTGAATGAGTGGTATTTTGTCTTTCTGTAAAAGCCGAAGCCAAAAAAAGACACCATAACAGCTCAAAGCCTGGTGTGAGTCAGAGGTTCAAGGCTTACTTGCTCCCTCCATTGGCACAAAATGCCTGTCAGCCAAGAAACTTCTTAGGGAAGTGGTGGGATTCTCTGGTCCCTCTGCCAGCGCTGGGACCCTTGGAGAGGACCTCACTGGACAGGGGAGTGGCAGGGCAGGAAGGGCTCCGGTAAGTGAGAAGGTGACTTTCCAACCGGAAGGGCTGTGGCTAAGAGGCCTGTGTGGAGCAAGTAGGCTCAAGAATGTCAGGGAGGCGAGGCACGGGGTGGCTCACGCCTGCAATCCCGGCACTTTGGGACGTCAAGGCGGGCAGATCACTTGAGGTCAGGAGTTCAAGACCAGCCTGGCCAATATGGCAAAACCCCATCTCTACTAAAACTACAAAATTAGCCAGGTGTGATGGCATGCCTGTAATCCCAGCTACTTGGGAGGCTGAAGCATGAGAATCGCTTGAACCTGGGAGGCAGAGATCGCGCCGCTGCACTCCAGCCAGCCTGGGTGACAGAGTAAGACTCTGCCTCAAAAAAAAAAAAAAGAAAAGAAAAAAAAAGAATGTCAGGTCACAGAGGCCAGAGTATGCAGGACCACCCTAGGGGAGCAGGGGGGCTGCATGTGCCTCTCCCCAGAGTTTACTGAAAGGAAACGTGTGTGTGTGTTGGGGGGTGGGCAGGGGGCTTCGGGTCAAGGAGAGAGGGTTGTCTGTCTGCCTGCTGAGCCAGGAGGTGGGATATTGGAACCATCAGGCCTGAAGACCACTCCTCCAGGCATCTCTGGGCTGCTGAGGGATCCCTGAGTAGATGATGTGATCTAAATATTTAGGCCCCCTCGCTCTTCTCTTTCTACTCTGGGAGGACCCAAGCCTCCACAGATGCAGGGCTATGATGGGTACCATGTGCTTGACAGCGCTGGAGAAGAGGCCTGGACCTGGCCAAGCAGGGGACCTTGGAGCAGAGGGGAAGGGGCAGGGAGACAGGGAGGAGGGGAGAGGGTGGTCTTCCTCCACACACACCCTTATTTATACTGTTCTTCCTGCAGGCAGCCCCGCACGGGGGCAAGGGGTGACACACAGAGAGAGAAGGGCCCACGGATTCCCAAGGTGCCCCGGATCCAGGGTGCTGAGATGCAAAGAGGAGAGGGTAAGTGGGGTGGAATGGAAGGAGGGGAAAGAGCTGGGAGCTAAGGTGAGAGCAGGGTGGGGCCAGGGGAGAATGAAAACCCAGCCTGTTGGTGGTTTCTTCTTTTTTTTTTTTAAGAGCCACAAGCTGAGATCAAAGGTGATATTTTTACAGCAACTGAAATAGAAAACCACTGGGCACACACTGGGAGGTGAGCAGCCGGCACACAGGCCCCTTTATGCAGCCTGTGGCCACAGCAAGCACGCTGCCCTCTGCCATGGGGTGTGGGGGACAGTGTGGTGGGGATCTTCCCAATTCAGGTTCAAAGAAGATGTGAAGGGGATGAGCCACAACCCTTGGTGCTGAGAGAGGAGAGAGAGAGCCATGAAGGATCACTAGTCCAACATCCTTTCTGTTCTGTGCGCCCACTCACCTGCTCACTCACCGAATCACGTGTGGAACTAGCTGGCCCCCGCATACCAGGAGCCATACTCAGGCCCACCAGAGCAGAGGATCTCTGAGTGTGGGCCCCACACCAGCAGCGTCAGCGTGACCTGGAACATGCTAGAAATGCACATTCTCAGGCCCCAACCCAGACTTACTGCTCCAGAAACTCTGGGGTGGGCCCAGCCCTCAGGGTTTTAACAAACTCTCCAGATGACTGTGCACACTCAGTTGGAGAATCACTGTGCTGCATGACTTCAGTTTCCACATTGCTGCTTTGGGGAAAATAACACGTGTCTCACAAGGTTGAGCCCAGCATTAGCTAACACATGTGCTAGATGCGCCACCTGTGCCAGGTATCCTTCTAATCCCTTTATAACACACCTAACTCCTCACTGACTCTGAGATAGGAACTAATATTATCTTCATTTATTTCCCGAGATGAGGAAATGCAGGCACAGAGAGGCACAGTAACTTGGCCAGGGTCACACAGCTAGTAGGCAACAGAGCTTTGGAATCTACGGTTTTTAAAACTCCCCGACAAAAAGCCTCCAGCAGTGAGTCTGGCTCCCAGAATGTGTTCTGGGCATGGTTGAGAATGTGATGATGGCAGTTAGCATTACCTCACCTGAACTTGCGATGATGATCCCTGTTTTGTAGATGTGAAATCTGCTGCCTTGTCAAGATCAGGGAGTGAGTCAGCTGCAGAGACAGCCTGAGTGTCTGAAACCCATGTGGCCACAGGCCCTCACCATTCACAAAGCTTGGAGATCACAATATACCATTCTGGTCTTCTAGAAACATCCTAGCGTGTTGCAGGTGGAGTGTGGGCTCTGACAGACGTGGGCTGGAACCCTGGTTTGGCCACTCGGGCTGTGTAACCTTGAGCAAATCATCTCCCCTCTCTGAGCCTCCGTTTCCTCCTGTGAAGGGCTTGGTGACAGTTCTCACTTTGTGGGGTTCCTGTGAGGGTTGGAGAAGATGACGTTTGTGCCCAGCCCAGAGCGTGCATGATTGGGTATCAGAAAGCAGCTTGTCCCTCTCTCTTCCCCCTTCCTGCTGCCACCTTGGTGGAAACACCAGCTTAGGACCCAGAAAAGTCCTGGGAGAAGAAGAACTAAGTTCCCAAGTGATGGAAATGCATTTGTCCTCCAGTTTGTCCTTTTCCAGAACTTGAAACAGCTGCCCTAGCTGGGGTTTGGGGGGTTAAACACTGGCACCTGCTGTGCCTAGTGCAAGTCAGGAGTGGGGTAACCTGTGAAGGGAGGGGAGGTGTCCTCTCTGAGCCATATCCACTGGCCAGACATCCTCAATCAGCCAAAGCATCTGAGCATCCGCCTGCTGCAAGACTGAGTCTGGCCCCGGCATCTGAAGCTCATTAGCGGCCTGCTCCCCAGGGGCTGACCCTGCTTGGTGAGAATTATCCCAGACAGAGCCACAGAGCAAAGACCAGGTGAGGTGTAGCCGTGAGGGGGTGGGGGGACGTATGGTCTCCCAGAGGCTCTGGGGGCCCCCAGAGAGCAGAGGAGGCTGGAGAAACAGCCACAGACTCACTGGCTGTGCAAAGGGGCAGCTTCCTCTTTGGGCCTCAGTTCCCTGACATGTATATCCCTGGAGGAGTGGCAAGCAAGGCACTCACTGGAGGTCTTCCAGCCCTGACATTCAGGGGTCCCAACCCGACCTCTAATTCCTGGCCTTGGAGGTCCAGCCCAGTGTTGGTGGGAAGCGAGGGATGGGTGGTGGGAGCTGGGGATAATTCAGGGGTGGGAAGCCATGGATTCCTCAGGCCTAGAGATCAGGGGAAGACCAGAAAGTGACACCACAGCTCAGAACAGGAAGCTAGGTGCTCCCTCAGTGCCCACGAGTGACAGAGATTGTGGTGTGGGTCAGAGGCAAGAAAGTGGGTGCGAGCCGAGCCTGCCTTCCGAAGACAGGGGCCCGCCAGGCAGATGGGCCAGGATCGAGTTCTTCTCCCTCTCTGCACTCACGCCTCCACCCTGCTGTCCAGTTAGGGCACAGTTAACTTTCGCTGGGCAGTTTTTATTGTCCACTGCTTTTATGCCAGGCACTGTGCCACGCACTGCACATGTATTGAAATAATTTAGCTCTTTCACTGGGCAGCAGGTCTCAGCCTGGAGTCCGGCCCTCACCTGGCAGCTTCTGACATTGACCTTTCTCCAGACACCTAGAGAGGTCTGACAGGCTGGCCCTAACCATGTCACTCAAGATGATGCCTCCTCACAACACTTAGCACTGACACTGGGCACTCTGCCTTTCTACTGACAGGAATGCTCTTGTCCCCTCCTCAGTCTCCTTCCCTCCTGGGAGCCAGGGCTCTGGGACCTGAGGAAAAGGGACAAGCAATGCTAGTCGAGAGGTGCTTCATGCAGACTTTGGTGAAGCCTGAAGAATGGTCTCCACCCATGCAGGGGGCTCTCTGCGGGGACTGGGACAGGCATGGGTCTCAGACAATCTCCCTGACCTTCCAGACAGCACTGGACCTACACACGGCCACAGTGGGCTTCTCTGAACCTTGGCTTTTCTCGGGACCTCACAGCTTGGTTGCTGCTTTCTTTCTTTACACAGGTTAACATCATGAATAGGCCGGATGGCTGTTTCCTGAGCCAGGGAGCCCTGTGATTCATTTACCTCTCACAGGGCAACAATACCAGCATTTCTAAGAAAGGCCCAGAGAGACGGGGGGATCTCACCAAATTCACACAGCCTGTCAGAGCTGAGACAATCCTGGATGCCCAGACCCTGCCTAATTAAACAGTTTATCCCTTTCAAATATGAAATGTTGATTATATAACCACAGAAGAATTATAACATACAGATAAGCAAAAGTCAAAACAAATACGCTTTTCGTTTTTCAGAGAAACTTCCACTGCTCTTCCCCATCCCCCTCACCTCCCCAAACCACCCTCCCCGAAACCCCAGACATAATCAATATCTCTCCTTCATTTGCCAACAGCTGCTCCCTAAGGAGTAGGCCTTGACAGCAGATCCTGGAAGACAGCCTTAGACCGGATTCTGGAAAGGCCTGGAGTCTCTTCCGGAACCGCAGAGCTTCTGCCAAATGGAACTGTTTAAGCACAGGATCTTGTAGAAAATACTCCCAGCCAGGAATCTAGAGACTGCGTCCAGCACTGTCTGGGCTGTGGATTGGCTGTGTGACCTTGGACCAGTCCCTGCTCCTTTCTGAGCCTTGGTGTCTTCAACTGTAAAATGAAGACTTAGACTTGATCAAGTGGCTTCCTTACAGCCTTTCTCAGACTGCCAGCTTCTCTTGGGCAAGAGCCATGCCTTCTCCTCTCTAGCAAACCATAGAATTTAGAATCAGAGGACAGGGTTCAACACAAAGTCCATCACTCCCAGACTGTGTATGTGACCGTGGGCAGAGCACTACACTACTCTGACGCTCCCCACGGAAAGACACAGACCAGAGTGCTCACCCTGTGGTCTGCCACAGACCCTGTGAGTGGTGGATGTCGAAGACCTTTGGACAATAGAGCGAGGTGCTCCACTAGGCTATCAGCCTGCCCCCTGCCTGCCCAGTGCCTGGCTCCATCCTGGCTCTGGAGATCTGGGCCCAGGCTTGTCAATGGAGCCACCATCTGCCCGTGGTGCTTACAGAGCTCTAGAAACAGGAGTGGGGACCCTGTGCCCAGCCTGCCGTATAAAGTGTCAGTAACGCTGCCCAGAGGCCTTGGGGCCCGTGACATCATGGACAGCAGTTTCCACGTTGGAGCTCACAGAGATAAGTCCATTTGAAAAAATAGCACTGCCTTTTTTCTTCCTTTCTTTTTCCATTTTGGCTAAGGCATGGAAAGTGAAAGCTGCTGAATTACTGCAGGAAGAAGTAAAGGCTGGATTCTGAAAGTAGCTCTGGTTTCTGGGCCCTAAAATCAATGGTAGAACCTGGAAGCCTAGCCCCTGCTTCCTCATGCCCACCTTGCTCTGCTCCAGGATCCCCTGACAGGACCAAGGTCAAGGAAGACCATAGCCTGCCTCTAGCTCCCAGATGGATCTCATCTTGCCATCTAAAAAACAGGCATGATAGCTGTTCCCCTGATCATTGCTGGTAAGAATCAAATGCAACGATAGCCATCCCATCCATCCATCCATCCATCCATCCATCCATCCATCCATCCATCCATTCAGTGTTTACAAAACACCTTCTATATAGCAGGCACTATTCTAGGAGCTGGGGTAGAGCAGAAAGCAAAGCAGACAAAACCTCTGCTTGCATGGAGCTGCTGTGGTGGGGAAGACAATCACCAGGTAGAGAAGGAAAGGATGCAGGACGCACTATGGAGGAAACCACCATGGGTGGGGGTGGGGGGATAGAGAGTGCCAGTGGGGAGGCACAGGGTCTATTTGCAGCGATTTTTGTTTTTTAGGATTTGGGTTTTTTTTTTTTTCGAGACAGGATCTCTCTCCGTCACCCAGGCTAGGGTGCAGTGCTGCGATCATGGCTCACAGCAGCCTCAACCTTCTGGGCTCAAGCAATCCTCCTATCTCGGCCTCCCAAAGTGCTGGAATTACAGGTATGAGCCTCTCTACCCAGCCTGTTGGCAGTTTTAAACAGGGTGGTCAGGGCAGGCCTCACTGAGAAGGGAGCCTTTGAGAGGATGCTGGAGAGGTGAGGAGGAAGCCCAGGGTCACCTGGGGGAAGGGTGTTCCCAGTCCTGGAAGGACGCTGGCTTCGTAGAAGCAAGGCACAGGGTAGAAATGTTCCCTCCATGTGTCTCCTGCTCCTCACAACCCTCGGCTCCATTCTGGGAACGGCATGCTCTGGACTTTAAGGGCACAGTTACAGATGGTACAGTCACTTCTTACCCGGGAGAGGCCTTTGCCCACCCCCTCTTGCATGTCAGGCCCCAGAGTATGCTGAGGGTGCCAGACAGAACTCAGACCTGTGGCCTCACTGTAGCAGGTGGGGCGTCAGGAGGCCCGGGCTCTAGCCTGGCTCTGCCATTGGCGATGTGACATTAATAAGGCACTGCCCCTCCCTGGGCCTCAGTTTCTCTGTTTTTAAAATGGGATAATTGGTGGTTGCCAGGGGCTGAGGGAAGGGGACAGGGGGACATAACTGCTACTAGGTATGTGGTTTCCTATGTGGTGATGACAATGTTCTGGGATTTGGTAGTAAGATGATTGCACAACTTTGTGAATATGCTAAAGTGAACTGTACACTTAAAAAACTTAAAGAAAAAGATGGTGGTTGGATAAGATGACCTGTAAAGGAAGGAACATTAATTTTTTGTGTGCCTACAACACTCCAGGGTCTGCATTCAGCACTTGCATATCTCATGACCTCTAGGGTTCCTTCCTGTTCTGACTTTCTGTGACCCACCATGGTGATATTCAATGTTGCAGTCACTCATCAAGCTCAGCCTAAGCTTGATTCAGGTCCACAGCTAGGCTGGGGAAGAGAAGGGAGTACCGTCCCTTCCTGAAGGGGCTCAATGTCTGTGGAAGAAATCAGAAGTATGAATTGTGCCCAAGAGGTTTTTTGTTTTTTTAGGACTAGCTCCTTCCTTTCCTTTCTTTGTATAGGAAAAAACAAAACAAAACAAAACAAAAATACCAGGGTGGGCCAGGCACGGTGGCTCACGCTTGTAATCCCAGCACTTTGGGAGGCCAAGGCGGGCAGATCACCTGAGGTCAGGAGTTCAAGACCAGCCTGGCCGACATGGTGAAACCCTGTCTCTACTAAAAATACAAAAAATTAGCCAGGCATGTTGGCCGGCACCTGTAATCCCAGCTACTCGGGAGGCTGAGGCAGGAGAGTTGCTGGAACTGGGGTGGCAGAGGTGGCAGTGAGCCGAGATCATGCCAGTGTACTCCAGCCTAGGCAACAGAGCGAGACTCCATCTCAAAAAAAAAAAAAAAAAAAAGAAAAAGAAAAAGAAAAGAAAAAAGTTCCCAGGGTGGGCACACACCTCTGTGGCAGTGCATGGGGCTGGGGGTTGGTTTATTCAGTGTGTGCTTCAGGGCCTTTGGGCTGGTTGAGCAGGATGCAGCAGTGGACAAGCCAGACCCAGTCTGCCCTTAGGGAGTGAGACAGACTTTGAAACAATCAAGCACACAATTAAGAATTTATTTCATTATTGCGATCAGCGCCACAAAGGGAAAGCTCACAGTGTCTTGAATAGCTTGAGAGAGCGCTGGCTCTGCTGGAGGAGCTTTGAGGGTGTTGTAGGAACGATTAAGGGGTATGGAGAGGTGTGGAGATGACACAGACAGGTATTCCAGATAATGTGGAGGCCCCAAGGGTCGGCTGAGGCCTGGCAGTGAGGGCAGAGGGCAGAGAGCCTAGAGGCTGCCCCAGAAACAAGCTAGGCCTGGCCAAGCAGGACCTTAGAAGTTAGGCCCATACATACCCATGTATGCCTGTTGTCCCCTCACACTTTTACTTGTCCCAGATGAAACAGTAAACTATACAGCCACCCTACTTGCAGGCCACGTGAAGGGGTTTGTCCTAAGAAAAACCCGCATTCCAGGAAGGCCTGGTCATCGCTGCCTGCATCCTGGCCTCTGGGCCTGCCGCTCTGCACGGCCAGCAGCGAGGGCCTGCCAGCCCGGCAGCCGCAGCGGTTACTTGAGCCAGATGATGGGCCTGCTTGGCAGCTCCTGGCCATCCGACCCCGCTGTCCTCTTCCCAGGCAGACCCTGCTCCCCCCTACGCCAGTTTCCCCTACTAGTATCTTGAGGTGAGAGCTTTTCCACCATGTCTCAGGCAAAGCATGGTTCTTGGCTCCAGGTTCGGTGAGCCGGTTTCCGGCCGTCCCCGCCCTCGGCTGCTCCCTGAGGACCTGTTCCAGGCCTCGGCCAGGCCAGGGCCTCACGCTTTTCCACTCTTGTTTTTCATTTCTGCCTCTCTTGATTGTCCTCTGTGTGACTGTCTCTCTGCTGGGCCTCCCTGTATCTCACCCCCCTCCTCTTTCTCGCTCTTCTCTAGGGTAACCTGGCATTATAGAAAAGCATGTGCTTCAGGACAGATGGAACTGGGTTCAAATCCCAGCCCTGTCACCTGCTGACTGGGTGAGCTTGGGCAAATGTGTCCTCCCATCTGACTCAGGCTCCTGTCATGTGGAATGGGAATGAACCTTATAACTCCTGTTTCTCTGGGTGGTTGGAAGCTGAGATGAAGACCACAAAGTGCCTTCTGGCAAACAGGAGGTGCCCAACAAACAGGCTTCCTCTTACCTTCCTCAGGCACTATCTTCTCCTTGACCTGCACATCTCACTCACTCACACACAAAACAAGAAACAGAAGCCCCCAGCTGGCCCCTAACTACTTCCCAGCCCTAGACTTGACATCACCAACAGCATCCCTGCAGCATGCTCACGGCCACCCCGCCACGGGGGTGAGGGAGGCTCATACCTGGAGGGCCTGACTATACTATGAGGCTCTCCAGGTGTCTTCTGAGCTGTGACTCAGGTGCCAGAGTCTTGTTTTTTCACCACATGCAGGACAGGAGAGGCAACCTGTCAACACCACCCCTGGCCTGCAGGCTCCTCACTGTGTCCCCATGTCACATCCCTGCACTTTCCAGCCTCCAGCTCTTACCAGTGCCCTTGACCCCATCTGGAATATCCTTCTTCTCCCCGCTGTCCCCCGCCCCCAAGCCTAGGCCTCACACCAGCTCTGGGGCTTAGACATGACAGAGGAGGAAACTGAGGCTCAGGGACATTCTGATGTTTGTGTTTTTTATGACAATGTGTTCTGTGTGATATATTGTGTCACTTCTTAAAAGGCAAAATGAAACAGGTTGTCTGGGTTACAGTGGATCTGGAATGGAAACAAAGGTCTGCAGGACTCCAAATTTCTCATTCATCCTCTTCCCTCTGCCACACCCCTTACATGGTGTTGACTACACGGACCCTACTGTAACTTACTTCCTAGGTGTCACTTAACAAGCAATTGTGTCAATAAACCCATACATCTATGGCCATTGACTTTTATTTTTCTTTAAAGAAGCAGAGTCTTGTTCTGTTGCCCAGGCTGGATGCAATGGCACGATCACCGCTCACTGCAATGTCAATCTCCTGGGCTCAAGTGATCCTCCTGCCTCAGTCTCCCTAGTGGCTGGAACCACGGGTGCACACTACCACCTTCAGCTAATTTTCTTTTTTAAAATTTTGTAGAGACAGGGGTCTCATTATGTTGCCCAGGCTGGTTTCAGACCCCCTAATCTCAAGCAATCTTCTCATCTTGGCCTCCCAAATTGCTGGGATTACTGTGTGATATATTGTGACCATGCCTAGCCTGGTCAATTGATTATTGACAAGAGTGCCAAGACATCTAGTGGAGAAATAATAGGTGTTTTTTTTTTTTTAAACAAGTGATGCTGTTCCAGCTAAAACTAGAAAATCCTTACGAGAAAACATAGATGTAAATCCTTGTGACCTTGAAGTAGACAATGGTTTTTTCTACATGGTGCCAAAAGCACAAGCAACTGAATGAAAAAATAGAGAAATTGAACTTCATCAAAATTAAAAATGTTGTGTTTCAAAGGATATTATCAAGAAAGTGAACAACCCACAGAATGGGAGGAAATACTTGCACATGAAGTATTCTAGTAACTGGAATACATAAAGAACTCTTTGCAACTCAACAAGAAAAGGACAAATAACTTAATTTTTAAGTGGGCAAAATATTTGAACAGGTATTTCTCCAAAGAAGATATACAAATAGCCAATAAGCACTTAAAAAGATACGCCACACCATTACTCACTGGGGAAATGCAAATCAAAACCACCATGTGATATGCCATTCACACTTACCAGGATGGTTATAATGAAAAATACCAAATTAACAAGTGTTGTCAAGAACGTGCAAAAATTGGAACTCTCATAATGTAAAATAGGACAGCCACAGCTGGGCACAGTGGCTCATGCCTGTAATCCCAGCACTTTGGGAGGCTGAGGCAGGTGGATCACGAAAGGTCAGGGGTTCGAGACCAGCCTGGCCAACATGGTGAAACCCCGTTTCTACTAAAAATACAACAAATTGGGCCAGGTGTAGTGGCTCATACCTGTAATCCCAGCACTTTGGGAGGCCAAGGTAGGCAGATCACGTGAGATCAGGGGTTTGAGACCAGTCTGGCCAACATGGTGAAACCCAGTCTCTACTAAAAATACAAAAAAAGTTAGCTGGGCGTGGTGGCAGGTGCCTGTAATCCCAGCTACTCGGGAGGCTGAGGTAGGAGAATTGCTCAAACCCGGGAGTTGGATGTTGCAGTGAGTCGAGATTGCGCCATTGCACTCCAGTCCGGGCAACAGAGTGAGACTCTGTCTCAAAACAAAAACAAAAAACAAAACAAAAAACAAAAAAATTTAGCCAGGCATTGTGGCAGGCACCTGTAATCCTAACTACTTGGGAGGCTGAGGCAGGAGAATCGCTTCAACCCAGGAGGCAGAAGTTGCAGTGAGCCGAGATTGTGCCATTGCAGCCTGGGCAACAAGAGTGAAACTCCGTCTCAAAAAAAAAAAAAAAAAAAAAAAAAAAAAAAAAAAAAAAAATACAGCCACTACAGAGAACAGCTTGACAGTTCCCTTAAAGTCATATAGTTACCATATGATCCAGCAGTTCCATCCCTAGGTACATATACAAGAGAACTGAAAGCATGTATTTCATACAAACACTTGGCACGTGAATGTTCATAGAAGCATTATTTGTAATAGCCAAAAAGTAGAAACAACCCAAATGTCCCTCAACTGATGAACAAGTCAACAAAATGTGGTATATCCATACAATAAAATATTAACCAACCATGAGGAAATGAAGGAGTTTGATGCATGCTACAACATAAACATGAAAATGAACTTGAACTGTCCAGAATAGGAAAATCCATAGAGACAAAAAGAATTAGCAGTTTCTAGGGGCTGGAGTGGTGGGTGGAATGAAAAGTGACTGCTAATGGGTATGGGATTGATTTTTGGGGTGATGGATGAAAATGTTCTGAAATTAGAAAGTAGTGATGGTTGTGCAACTTTGTAAATATACTAAAAACCACTGAACGATACGCTGTAACAGGGTGAATGTGTGGTATAGAAGTTATATCTCAAATATCTTTCCTTTCCAACTTACAGGTTCAAGTGGTACATGTACAGGTTTGTTACACGGGTAAATTGCACGTTATGGGAGTTTGGTGTATAGATAATTTTGTCACCCAGGTAATCAGTGTAATATTAGTCCTTACCCTCCTTCCCTAATCCACCTTCAGATAGGCCCCCATGTCTATTGTTCTCTTCGTGTCCATGTGTACTCAATGTTTAGCTCCCACCTAAAAGTGAGAACAGTATTTAGTTTCCTGTTTCTGCATTAATTCACGTAGGCTTATGGCCTCCAGTTCCATCCATGTTGCTGCAAAGGCCATGATCTCATTTTTTATAGCTGCATAGTATTCCATGGTGTATATGTACCACATTTTCTTTATCCAGTCCACTGTTGATGAGCATCTAGATTGATTCCGTATCTTTGCTATTGTGAATAGGGCTGCAATAAACATACGTGTGCCTGTGTCTTTATGGTAGAATAATTTATATTCATCTGGGTATGTAACCAATAATGGGATTGCTGTGTCAAATGGTAGTTCTATTTAAGTTTTTTGAGACATCTCTAGACTGCTTTCCACAGTGGCTGAACTAGTTTACATTCTCACCAGTGGTGCATACACATACTCTTTTCTCCACAACCTCACCAACATCTGTTGTTTTTGACTTTTTAATAATACCCATTCTGACTGGTATAAGACTGTATCTTACTGTGGTTTTGTTTTGCATTTCTCTAATGATTAGTGATGTTGAACATTTTTCGTTCCTTTTTGGCCACATGTATGTCTTCTTTTAAGAAGCATCTGTTCATGTCTTTTGCTCATTTTTTTAACTTAAAAATTGTTTTAATTATTACTTTTTAAAAATTGAGATGAGGGCTGGGCACGGTGGCTCAAACCTGTAATCCCAGCACTCTGGGAGGCCGAGACGGGTGGATCACGAGATCAGGAGATCGAGACCATCCTGGCTAACACGGCGAAACCCCGTCTCTACTAAAAAATAAAAAAAACTAGCCGGGCGAGGTGGTGGGCGCCTGTAGTCCCAGCTACTCAGGAGGCTGAGGCAGGAGAATGGCGTGAACCCGGGAGGCAGAGCTTGCAGTGAGCTGAGATCCGGCCACTGCACTCCAGCCTGGGCGACAGAAAGAGACTCCGTCTCAAAAAAAAAAAAAAAAAAAAAAAAAAAATTGAGATGAGGTCTCACCATGTTGCCCAGGCTGATCTCAACCTCCTCAGCTCAAGTGATATCTCCTACCTTGGCCTCTCAAAGTGCTGGGATTAGAGGCATAAGCCACTATACCCAGCCTTTTGCTCATTTTTAAATGGGGTTTTTTTTTGCTTGTTGATCTGTTTGAGTTTCTTATAGCTTCTGGACATTAGACCTTTGTCAGATGCATAGTTTGCAAATATCAAGATTTTTTTTAAAGGTACTTGTGTCGATCTGGAGAGAATGTTGCAGAACACTGAGCCCAATGTTCTCCCTCTCCTGCTTCAACACACCTCCATGCTAAAGATGGGGAAGCTATAGCCCAGAGAGGGGAAGGATCACACAGCACGTCTGAGACAGAGCAGGGTCTAGAACCTGTTGCCTATTGCCACCCCGCTGTTCCCTGACTAGACTGTTAAGTCTTAGAGAACAGGAACCTTTATTAATTTTGTACTCCCTGTAACAACAGCATAGGACTCAACACATTGCAGTGGAAATAGGATTGCTCTAATTGCAAGAGAGTAGATAGAGACCCTATTCTGATGATCCTAAGGAAACATGGATTCACTGGCCCCATAATTGGGAAGGACAGGCTCGGGGACTCAAATGGCACCCCATCTCCACCCCACTACCTGTTTCTTCTTTTCCTTCTTCATTGTCCTTGTCTTCCTCACATGGCAGGGAATACAGGGTAGGAAGCTCTGGGGATCACGCCTTTGGAACTTGCATTCCAAAGTGGGGCTGACTCCTTTCTTCCAGAACCCATTCATACATCACAGGGAAATAGCTCTATTTGGTCCAGTTGGGTCATATACTCTTCCTGGACCAATTATGTGGCTAGGAAGATAGAATTCTCCACAAGGCCAGGCCTTCTATCAGGGGACTGGGTTCTGTGCCTGAGAACCCCATCAGAACTTCATAAAGTTGGGGGATGGCAGGGAGGGGTGTTGTTATCATTAGAAGTGAAAGAGAGGTTGGGCAGGCAAAAACTCAGCTGCCCCCTCCCGTAAGCACTCAGGCCATTGTGGGAATGATCCGCTAGCCAGGGGAAAAGGCAATCATGGTGTTTGGATGCAGAGTGGCCTGGGGTTCAAGACCCAGCTTCTTCACTTTCTGGCTGTGTGCAGGTGGGCAAGGGACCTCCCAGAGCCTCATTTTTCCAGACTTCAAAGTGAAAACAATAATCCCAGCCTATAGAGTTGTAGATATTTGAGATAAGGGCAATGCAGTGGTAGCCCAGAGCCTAGTGCATAGTAGGGGTTGTGCTCAGGTTGGTCATTGTCATTGTTATTGATGCTTTGGGTGGGTCGATGTTTAGCTTCAAGTCAGAACCTGGGGATTCTGCGAAAATGCTTCAGACAGTGGGAGCTTGTCTAGGCCCAGACCCCTGCACCAGGGTTAAGGGGAATGGCAGTGAGAGACATGACTCCTCCCAGGTAAGGATTATAGAAGATGTCCTATCTGTGCGGCATGAGAGGTGACTTGACCCCTAGGAGTCCTGAACTCAGGGTCAGCCCAGCACTGCCCCAACCTGCTGGTTGACCTTGGCCTGGTGACCTGCCATCTCTGAGCTCAATGATCCCTGAACCAGTGACAGCTCTGCATGCCTGCTCAGGATTCCTGCTCATCTAAGGCTGCTAGAAAGTCAACAGTGTCACCTCCCACACTCCCTGTTTTTTTAAAAGGGATGGAGCAGCTCTTACCACAGAGTTGAGCATCTGCCCTTCTCAAGGCCCTGTGCTGGGCTTGAGGACTCAGGTGACTCTGACCCAGCCTGTCCTCAAGGGCCTGCAGCCTGGCTAGGTGAATCAACATGGCACCCTGAACAAGGATAGCTCAGGCACTGACTCTCTGTGTGACCTTGGGCAAGTCACCGCCTCCCCCTGGAGCTCTCATTTTCCCATCTGTAAGAGAAGGGGTTAAACATGAGGATGAGAGCCTACAGCCCCAAAGAGGTGGATGGAGAGCCCACCCCCATACCTCAGCCTCGGCTTGGAGTCTAGTGACATCATCCACAACCCTCTCCCGTTTCCCTGACAACTGGGGTGCTGGCCGAGGCTCCCCAGTGGCCCAGACTGTCTGGATTTCCTTGCATATAACTATAGCTCGTCCACATTTTCACAATTAAATTGTCAGTTTGGGTTAAGTGTTGTCTGCTGATGGCTGTCAACCTCTCTCTGGCTCTCCTCACTCTTCACCCAGAGCAGGTAAGTGAGAACGTCCTGCCTGTCCCTCAGTGCCATGGAAAGGGACTAGGATGTGAGTGACAGGCAGGAGAACTGGGTTCCAGGGTAGCTCTGCCATGCACTTGCTGTGTGATCTTGGGTAAGTCACTTGTCCTCTCTGGGCCTAGGTCTCCCCATCTTAACAACAGAGCTAAACACCTCTGCCCAGCCTCCCTCTCAAGCCAGTGGCGAGGCTCAAAGGAGCCCACCCATAACTGTGGCAGGGCTTAGAAAACTGGAAACCTCAGCTTGAGGTCTGGGATGGTTAATAAAATGAGCAAGCGGACCTTGAGAGGGACTTCTCTGAATCCCCACCAGACAGACAGGTAAGTCAGTTCCCCTCTGGTCTACCCAGCATCCTTCTGGCTACAGATCTAGCCCAGGTCTTCTCCCTCTCAGGTCTGTTCCTAGATTGAAAAGGACAGAAAAAGTGCTCTTCCCAACAGGGCTTGGCACTGAAGATGCAGAGCAGAGGCGCTAGACCAGATGACCAAGGGCCCTGCTTCCCACCACAGGTGTGCCCATGCAGATGGCTCAGCTGCTGCCTCAGTGGCCAGGCTGTCCCTCCCATCCACTAGCCCAAGTCATTCCTGCTGCTACCCCAACTTTCCCCTCATAGGCTTCCAGGAGCTCCATCTCCCCTCATCTCCCCATCCAATCCCAGACCTGCCCCAGACTTGAATCCCAAACCTGACCTTACCCCTTCCCTCTTCAGACCTCCTCCATGTCTCCCTTGGCAAAGCCCAAGCTCCCTAGCCCAGCACTGAAGGCCCCCCATGGCATGGGCCTGGCTTCCTCTCTCATTATTCTCCCTCCTATTGTTCTTCATGCCACCAGTACCGAACCACCCACTTACCCTTCTCTGAAAGCAAACTTCTCCTTCTTGTCTTTGCTTACACTGTTCCCCTGCTGGGAATGCCCTCCCACTTCCCCAGTCACCTGACAATTCCTCTCCCACCTGCACATTATTTATATAGACATGAATGCTAAGTACAGATGAGTTCTCCATCTGGAACTGTTTATGTACCTGGCAGAAAAGGAACTAACCTTTATCAAGGACCGATTACGTGCTGAGCATTTTACATACATCATCTCCCCTTTAAGCCCCACAGCAACCCAGGCAGTAAATTTCACTCCTCCTATTTTTCGGGTGAAAAAACTGAGGATCAGAGACATGAAGCGTCTTTTCCAAGGCCAAACAGAGGTTGCTTTTGAGTTGCAACCCCGAACTGTGTGATGCAGAGCCCATGCTTGTTTTAGGGCCAGGTGGAAGCACTTCCCTTAGGGTTATATCTGTGTCCGGGGACACAAATAGAAAATACTGTACATATATAAATAACTGTACATATATAAAATAACAAGTACATAAAAATACTTGTTATTAAGTGAGGTTGTGCTGCTTTGTAACGCTAGGGACCATTGTGATGTGCCTAAGGCTATCCTATATAAGAGGGGACCCCAGGAGGACAGCCAGGACCCCTGAGGGAATCACAGGATCTGCTCTAGACGGAGGAGGATCTTTTCCAAGACAGAGCCATTCATAATGGAAGACACCATCCTGAAGGGAGTGAGCTCCCATCCTTGGGGGTATGCAAGCAGAGGCTGGATAACATTCACGCATTCGTTTGGCAACTTTGTAGGAATTACTGTCCAGCCCTGGTGCAGTACTGGGGACAAAGCAGCGGATGACAGAGCCATCACTGACCACATGCTGCCCCCAGATCAGCAGAGGCATTACAAGGCTCTGGTGGCCAGAACCTCCAGGTTATGAGAGGGGGTGGCCCAACTATAAGATTCTAAGATTCTGAAATGACATTAGACAAATAATTGCATTTTTTTTTTTTTTTTTTTTTTTTTTTAGCTTTTTCACTCTTTAAGCCTGGCTGCTGCTTGTCTCTATTGCTACATAATAAACCTTGTCAAGATTTAGTAGCTTAAAGCCATAATGGACTCTCCTGCTTCTGTGGGCTGGCCCAGCAGCTCTGCTGACCTTGCGGCGCTGGCTCGCGCAGCTGCATGTGACTGATGGGCCAGCCGATACAGCAAAGGCCTCTCTCTGCCCCAGCCTGGGCTTCTGACCTTGCAGCTGGGCTGGGCCCCAACAGGATGAAGGCAGAAGCTGCAAGGCCCCAAGTCCTGGGCAGCAGAATACAGGCCACATCTACTAGTCAAGCAAGTCATGAGGTCAGCCTAGAGGGAGGGGTGGGGACAGAGCCTTCGCCTTTGCATGGAGTCACACTCCAAAGGGTCTTTATGTTCTGGGATGGGAGGAATTGGTGCTACTAAAAAGCTGCCTCACTGGCCTGCTCAGAAAGGCTTCAGAACCAGTGACAAATAACTGCATGGCTTATGCCTGGATGTCAGGAGACCTGATTTCTGTCTCCTGCACCACTAACCACGTGATGTACGACCCTTCTGTCAGCATCAGTTTCTACATGTGTACAGTGGGGGCACTGAGCATGGTAGGTCTCTGGCCCTATGTGTGTGTGTGTGATGGGATGAAACTCAGACAATGCTTCCCCTCTTCTCCCAGGTGCAGAGACACTGACGTACACATATCAGAGAAGCAGAAGCCCAACTGTAGAAGAAACTGCCATCCTGACACAAATGCCCCTTTGGCCCACTGCCTCCTATGCCTCCTCTTCTGGTGACAGGCACTGCACCCGGCCATGCCCAGAGCCCCTTTCCCGTGGCAATAACAGATGTGCATCAAAGGGAGAGCGCAGGACTCAAACAAAGCCAATCAGCCGCCTTCCCTGGGACTGATTCAGAAGCCCTAGGAGACAGAGGTCTCATTTGACTGGAATTTCTAACTGGGGCTGTTAGTGGCTGCATCCCAATGGGGAGAAATGAGGCCCAGGTGAGTTCAAAGATAGCAGGAAGAAGCAGAAGTGAGTTTGAGACAGCACAGCGTCTCCAGGGGCCCAGGGCCCCAGCACCAGCCCGGAGCCCTCCTGAGTGCAGTAGGGCCACGAGTTACCCCGGTTTCTCCTGCGGGAACCAGTCAGTTTCTCTGGTGTTGAAGCTGGTTGGGGTTGGGTTTCTTCTCTCCTGGAGCTGCAAGAGGCCTGAGAAACACAAACATTGTCTCCTGAGCAGCCACCACCATGATTAAACAACTGAGGGTTGAAAGCAGCCTTTCAGACGTGACGCCCTCAGTAGACATGACGGGTGGCATTTTGTTACGTGCACCCAGGAAAGACACCTCCTGTCTCTCCATGGTGCCCCAGGCCTGCTCCCTGAGCCCTGTAAAATAACAACACCTCCCCTGAGGTAACTGAGGGGGAGGAGGAGGACATACCCTACCCTGGGTAGTGGGCAGAGGTTCCAGCAGCCCACAGACCCAGGGTTTGCAGCCAGGCCCACTCACTGACAGAGAGATCTTGCATGAATTACCTGACAGACCTGGCCCAGTGTGCTCATCTGCAGAGCAATGCCTGTCTCATGCATAGGCACAGAAACTGCCTGGCACACAGTAGGTGCTTGTTCAACCAATACAATTTCTTACAATGTTATTTCTCAGTAAAATTGAGAAGGAGTGGTTTCGTGGCTTTCCTGTTTTGCAGATGATGAAACTAAGGATCCCAGAGGCTGAGTGACTTCCCTGGAGTCCCTCGGTGGGTTAAGTGGAGGAGGTGAGTCTGATAGCCAGGCCCAGGTGCTCTGATGACAGGCCTGCTACTATTTGGTCCCCTCACCCCACCCTTGCCTGGAAGATCTAGCCTCACAGGGCGTTCTAGAAACAGCTGGGCTGGGCTGCTCTGCTGAGACCCCCTGTTCATGTGTCTTCTCAGAAAGGCCTTTCTAAAAGCACCCTGGTGGTGGAAGCAGGGCCCTTTAGTCTCATTGTAACCAGTGAGAAATGGGAAATGGTGATGACGGCCTCTGCCCTGCCCTGCCCTCCCCCGAGATGTGTCCAGAACCAGGATGAGGGATCTCAAAAAATGGTTCTGGCCAGGCGCAGTGCCTCACGCCTGCAATCCCAGCACTTTGGGAGGTCAAGGTGGGTGGACCACTTGAGGTCAGGAGTTCGAGACCAGCCCGGCCAACATGGTGAAACCCGTCTCTACTAAAAATACAAAAATTAATTGGGTGTGGTGGTGGGCGCCTGTAGTCCCAGCTACTTGGAAGGCTGAGACACAAGAATCGCTTGAACCCAAAAGGCCGAGGTTGCAGTGAGGCGAGACAGCGCCATTGCACTCCAGCCTGGGCAACAACAGTGAAACTCTGTCTCAGAAAAAAAAAAAAAAAAGATTCTGGGAAGCCAGCATCCGCCAGGTGGCCTGGGGTCGGGAGAGGGAGAGTACTTGTGGGCTTCCTTCATCCACATTCATGGCTCATCCTATGGCACAGGTTGGCTTGGTGGTGAGAAGAGCATGGCCTAGGGAGTGCTGGTTCCAGGCTAGAAGGAGTCATCTATGGAGCGGGTCCAAATCCAACCAGGAGCCTGGGATCCATGAGTCCAGCCCATGCCAGCTGCCCCCAGCCAACCTGCAGACATGGGAGGGAGAGGCGTGTGCTTGTGGATGATGCCACAGAGACTCTGTACACAGCAAAAGCAGAGCAAAACACTGTCACTCTTTTTTTTTTTTTTTTTTTTTTTTTTTTTTGAGATGGAGTCTTGCTCTGTCACTCAGGTTAGAGTGCAGTGGTACCATCTTGGCTCACTGCAACCTCTGCTACCCAGGTTCAAGCGATTCTCCTACCTCAGCCTCCCAAGTAGCTAGGATTACAGGTGCCCGCCACCACACCTGGCTAATTTTTGTATTTTTAGCAGAGATGGGGTTTCACCATGTTGTCCAGGCTGGTCTTGAACTCCTGACCTCAAGTGATCCACCCACCTCGGCCTCTCAAAGTGCTGGGATTACAGGCGTGAGCCACTGCACCTAGCTGCCACTCTCTTTTGATTCACTTGGTGAAGCGACAGCAGTGAGCTGAGCAGGGCCCCCCCACATCCCCCTTTCACACACCGCAAAGTCGTTGCCCAGGGTGGGTGATCTTGACCCTTCTCCTTACTGGCTGGTTTCGGCTTTCTCTGGACCAGCCTTCGTTGCTGTGGGAGGCATAAAGTGCTGAGGTCCGAGTATGGGTAGTGGGCTTAGGGAAAACAGAGAAGGCTTCTGGGGGACATCTGGGGTTGTGGTCACACAGCATACTTGGGTCAGGAGCCCCAACATGTGCGGGTTCTAGAGCTGAAAAGGCCCTTAGAGGTTCAACCCTTCACTTATAGATGGGCGACTGGGGCTCAGACAAAGCAAAATAACTACCTGACTCACAGAGCAAACTAGTGACGTGGCTCACTCAGGACTGCAACCAGTTCTCCTGCACCCCCATCCGGCGCCCCTGGAAACAGGTGACTGCCCCCCACCATCTCCACCAAGGCTTTGGCCTAACGGAAGGAAGCTGAGGTGGGCAGAGGGGTCACTAGAGGTCAGCATGGCCAACGGAACTGTGTCCGCCCTCACCTCCATGTCCTTTCAGCCTGGGTGCCTCCCTGGGCAGGGCTGGTGCAGGGATGGGGGTGGGGGGAAAGGGGTGTGCCCCTGGCCAGTGGCAGTCAGGCAGGGGCTGAGAAGCCAGCTGACAGGAAGCCCCCAGCATGTCTGGGCGATCAGATCACCAGAATCACCTGGGCTGATTGAGAAGAAAAATATATTCACATCCACGTCCACAGTGGCAGCAGCCAGGGGCTTGGGGCCTCATCCCCTCTGAAGAGGAGTCTGCAGCCCAGGTGGCTAGCACAGGCCAGATACACAGTGGCCCTTGAGGAGGACTGGACAGAGGGATGTAGAAGGGACCGCAAGGGGGAAGGTCAGTTGGTTCTAAAGATGAAAACAAAATTCTTCTCAAGTACTGCCTATTATACAAATGGGGAGACTTGGGTGCAGGGAGAGGCAGACCCTCACCCCAAGTCTCCTTTGATTTTCAATGCAAGCTTTTGGCATCACTTTCTCATAGCCCTTCCCCCTACTCCCACCCCCCAGGCAGGTTTCCAGCCCTAGCTGATGATGCCTGGGTCCTGATCCAAAGGACACAGCTGAGTAGCTGGCAGGGGGCAGGAGGAGGCAGGGCTGAGCTTCAGGAGTATGGGATGTTCTCCTGGTTTCCTTCAACTCCCCACAAGACAATGGAAAGTCACTATCCTTCCCCCATGTGTTCACTGGGAGCCACCAGCCATAGTGAACTCTGAGCCAGAGAGATCTGCGTTCAAATATCAGCTCCCTTTTGAGCCTCAGCTTCCACATCTGTGAAATGGGAATACTAATCCTGATCTTGGAGAAGTAGAGGATTCCATGGGATTGTATTATTCCCATTTTATGGGTGAGAAAACTAAGTCTCGGGGAATTTAAGCAACTTGCTCAAGATTACACAGCTAAAAATAAAATTGGGCAAAATCTGTATTGGAATCCCAGTTTACATGACTCCAAATTGCTTCCGTTTCTACTCTAGCTGGGAGCCAGAGGATTTCTGGCAGGAGAACTGCTGGAAATGTTTGGAGGCAACTGACTGAGCCTCTTAAATGAGCAGAGGGGTGCGCATCCCAAACAGACAGAGGCCACCTGGAATGGCTCTGACTGAAGTGGCCAGGGGGCCTGAGGCAGGGGAGCTAAGGACACTGTTGGGCCCCCGGAGGCCTTTGCCCTCTGCCGCTTAGGTGGAATAGCCCCCCTATTCCTCCCTTCCTCAATGCCCCAAGCCCCACTGTCTTTCCACTGCTTTTTTGATCAGATTGCCCCAGTGTTCTGGCATAAGAGATGGAGGTGTCCCAGTGTGTGTTCCAAAGGATATTCCTGTGATTGTGTGCAGGAGTACATGTTTGGCATTGTACACTTGGAAGCTGTGTGTGCATGGAAGCCCGTGCATGTTTGCACATCAACTGTGTGGGCGCAGGCGGTCTGTGTGCAGCCTCCCCTTCATGACGTGTGTGCGGCCATTTCACACCTCTGTGCTATTGTTATCTCCCGAGTGTGTTTGTAACCATTTGTGGGGTGATAGGCCCCCGGCTGTGTGTGAGGACTGGCTGTGTGGGAATGCTGGTATGGCTGGGAGGCTGCTGTGGGCACTGTAGGCCCAGATGTTTGTGCTGTATGTGGAGGTACCTGTGGCTGGGTGTGGGGCAGCCTAGGAGTGCCACTTCATCTGCAGCTGCAAAGAATGGGGAAAAGAATGTCAGGCATTTTGGGGGAACTGAGACAGGCTCCGTGTCCTCACTAAGTCTCCATTTCCCTTTCTGCTAATGAACCAGTTATCCTTGAGGACTCCTGGGATTGAGGTCCCTAGAAGAAGGGAGAGACACAGATGAATCCACAGCACCCGATGGGCAGTTAGAAATAGTAGTGGTGTTGTAGGGTAAGCAGCTGGTCTGCTCAGGGGAGGCCAAGTGATGGGGAGAAGTGGTCCCAGAAGCACCACACGCCTGGGCGACACAGCGCAGCAGGCGCCTCTCTAGGCTCCTTTAGCTTCTGAAACCCAGTCCTCCTCTGCTCCGCCTCCCCTGTGTCCAGAACACTCCCCAGCAGTCACCCCAGCGGCTGGGACACGGCCCAGCTCCACACTTAAGGCTTTGTAGCACAGAGTCCTCGTGTCTCTTTCTCCTGCAGGATCGTTGATTCCTTTCCCACAACTGGAACCAGAGGCCAAAAGAGACGGTCCCCCGAAGGACCTGGACTAGGACACGAGGCAGGTGTCGGGACCTCAGACGTTTATAGTAACCACGCTGCGCGACTAGCACCTAAGGATGCCCCAGCTCCAGACTGAGACCCAAGTCTGACTTCCCCCTGCGAGTTGAGGCTCCTTGCCTGGTTGCTGCGACCATTCGAGATGGGCCTTACCCGGGCCCCACGAATGTCGCAGGCACGCAGCACGCACGCTTAGTAAACACCAGCTGTAGTGAGCGAGTCCCGCTTTGTAACTCGACAGAGTACAAAGTTCTCTGGAGCGGCGGGCGCTGCAGGTCAGTGGCGTCCGCGGGGACCCCGCCCCCACCCCCAGCGCGCGGCCGGGGCCACCCGGTGGGGTTGCGGCGCGCTGACGTGGGCGGATCAAAGCGGCCGCCCGCCTTATAAAGCAGTTTGGGAGGCCCGCGCCGGAGATCGCGCCGGGCGAGGAGGAGAGCTCGGGCGAGCGGCGAGGACAGGCCTCGGGAGTTGAGCGCAGCCAAGAGCAGCCGGAGTCCGCGCTTGACTGCGCGCGGGTCCTGAGCCGGCCCCAGCTTGCCAGGATCTCTGGCGTCCTTCTGGCGCCGCTTCACGAAGAGGGCGCCTCCACCACTAGCCCAGCCAGAGTGCGCACGGGCCCGCTGGAAACTGCGCTCGCAGCTCCCTGGGCAGGCCAGGGCACCCGGGCACGCAGGGCGCGCCTGGCGAGCGCCCCGGAAGGTAAGCAGTGGTTGCGGGCAGCGGGCAGCTGCTCAGCGAGGACCCGCTAGGGCTGGAGGCGCCCGAGTCGGAGGGGGACGACGCTTCTCACACCCGCCACGACCCCCTTGGGCTCCCACTCGCGGGTAAGCAAACCAAGCGCTCCTGCATACCTTTCCTCCGCAGCACTCCGAAGAGTTCCCCCTTGCGGAGCACAGCCGCGGGAGCCTGGGGACGCGGGGTTTAGGGGGACGCGGGACGGGGGTGGGTTGTGCTCGCAGTTCCCTGCGGCCCTCCTCGAACTTTCCCGGCCCGGCCCCCCTCTTCTGCTCCCGTACCCCAGGCGACCCCCTCCTTCCCAGTCGTCCCGTGGATGAGGTCATGCCCGAGCCACCCCCAGGGGTGGGGGACTTGGATCCCGCGACAGAGGGTGTGTGTGGTGGTGGGGAGAGGGTGACAAAAGGCAGAGAAATGCGGCAGCGCCTAGTAAATTGGGGATGGGGGCAGACGCCTGACTTTGAGAACGGATCCCAGGCGCGGCGGGGGGAGGGGGAGAACCGAGTTTGTTTACTGACCTGAGCTCCAGGCTGGGGACTGGGGAGGAAAAAGTCCTGTCCCCGGCCCCGCGGCACATCTCGAACCGCCCCAAACATCTGGCTAAGCTCGCGCACGAGCTCCACGCCTCCCACCCCCCGGGCTGAAGTGCCTCGGTGTCCCTCAAGACCCTGGGCGTGCAGGGTCCCGCTCCAGGGGGTTAGCAGGAGGGATCTCGAGTGCCCCCACCCACCCTTCTCCCTTCCAAAACAACCCGTCTCCCGGGTGACCCGGCGCCGCGTGCGCAGCCAAGCAGACGTCTCTTGAAAGCTTCGCGGCTGGGGTCAAAGCCGGGTAGCCGGCCCGGCCTCCCTGGCCCACAGGTAACCTTGAAGCTGTCGCTCGGCGTCCCTGGTTGGCGGGGTCAGCTCCGTGAGCTGCGCGGCGGGAGGCTTCGGGACCCGCCAGTGCCGACCTTGCGCGCCGCGCGGACAGTCGGCCCCGGTGCACGGTGCTCGCGGGGCATCGGGGTAGGGGAGGCCCCGCAAGTCCCCGCCGGCGTGGCCTGGTCCCAGCGGCGGGCTTTCCAGAGACCTCCACAGCCCGGGCCTATGACCACCTGTTGGCGGCGCTGGGCTGCGGCGCTGCGCTCGTGGTGCCCTCCCTGTGCACAGCCCCAGGCGGGCGCCTCCCGGGCCCGCTGCAGGCAGGGTAGCTCGGACCAACTTCGAGGAGGTGACCACTCGCTCTCCAAAGGTGCTGCGCCTGGCGCGGCCCACTACGCGCCCGGCCCCAAGCAAGGGGTCGGGCAGGTCAGGGCGGCCGACGGCAAGTGTCCTATAGAACGACCAGGACACAGTGGGCACTCCCTCGACACCTCGTCCCATTCCCAGACGGGGAAGCGGGGTCCCAGGAAGTGGAGGGGACTTGCCCCCAGCCCATGATGCGGGTGGCAGCCGCGATCCCGACCCTCACCCGAGCCCCGGCTTAGCGCCCCCTGGCGGGCTGAGGGCTTCGGGAGGCGAGTGCACCCTGACCCGCAGGCTCAGGCGGAGGGTGACTCCACGGCCCGCGCGGCTCTCCCGGGCGCTCGTACAAGGGACAGGAACAGTGCGTCAGGACCCAGAGGCACGGGCCAGGCGCTGCCTCTCCCCGCGACGAGCTTGGGCGGCGGAGGGAGAGCCCTGGGACAGCCGGAGCTGCACCGAAAGAGCCGGGGGGGCTGGAGGCCTTGGGTCCCCGTCCGCTGTGCGACCTAGGCCGCTCCTCCTCTCCCTAGAAGACCAGGCTGGACACAGATCCCCCGCTGTGAGTCCGCGCGCCTCGGTCCTCGTGCAGTCCCCGCCCCCTCCCCACCCAGGAATGCCGGGTGCCTTCGCCGGGCGGCTCACTTTGGGAGAGGGGAAGACGGTAACTGGAGTTTTGATTCCCTCCTCCATATCCAGCGGATATTTTTCTTGTTCTGAGAAGTGCGGGAAACTTGCAGAACCAGGAAGACAAAGGAGTTGGATACAGGCTGGGTGGGAGGACGGGGCTGGGTTACACGGGGAACCCCGCCGAAACCCCCAGCCTTGACGGCATGTTTGTCGCAGGCGCCCTTGTGCTGGGCGCTAGCTAAGGGGCTCTGCGGAGGAAAAGAACCGTGAGATCCAGGCTTCTCCTCGCCTTCCTGTGAGTTTTGCCGACAGGCTCCAGAAAACAGTGGGGCTTCCCCTCTGTGCGCGCTGACGACCCACGCGCAGGAACGCGCCACGCAGGTGGCGTCGCGGTACAAACAGCAGAGGGGCGCGGAGCCCCGCAGGCTGCAGGGAGACGGGGTCCTCTGGGAACGCACGATGAAGCCCCGTTCCTCCTTCTTATGAAATGGGACACCGAGGCTGGGGTGGCTGAGGGCTTGCTCAAGCTCACAGAGCCAGATAGGAACGTCCGTTTTCTGCTCCAGCGCCCCTCACTACCGTGGGCGCCTCCTTTTCCAACTCCCCAAACCCTTAGGAAGGAATCCCTTTGTCTCTGCTCCTCCCGAGGGGAGAGGGGCTGGGGCTGTGTCTGACTCCGGGCGAACGCCAGGTGTTGGTAAATTTGGGAGAAGCTGGGAAGGGAGTTAATGAGGTGAGAATGAAGTGAAGGAGAAAAAAAGCGGAGAAAGCGGCTCCGCGGGCTGCGGGCGGGCGGGGCAGCGGCTCCTTCGCGGCCCGCGGGCGCCGCCTGGAGGCCAGAGGCAATACCGCGCCTGCCCCGCGAGCTTCCCCGCTTCGCCAAGGCTGGGCTGCCCAGTCCCGGCTCGCACGCCCCCATCCCCACCCTCCAAAGTGGGGCGGCTAAAGACGGTCTTGGAGACTCCGAATCTTCTCTGTACAAAGAGCCCTACCATCCCGTTTCCCATCCTCCCCTTCCCACAGCGAGAAAGAGGGGCCCCGAGCAAGCCCCATTTCCTGATTTCGCCGGACACCCGGCTTGCCGCTCCCTAGCTGAACAACTCCACCTCTGCGCCTCCGTTTCCTCATCTGTAAGATCAGGCAGTGATAGTACCTACCTCACGGGGTGCTGGGAGGAGCAGATACGATCGTGTTAGGAAAGTTTTTGTTGTCGTCGCTGTTGTTGTTTTGAGACGGAGTTTCGGAGTTTCGGAGTTTCGCTCTTGTCGCCCAGGCTGGAATGCAGAGGCGCAATCTTGGCTCACTGCAACCTCCGCCTCCCTGGTTCAAGCGGTTCTCCTGCCTCAGCCTCCCCAGTAACTGGTATTACAGACGCCCGCCACCATGCCCGGCTAATTTTTTGTATTCGTAGTAGAGACGGGATTTTGTCATGTTGGTCAGGCTGGCCTCGAACCCCTGACCTCAGGTGATCCTCCCGTCTCGGCCTCCCAAAGTGCTGGGGTTACAGGCGTGAGCCACCCTGCCTGGCCAGGGAAAGTTCTTTATAAAAGCGGAACTGTGCCCGAATTGCCCCAGGGTACTGAGGCACGGTTGGCAAGAAGAATTGCCGAGGCCCTAATAACTAATGATCAGTATTGCGGGGATAAGCCCCAGCACCGGGGCCTCGACTCTGCTGCCTTACCCGGACTCCTGATTCCTCATTCCTCTCCTTTCCGTCCCACGTCTACGTCTGTCCGGGTTTCCCCTCTGCCTCCGTGGCTCTCAGCCTTGTCCTCTTAAGCGTCATTGTCTCTCTCGCTGTGTCTGCCCAGTCTCTCCGGGGGTCTCCGGTTCTGCCGCCTCCTGTCCCTCCTTTCGGCTGCCCCGGCCCGAGGGGCGCGAAAGCGCGTTGGGGCCCCAGGCCCCGCAGGGGACACGCCTTCGGCCGCGCCTAATTCGAGCCAGGCGCGGGACGCGTCCCCGGGCCGGGCGGAGCGGGAGGGGACGCCCGCTGCGCTAGGCCTCCCCCGGCCCCGACCCCTCCTTTGTAATTTGAATAAAACGCCTCCCCTGCCCGCGCGCGGCCTTAACCCGCCGCCTCCCCTCTCCCCGGCTGCAGGCGGCATTCAGGACCAGCGGCGGCCGGGCAGGCGGAGGACTTCAGCGCGGCTCCTCCTGGGTGTGACCCCGGGCGCGCCTGCCGCGCGACGATGAGGGCGCGGCCGCAGGTCTGCGAGGCGCTGCTCTTCGCCCTGGCGCTCCAGACCGGCGTGTGCTATGGCATCAAGTGGCTGTGAGTAGGGACCCCACATCCACGCGCACAGGCCGGGGACTGGGGCGGCGGAGGGCTTTATGGGGTCCCCTGGATGGTGCGAGCGTACCAAGACGCGGGAGCCCAAGCTGGCTTGGCGGTCGGTGGGCAAATCATCCCTAAGCCTCCGTTTGTAAAATGTCCCTACCTCCCGGAGGCTTGCGAAGAGGGAGTGAGACGGGCGTGGACCGCGATGGAAGCGCCTGGTCCTGTGCAGCTGACGGTGGCGCAAGGGCCGCGGAGTTTCTGGCCACCTCCGCAGGGGCAGATGGAAAAAGACATTCTGTTCAGGGGGTGCAATCCAGAGCGGCCAGCCCAGGTGCGTTCCTTGTCAGTCAGTCTCCTTGACTTTAGCCTTGACTTTAGCGAGAGTTCCGCTGAGACACTCCTGCCCCCTCCACCTGGGTGACCTTGGGAAAGTGTCACTCGACCTCTTGGGGCCTCCTTGTCCTCGTCTGTCACAGGAGGGTGAGACTCTCCACCTCACTGAAATCAGATGAGAAGAGGCTCCTGAAAGGACCTCAGAAGCTGTCAGATGCCGCCGTACACATGTGCAGGGCATTCCTTGAGATAGAAATTATTCAGGCAGGGGTAAGAGGGAGAGAGAGGCGTGGTGCCGAGCTGAAGGGAGTGCCTGCTCAGGGGGCTGGGAGTGGTGAAGAGAGGAGTACATGCCAGCCCCTTCCTGGAGGAGCTGCTCTCTAAGCTAAGAGAGATAAGCCCAGGCTGTAAATAACTCCGCAAGTGTCCAAGTGCCCGAGGAGAAACCAGAGGGGGGTTCTGGGGTCCTAGAGGAAGGAAGCCCACCTGATGGGGACACAGATTTGAGACACCAGGAAGCTTTTCCGGGGCTGTGCCCCTAGTGACTGACACACTGCCAGGAGTTGGCTGGTTCGGGCAATGGAGAGGAGGACGCTGTGGGCAGAGGGGCTCACTCAGAGGGAAAGTCCAGGACAGGACAAAGGTATGGAGTTTGGGGCTGGGCCAGGGAGCCTACAGATAAGACAGCAGGGGGCAGGTTGTGGGGGCTGGGGAGGGCGCTGCAGAGGATTTGTGAATTAGTTGGAAGACAGGGTGATAGTGGGTGCGCCACCAGCAAACAGTCTGGAGGTCACTGGCCCTGCCCCTTCTTGGGCCAAGTTATTGATTAATTGATGATTCAAGGAGGGAACCCTGTCTTCCTGCCTTTCTTGTTTACAAGAAGAAGACTGGTCTCAGCGGTCTCCCAGCCCTGGGCACTAGCTTTTCCCAGCTGTCCCTGAGGAGTTCTGTGAGACTGCTACGGGGTACCCAGCACTGTTCCAGCTGGCAGGGACGTCCGATCAGCGAGTCCAAGCTCTCTCATCCACCACCACTATTTTACAGATAAGGATACTAAGGTCCAGGGAAGGAGAGGATTGGCTGAAGGAGCGTCAGAGGCCTTGCACTGGGCTTGGATGTCATTTGCTGCCTATGAGAGTCCTGTGGGGTCACTGCGCTCATCCCTGCTCCACAGTGGGAACACTGAGGCCCTGCAAAGGGCGTGATGCACACAAGCCCCCACGCTGGCATGTGGTGGGATGGACGGCTGGCTAAACCTGACATCCATGTCCTCTGTCCCCACCGCAGTCAGGCTGCCACAGAACTGGGTGCGACTCATTGTGTGCCTTAAAGAAGCCCCCAGCCTCTTGGGGGAGATGGACATATAGAAATACAAAGCGGACTGTGGTCTGTGTCCTAGCAGAGGGAGCATGGCAGCCCAGCGGAGGAGTGGTCAGTTCTACCTAAGAGAGGTGCCTGGGCCAAGATTGGAAGGACAGGGAGGATCTGGATGGTCAGAGATGGAATGCAAAGCAGGCATCCTAGGCGGGAGGCACAGCACGAGCAGAAGCCCCGGAGGCTGTACAGTGCATGCGGGGAGACCTGGAGAAACCAGACACCACAAGAGCCTACTCCTAAGTGCCCCAGACGCTGCTCCAAGAGCTTGGGTCATTTAATTTAGATCATACTGCACTCTTATGAGAAGGTGATAGTCTAGCAAGGAGGATTAAAGAGAGGTGGGAAAAGGGATAGAGTTTAAGAATAACAATTATCTATGTGTGCATTGTATATGTGTATATATAGATACACATGTGTAGGCCACGTGCATATATGTATGCATATGTACATATATGTCTACACACACACAGCCTCACTGCATGCTAGGCACCGTTCTAAGTGCTTTATATATATTGTTCCATTTAAATATCCCAACCACCCTGTGAGGTGGGTGCTGCTATTACCCCCATTGCACAGAAGAGGAAACAGAGGCATGGGGGACTCTAGCAGGGTGTCACAGCTCAGAGGAGGCAGGTTTGAGTTAAGCTGCCTGGCTCTGTGGCCTGTTGGGCACAGTGAGCCCCAGCATGGCTGGGAGCAGGAAAGTGTTCGGTAAGGCTGGAAAGCCGGGGACTCGCCCAGGAGCCTCTGCTGGCCTGGGCTTTGGAGAGTGAGCTGGAGATGAAAGGGGCGCTTGACACAGGAACTGAAAGCCAACATGGCCCAGTGGCCTGGAATGCTCACCTGGTGGGTGCGTGAGACGCAGGCTGAGCTGGTGGGGTGGGGGCTGGGGAGAAGGGATCAGAACCTGGCTGCCCATAGAGGCACCTGCCCAGAAATAACCTGGGGATCCTTCCCTACCTTACCTCCACCCAGGCCAGGCACCAGAAGACTCCCAGCCCCTCAAGTAGTCGGGGTCCCACGTGTAGGCTGCCCACTCCCTTCTTGGCTTCCCTGGGTAGCGGGAGGGTTTGAGGGGAGTCCTACTCTCCTGTGAACCACGGAAGCGGTGGGGTGAGAGGAAAGGCCCAGGCTGGCTGGGAACATCCACACAGGCGGCCCCCTTCCCTGGGCAGTCCCACATCTGCCACTCCCACGGAGGTGGGGCCAGGAGGCTCTAGAGGGCCATGGTGCTGCAGAGTAGGGTGCCAGACTGGGACTGCGAGACCCAGCCTGAGTTCTACAGGTCAATCGCTTTAGCTTTTCTGAGACTCAGTTTCCTCAGCTCTAAGATAGAGGTAGAAGGAGCCCTACCTCGGGATGCGGGAGGCCTGGGGTCTAGCTTGTCTCTGCCTCTGATTGGCTGTGTACAGATCTGGGCAAGCCCTGCCCTTTCCAGGCCTCAGTTTCACCACTTGCATAGTGGGAGCTGGTGACGCTGTGGCAGCTCCCCTTTGGCTTCTTGGTTGAGAAGCGTCAGACCAAGACCTGTTACGGCTTTACCTTGCAGGATGGGCTGCACAGGTGGGTCAGCATGTGTGAGGCCAAGGGGACGGGCTTCCACCTCTGAGGTCTGGGCAGTCGGGTGTGAAGGGGACCCAGTGTCATTTCCAGGCAGGGCTGGATCTGCAGCCTCCAGGCCCTTCATCAGCCTCCATTTCTCTATCTATACAGTGGGGACAAGGGCTGGATGGATCCCTCTTCACTCTGGAGTCCTGGGACAAAGCCTAGGAGGGAATAGGAGGACTCTCAGGCTATGGCGCCCTAGGGGCTTCTTCTTCCTGGACAGGCAGCTGCAGCCCCACGCTGGGGTGGCTGGTGAAGAAGGGGCACTTCCAAGGTTCCTAGACCTCACCCTGGTTCCTAGACCTGGTGCCTAATTGAGGAGTTAGTTGAGGAATCATGGAGGGAGAGGTTCCCCATGGTTACCCCAGGGGAACAGACGGAAGCCTGGGGAGAGGCTGGGCTTGCCTGGGTGGCCTAGAGCCCGGGTTCCTGCTCCATCCTCTCTGCCATGTGGGCACCAGGATGAGGTGGGCCCAGGAAAGCCCAAAGGGACATGGGCAAGGGAGGGACAAAGGTCTGTCTGGGAGAACAGGGTCTCCTCAACTCCATTGTTCTCCCACCTCAGGGTCAGCAGGCTCCACAGATGCAGAAGCACAGGTATTCCAGGGCAAGACTGAGTCCCAAAGCCAGTCCGAAGCCCTCACCAGCCTCCTCCTCACCCCAGAAGCACAGATGTGGGCATCAGGGTCTTTCCCACCACCCCCCATTGACCTCATCCCATCTCTCTCCTGGCAGCTGCCAGGCTACATTTTGGGTGGCACTGGTGGGGGCACCTTCTGAGGCCCTCTGAGCCCAGCTCTGCCGAAGCCTCACCTGGAAATGAGCTGGCAACATCATTCAGCACCGCGGGCAGCCGGGCTGCAGAACTGCAGAGAGGGACCTTGGGGCCCAGGTCACTTAAAGGAGCCTGAACCCAGCTCCCAGGTCTCTGGCTAGAATTCATCATGTGACCTGACCCCTGTGCCTAGAGGGAGAGGGATGCTGTGAAGTGCAGGTCCAGGAAGGAAGCCCTCCTTTGAGGGTGCCTTACCTGGGCCAGGTTCCCCAGAGCGGCCTGAGGGTAGAGTTGCTGGCACCACCAGGAAAATACCTCAGTGAAGTCATTTGATAGCTTGTGTTACCAATGTCAGAGCCTATGTTGTTCTCGGGCATTGAGCAGTATGGATGGGGAAATTGAGGTGGAGCAAGGGGCAGTGACTTGCCCCAGGTCGCATAGGGAGAGAGCTGCTGAGCTAGAGCTTGAACCCAGGTCTCTGCCCCAGCCAGTCCCAGCAATGCCCCCAACTCCTGAATGAGAGGAGGCCTCGCCATCCCGGTAGGGCCCTGAGCTTGGGCCTTGCCTGTGAACTCTGCGTTCCCTCCTGTCCTTTCTTCCACCCTCTCCCCCAGGCCCCCACCCCCAGATAAACTGAAATGTTTCCAATTAGGGGTCTGTTGGAGTGAAGCGAGCGAGATGTCCACAAGGAGAACTCCCCCGCCTCCCATCCTAATCCTTGATTACCTCCCCAAGGGGGATTTATTTGGAAACGGTCATTACCACTAATTACCAGATGACCGCATGGCCCTCCTCGGGAGTGGAATCTGCTGCCTCCCGCCTGCGATCTCTGCCTGCAGCCCCGGTGGGCGGGTGGCCTCCCTGGCACGCATGGCAGCCTGCTCCTGTCCCAGCCTCAGCCTCCAAGGCGGACCCCTGGGCCTTCACACTGCTCTATGCCCACCAAGGCCTCTGGATCTGCTTCTCATTTACCCTCGGGCCGCCTGGGGAGTCTGAGCTTCATCTGGAAGGTGCTCTGACAGCACCTTCTCCCTCAGCCTTCTCAGGAGGTTGGAGAAACTGAGACCCAAGGTGGCTCCAGGGCTCACCCCAGGGTCCCAGCCAAGGAGACCCAGACACCAGGAGCACCAGTCTTCCTTCCCTGAGAGCTGCAGCACCCAGCACTCACAAGCTGTCTGCACTGAACTCTCCGGGAAGAGGCTCAGCCCCCATCGTCCCACCCCGTGGCTTGAGCTGGAGCCCAGGGAAAGACATGGGAGGCTGCCTTCATTGCCTGAACGCCCACCATGTGCCACGAGTCTGCTGCTAGGCCACACGCTGATGTGCTGTCGCCCACGTCATCCTTCTCATTTGAAAATGGAGGAAGCTGGCTCAGAAGGAGCGGGAGGAAACTTGGGCGAGGACGAGCGGCAGAGCAGGCTCAGGACGGGCTGGGTGGGGACCACCCAGGGTAAAGCAGAGTGGGAACCCAGAGAGAAGTGACCCCAGTGCCTGCAGGGACTGACAGCCTCACCGAGAAGGATGACAGGGCCTGCTGGGGGGTGCTGGACAAGCACAGCCCCTAAAGCAGAGCTGATCATCCCCTCCGGGCTGCCCTCTGAGGTGTGAAGTGGGAGGCTGTGTCAACCAGGAAGGGCCATGCCCATGTGGGGCTGTTACCCTGCGATGACACCTTATGCAGGGTCAGGGTTTGCTGGGTGGAGGTGGAGGGGCTGCTGACAACCAGGAAACACACTGAGGTGATGGCGTGTGCCTCTGTGTGGTCACAGCCCACCAGGGATTACGGCAGGGTTCAGCAACAGGTTCCCCAAGAAGGTGAGGCCAGGGCAGGCCAGAGCAGTTCATTTAGGTCAAGAAACCGCATCTGAGGGCTGCTGTGTGGCCCACCCTGTGCCATATGCTGGCATCTAGACACACCAAACATTTCCCGGCTCATAGTTTAGGGGGTGGCAGTGAGGGGAGACTGCCCTGGACACCACAGTTGATCTTACACAGGGCGAGTCGTGCCGCCCTAACCACAGGCACCAGGCCCTGCTTTCTGGGTCTCTGGGAAGGTTTCCATTTGGGGGGATTATAGGGTGGGTGGGCATGGCAGAGCATGAGAGGCAGGAGGAAGTGAAGGAACCTATTGAGTATTTATCATAGCACATATCATTCAGCCTTGGCAAGACCCTGAGAGGTCCCCACGTTGTAGCTGATGCCCAGAGAGGGGCAATAGTTTGCCCAAGTTTGCCCAGCACACAGAGGACAGAGCTTGAGTGAGAACCCAGGCCTTCTCACTGTCTGGTCCAACACTTGCTAGGCAACAAGCGGGGGACTTAGCTTCATCCATGAATTTTTTGTTTGTTTGTTTTGTTTTTTGAGATGGAGTCTCGCTCTATCGCCAGACTGGAGTGCAGTGTCATAATCTCGGCTCACTGCAATCTCTGCCTCCCAGGTTCAAATGATTCTCCTGCCTCAGTCTCCCAAGTAGCTGGAACTACAGGCACACACCACCACGCCCAGCTAATTTTTTTGTATTTTAGTAGAGACCGGGTTTCACCACATTGGCCAGGATGGTCTTGATCTCCTGACCTCATGGTTCACCCGCCTCGGCCTCCCAAAGTGCTGGGATTACACATCTATGAATGTTTAAAACACTTTGCCTACGTTCTGTTATTTAAGTCTCACCACAGCCTTTTTTTTTTTTTTTCAGTGGACAGGGTTTCACTGTGTCACCCAGACTAGAGTGCAGTGGTGCAATCATAGTTCACTGTAACCTCAAACCCCCAGGCTCAAGTGATCCTCTCAAGTAGTTGGGACTACAGGCATGTATCACAACACCCGGCTAACTTTTTACTTTTTTACTTTTTGGTAGAGACAGGGGATCTCTCTATGTTGCCCAGGGTGGTCTTGAACTCCTGGTCTCAAAGGATTCTCCTACTTTGGCCTCCAGAGTAGCTGAGATCATAGACATGAGCAAAAACCCCCAGCCTTATAGTAGCCTTTTGAAGTAGTAATTATTTCTCTTTTTATTTAATTTTATTTTTTTGAGACAGAGTCTCGTTCTGTCGCCCGGGCTGGAGTGCAGTGGTGCAATCTCGGCTCACTGCAACCTCTGCCTCCTGGGTTCAAGCAATTCTCCTGCTTCAACCTCCTGAGCAGCTGGGATTATAGGCATGCACCACCATGCCTGGCTAATTTTTGTATTTTTTTAGTAGAAACAGAGTTTCCCCATGTTAACCAGGCTGGTGTCAAACTCCTGACCTCAGATGATCTGCCCCCGCCTTGGCCTCCCAAAGTGCTGGGATATTACAGGTGTAAGCCACCACGCCTGGCCTTATGATTTCTTTATAACAGATGAGGAACATGGAGCCCAGAGAGGTTGGGTAACTTACCTAGGTCACACAGCTGATGTCGAAAGCTTGTGCTCTTCCTGGGGCCAGGCCAGGAGCAAGAACAGCTGGGTCATTGATTTATAACTGTTGATAGCTTTATCCAGCCGTTAGACTAGGGGATCCTTGAGGAAAGGATCTGTGTCATGTTCATTACCAAATGAGTCTGGGAAGAGTTGGTGCTTAGAAAATACTTCTTCCACAAGTAGATTAAGTTCATTTATTCATTCATGTCCAGAAGCAGGGGAAAGGCATTCCTGGCCTCAGGAAAAGCTTGGGCAAAGGCATGGTGGCAAGACAGTTGCTTTCAGAGAAGTCAAGAACCTGGTGTAGCTGGATGTCAGGATGAGGACGGGAGGCTGGGGAGAGCTGGGAGGCCAGGCTTTGAGGGGCTCTGAATGTCAAGTGGCAGCCCTTGGCCTTGACTAGGCAGGTCCAGGGAGGCTGCCCCCAGGTAGGAAAAGACCACCAAGGTGGTAATTGTAGTAGCTTCCATGACTGACCACTGACCACAGAGCGTCAGCCCTGGGCAGAACGTGTGACACACATTGTCTGATTTAAGCTCTCAGTTAATACTGGGAGGTTGGTGGGAGAGGAGAGGTTAAGTGACTTGCTCAAGGTAGCAAGGGGAGTGATTCGCCTGGAGTCTACCCAAGCCTGTGCAGTGCCCTTGGCAATAGGCTGCCTCCCTCAGAACTCAGCTCAGGGGTTCTAGGATCTCTACCTTGCCAGGTCTCAGCCCTGACCCTGGGCGAGAACCGCTGGGGCCACAGCAGGCGGGGCACTCAGCACTTCTGGCTGCACAATGGCCCCTCTTGGTTCCCTGTCCCTCCTGGGTCTCTGCTGGGTTGCTGAAGGCCAGCTGACTCTGGGTTCCAGATGGCCCCTGCTTGGGTGGGGGGACCAGGAGTGAGTCCCTATGGAGTCTTTTAGGGTTGTGGGGTCCTTGAGTGCCGTCGATGCAGCCTGGCCCTCAGAGAAGGCCTAGGAGAACAGCAGATCCAGGAGGAACCTGGTCCTAGAGTCTTGGAACCGAAGTGCCCAGAGCTGGGATCTGGGAGGCTCTTGGGTCCTCTAACATCACCAGGGTTCATAGAGACCCACTAGGCTAACATTTCCCAAAGCATGGATGAGGTCAGCAGCCTCAAGCAAAGGGCTCTGTGCTCAATATACTCGATAGACTCCCTGAGTTAAACAAAACCAAGCCTGTTGCTTTGCTGCAGGACTTCTCAGGGCCTTTAAAATGTAAATATGCATCCTGACTCTCCAAGCAGGGACATAGTACATTGTGTTCCACAAATGGATCCCTTTTGTCAGTGTCTCACTGGAGCCCATTCTGGGAAATACGGTTTATAAGTGCAAACACAGAGGCCCGAAGAGGGGCAATGAACTATCTAACATCACACAACGAGTTAACGGCCAAGTCTGGATTAGATACTAAAATTTTCAAGTTCCAGGTCATCAGAAAACTGAGTGGCTCTTTAATCCTTTATTAGGAATTCCTTGCATGGATATGGGACTTTACAACATAATAAATGGTTTTAGTAATCACATGAAACAATGATGGAAAACTCCGACCTCATGTTGCACATCTAGTAAGGCTTCAGTTAATAGTATATATAATTATTGTGATTATAAGAATCTAGCATTTCGCATGGTTTCTGGCACATAGCTGCTCAGTGTTGAATGAATGTTGAATAAAGACTAATAATTCACAGCTGTGTGAGAACTAAATCAGGTGGTGGTGGTGAGCTTTGTGAACTATACAGCTGTTTTGTTCGTATAATTATCATAAAGCTTAGGTAGGATGGGGGTTGTGATCCTATGTTATGAATAGGGCCTGAGGCCCAGAGAGGGACAGTGATGTGCCCAAGGTCACACGGGGTGGGAGGGGAATCCACTGCTCTGCCAGCTGGCACTTTGGGAGCCTTTCTTGGAAGGAGCCAGGAAACCAGGAGGCAAAGTCCATTGAAGGCTGGGGTCAGAAGGGCGGTTGGAGGCCATGTGGCCCCTGACAACCCTGTCTCTCCTTCCATCGGTCATGGCCTTTCCATGGTGTGCAGGGCACTGTCCAAGACACCAGCAGCCCTGGCACTGAACCAGACACAACACTGCAAGCAGCTGGAGGGCCTGGTGTCTGCACAGGTGCAGCTGTGCCGCAGCAACCTGGAGCTCATGCACACGGTGGTGCACGCTGCCCGCGAGGTCATGAAGGCCTGTCGCCGGGCCTTCGCCGACATGCGCTGGAACTGCTCCTCCATTGAGCTCGCCCCCAACTATTTGCTTGACCTGGAGAGAGGTAGGAGCTGGCAAGGCTGCTAAATGCATGTGGGTGCGGGTGAAGGAATTCAGGCATCGATCTGTGTGTGTTTAGATGGAGGGATGGGTTCATGGGCGGGTGGATGATGGATTCATGGATGAATGACGGGTGGATACAGGCATGGATGAATGGGGTATGGGTGGATGAATTAATCATAAGATGGGTGTGTAGGCATGAATTCACAAATAAGTAAACACAGATGAGTGGCAATATCAGTGCAGGGAGCTTGAAGAACAGCACATGTACCTGTGTGCCCCCATGCATGAATGAAGGAATGAGCCAAGGCTGTGGCCTGCTGTACTTGAGGCCACATGTCAGGGAGGCTCCTGGGAGGGGAGTCTAGAAACAAGAATGCTATAGAGCCCACCCTCAGGGCAGACAGGTGTGCCACAGGTAACACTGAACCAGGCTGCTGAAACTGTTGCACCATGCACAAAGCAGTGTAAAGACAGAACATCTCAAAGACTTCCTGCAGGTGGTGGCCTCTGGTGGGGGGGGTCTGGGAGACCCATGTATAATAGGGAGGCTTTTGACAGACAGAAGTGCCCCAGTAGGTGCAATCTCTCTCCTGCACTGTAATAACTTTTCTTGTGGGTCCTAAACAGTAGCAGCTAATGTTTGACAAACCTTCCTTTCTTCCTGAATTATTTGAACTCCAGAGCCAGCCTGTGAGGTAGGTGTCATCACCCATATTCTACAGTTAAGGAAACTGAGGCTGGAGAAGGGAAAGTGGCTTGCTAGTTAGGAGACAGAGCCAGGGCTCGGACCAATGGCCAGGACCCCGCAGCTGAGGCTCCTGAGTGCCGTATTTGTTTCCTAGGGCTACTGTCCAATGGGCCACAACTGGCTGCTTGCAAACAACAGATGTGTATTGTCTCGAAGTTCTGGAGGCCAGAAGTCCAAAATCGAGGTGTCAGCAGAGCCGTGCTCCCCTTGAAGGTGCCAAGGAAAATCCTTCCTGGCCTGTCCCTAGCTCCCGGTGGCAGTTGGCCATCCTTGGCATTCTTTAGCTTGCAGCTGCGTCACTGCAGTCTCTGCCTCTGTCATCACAGGGCAAGCTCCCTCTTTGTGTGTCTGTGTATCCGAAATCCCCTTTCTTACAAGGACACCAGCCACTGGCCTAGGGCCCACCCTGATCTGATATGACCTCGTCTAAGCCCCATTACATCTGCAAAGACCCCACTTCATCATAAGATTATGCTCACAGGTCCAGGGGTCAGGACTTGAACACATCCTTCGGGGGGACACGGATCCACGCACAGCAGGCCCTTTGTGCATTTGTCTGGTGCATCAGGAGCTCAGAGCCTGGGCTTCACTACTGTAAAGCATCCCCTAACGCCAGTGCAGGGCAAGTGGGTGAAAGCCCAGAGCTGTGAGTGTGAGTAGGAGGACGTGGGCAAGGGCATGCCTGTGGGTGTGGGTCGAGTGTGGCTGTCAGCTGGTATATTCGGAAGGAATTGGGGAAGCAGGGGTGACAGCTCAATGGCCCTAGTGCCAACCCCTGCTGGCGCCACCTTGGTTACATGAGGATGTGGGCGAAGGAGGAAGACCTCTGACCTGGGCGGCTGACCTTTCCCTCCTACCCCCAGGGACCCGGGAGTCGGCCTTCGTGTATGCGCTGTCGGCCGCCGCCATCAGCCACGCCATCGCCCGGGCCTGCACCTCCGGCGACCTGCCGGGCTGCTCCTGCGGCCCCGTCCCAGGTGAGCCACCCGGGCCCGGGAACCGCTGGGGAGGATGTGCGGACAACCTCAGCTACGGGCTCCTCATGGGGGCCAAGTTTTCCGATGCTCCTATGAAGGTGAAAAAAACAGGATCCCAAGCCAATAAACTGATGCGTCTACACAACAGTGAAGTGGGGAGACAGGTAACCACCCACCCCATCCAGCCCCAGATAGTTGTGCTTGTACCATTGGCCGGAAAAGGGCCACCCAGCGTGCCCCGATGGTGGGGGGTGCGGGGGGACGGGCCCTGACTGGCCCACACCTGACGTGCCTCACACTGTCCTCATCCTCAGCCCTTCCCTCGCTAGCTGCTTGGGGCTTGTCTCGCTTTCCTTCTCCAGGGGTCCACCGGGGTTTGGGTTGTCCAAGCAGAAGGAGCACTGAACTAGGAGTCAGGCGCTCTGAGTTCTGGCCTTGGCTCTGGCACTAAACTCACTTAGGGACATTGGGAAAGTCAGTGCCTCTCTAGCCTCAGCTGTTCCCATCTATACAATGGTGGAGGTGACCTGGTGCTGAGTCCCCATCTGTCATGTTCCTCAAGCTGTCCCTCCCTCCAGGGTGTGGAGAGGGCTGTGGTCAACAGAAGCCTATCCTGAGGGCTCATCTGCTTGGACGTAATGGGGACTCCCACCCATACCCACTGCAGCCGCTAGAACAGTTTCCTCCAGCATTAATTATTACCAGGTTTTCATTCATTCCTCACCTCACTGCCCAAAAGACTGGGGTGAGTGGACCCGTAAGTGAATGAACTTTCTACCAATCTGTGTTGCAGACACTGTGCTTGTTGCTCCATACATTTCTGTTCTGTGGTCACAGAACAACTCGGGTAGGCCCTGTTGCCCCTTTTCACAGATGGAGAAAGGACCGTGAATGGCAGGGATGGCCACTTGGCCAGAGCTGCATGTGCAGATGGCATCTCATTAGCTCCTCCCTGCACCCTTTAGCCCCATTTTACAGAGGTACTAAGTGAGGCTGAAAGCACTTCAGCGGCTCAGCCCTATAGCACGATAGAGCCCAGGACTGTGGGACTCACAAGTCCAGGGATTTCCGTGGCCTCACCTGCTCTCAAGGGTCTGACTTGTGTGAGGATTCTAGGATGTCCAGGCCATCCTTGGACAGTTAGGGAAACTGAGGCCAAATCATACTGTGGATCTATAGCAGAGTCTGGCTAGGAACTCAGGACTCCTGCCTCCTGGCCCTGCTGACCTGTCCCCGACCCCTGCTCATGAAACCCAGTGTGAGCCCTTCACCAGCGGCCTGCACGCCCACCACCATGGCCATGCCCACCATCATGGCCAGGCCAGCTGGACGCCACATGCTGCCAGGGGCACAGCCCTCCCCTCCCCACCATGCAGTCCAAAGAGGATCTTCAGCCTCAGGGCAAATCAGGACCGTCCCTGAGGCCATCTGCAAAAGGGGCCAGTATCTCCGAAAGCTGCAGGGCTGCTGAGGATTAAATGAGATCACAAACACGTTTAGTACCTCGGGAAGTTCCAGGCCCCTTCCCCCAGCTCATGCTGAGCAGCAGAACCTAGTTCACCTTCCCTCGATGGCTCACCAGTGCCTCGGTGCCCTGCAGTCCTGCTGACTTCATCCCTGTGACCTCCACAGACTTTTCTCAGCAAATTCCAGATTGGGTACCCAAACGTACTCCCTGGGTCCTCACTTCCTGGCACTGGTGAGGAGAAGGAGCCCTGGGACCTTGCCCAGCTTCCCCACTAACTCACTTGTCTTGGGCAGGTCCTGCCCACTCTGTGCCTCAGTTTCTCCATCTCTCTGATGCAGGGGATGGACCCAGGTTCCCATGACTCTTGCAGGTCTCTGAACAGGAGAGGCAGGAGGGAGGCCTGGGCAGGGGAATCCAAGTCTTGTGTTGAAAGAAGGGTTTAAAAGGCAGAACTGGAAGGCCTGTAGAAGGCATCTAACTTCTGCCCCTCAGGTATGAATGGGGAAACTGAGGCCCAGGGAAGCTGGTGGGCCCCAGTCCTTTTTGAAGCCAGGGCAAGAGGCTCCCCAAGCCTCTGAGCCCAAGGGGCCTCCACCATAGTTATTACTTAAATGGGTTTTTCAAAACCAGTATTGATTTAACTTTTATGGTTCACAAAACCCTTTTGTGTGTGCCATCTCATTTCATCCTTACAGCTCTCTGCAGGGCAGGAATTATGTGCTCGCTTTGCACGAAAGAAGACAGAGGCCCTGAGTGGTGACGTAGCTTGCTGAGGGTGGCCTGGCAGGAGCACTGGCAGTGGGGGGAAAGCCAGCCAGGTGGCAGGGAGGTGCCCCCTGCACTCACCCCTGCCTTTTCTCCCCTTCCTACCCTCCTCCCTTCCTTCCTTCTCTTCTTTTCTTCCTTTTTTCCAGCAAGCAGTTAGTGAGCGAAAAAGCATGGAACAATTAAAAGCCACCGCTTTTGGAATCACCCTCAGATCTGGGTTCAAATCCCAGCTGCTTGATTTTCTGACTGCACCCTTGGGCATGAGACTTAGCCTCTCTGAGCTATTGTTTCTTCTTTTTAAAATGGGGGAAGTAAGGATACCTCCCTTCAAGGGCTGTTGTGGTGATCCATCTCCATTATGCGTTAGAGCGCTTGGTATACAGTAGGTGCTCAATAATGACATCCCTATCCCTGCAAACGCCTTTCTTCCTGCCCCTCAGCTGTCCCCCAAGCTTGCAGGAAGGCCCACACCACCTCCAAGCTTTAAAGCAAAAAGCTCTATCACTTGAGGCTCCAGCAGGCAGTGACTCCCTGAGAGCACCCAGCCATGGGTGGGTGGGGCTGGGGTCCCGGGGCAGGCCAGGGAGGGGACTGTGGCCGCCCAGCCGACGCCTTCCCCTGTCTGCAGGCTCTGCGCGCCTCTCTGGAAATGAAGTGTAAGTGCCATGGGGTGTCTGGCTCCTGCTCCATCCGCACCTGCTGGAAGGGGCTGCAGGAGCTACGGGATGTGGCTGCTGACCTCAAGACCCGATACCTGTCGGCCACCAAGGTAGTGCACCGACCCATGGGCACCCGCAAGCACCTGGTGCCCAAAGACCTGGATATCCGGCCTGTGAAGGACTCAGAACTCGTCTACCTGCAGAGCTCACCTGACTTCTGCATGAAGAATGAGAAGGTGGGCTCCCATGGAACACAAGACAGGTGAGGCCTGCCGCCACCTTGCTGGGAAAGGGTCACCCGTGTTGCACATACTGTTCCCCAGCTCAGGGCCATGCACACAGCAGGGACTCAGGTGGCATTTGGGGAATGGAGTCCCTGCTCAGTTGAGAGAGTTGGCCCCAGAACTGCTAAATGGAGATGCCAGGGTCCTAGGGTCCCCTGCAGAGCTGCTGGGAGCACCTGTTCTGCACTGTGCCTGGCAGGGGCCCAGTGAATGGAGGCTGATGGGAGGCTCCTGCTCTACCTTCCCCAGCTGGGGAGACAGATGGGAAGAGACAATGATGCTATTGGGAGATGGGACAGGAACGAGGCTGCCCAACATAAGATAGGTGCTCAGAAAATGTTTGTCAGATGAACAGATGAAGGGTAAAGGCCATACAGCCTGCTTGTTGCACAGCAAAGGGACTGAGGTGCCAGGGGAGATGGGGACAGCCTACAATGAGTGAGGGAGAGCGATGTCTGCCGCATTCCGTGCAGCGACACTGCCCGGTGTCCTCGCCTCTGTGAGCCCTCTCCCCGGCTCCCTGCTCCTCCCATCTCCTCCTGGGGACCCTGAGCCTGGAACCCTACCACAGCCCCAGTCACAACTGCTGCAGTCGGCTCAGGACAGGAGAGTGAGGGAGCCAGGGGTGACTGCAGACCTACTGTGTGCTGGGTGGGGTTGGTGAGGACTGCACAAGCAGCATTTCCTGAAGACGGTGCTGGCGAAAGCTGGTCCCAATCTACGAGAGAAAGAGCTCTGTCATCACATGCTTTTGGGAAATTCTCTGGCAATTCACAAGGCACTAGAACATATGAAAGGCTCTGAGGAATCTGCAGTAAAGATCTGTTTAAGCCAGTGTTTCCCAGAGGTGTTTGGCCACGGAACGCTTTTATTAAGGAGCCCCTAATAGCATTCCACAAAACTCGTGTTCTCGGGGTTAAAAGAATATTGCACCAGAGAGTGGGTGTCTGGGAACGTGTCTGGCACATAGTTGGTGCACAGCCAGCATTGACTTCCTCCGCAGCCCACGTTCCTGTCTCCAGGAGAGGGAGGGGTGGGCTGGGGGGCTTCATCCCCACAGGCCAGGGCAGCAGGCTCTGTGAGGAGGCCCAGGCTCCCATCTGGAGGCCAGATTGAGGGGGTCGACAGAGGGAAGATGGAACCAGGTCAGGCCAAGGAGACAGGAAGGAGCCAGAGGCTGGGCTGAGGTAGATGGGGATGGGGGAGTTAGAGGAGGATTCTAGAACATGGAGGGCTGCAGAAGGCCCACAGAGGACCCAAGAGTGAAGAAAAGGTCTTCCTGGATCTATGTGCAGCTCTGTGTGTGTCAGGGAGGGCACAGCAGGGGGACTTGAGCACATCCTTCACTGATCTGAGGCTCAGACTTGTCTTCCGCACAGTGGGGAGGGCACACAGGGTTGTCGCGTGATCTCCAAGCACACTTACCTAGCATCTCCCTCTCCCCTCCCGTCCTGGGCAGTCTCCCCTCCCACTGTGCCCTCTCTCCCAGTCGCCCTCACTCCTGATGAGGAGGCTCCGCCCACAGCACCACCCATCCTCCTGGCTTCCTTCACAGCCCCCACAGGTCTCCTGCCTTGCGGCTCCAGTCCTTCCCCAGGGAGGGTCCTTGCAGGCATCTGTGTTAGTTGGCTTTTGCTGCAGTAACAAACAGCCCCAATTTCTCAGTAATTCACAACCACAGACATTTCTTGCGCCCATTACATGAGACTGCAGGTCAGCTGTGTCTCTGCCTGGCTCTGGCAGGTGCTGGTGGGGGATCCCCAAGGGCTCAGGTCATGACAGGAAACCCTGGTGTGAGGGGAGCCCAGAGGGTCCCTGATCCAGCCTGGACATCAAGGAAGGCTTCCTAGAGGAGGGGAAATGTGAGATTGATGATTAGGTTGGGGGTTGGATGTAAGTGAGCTTGATGAACTGTACAAGGTGTGTGCATGTGGGGTATCTCTAGAGGCTGGCTCCCTCGCTGCGGAAGATACCTTGCAGCCTCCTCAAATCTAACCTGGGGAAACCGAGGCCTAATCTGCAGTCAATATTCCAAACCCTAGCCCTCTTGTCATATTTCTTTCAGAGGCTCACACCTCTGAAACCCACACGTCCCCCACCACCCACAGTTTGAGCCACCCTGTGCCCTGGGAGCCAGGCATCCCAATGGCCCTTCCCTGGGCCTGTGGCCCCACTGGCCCCAATCCTGGTCCCAGACACCTGGGCCTTGTCTGAGTCTGACATTGGAGGCCAAGTTTTCAGAAAATGCATGTCAGGGATCCAGAAATTTAAAAAAGAACTCTGTCTCCTTCCTACCACTCAGGGTAGAGTGCTCAGCCAGAGCCTTCAGGAGAAGGCTGAGGAGGAACTCATGGATGCTGAGTGGCTAAACAAAGCCCCAAAAGGTTCAGTAACTTGCCTTAAGTCACACAGCCACTAAGTGGCCCCTTCCAGCTCAGGCCTGGCCTCTCCCCCAGTACTGATCAGCCTCCTCTGGCCCTCCAGCTCTCCCCTTCCATCTGCTCTCACTGTTCTGAGGGCAGGCCTGGTCTTCTGCCTTTGCCCAGGCTGTTCCCTCTACCCCAGCACTCCTTCCCTCCTCTGCACAGTGGAGTGTTGCTCATCCTTCATGAATGGCCTAGATGGCCTCTCCTCTTCCAGGAAGCCCTCCTGGACTCTCACAGACCTTGTACTCACCCCGGGCAAGGCCCCTCTCCCTTCTGTGTCTGTTTCCCCATCAGTAAATATGAGGATTGCATTCGGTCACCTCTAGGACTTTCCCATATTGGACATTCTGGGATTCCTCGGTCCACATGTGGGGACCATTTGTCCCTGTCAGTGTCCCAGCCCCCTGCTGCTCTGTCCGCAACTACATCTCATGAAAACACTCCCTGTCTAGCCTCAGCCTGGCTAGAGGAGCCACCAGTCTGAACAGATGATTTGTCACTAGACAGAAGAACTGAGAGCAGTGGAAGCATGTTTGCATTTTATAGGGACCTTCAATGCCTTCGCATCCCACATTTGGGAAGAAATGCAGCCCCTGCCGGCTTCCACACCCCGCCCTTTAGGGTAGGGAGAGCAAGCCAGGGCCTTAGTTTTAGTCCCCGAGTTTAAGCCTCTACCCTTTGCTGAGCCTGTTTTCATCTGCATAATGGACATAATAATACCACTGACCCAAGGGCCCTGAGCGCCTCCACTAAGATAAGACACTGGAGGGAGTGCCTGACCCACAGGAGGCACATGGCCGACAGACCCCTCTTCCTCCACGAGCAGTGTGTCCAATGCCCACTGGGGCTTCTAGTATTTCAGCATTTATGCTAGGATTCTGCAAATCAAATGGTCTTTACATCTCTCATAATATTTAATTAAACATTAAATATGGCCGGGTGTGGTGGTGCATGCCTGTAATCCTAGCTACTTGGGAAGCTGAGGCAGGATAATTGCTTGAACCCAGGAGACAGAGGTTGCAGTGAGCTGAGATTGCACCGCTGCACTCCAGCCTGGACGACAGAGTGAGACTCTGTCTCAAAAAAAAAAAAAAGATTACACATAAACACATAAAGGTAGGATTATTAGATTGGTTGGAGGGTCTTTCCAGTATTTAGAGGTAGAAGAAATAGAAAAAAGACACCTCCAAGAAAACAAAACAAGGCTGGGCACGGCAGCTCATGCCTGTAATCCTAGCAGTTTGGAAGGCTGAGGTGGGAGGATTACTTGAGCTTAGGAGTTCAACACCAGCCTGAGCAATATAGTAGGATTCCATCGCCACAAAAATAAAAATTAAAAAATTAGCCAGGCATGGTGGTGTGTGCCTGTAGTCCCAGCTACTCAGGAGGCCGAGGTGGGAAGAGCACTTGAGGCGGGGGCCTGGGTTGGCGGGGAGGCGGGGGTCAAGGCTGCAGGGAGCCATGATCACAACCAGTGCACTCCAGCCTGGGCAACAGAGACCCCATCTCAAAAAAAATAAAAGAAAATAGTCCCATCATTTTGGTAACCCCTTATTAGAATTATAGGGAAAAGTTAGAATTACCTTTAGGTAAGGGGATTGTTTAAAATTCCCCAAAGATCAAGATAGCTTCTAAGAAGGGCTGAGTCGGTGGCCATGGGAGACGCTGCCGGCTGCCTGGCTGGGAGTCATGGGAGATGCTGCCAGCTGCCTGGCTGGGAGTCATGGGGTGTTGGTGGGTCGGTGACCAAGGCATGCACTGACCTCCTTCCTGCCCCCACAACAGGCAGTGCAACAAGACATCCAATGGAAGTGACAGCTGCGATCTTATGTGCTGTGGGCGTGGCTACAACCCCTATACAGACCGCGTGGTCGAGCGGTGCCACTGTAAGTACCACTGGTGCTGCTACGTCACCTGCCGCAGGTGTGAGCGTACCGTGGAGCGCTATGTCTGCAAGTGAGGCCCTGCCCTCCGCCCCATGCAGGAGCGAGGACTCTGCTCAAGGACCCTCAGCAACTGGGGCCAGGGGTCTGGAGACACTCCATGGATTCTGCTTGTGAATTCCAGATGCCAGGCATGGGAGGCGGCTTGTGCTTTGCCTTCACTTGGAAGCCACCAGGAACAGAAGGTCTGGCCACCCTGGAAGGAGGGCCGGGACATCAAAGGAAACCGACATGATTAAAAATAACTTGGCAGCCTGAGGTCCTGGAGTGCCCATGGGCTGGTCTAAGGAGTGGGGCTTGGGATTGGTGAGACTGATACAGACGTGACCTTTCAGGCCACAGAGACCAGCCTCCGGGAACGGGTCTGCCCCTCTTCTTCAGAATGTTCTGTGGGACCCCCTGGCCCACCCTGGGGTTGGGGCCTGCTGGGCCAACCACATGGAACCACTAGCTTGGGTTGTAAATGTTTTCCTTTGTTTTTTTGATTTTTCTTCCTTTGGGATGTGGAAGCTACAGAAATATTTATAAAACACAGCTTTTTCTTTGGGGTGGCACGTCTCGATTCCTCTTTATATATTTTATATATATAAATATATATGTGTATATATATATAATGATCTCTATTTTAAAACAAGCTTTCTAAGCAGCTGTACGAAATAAATGCTGAGTGAGCCCCAGCCCGCCCCTGCAGTTCCCGGCCTCCTCAAGTGAACTCGGCAGACCCTGGGGCTGGCAGAGGGAGCTCTCCGGTTTCCAGGCAAGGCGGCTTCCGATTGATGTCCCTTCTCCCCCCGCGCTCCCCCTACACCGGGCCCTGGCCCTGATCTCCCTGTAAGATCTCTTGGTCAAGGGCGAGGACAGACGTCGTGAAACATAAACCCAGCTGGCAGCATCTTTTTTCCTCAGGGACACATGCAGGCGCGGCTCAAAGCCTGGCCGTGTTGTCAGGCCTGCCTGCTAAGCTGGCTTCAAGGGAAAACCGTCCCTGGGCAGCTGGGATGCAGACTTCGGGGAGGCAGTGCAGATCCAGGCTCTAGCTAGCCCTGGTGGGTTTTCTGCATGACCCTGGGGAGGGCTCTCTGCCAGCCTCAGTTTCCCCATTTGTAAAATGGGAGCGGTGGGGAGGAAGGCTGAAGGTTAGGAAAGGCCTCGTGCCTGGAGGCTGGCGGCAGCGGACGTGTTGAGAAGTGGCTGGATTCTGGTTCTGTTTTGAAGGGGAAGCCAACAGGATTTGTTCTCTTTTTGCATGTGGGGTGTGAGCGGAAGGAGGCCCAAGAATGACTGCCGGGTTTTGGCTGGAGCACTTGGAAGGCGGAAGGGGCTGGATGCTGACATAGGGGTGAGGAGAGGCCTGAGGTTCAGATTTGGGCCCGTGGGGATTGTGACACTGTTTATGCTCCTAGTGGAAATACTGAGTGGATGGGCAGATATTTGGGACTGGAGTTCTGGGAAGTGGCCAGGGCTGGAGATCCACATTTGGGTGTCATCACTAAAGGAGTGTGTGGGATAGAAGAGTAAAGAGGACCAAGGCCTGGGCCTGGGGCACTCCTGCCTTGGAGGTTGGGGAGATGAAGCTCAGAAGAGACATGGGAGACAGAAGGAACAGCCAGGGAAGCAGGAGGGAGGTCGGCGGTCCTGGCTGTTGCCAAGTGAAGACAGGGTGCCAAGGGGAACAGGATCACCGCAGGCACATCACTGTCCCTCTGAGCTTCTGCGTCACCTCCCACATGTAGGCAGCACTCAACAAGAGTTGAGTAAGTGGGGTATCCCCAGTGACTGGCCAAAGCAGGTGGCCTCAAAACAGATGTAGTGGTTCATCACCTGGATCTTGCTGTGGCTGGGGGGTAACCACACAAGACAAAGGGTGTAAGAGGATGTTATAATCTGGATCTCTGCATGCACCAGAGAGACTCGGACTCAGACCAGTGCTCTTCCCTCCCCGAGCCGGCTGAGGACTGAGACACTACCTGGAGGGGCTGGGGCAGAGTGGGGCCTTGCGCAGGATTTGGACAAGTGAAGCCACATCCTTGGGGGTGGGATGACATGGATAACCCCTCAGGGGCTGGACCCATCCTGAGGGGAAGAAGGGGGGCTTTTGTGGCCATCTTCAAGGCCCAGCCTGAAAGCTTGCAGTGGGGGCAGCCAGAGCCACAGAGTCACCAGCTGCAAGGAACCTCAAGATAAGTCTTCTGGTGTGTTTTACAGAGGAGGAAATTCAGAGATGGGAAGGGCCTTCCTGTGGTCACAGAGCTGATAAGGGGCTGGGAGCTGGGGGAGGTGGAGCCCCTGCCAGCCCCTGTGTCGAAAACCCCCAGCCTCCCTGGAAGGAGCCCCTGGAATGTGTGCTCTCCAGACCCAGGGCTTCCCTGCTTCTCAGCAACCTCCTAGCCCACAAAACCAATTCCCGGTCCCTAGCCTGGAACACAAGGCCTGTTCCCCAGGCACAGGCAATTCTTCCAACAGCATTTCCTACAAATCCCAGCTGCTCAGCCTGCCTAGCCTCTGGGCATCTGCTGTTCTCCCTGACCAAGAGTGCTGTTTTCCTTGCTGGAATCGCACACAACCCTCACAGCCCTCTCCACAAAACTTTCCCCAGTGTCTTGGGTGGAAGGGATCTCCCCCTCTTCAGGCTCCCCACAACCCTCTGAACATTTAAAGCAGCCATCACCCTCCTTCTCAAGCTGCCAGCCAATGCCCTCTTCTGCAAAAGCCAGGTAAATGGCTCCCTCCTCCAGGAAGCCCTCCCCAGCTACCTTCAGCCTGGGTCAGGGTCCTCCTCTGGGTTCCCACAGCCTCTGTGCTCCCTCCAATGTTCGCGGAACCAAGGTGTTGAAGAGGGCTGTGTTGTGTCATATCATCTGTCTCCCCCACCTGTCTGGGGCCTTTTCATGGGCTGGGACCAGCCATATGCACCCATGGGCCCTGGGATCTGGGGGGCAGCACAACAACAGGGCTAGGTATAAAACCTGCCTCTGAAATGTTGGATTTGGGAGTGTCATTTGGACCTCTGTCAGGACAAGTAAATGGGGGAAACCAGACCAGGGACCAAGAATGGCTCTCAGAAAGGGTGGCCACATGAGATAAATGCTACCATTTATTGTGCACCTGCTGTGTGACCTTCTAAGCACATTGGCCCAAGTCATCACAGCAGCCCTCCGAAGTGAGTATTGTTACCATTGACACAGGAGGAAACTGAGGCTCTGCGAGGAAAGGCGGCTCGCTCCAGACCTCAGGAAGCTCCCAGCACAGCAGGGCTCTGAGCGCAGGTGCGTCCCTGCTCACACGTCTGCACTCCCAGCAGGCTCAGGGGAGCTGCGTGGAGAGCTGAAGACCGTTTCCTGGGCTGACCTGGAGGGCTGGGAGGGGAGACCTCAAGCTCAAGACAAGAGACCCTGGGGAGTCCCTGACTCAGCAGGCCACTGGCCAGTCCCCACATCTGTGACAAAGCCCTGAACCTTTCTGGCTGGCCAGGAGCTGGACAACCAAGGGGTAGTGGGAGCTGGTCCCAGTGCTTCCCCTCACCCCCAGGTCAGGACTCTAAGAATGCAACCAGGCTGAGCCCCACTCTGGGGAGATGGGGGCTGGGGCCTCTGCTAGGTGCATCACAGGGGCGTGGAGGCTCCCAGGACCTCAGAGCTCTGGTAGCTCAGTATCTCATTGTGTTCAGAGATTTGGAAGCATAAGATCTTGGTACTCAGGAATTGTGGAGTAGAAACCCCCAAACCACTGCCTTGCCAGCCCTGTAGAGGCCCCCAGGCAAATGGCCCACCCAAAAAGTTTTGAAGGCTGCATACTGATCTGAGAGTGTCAGAATTCTTGTCCCCAGCAGATTTCCCTTCCCAGAACTTGCTCCATCTCCCTCCTGTTTAAGGGGCAGCAGTCCCAGACAGGGCTCTGTGAGACTCGGAGAGTCCGAAAGATGGAGACTCCCCAGTGATGACAGCACCAGCCACTCCGAGGCGGCTCTGAACCAAGTGTGGGAGGCTGGCTGGAGACACAGGAGAGATGGGGCCTGAGGAGGGAGACAAGAAGGCGGCAGAGAGGAAACAGGAACTCCTGAAAAGAGGGAGAGATTAGTTTGGTGGGAAAGGGGAGAGTGGACAGATAAGGCCCCCTGAGGAGGCCTGGCCAGGCCAGAGGAACAACCAAGGGGCCCAAGCCCAGCCCTGAGCAAGCTGCTGGTCTGTGGTTCCTGAGGTTGCGGAGATCAGCCACCGGGTTACATAGACCAGGCCCCAGCATAATGCAGGCTCCAGTCCAGAACCCCAGACCCAGAGAGGCTGGACGGGGTAAGGGGAGTTTGGGGCTAGGAGGTAGGAATCCTGCATCTTTTCTAGCTTCTTGCTGTGTGACTCCAGGCAACCACTGGCCCTCTCTGGGCCTCTTCGGCAATTGTCTTGTCCAATTCTCACAACCGTTCTAAGGGATATAACCCAGTATCTCTGTTTTATTGATGAGGAAACTAAGGCTCAGAGAAGGAAGTGCCTGGCCCAATGTTAGATAATAATTAGTGGAAGAGCTGATATTCAAACCTTGGACTGCTTGGCTCCAACCATTGGGTTTGGTCTCAGCCTCCACAACGTGCATCCCAGGGATGAAAGTGGCTTCTGACTGAGTGGGGGTTTTGACTGGGAGCCACTGGAGGGTGTTGCAAGAGAGGAACAGGAAACAATTCAAGACTGAGCAGTTCCTGACATCTGTTGCAGGGCCTGGGAAGCGCAGTCCAGGAGCAGGTGCCGGGAAGGGGTTGCCCATCAGGATCAGGCCACAGATCAGCCACCACGTTCCCACCCTGCCCTCCCCAGGTGAGCTGCTCAGCATCGCCTGTGTGCCTGGCCATCCAGGCCCCACCTGTGTGTGTGTTGGGGTGAGGGACAGGGGAGCACATGAAGCTCAGGTGTCTTCTTCAGTGGGCCCACAACTCTTAGTTATTATAGCAGAGAGGACAGGAGGCCGAAGACAGGCAGAGCCCAGGGGCTTTGGGGATTTGGAGAGGGAAGGCCTACTCCTTTCTGGGTATTGGGAGTAGGGAGTGGGAAATAAGGAAGACTTCATGGAAGAAGTGCCATTTGCATTGGGTCTAGAAAGTGGGGTAGGATTTTAAGAGATGGAGAAGGAGGTGATGTGGAGGGGTCTGTGTGAGAACAGTCGTGGCAGTAAAGTATGCTCAGAGGATGCCAAGAGGTGGGTATGACTGGAGCTCAGGGGCCTGTGGGCACCAGGGCAAGGGTCCAAGCCAGGCTGCCTTGGGTCCTGCCAGGTGTCCAAGACCGCCACCAACAGGGCACTAGCAGCACCACTGCCTGCCCGCCAGGCCACCCGCCCGCCTGCAGAGCTGGCTGGCTCCAGGCAGAGCAATTTAACAGCCGCACGTTTAACGGGTCCCTTTGCTCCCGTATACCAAATCAATATCCGCTCTGCTCCCCAGGCTCGTGGCTGCTGAAGACAGTCTCCTTACCGGCCCCTTGGTCCGCATTGTCTTACCTGCTGGGTGCCAGCAGAGGGGCTGGAGGCCTGGGGCAGGGAGCCAGGGGTGGGTGATGGGGGAGGAGCAAGAGGAGGACGTGACTGATCTGGACAGTCATCCCAGACACCCCCATTCAGGCTGGCAGGTGAAGGCAAGAGCTTGCCAGAGGCCCAGCCTCCAGTGCTCCTGGGCACAGATGCAGTTCAAATCAGAGTATTTTATGTCTCCACTGTCTGCGCATCTGCGAAAGCATGCGGTCCTCAAGAAGGCGGTGGAGTAGGAGGCTGCCTGAGGACTGCGGGGACAACAGCCTGTTAGATGTCATTACCTCGGAGCCTCCTTCACACTCAAGATTCCCAGAGTCCATTTTTCCTAGATTCTGGTCCTCCATTCTGAACCACTCCTCAGCCCTGGGATTTCGGGACACTGGACTCAAGACACTACAAGTCCGTCATGCCTAGTACTTGAAGACTCCAGAACTGTCTGCTGCGGCTTTCTGCACCTGAAGTGCGAGATTTCTCTTTTCTTGCATCTACACCACCCTTGCCTCCCCACGTCCCCTCCCCCGGGAGTTGCCCTCTCTTCCAGTCCCATCTGACCCAAGGCGAAGTGGGAGCAGCAGGCAGGAGGCCACCACAGGCAGACCCTGGCTCTCTTCAGCCCTGGACTTGCCCTGGACATCCCGGGTGAGAGATGGGTAACCAGGGCACCCTCTGATCCAAGACCAGCTCCTGGGACCTGGCTCTTCATCCTGGGTTGTCCTGCAGGCCTGTGATGGGGCGGGCTCTGTGCTCCAGGTGACATCTGGGTCGGTTTGGAGGCTGTTCCCTCCTGGCAGTTGCTGTCCTTCCCTCCTGCTGTATTGCAGGGTGGACCTGCAGGCCCCTGGGGGCTTCTCTCCCAGCAAACAGAGATTCCATCAGCACCAGGGGCCGATCCAGATTCTCGGGAATGATGATCAACACTTCCTGTGTAGGCCAAAGTCCAGGCATGGTGTACAGTCCATTTAGGAGCAAAGAAAAACAGACCCCACCACCTCCTGCACATACACAGCATACCTTCCATGCCAACACCCTCCACAACCACCCTCTCTCTCTCTCTCTCTCCAGAACACACATGAAATGCAGGAACTCTGTGGGAGGCTGTCCTGAGTAGCAGGCAGGAGCATGGCCTGTCAGAGCCACACAGACAGGGTTTTAACCCTGCACTGCCCCCTCTAAGCTGAGTCACCCTGAACACATCACAACACCCGTGATTCCCTTTCCTTGGCTGTAAAATGGGGGTGAACACAGCTTGTCGTGACACTCGGGAGCAGTCAAGTGTGTAAAGCCTCCAGCACCCTGCCTGGCTGACCAGGCCCAGCCAAAGCTAGGTGGGTTGTGCCTGTTATACAACCTGCCATTTCTTCCCCAAAGCTCCCCTGAACTTGGGATCCATGCCCTGCCCTGTGATGCAGGCTGAGGACACAGGTAATCTAGCCCCAGCTCCTGTACTACACACCTGCTGTGGGGTGAGGGACTGGTAACCCGGGCACCCTCTGATCCAAGAGCACCAAGGAGAGATGATCTGCTGTGGGAGGGGCTGGGGAGGATCATGTGTTACAAGCACAGGCCTGACTGTGGCTCCTGGCTCTGCCCTTGCTGGCCGTGAGTTACTTCAGCTTTCTGAGTCCCCGTTTGCTCATCTGTGAAGTAGGATGAATGACAGCACCCACCTCTTTGTCTTGTTGTAAGGTTCAAACTAGGTAATGCACATCAAGCACTCAGCAGGCAGATAGTAAGAGTTATCCACTGGTAGCCACTGTGATTAAAGAATAATTCAGTCACATAGTCAGTCAACAAACCTTCACTGAGCCAGCCTCTGCAGATGCTAGGGTGTAAGAGCTGAGGCTAAATGGCTCCAGGCCTCAGAGCCCCAAAGCCCCAAGAGTCTGGGGAAGAGACTGTAATTGAGGGGTGAGTAAAGTGGGCTGGGGGCCTGGGGTCAGGGGCAAGGGGATGGAGTCAGGGTGGCCCTCCCAGGGAAGGCCCCATGGGGAAGAGGAACATGGCCTGGCTAGACTGGAGGGGGACACTGAGGCAGAGGACAGTGTGGCCAAGGTCGGGGCGAGGAGAGCAACGTCTCTTCAGGAGACACACTCACAGGGGCCTTCAGGGTTTCTGGAAAAGCCCAGCTCTGTGGGATCCCAGGGGAGCTGCACGGGAAGGCTTTGCAGGGGTGAAGCTCAGTCCCACCCTCACACAGGGCTTCTTTGACAGCCGGAACGGAGTGCAAGCAGAGGGCGGCTTTGCCCTTCTTGATGAAGCCCTGTAGCCCTGCAGGCCTTCTCCCAGGAGGCTGTGGGCGTCTGAGAGGGGCTGGCCCCACCATCGAGTCCCCCGGCCCCTTACAGCACCCACCCATACCTCATGTGGTCCTGGGACTGCAGATGCTGGTGGACCAGGGCCCGCGAGGACACCATCTGCTCCTGCTGTCCCCCCAGAACCCGACCCAGGCCTGGTCCACAGACGCAGCAGAAGCCCAAGGCGGCAAGGGCCTGTACCAGAGGGGCGGGTGGCCCCGCAAGCCCGAGGCTGGGGTTCAGGTCCAGGCTCTAGGTAGGACGTGTGTGCTTCTTGAAGGATGCTGCTCGCTGGTGAGTGGTGGGCCCCCAGAACCCATCCTCCCCCAGGCTAACCTCGACTTGCAGACAAGGAAACTGGGAAAAGAAGGCTGCTCCTGATGGGTGCTGACTCCCAGCGGTTCTGACTTCAGAGGCCTGCAGAGATGCCCGGCCCTGTGCTGAGGGCCTTCCTGCCCTCTCGCCACATCCATGTCTCCTGAGCACCTCCTGTGTGCTGGGGGCTGCCCTTGGTGCGTGTGTGCACTGGGGGCTTCACTCAGAGCTCTCCAGGCCTCGGGCCCGTGGAAGGGTTGCAGCACACGTTGCAAAGGCCACAGCCCCACACCTCTGCCTGGGTACCTGGCTCCCCGCAAAGGCCTCACTGCTGGAGGCAGAACAGCTGTTCCTCGGAAGGAGCTTGCAAAGGGGCACTACTGGAAGGCACCATGATTAAGAAACATTCACAGCAGCAGCCCCAGACTCACCTGCCTGGGAGTATGGAAGCCTGGCCCTTGGCCTGCAGCTGAGCCCCTGCTGTAGTAGCAAGCACACAACCAGCCCTTATTGAGCACTTCTGAGGCCCTACGCACAGGGCACGCACAGCTCCTGCTGGCCTAGCTGCTCACATGCCCTGTGAGTAGGCCGTGGCATCATTACTACTGAAGAAACAGGTACTGTGGGTGACGCTGGAGCCAGATCAAGGCCCAGCTCCACTATTTCATCCTTGGGTGACCACTGTCTTTGTTTTTTCATCCTTAAAATGGGGACCAGGCCAGTCCTCTGTTCTCTGGGATGTTGAGAGAAGCAGGTAAGGTCAAGGGCTTGGGATGGCCTATGGCAGAGTTGAGGTCTTGTAAATGATCAGCACGAAGATCCTGATGCCAGGATTTGGCACCTGGGCTCCTCTTCAGGCACAGCTCTGCCTACCCTCGTGGCTGGTCCCATCAGGCTGCTTCCGTGGGACCCCCCCACTCCCTGGGGAGCTGGAGGCCTAGCCTCCTGTGATAGCCCCTGCCATGATGCTAGGCACAGACCAGGTGCTTACAAATGGCCACAGCATGTATTATGTTGGGCAGGAGGGAGAATTAGTGGATTTGGGGGTGCTTCTGTGTAAGCTTGACGCCTCCACTGCAAGGCCTCCCATCTCCCGAGGCCATCCATCCGTGTTGCTGCTGGGTCCCACCGCCCCCACCACGAGAGGGATTGTCCCATTTGGCAGGTCCCCTTCGGCTCTGCTCACTAAGGGCTGGAGGCTCAGGGAGGCCTCGGTCACTGGAGAGAGAACCAGAAGGACCTTGAAAGTCAGCTTCTCCAACTCTCCTGGCCTCAACCCCACTTTACAGATAGGGAAACTGAGGCCCAGAGGGGCAGGGCTGCCCGCAGTCCTGCTGTGTGTCAGAGGCAGATTCCCCGGCTGTGCTCGGGCCTCCGAGGGGCTGGGGGGCGGTGGGGTCTGGGCCAAGCAGGGCCTGTTGTCATCAATCCCGCCACCCTCGCCTGCCTTGCCCTCTGAGGCAGGGTCTTCCCCTCTCCCTACCAGAGAGGTCCTGGGTCCCGACAGGCTGGGGGAAGAGCAACACAAATATTTAGTCTGTGTGGAAGAGAGCAGAGCTCAGATCTTGGCCTGGTGGCCCTGTCTCAGGCCCTGTGCCAGGAGCCACATCACAGAGGACCATGAGGCCCCCAGTGTCCTAGGGCCCCCATCACAAATGATCTTTTGCACAGACCTGTTATGGTGCCAGAAATGCCACCATTTATAATTCCTTGGGGGTGAGACATCATATCTTCCTACTAGGCTCCCTTTTCCAATAATAATAATAACAATAATAGCAACACGTGCATGTCCAGGAGTGTACAGTTAACCCAGGACTTTCCCATCCCCCAGCCCTCATAACAGCTCGGTAAGGCAGGTACTGTTTTAGCTATTTTCGTTGGGAAACCAGGGCTCACAGGGGTGGTGGGACTTGCCCAGGGTCACAGAGAGCAGTAGGCGACTAGACTCAGGTCCAGGTCTGACTGTAGAGTCCTGGTCTCAGTCCTGGTCCCCCTAGGCAGTGGCAGCTGGAGGTGGTGGTGCCTTTGGGTTCTTGGAGGAGGGAGCCATCCTCAGCAGGCCTGCAAGGGACCCCTTCTGGGTTGGGGAAGGGACCAGTTGTATCCCAGGTTCCTCCGCTTTGCCTCTATAGCCAGACCCCTCCGCAGCCTCAAGCCTGGTGGAAGTTTGACACCACAGGGATCTGATTCCTACTGGGGGCCTCAGATTTAATCTCCTCTTCTCATCCCCCAGTCCTGAGCCCCTCTGGGTTCCTATCTCCATGAATGGGAAGTGCCATCATTCCCTACCCTCTTTAGCGTCCCGCCTCCCTACATGCAAATCCTCAGGCCCCACCCCAGACCTACCGAATTGGAAACTCTGGGGAGCAGGTTAGAGACTGAGCGGCACTGTTGGAGCACAGGCCCCAGCCTCGCCACCCTCCTTCCCAACACTGTTTGTGGCTCCCCACTACCTGCAAGATCAAGCATAGCTCCAGGCTGGCATATACAGCCCCTCTGGTCTGGCCATCAACCTGCTCTGGAGTCTCCCCTCCTAGCCTGCTCCTCTCTGCACCTAAGCGCCTTGCCCTCCTTCCCAGCCACCGCCCTGTAGCCCACACTCCCCACGTGGCCGTCTTCTTGCATGTCTCCATCCCTCCTGCCTGTCCCTGGGCAGCCTGGAAACATCGATGATCCTTCACCACCCTCTGTGGCAAATCCTCCCTGACTTCTCCAGGCAGAGGCCCCAAATTAGTACCCACAGCACCCTGGGCTCCCTCTGGGACAGCTCTAGTCACCCTGTGTGGTCCTGCTTGTTTCAGTTTCATACAAGGGCTGGCGCAGGGAAGACCTCAGTAAATGCTGAGATGAAAAGAACAAGAGAGTTTGGCTGCAGAGACAAGGGGCTGCATCTTCTAAACTGAGCCCAGCTGGTTTAGATCACCTCTGGGTCCTCCCACCACTGCCTCACTGTGGGTCTTCCTGCCCTGTGGGCCTCTGTTTCTCCATGTGGCCGGAGGGGACAGAGGCAGCCCCTTGTGGTAGCTCTGGGGCCCCTGGGTCAAGGTCACAGTGCCCTTCACTCCAGAGCTCTCATTCTGTCCACTTGCCTCTCCCACCACCACCCCAGGAATGGTGACTCCAGCACCTGCTTGGGTCCCTCAGGTCCCACCCCAGACCTACTAAATTGGAAACTCTGGGGAGCAGGCTGGAGACTGAGCAGCACTGCTAGAGCACAGGCCCCAGCCTCGCCACCCTCCTGCCCGACACCCTCTGTGGCTCTCCACTGCCTGCAGGATCAAGCCTAGCTCCAGGTGTCTCCTGCACCCCCAGCCCCATGGTCCATATTATGGGGTGGAAAATGAGGCTGGGGAAACAGCTGAATCTGCAGAGGGTCTAAGTCACCCCTCACTGGGCTGGCTGGGAGGAGGGGAGCCAGCTCCCCACCAGCATCTTGTGCTCACAGGGGCCGGGTCAACCTGGTGGGGATGCTGGGAAACAGATGCACTCCTGAGCCCCTCTGCACCTCTGTCTCCTTTCCTCTCACATGGCCACAGCCAAGCACACCTCATGGGTGAGGGGCAGATGAGACACCAGACGTGAAGTGACAGCAGGGCCGTCTGTCTTCTCCACCAGCACCCAAGACTGTGATCCACTCTGTGCCAGGGTGCTGGAGACAGCAATGCCCTCCTAGCCAAGGGGTCTGTTCTCCCCAGCATTACCAGTGTTCCACCTGCTCCTTTCCACTCCGTCTGCAGCGAGGCTCAACACCCCCGACCCCCGGTGTGATCTGAGGGCTCTAGGAACCCCTCCTGCACCCAGGCTTGAGGGTCTCCTGCTTGGGACTCCACCCTCACAGCTGCTCCCACTGGAGTCAGGCTCTTGCCCAGAAGAACTGCAGGTTCCCTGAGAGACTCCTCAGAGCGCCTCCTTAGTGGACCCAGGCCCACCCTGCTCTTCCTAGCTGCCCCTGATCTGTGCACACAGCCAGGCCTGGCCCTGATCACTCCCTGTGAGGTCCCACTCTCCTCTAACCTCTCACCTGCGGTGTGGCCATCCGAATGGTCCACAGATGGGAGGGGCCAAGCCAGGAGGGTCAGGGAGATTCTTGAAGGGGCTCATCTCCTCTGGGATTTCAGTGGTCATCTGCCTGACCACATGACCTCTGTTATCCTTTCTAGTCTTGAAGATGAACTGCTGGGCTGGAGGGTTTGTGCCTAGTTTTTCCAAATCACTTGAGGTATGTGTGGCTGAACTACTGGATGAATAATGCATGGATAAACATGGATGGATGGGTGGATGAACACACTAATACATGGAAAAATTAATGCTTCCATGTATGGATGGATGGATGAGTGGATGGATAGATGAATGGTTGGATGGACAGATGGTTGGATGGATGGATGGATGGATGGATGGATGGATGGATGGATGGATGGATGGGTGGATGGACGGACGGACTGATGGATGGACGGACGGATGAATGAATGGAGGAATGGGTGGATGGATGGATGAGTGGATGGATGGACGGCTGGATAGATAGCTAGATGGATGAAAGGGTGAGTGAATGGGTGCATGAATAAATGAATGGATGAATGGGGGTGAGTAGATGGGAAGTAGATGGCAGATGGATGGATGGATGGATGAGTAGACGAGTGGATGGATGAATGGATGAACAGATGAATGTTATTTAAAAGCAGCCTGAAGTCCCCCTGGAAGTTTTCTTTGATCTCCCAGCTTGGTCCGAGCCTCCACCAAGCCTCCACCATCCCTGGCCTTTTCTGTTTCAGGGGGCTGGGCACAGACTGGGGCTCCCCAAGAATAGGACAGGGGTCTGGATCATCTGTGTCCCTGATACTCAATCCAGTACTTGTCCAGAGAGGCTTTCAGGGAATTTCTGGACAACGAATGAGAAATGAATGAATCAGTTCCAGTTAGGTAAGTGGTCCAGTCTGAAGGAGAGGGGCAGGAGGGTAAGCTCAGGAGAGGTCAGTGGAGGCCAGCTGTGATGCTGTTCCTGCTGGGGACAGGGATGGGGGTTGAGGAGGAAGGCACTGCAGTTAAAAGTGACCACTCCCAGTGCTTTTAGTGCACTTGCCTACACGTGCCAACCCCTTTACATGTACCAGTGTATTTAAGCCTCCCAGCAGATAGTATCTGCATCCCTGTTTTTCAGGTGGATGAGCTGCGGCACGCCAGTGAGATGTGGTAACTCTCCTAGGGTCGCACAGTGAGGAGATGGTGGGCTGAGGCTTGCATTCAGAGGTCTGAGTATGCCATGCTGTGTTGTCTGTTCAAACACCTGCTGAGGAATCGGACTGGATCCTGAGGGCAGTGGGGAGCCATGGAGGGCTTTGGAGCAGAGGACGGAAGTTATCCAAATCTCTATAAGGCTGCTACATGAACTTCCCATCCCAATGGAGAAAAGGCATCTTCAGAACAGCCACAAGCAGCTCCTCCAGGGAGGGAGTTGAGCCCCCGACACCTTGGTTCCAGAAAAGTGTTTGTCTTGCCCCTGCCTTTACCATACTTGGCCCCTCTCCACAGTTTACAGACTTCAGAGGATCTGCAGCTGAGGGTTTTCCAGCCCCACCAGTGCCTCCAGAGGCCCTTAAGAGCAGCAGCTGCTGCCCTGGGGCAGTTCGGCTCCAGGAGCCTCTAGCACAGATGCCCTTCGCCCAGCCCAAGGCTGCTTGTTCATCCCCCCCATCCCCTCACTTCCCCTCCTTCAGCCCTGGGCACCCCACTGTGGCTACCACTTTCCTCAGTCTTCAGGATAGACGGTCCTTAGTTTGAATCCGAGCAACTCCCCTCACTAGCTGTGTGGCCTTGTCCAGTGACTTCATATCTCTAAGTCCACATCTTGCTCATACATCCACAGTAACACAGGACCCATTGCCAAAGCATACAGTGTGATGGGCAAATGATGGTTCTAGAACAGCCCCTGACTCTCAGAGTCTCCTTCAGTGCCTTCCCCTCTTCCCTGTCTACCAGCTAAACCACTTGATAAATTAGAATTTAGCATCGGGGTGGCAGGCGGGGCTCTGGGGAAAGTTTCCTAAAGAACTTGCATGCCTTCTTCCGTCAGACAATGCAAAGTATTTGAGGCATCATTATTTCCTTTATTGCTGTGGTTTCCAGGAAATTCAGAGCTAAACTTCATCTTAATCACAGCCATCACACAGGTTACTGTGTGGTTGTTGAGCCACTTCCCATACCTTCTAGGAGTATTGTTTAAGACCGCTGTAGCATCCTTTCCTTTAAGTGACCCATAATTTTTAAAAAATTATGTGGGGAATACATTATAGTTTTCAGCCCTGCCCGCCATAGGCAGCTGTCTGCTGTCTAGCCCCAACCTGGCCCGTACCTCCTCCGGGCCGGCCCTATCTCCTCTTCACCAGCCCAGCCTCCACTTTCTTGTGTCCACTCCGGCCATGCCTGTCCTCAGGCACTTGGCTATGCCCAGACTAGAGACCCTTCCCTGCACCTGGTAGATACCAAACCCCCATCCAGGTGTCACTCCTCCTGGACAATCCCTGGCTTTGCCACCCACACATTCCCTTTCTGAAGTCCCAATGCCTCTCCCTCCTTCTTGCCTATCTACATGTTTCTGGGACATCTACTTTGTTCTAGGCTCTGTTCTAGGGATTCCGCAGTAAAGAAATGAGATAAAAATCCTCTGCCCCCATGCAACTGACACTCTATTTGAGAAAAATGATAACAAATAAGAAACACTTGGGACTTTTTTTTGTCTTTTTTAATCAAGTGGTGGCCAATATTAAGGAAAAACTTAATAAAAACAGTCTTAACAGGGTAGAGAGTACTGGTTGGAAGGATTCTAGTCTATTGCAGTGGTCCAGGAAGACCTCGCAATGCAAATGGCGACTCTTGCAAACCCCAGAGCCGTGGGGGCCAGGGATGATGTCAGTGAGGGACCAGGGTCAGACTGAGGGAGCGTGGGAGCCACTGCAGGTTTGGGAGTAGGGGTGCAACCTGTTTTGTGCCAGGCTCTGGGCTGGGGGCTTGATGGCCAACTTCTCACTTGATCCTTCTGGCAAGTCTGTGATTTGGCTCTGGCTTTCAGACCCCGATTTCAGAGGCAGCAGAGGCCCAGAGAGGGAAGGAGCCTGCTGGAGGTCATGAAGCAGCTTGGCCTTTTCCCCCTCTCCCGATCTGTGGCAGGTTGGCAGCTGGCAAGGCTTATTTTCCTCAGCCTCTTCTCTCAGCGTCTGCCCATAAATCACTCTGACACACGATGAGGGGGGCACGGACGGATTCCACAACACCTCCGTGGGTGAGCGGTTCCCAGGCCCGTACTCTGGCGAGCCTGTGGTTCTTGGCTCTGAATGCTGGCTGCCCAGCAGCCCAGGGCCCCAAATGCCGGGCTCAGACACCAGGGGAGTCGTGTTTTCCCTGGGCCAAGAAGGGGTTCAGGAGAAAGGGGAGGACCCCCACCGCCGCTGCCACCCAGGCCAGAGGATCTGGCTACCAGATGAAGGGTTGGAAGAACACAAATCGGCTGCTCAAAGATCTGGGTGAGACCTGGGTCTGACCATGGGTGGGTACAGAGGGCATGCTGTGGCCAGAAGCTCTGGGGGAGGGAGGAGGCCCTGAAGGCTCTGGTGGTGCCAGAAGCATCTGGGATTGTTTTGGAGCTGGCACTGGAGCAGAGGCAGGCACAAGACAAGGGTGCTCGCCAGAAAGGGAAGATCCCCTTCAACCCCGACTGCCTTCTACTCTACCACCCCGGCTGGTAAGGCGCCAGCACAGGCACCACCAAATGCTTTCACCGGGAAGCGGGCTGGGGGCCTTTTGGCCTCGTGACTTTGCAGGGACCCCTGGAGAAATGGCTGTTCTCTGGACAAACCTCAGGGATTTGGGGAGTGTCTGTCCTATGTGGGGCTCTGAGCTGTGTGGGGCACCATCACGACACGGCACCCTGGCCTCGAGGAGCCGCTGGTCTTGAGTGCAGCCCACTTCTCAGCCTGGCATTCAAGGTCTGGCCCCTCTCCTCCTCCTCCTCTTCCTCCTCCCACTGCCACCCCCACAGCTTGTTTTCCACACCTGCCTTGGGCATGGAAGCCACTCCCTTCGCTCAGGCCGACTCCTCTTCAGAATGGATTGAATACCCTGCCCCGGGCTTGTCTGTGGGCACACACCCACACCACACTTCATTTCCAGGTCACGCCACACCGTGGGAGGCAGTGTGGGGTGGGGATTGGGGGTAGGGAGGAATCATAACTTTGGTGTCAGAGGGGCCTACTGACCATCTGGCCCTGCCACCTATATACATTCCTGGGTCTGTCCCTGTCTTGAAGCTTCTCTGAGCCAAGGCTGAGACAGGGACACTGGTTGCCACATCCTGTGCCTCCATTTAGGGCGATTATATGAGAATGCCTGTGAGGGTTCAGCACAGGACCCGGCACCACTGGCGGTCAGCGTAATGTCAGTGGGTCCAGCCTGAGTGTGCAGGCCCTGACAACCACTCCCTGCAGAACCTCCCGCCTGCCATCCCCACCGCCAGGGCAGGACACCTGAGGAGGGGCCCTCCCTGGGCACTGGGAGGGGTCAGGGTAGCCCACACACCTCTTTTCTGTTCAAGACCAGGGTGGATGGCAGCTCAGAGTCAGGGCTGCTCAGAGGAGGGGGTGAGGCGGTGCCAGGATGAGGGATGCCAGGCGGTTGGCCAGGACTCAGGAAGCTGAGGCCAAGAGCTTCCTGCTCCATCAGGCCCTTCCAGCGCTCTAGCATTTGGGGATGGTGGGATGATGTCTGCCCACCCCCCACAACCCGTCTCAATCCTTTCCCTCCCAGAGCTGAGGACAATGAGACTGACTCCCAACATTCACCTGTTCCCTACACCCGCTCCTGCCCTGACTGGGTCCCCCAGCTTTTTTCTGTAGCTTGTTTCTTCATGCCCCCTGGCCTCTCAGCAAGGGGCACAGCAGGTTGCAGCCCAGGTGCCCCTCACCTGCAGAGCTGCCCTGTGGCCTCTCTGGGGCTGCAGAGGGGGCTCACTGTGTGGACTTGGACAAAGTGCAGCCCCTCCCTGGGCCTCATTTTCCTTTTGGCCATTAGAAGGGTCGGCCTCACAGGGCTGTGGAGTACATCCACGGTGACTGAGGCTGGAGCGGATGAAGCTCTCAACCACTACTTGCTCAGTCAGAGCTATTGGTGCACTGGGGGTGCTGGCAGGAGCTGCTGGGGGCCAGAAGAAAGGATAGGGAATGGCAGGGTGCGGGGACAGGAGCAGAGGGGCCATGGGGGACCAGTGAGGATGGGGCTGGCAAGTGGCCAGCCTCACCACAGGCTGCAGGGCCCCCCGAATGGACCCCCCAGAGGCTGCTTGTCAAGGCCTCTTGCCTAATTACCAAATTGTTCCCAGATCCCCTCCTGTAGCCTGACCTCCTCCCGGCCTGAGCCTGGAAAGCACCAAGCCTTGCCCTGAGGTGTGGATGCTGGTTTGCAGGGCAGCAGGGTCCTGCCCAGAGCCTCTCTCACTCCCATATTCCTGGGAGGCCAAAGAGCACTCCAGCCCCACCCAGCTGCCCAGGCCCAGCAGAATCCTCCCCCGAGTCCTGTGTGGGGCACCTGCTGATTGAGGAGTCAGCCCTTAGTCGGGGACCTTGGCTGGGTCCCCCGGTTCCTGGTTTCTTTCTCTGTGGAATGGGGAATTCAACCTTGATCTCACAGGGTCATTGAGATGGCTTGGGCCGACTCTGGGGGAGCCTGTGACCCCTCTCCCTGCACCTTCAACCAGGCTCTGGGAGGTGGAGCGAGGCCTCACCCCCTCCACCCAACCTTGACATGAGGCTCTCTTTGCTCTCAGAAAATGCCCTGCATGGCTGCATCCTCCTGAGACACTTGCTGCCTGAAGCAGACGCACTCCCTGCCTCGGTGTCTGGCACTGGTGGAGGTCGGTGCGGAGAAGGCACGTTCGCGCCCCTACAGCCCCAGGGCTCTAAGCCTGCAGTGGAGGCTCTGCTCTGAAGGGCACTGCTCAGGGCCCATGAGGGGCTGGATGCAGTGGGCCAGGGACTTCCCAGGGTCCCAGTGTGAGTTGGCAGAGCTAGCACCTTCCCCTGACCCACTGGGTGCTGCCCTCACTTCCCAATGCGCTCTCATACTTGCATGTGCACAACACGCACACACACGAACCCTCAAGCCCGCGCACAAGCAGGATCCAGTGGGGTGACAGGAGCCCACATCTGCCCACCAGGTGCTCCCCAGCTGTGAATCAATGCTTGGAAGGAGCCACTGGTGTGGTGCACCCCCAACCTCGGGGAGATGAGGGCAGTCAAAGGTCACCTGAGATTCCCACAGCCCTTGACGCGACGCCTGCACCGTGAGCTGGGAAACTGTCAGCCCCTCAGCTGCCCTCTCTCATTTCCAGACAGAGAAACAGGACTCAGAGACGGGCAGGGACTTCGTGGGGGCCACACGTCAGCGGCAGGTGGGGTTGGACTTCCTGCTCTGCCCTTGTGGCCTAAGCTGGGAACCCCCACTGTCCAACCCAGCCCCAGATGTCAGCCTCACCCCATTCCTCCCTTGTTGCCTGCCTGGAAGGAAGAGGACCCAGAGGCCCTCCGCAGTGGCCTCCAGACTGATGGGCCTGGGAGGCACACAGCTCTTGGCTCTGTAGGAGGAAAGGTGTTCCTCCAGTCACAGCAGTCCCACAAAGGCAGGCGCTGACCCAAGTGGGAAGAAGTGAGCTTCTCATCTCTGGGAGTGTCCAAGCAAGCGCTGGAGGCTACTGCTGAGTGGGGTGGGTGGTTTCAGCGACCAGCAAGAGTCCTTCCAGTCATGGAGTTTCCAAGATTCTGAGTGTTAGTGATCTCCTGAGTTTGGATTAAATGCCACTCCCTCCCCAGACTCCTTCTAGCCCTGACTCCAGGATTTTTTGAGCCTCTTGGCCAAGCCCTGCAGTGCATGAACATATAGATCACAACCTCAGTCCCTGCTCACTAACCACAGCCAGTGACTTTGTGTCTCCAAGCCTCAGTGGCTCCCTCTATAAAATGGAGACCATCACAATGCCACCTGCTTCACAAGTAGTGGTGGGGACAAAGTGAGGGGCCACACATGAAAGCCATGTGTGAACTAGACCAGGAACTCATAAGCTTGACTCTGGCCTGGACGGCTCTGCACAGGAGACAGTGGGGGCAGAGACAATGCGGCTGGGGGAGATGAAGGCACTGAGTGGACAAAAGGGCTGGGTGTGTGGGAGGCCGAGGCGGGCGGATCACGAGGTCAGGAGATCGAGACCATCCTGGCGAACACAGTGAAACCCCGTCTCTACTAAAAATACAAAAATCTAGCCGGGCGAGGTGGCGGGCGCCTGTAGTCCCAGCTACTCGGGAGGCTGAGGCAGGAGAATGGCGGGAACCCGGGAGGCGGAGCTTGCAGTGAGCTGAGATCCGGCCACTGCACTCCAGCCTGGGCGACAGAGCGAGACTCCGCCTCAAAAAAAAAAAAAAAAAAGGGCTGGGTGTGGGCAAAGGAGCCATGTGAGCTGGGGCTAGGAGCTTGAATGCCAGGCAGAGGCCTCAGGACCTGCGTGAGTGGACACATGTTACCCAACGGGGTGCCAGGAGGGCACATCCATCACTGCCTGGGCCCTGCCAGCCCAGGCTCCAGGTACTGGAGGTGGCCGCAGATCAAAGGGCCTTGAGGGTGGCTGGGCACAGTGTTTCATGCCTGTAATCCCAGCATTTTGGGAGGCTGAGGTGGGCGGATCACAAGGTCAGGAGTTTGAGACCAGCCTGGCCAACACGGTGAAACCCCATCTTTACTAAAAATACAAAAATTAGCTGGGCATGGTGGCGGGCACCTGTAATCCCAGCTACTGGGGAGGCTGAGGCAGGAGAATCATTTGAACCTGTAAGGCGGAAGTTGCAGTGAGCCAAGATCATGCCATTGCATTCCAGCCTGGTCTCCCCATCTGTAAAATGGGTGGGCTGGACCCATTGCTCTTCAAGGGGGCCTTGCAGCCCTGGGGTGGGAGGGGAGGGTAGGGCAGGGGTTCCAGAAGGGAGGCCTTCAGCTCAGGTTTAACAAGCTGTCTGTTCAGTTGGAACTGATCAAAACCAGACTGGTGCTGAGTCGTGTCTCTGCTACACATGGACTGAAGCTGCCAAGAATTCATCCCTCACTGTTTCCAGTAAATAATTGGGCTCCCATGGGGATCCCAGGGCGGGCTGGATGTCTCACCTCCTCTCTTCACAGTGAACTTGACCAGGGGGGCCAGGAAGGAAGGAGCCCCCCCACCCATCCCCAGGCCTCCAGCTGTGCTCCCACCACATCAGCCTGTGGCAGATGGGCATTGGCTAACGGAGCTGCCCACCTGTCACATGGTCACAGTGGTGAGGGCTGCCAGCTGGACCCCACAGGGCCCACACACCTGGGAGTCTGGCCCTGTTATCTCCTTCATTCATGCGGTCAACAAACCTTTGAAGAGCTGTGATGGAGGCAGCCACCCTCCTTGGGCCCCTCGAAGCCTCTGAGGGGTCCTGGGGTGTCAGCACCTCTTCCTTTATTGTTCTTCCTGTTCATAAAAGAGAGGAGGCAGCACTTTGGGAGGCTGAGGTGGGCAGATCACCTGAGGTTGGGAGTTCGAGACCAGCCTGACCAACATGGAGAAACCCCATCTCTACTAAAAATACAAAATTAGCTAGGCATGGCGGCGCATGCCTGTAATCCCAGCTACTCGGGAGGCTGAGGCAGGAGAATGGCTTGAACCCAGGGGGCGGAGGATGCAGTGAGCGAGATCACACCATTGCACTCCAGTCCGGGCAAGAAGAGTGAAACTCCGCCTAAAAAAAGAGGAGGAAGTGCAGAACCGGGTTTTGACTAGTGAGGCTGTGTTATCCATGCGGTGACATCTTCCTCCAGTTCCATGGGTTGCCTGTGACTTTGTGTATGCTGACCCTATGGGAGGTGCCCACAAAGCCAAGGGACTGTGCCTAGCAGAGGTGAGGGCTGGGCTGAAAGACCCCTGCACAAAACGCACACACACACAACTTTGTATCAGGACCTGTCTAAAACAAATAGAGAGATTTCAACTCAGTAGGGTGGGCTGGGTCTGGCAGTCCGCATTTTTTTTTTTTAGAAGAGTCTTGTTCTGTCATCCAGGCTGGAGTGCAGTGGCCGGATCTCAGCTCACTGCAAGCTCCGCCTCCCGGGTTCACGTCATTCTCCTGCCTCAGCCTCCCGAGTAGCTGAGACTACAGGCGCCCGCCACCACACCCGGCTCATTTTCCTGTTTTCAGTAGAGACGGGGTTTCACCGTGTTAGCCAGGATGATCTCGATCTCCCGACCTTGTGATCCACCTGCCTTGGCCTCCCAAAGTGCTGGGATTACAGGCATGAGCCACCACGCCCTGCCTGGAGTCCGCATTTTAACAAGGGTTCCAGGCCAGGTAAGGTGGCTGGCTCACACCTGTAATCCCAACACTTTGGGAAGCCGAGGTGGGAGGATTGCTTGAGCCCGGGAGTTCCAGGCCAGCCTGGTCAATAGAGTGAGATCCAGACCCTATCTCTATAAAAAATAAATTAAAAACACACAAGTGTTCCAGGTGATTCTCCCTCCCTGCCTGTTTGGGGACTGAGATGATCCACCTGATTTTGGTAGGATGCTCACCCTGGTGTAGGGTTACAACCTTGGAGTTCCCTGGGCCTCTGAGTCACCCTTTTTGCTCCAAAACAAACTCTCTAAAAGCCACAGAAAATGTCAAGATGTGGTTGGCAATAGGCATGCATCGGCTGCCCTCTCACACTAAGGACTGAGGGACTGGGTTCCATCCCCCAGAGGAGAGCTTGCATTTGAAAGGGCGCTGACTAGTGCGAGGAGCCTAACTGGCTGAGTTGTCAGAGGACAGGGCTGGCCTCCTGCAGGTCCCCTCCTGCATGAGTGTAAGGGACACTAGCAGCCCTTGTGAGCTGCAGGTCTGGGGGGCTCTATCCTGCTGCCAATCTTCCTGCAGTGATTCTCTATAGGTGGGGAGGCCAGGACGCGCCCCCCAACGCGGGGGCACAGCCGAGTCCCCTTGCTCTCATTCACATTTTGTCACAGGATTGAATTTGCTTTGATTTTCAAATATTAAGAGAATATTAAAAGATGGCAAGAGGCTAGGAGTGGTGTTCACGCACGCTTGCAATCCCAGCACTTTCAGAGGCTGAGGCGGGTGGATTGCCTGAGCACAGGAGTTAGAGACCAGCCTGGGCAACATGGTGAAACCCTCTCTCTGCTAAAAATACAAAAATTAGCCTGGTATGGTGGCACCTGCCTGTGTTCCCAGCTACTCAGGAGGCTGAGGCACAAGAATTGCTTGAACTCGGGAGGCAGAGGTTGCAGTGAGCCAAGACAGTGCCACTGCACTCCAGCCCGACTCCATCTCAAAATAAAATAAAATAATACAATAAAATAAGGCATGAGATTTGTATGGCTACCGAAAGGGAGTATGGATTTTTAGAGTTGCCGAAGCTTTGTGAGGGTGGTGGCTGCCAGCTCCCTTGCCCTCCAGTCCTCATTCTGGGCTGCACATTTGAGTGTGGAGTTTGGGTTCTGAGATACTGGTTTTGCTTCCGAGCTCTAGTGGACTCAAACCAAGGACAAAGAGGTCCCAGACAGCCCTCGGGGACCCTGACAACATTTTCTGAATACATGGATGAACAAGAGCAGCAGAAGGATGAAGAGAGAGGGTGGGCAAGCATGGAGGGAGAACCCATTTCCACCCTCCGGGCCTGGCTCTGGCCGCAGCTCCACTTCCCAGGATCTTGTGCGTGTGTCCTCCCTGTGCGTGCATCCCCACCATGCGTGTGTCCCCACCGTGCGTGTGTCCTCCTTGCATGCATTCCCCGTGCATGTGTCCCCATGCGTGCGTTCCCCTGAGCCTGTGTCCCCCTGTGCATGTGTCACCCCGTATGTGCATCCCCCTGTGCACATGTCCTCCTTGTGCATGTGTACCCACTGTGCATGCGCCCCCCCGTGCGTGTGTCCTCCCTGTGCATGCGTCCCCCTGTGCGTGTGTCCCCCAGTACGTGTGACCCCCCCATGCATGTGTCCCCACCGTGTGTGGGTCCCCAGTGCGTGTATCATCCCTGCGCATGCGTCACCCATGCATGCATCCCCCCATGTGTGCATCCCTCTGTGCGTGTGTCCCCCCCATGCGTGTGTCCCCACCATGCGTGCGTCCCCCCGGTGCATGTGTCCTCCCTGTGCATGCGTCCCCCTGCGCATGTGTCCCCACCATGCGTGTGTCCCCACTGTGAGTGCATACCACAATGCGTGTCCTCCCTGTGCTGCATCCCCCTTGTGTGTGTGCCCTCCCTGTGCCTGTGTTCCTCCTGTGCGTGCATCCCCCCATGCGTGCGTCCCCCGTGCGTGCATCCCCCCATGCGTGTGTCCTCCGTGTGTGTGTGTCCCCTCGTGCGTGTGCCCTCCCTGTGGGAGGGTCCCCCTGTGCTTTTGTCCCCCCATGCATGTATCCCCACCGTGCGTGCGTCCTCCCATGCGTGCATCCCCCCGTGCATGCGTCCCCCCGTGTGTGCGTCCCCCCGTGTGTGCGTCCCCCCGTGCATGCGTCCCCCTTGTGCGTGTGTCCTCCCTGTGTGTCAGTGCCTCCGTGCGTGTGTCTCCCCTGTACGTGTGTCCCCCTTATGCGTGTGTCCTCCCTGTGTGTGCATCCCCGCCATGCGTGCGTCTCCCCGTGCGTGTCCCCCTTGTATGTCTGTCCTCCCTGTGCATGTCCCCCTGTGTGTATGTCCCCCCTGTGCGTGCATCCCCCATGCGTGTGTCCCCCCATGCATGCGTCCCCCAGTGTGTCCTCCCTGTGCGTGCGTCCCCGTGTGTGTCCCCACTGTGCGTGCTTCCCCCTGTGCGTGCGTCCCCGTGTGTGTCCCCACCGTGCGTGCTTCCCCCTGTGCGTGCGTCCCCGTGTGTGTCCCCACCGTGCGTGCTTCCCCCTGTGCGTGCATCCCCCCGTGCCTGTGTCCTTTCTGTGCGTGCATCCCCCCATGCCTGTGTCCTTACTGTGCGTGTGTACCCCCGTGCGTGTGTCCCCACCATGCGTGCACCTCCCCGGTGCGTGCGTCCCGTGAGTGTGTCCTCCCTGTGCGTGCGTCCACCTGTGTGTGTGTCCCCACTGTGTGTGCATTCCCCCGGGCGTGCATCCCCCCGTGCCTGTGTCCCCCCGTGCGTGCGTCTCCCCTTGTGCTTGCATCCCCCCCGTGCGTGTGTCCTCCCGTGCGTGCGTCCCACCTGTGTGTGAGTCCCCAAGTGTGTGCATCCCCTTAGGTGTGTGTCCCCCTTGGGCATGCATCCCCCCGTGCGTGTGTCCTCCCGTGCATGTGCCCCCCTTTGCGTGTGTCCCCCGTGTGTGTGTCCCCCATGTGTGTGTCCCCCCGTGCATGTGTCCCCCTGTGTCCCCCTGTGCATGTGTCCCCCGTGTGTGTGTCCCCCCTGTGCATGTGTCCCCTGTGTCCCCCTGTGTGTGTGCCCTTCGTGTTTGTGTCCCCCTGTGCGTGTCCCCCCGTGCATGTGTCCCCTGTACATGTGCCCCCAGTGTATGTGTCCCCTGTGCATGTGCCCCCCATGCGTGTGTCCCCCGTGTGTGTCCCCGTGTGTGTCCCCGTGTGTGTCCCCCTGTACGTGTGTCCCCCTCTGTGTGTGTCCCTCTGTGTGTGTCCCTCTGTGTGTGCCCCTCTGTGTGTCCCACTCTGTGTGTGTCCCTCTGTGTGTGTCCCCCTGGTGTGTGTCCCCCGTGCATGTGTCCTCGTGTGTGTCCCCCATGCGTGTGTCCCCCGTGTGTGTCCCCGTGTGTGTCCCCGTGTGTGTCCCCCTGTGCATGTGTCCCCCTCTGTGTGTGTCCCTCTGTGTGTGTCCCCGTGTGTGTCCCCCTGTGCGTGTGTCCCCCCTGTGTGTGTCCCCCTGGCGTGTGTCCCCCGTGCATGTGTCCTTGTGTGTGTTTCCCCCCTGTGCGTGTGTCCCCCCGTGCATGTGTCCCACCTGTGCATGTGTCCCCTCTGTGCCTGTGTTCCCATGTGTGTGCCCCCACCGTGTGTGTCTCCCCTATGTATGTGTCCCCCCCGTGCATGTCCCCTCATGTGTCTGCCCGTGCATGCGTCCCCCACGTGCGTGTCCCCCCGTGTGTGTCCCCCCGTGTGTGCGGCTGCCCGTGCATGCGGTCAGACAAGACCCCAGCCTTCCCCAAACCTACACCACCCACGGCAGGTCTGCCCTAGAGAAGGTGGGGAGCGGGGAGCACCCCCACCGGGGCCTTGGTGAGGGAGGCACTGGCATGCTGGGGCTGGAGACAAAGGCTCAATGCACATGGGTTCTGGCCAGGCAAGTGAGCTAGCTGGGCGCCAGCACCTCCGCCCAGAGTGCCCTCTGCTCTGGGGGAGCCCCGTACTCCTCCGGGAAGGCTGCACTGCCTGCCCCAAACCATCCTGCAGGGAGAGGGTGATTTCCGGTGGATGACTGGTGGCTGAAGTTGCCAGTGGACAGCTTGGCCTCCAAGGGGCCTCCCCCTGATCTAACAGGCACGTGCCTGAGCCTGGGCTTCCAGTTTGTTATCCCTGTAGTTTGACAGATTAGCCTTCATGGAATAGCCCTGAGGGACTGTGGGAAGGAGAGGCACAGCCAGGCTTCCTTCCACTCCCAGGATAAGGGGACTCGTGAAACCTAAATCAGGAATCTCATTCCATGAAGAGGAGCCCATAGTCCAGAGGGGCTAATAGCGAATCCCAGCAATAACAATAGCCAACACAGACGGGCCACTCTCAACAGTCCATCGGCCAGGCCACGCCCTCTGCAGTATGCCCCCATGAGCTTAGCCCCGTTATTACCCCACTCCACCCAGGAGGAAACCAAGGCCCAGAGAGGTGAAGGGATTTGCCCACAGCCACAGAACTTCTAAAGTGCAGTGTTTGGGTTTGAGTCAGGCCCTGTGACAGCCAGAGCCTAATCTGTTATGGCCTGTCACAGGCAAGACTCAACCCAGATGCACCTGACCCCAAAGGTCCCCAGATCCGCCTGCTCTACAGCCTCTGAAGGCCCATGTGGAGGCAGAGACTCCCAGGCTGCAGCAGCCTCTGTAGGGCAGAAAGCACTTCCCAGCAGACAGAAGGGACCCGGCAGGAGGTCATCTGGGATGGAGACTTCAGAGAAGAGCTGGAAACATGGAGGCTTCTCACCTTTGGAACCACAGGCCAGGGCAGCAGGCAAGTGAGTATCTCAGGCCATGGTACAAGGTGTCCCCACCCATGCCAGGTGATCCAGCTCCCTCTTCACACTCACCAGGCCTGGTAGAGGGGCTGAGGGGAAAGAGGCAGGGGTGAGCACCAACCCACAGTGCTCATGAGCCTGGTGCTCCCTGGAGAAAGAGGGTAGGTGAGGCTGCCTGAAAGCTCGGAACAGGAGTATGCTACCTGCCCCCAAAGTGCAGCATGCATGTCCACTGGGCAGGAGAGCCCTGCAGCTGGGACAGAGTCCAGGTCACACAGAGCAGTGAACCCAGCCCTGAGAGCTGGAGGCCACACCTAGGGAGACAGGGAGAGGCCCAGGGAGATGGAGGCAGATTCACTCCTGGCCTTATGGTTTGGGTACCAGCGGTCCCTCTCCCATTCTCAGCCTCACGTCTTCATGTGTTAGACAGGGCTATGTACCCTTTGTTGGTGGGAGGGTTTGACTGAGGCTTAGATGAGATCGTGTGTGGGGGACAGAGAATCAAGAATCTTAAGGCCGGGCATGGGACTGGGGCCTCCCCACCACCTCCCAGGGCCTTGCTCTGTCTTGGCCTGTAGCCACCCATTTGTTCAATGGGGAGATGGAGTCGAAGATTCTTTTGCTCTTAGAAGTCACCTGTCACCTTCCCAGATGGACAGGGGGGCCAGAGGGGTTAATAACAAATCCCAGCAATAACAATCACCAAGACAGAGAGGCCGCTCTCAACAGGACTGAGGAGGAGGGTCCACGAACATTAGGGAGTTACCTGGGCCCCCAAAAGTGAGATTCCAGGGTTCCATGAAAGCCTGCAGAGTCAAGTAGAGCCCCTACCATCTGGAGCGGCCTGGAGCAGGGCCAGGCCTGCAGTGCTGGAGATGAAAACGGTCCCAGGGTCTGGGGTGGGGGTGGGGAGTGGGGGCCTGTCACCCGCCGGGCGGGCTGGCGGGATGAGCCGAGTCTAAATAAATCACTAACACACGGGTGGAGAATTCCTTGAACAGGCGCCCAGGATTATGGACAACAGAGCAGAGGGGAGGGGGTGGGGGAGACGCTCAGGGGAACCATGCCTGCAACCCCCTCCCTCTCATGCACCACGGCCCTTCCCTCTCTCACTCGAGGGGCTGTGACTGATGACTGGGGCTCAGGGTGGAGGCGCCTCAGCTGGAGGCCTCCTCTGCCCAGGCCCAGCCCCTCCATCCATGTGTGAGAAACTCAAAAAGCCCGGCCTGTCCGAGGGGAGGGAGGTGTTGAAAGCCGCATCCTGCTGGAGGCTGAGCCCAGGCCAGAGATAATATCATGCGCGCTGGAGCGCCGTGGGGCGGAGCCTCGCCAGCACCCCCAACAGCCCCCTACCTCCTCCACACCCCGCCCCCCTCCCCACGCTGCCCCTGCCTGGACGCCCCACCCTGGGCCCTGAGTGGGAGCTCTACGGCAGGGGTCAGGTTGCTCCCAGCCTGGAAGGTGGCCTGGACCCAGTCCCACTGGACTCACCCCAAGTCTGAGAGACCCCGGCAGACCCAGGGCAGAGGCAGAGGTCACCCTGGGGACGGGAGGAGCAGTTTGAGGCCCTGGGGCTGGCTCAGGTCATCCTAGGGCTCCCTCCCGCCCCTTTCTGGACCTCAGTTCTCATGCGTGGACATGAAGGGGTGGTGCCCCTGTCACCGCTAAGGGTCTCTAAGCCTCACAGCACCATACTGTGTCATGCAGCTCCAGGGTCAGCCTTGGCTGCTGTTGGAGGGATGAAGGGATGGATGAGTGACTAATAAGAACCAGTGGAGAACCCACAAACCCTGCAACCCAAGGACACCTGGAGACTAGCTCCAGAAAAAGCCATCTCTCTTTCCCCGCTCAGCAATGGTACTCAGGAGCCTTGCAGTTCCGTTTACAAAGGGCATCTGCACTCACTCCCTTGACCCTGGGAGGGAGGACAGGAGGGCTTGATGTCCCCGCAGCGCATGCAGAGACTAAGACAGGAAGGTCCAGCTGAGCTCAGAACCAGGCAGTCTCCCCGGAGGCTTCCATGCCCTCTCTCTCTGAGCTCCCAGGAGCCCCCGAACTGCAAACAGGGCAGGAAATGTCAACCTGCCCATCTACTTGGTAGATGAGGCATCCAGGTCCAGGGAGGGGCAACACTGGGCACTAAAGAAAGCCAGCCAGGACAGGAGCACAGGTGTCCAGCTCCCAGCCTGGCCCTGTCCAGGCTGGGACCAGCCTGCTGTGTGCCCACTGCAGGAGCTAAGGGTCTCTGCCCAGTCAGTGCCCTCAGGAGCATTGCCATGGAGGCCGGGCCCCAGGTCTCTCTCCCTTCCCTGTTTCTCTCCTGTGCCTGGCATTTGAGCCCCTCATCTCCCGGCCCCTGCTGGCCTCTGCAGCATTCCCACCTGCTGCCAGCAGCCGCCTGCAGTGCTGAGGCCCTGACTGTGTGCCGGGCAGCAACGGGAGGCCTTTGCCACACACGGGGAGCGACCTCCAACACCTGTAGCCTCGGCTGCTCCAGAACGGACACCTGCCCAGCACACCTCTTGCTCTGGGGTCGGAGAACACCCCTTTGAAGTGTGGCTCTGTGTGCTCATTCCCGCCTCATCTGCACTCCAATCACCCACTCAAACTCTGGGTTCCCTGAACCATCCCAGGTCCCCTGCCAGGCCCCATGAAATGTGGAGAAGGCCCCAGCTTCAGATTATGCCCCCTACCCCACAGGTGTCCGGCTCACCCACCACCCTTCTCTCAGCCTCGGTTTCTTCATCTGAAAAATGGGATGGTGACTCACCCCTCAGAGGATGCGTGGTGCTGCAGGGCTCTGAGGAAAGGAGAGGGAATGTACTTTGCAGATTGTAAAATGCTGTTCAAAACGCAAATGAAGCATGAGGGGAGAACTTGGGGGTGCTTTCCAGGGCCATGTGGAGATGGGGGAGGGCCCTCCTGTGCGAAGGCCTAGAGGTGGAGCACCTCAGGGGGTCCTGGGGCTAGTGATGCCATGCTGGGAGGGCCAGGTCATGGGGCCACCTCATTCTGAAGGGAGCGGGACCTCTGTGGGGGGCACGCTGACTGGCACCTTCTCAAGGCAGACTCACCTGGGGCACTGCTCAAAGGGCCCCTTCTCTTGAGGGCAGACAAGGCCCTTTCCTGTGAACTTCTCAGCAGCCCCTCTAACCTCTTAGAAAACAAGCTCAGCGAGGAAGGAAACCAACCACAGTCGTGTGGCCACTCAGAGGGCAGGGGCAGGGTCTCGCCAGCTGGCTCAGTTTCTGGGGCTGCTCTGGGCTCAGGCCCACTCGCCCCTCACCGCTCAGCTGGGGAGACGGAGGCCTGGCCTGGAGCAGAGCCCCTGCCGGCTCCTTGGCCCTGCCCAGTGCTCCCCACACGCTGAATGGTCCCCACTGCAGAGGTGTGTGGGTAGACGGTGCTGGAAAGTGGGGATTTTGTGGTGCTTTGGAAGGGGCTGAGTGACATTTATCCCTCATAAGAGTTTGTGAGGCGAATAAATAGTCAACATGATTGCTTTACCTACTGAGGAGGTCCAGGAGTCATTCAGGATCAAGACCAGCAAATGAGTTCTGTGTCCTCTGCCGGCCAGGAGCTACCCTACTACCTACCGGTACCTTCATGACCCTTGTTTCACTGACCCCTCACAAAAGCCCTGAGAGGAAACAAGTATTTCCTGATCCACCGATGAGAACACTGAGATTCAGAACAGTTAAGTCACCTGCCCAAGGTCACACAGCCAACAAAAGACAGAACAGGACCTTGAACTCAGGTCTGTGGATTTCAGGTCGGGGCTCCTTTCCACTGCCCCACCGTTTCATCCCTGCTGCCCACCCCCATCTCACACCCCCATGGTCCAGAGAGCTATTTCACAGGAGAATGGGGCCCTGCCCTTAGCACTCCCTCCTTGCGGTGGCCTCAGCAGGGAGGATGCTGCCATTGGGAGTGTGGGCACTGCATCAACCCATGGGCCCCCATCTCTCAGGTTAGTGCCAGAGGCTTCCTTGGAGAGCAACAGAGCCTCTTCTCCAGGCACCCAGGGGTGAGTGCCCCCTAAGGTCTGTCATCCTGCTGTCCTCGGAGTTCGCCCATTGGCCCCCCAGCTTTGTCCTCCCTGAAAAAGCCCATCTCCTTCAGCTCCTCAGGCACAAGCGGAGCACATGCAGTCACTGGGACCATGAGCAGCTTTATCCTGAGGATGGCGGGAAGCCTGGGAGGGTGTTGAACAGGAGGAGACAGGGTGGAGCCAGGCTGGAGAGGACCCTGAGAAGCTGGTGACCTTGAGCTCCAGACCCTGCACTCATCAGCATCCCCTCAAGCCTGGGGGTGGGGGTGAGAGGGCAGGACCCAGCAGTGTGTCCACACAATTATGTTTTTGTAAAATCTGCAAAAATAGAATGTTTTCATTGCAGTTGGTTAAGACCTCAGTCTCGCTCCTCTCTGACTTCCGCTGCCCTTCCTCCCTGGAACAGCTATATTTTGGGGATCTGGCTGAGGGAAGCTGAGGATCCTGTTGCTTGGGTTTGGGGATGTATGTATGGGGCTGCAGTTGCTTGCATGTCTGTTCTATTCTTGCTGGCCATCCTGGTGTGCAGTGGCTTCCAGGAACACTCCCACCACCCACCAGCACCATGACACTGTGAGGCAGAGCCCAAGGTCATGAGGGACATCAACGTGTCCAGCAGACCTTGACCCTGACGGCATGTGGACAGTGGTGAAGAAGCCAGGAATGAAATGGACAGAGCCAGATGCTAATACGTGGAAAACACTTCCAGTCACCAGACTGCAAAGTTGCAGGTGGATTTGGTTCTCTTTGATGTGTACTCCACATGGAAGTTTCCTCCTGTCAGAGGCACTCAGTGAAGCCCCAGCTTTAACTCTAAAGGCACTGTTCATTTTATTCTCTTTTCTTATGACAATCACACAAAATTCAACTTCTCAGAATTCCCATGTTTTTGGCAAACATATAGCAGTATTAAAAACAACAAATACATCTGTGTATTAAGCTGCAGGTTTTACGCATCCCAGGTGATGGAACCACACATTAGAATACCAACTTATCCCATCCTGCTGCAGTCTGGCTGCTCTAGATGAAACAGCGGGCAACTTTTTTTTTTTTTTTTTTCTCAACAAGGGCTCTCCACATCTTACAAGCCTCAGCCTCTCAAAACTCGATCTGCCCTGGTCTACCAAGACGCCTCCCAGCCTCGCTCAACCTCTGCAACACTCTTTCTCTGGCTGTAATTGTGTGACCATAACACAATTCCCCCAGACCTAGGCACCCCCAGACCTAGGCACCCCCAGGCCTCACCTGTACTCTCGGTACCCCCATCAGCATATTTTCCCCAAGCCTACACATTTCAGAGTCTGAAAATCTCCCCTTCCCAGGCCTCCCACATTGGGGACGCATTTTGGCAGGTAGCACCTCGGTGGCTGGGCGGGGGCCAGAAGAACAGGGGCTCTGAAGGAGCAGATGCTGGGCCCCAGCCCCTGCCAGGCCTCTGCAGCTGGGCTGCACGTGGCTGATCAAATCGCCAGACGCGCAGCCTGCTTAGGAAAGGAACCTGGCCAGCCTGCACGTCCAGGACCTGTCTCGCAGGCAGGGGGGCTGGCCTGGTTGGACCCTCTGCAGACTTCCTGCTCCAAGGTGCTCAGCCTCTGCCAGCTCCCCTCTCCACACCTCACGGATGAGGTGCTCACCCCCTCTCCAGGGACGCCCTTGCACCTTGTCCAGCCAGAGCTGTGAGAAGCCTTGTGTGGAGCGAGCATCTGCCTCTGGGTGGCCTCTGCCCAAAGGTCTGGGGTCCACCCTTGGATCAAGAAGGACAAACTCAGCCTCCCTTTCCGCATGTGGAAAACCCCTGCTCCCACTTGTCCTTCACGACCCAGGCCAAACCTCATTGCCCTTTGAGGTTTTCCCTGCTCCCATCTCACCTCCAAAGTTCAGGAGCTCCCACACCGGGCAGTGCAGTCAGTCATTTTTCTCTAATCCATTCTATCTTTTTTCATATCAGATCATTTCTGTTCATCTGTCTTCAGGGTCAGGTAGTCTTTTTTCTGCCATCTCCAATCTATTGTCTAGCCCAGTCAGTGAATTTTCCATTTCAATGGTTATATATTGAGTATGTGTGTGTGCATTTATATTTCTCTGCTGAGAATCCCTTTCTTTTCACTCATTAAGACCACTTTTTTGGCCAGGCATGGTGGCTCATGTCTGTAATCCCAGCACTCTGAGAGGCCAAGGTGGGTGGATCACTTGAGGTCAGGAGTTAAAGACCAATCTGGCCAACATGGTGAAACCCCATCTCTACTATAAATATAAAAATTACCTGGGCGTGGTGGTGGGCACCTGTAGTCTTAGCTACTTGGGAGGCTGAGGTGAAAGAATCACTTGAATCTGGGAGGCAGAGGTTGCAGTGAGCTGAGATTGCACCACTGCACTCCAACCTGGGTGACAGAGTAAGCTTCCATCTCAAAAAAGGAAAAAAAAGGCTGGATGCAGTGGCTCAAGCCTATAATCCCAGCACTTTGGGAGGCTGAGGCGGGTGGATCATGAGTTCAGGAGATCGAGACCATCCTGGCTAACACAGTGAAACCTTGTCTCTACCAAAAATACAAAAAAAAAAAAAAAAAATTAGCTGGGCATGGTGGCTTCCTAAAGAAGTCTGTGCCAGGGTAGGATCTTTTCCTTATCCCCCTTCTTCCTGGAGCCTGGCACACACTGAACCCAGAAGTCAGAGGGGGCATTCGGGAATGCAGCCACAGTGGAGTGAGAGACAGAAACACCTTGGCCACAATGAGGCCAGGGGGGACCCTACTTGGCACTGCAAATGGTCAGAGTCTGTCTGGTGGATGCGCTGCCAACAGGAGCCACAGTCCCTTCCACAGCCTGGACCCTCCAGGGGCTGAAGAAAAGAAAAGGTTGAACTCAAAGAGGGAGGGAAACCCAGGGGTTAAAGGCATCAGGGTAAATAGTTCAGGGGGCAGAGAGTCTAGAGGAAAGGGCCTAGCCACAAAGGGCACCCAAGGATCTAGGAGGAAGACTCAGGTTGGGGACGGGTGAAGTCGGCCCTCCCAGGGCTTCCCGCCTCCTCTCATAGGGGTGGGCAGCTATGGCACAACCCTGAAGCAAAGACTGTTTCCATGTCCTCCTGGGTCCTGTTTTTTCCCGGTGGGGTGGAGGACAGATGATGAATTGCAAGGAAGAATTATTAAAGATTGTTCCATCCCTCCATTTTCACTCTCAAGAACATTTTACAAACTAAAAACTAAATATAAACTAAGGTCTATAGCTCTCCCACAACCATAAAACCAAAACAAGTTTACAAATCAAAACCACACAAAACTACTAAGCCAATTAAATTCATATTAGCAATATTAATTTAACGCAGTGGATGATATTTTGCTGAAACTAAATCACCGTCCATCTTGTGACCCTGGCACTCCCGCCACATGCCACACTGCCAGTTCCTCAGCCTTTAACGTGCCCACACTACATGTCAATGACAACTTATTTCTCTCCCTCCGAATCTCTAGGGTTCCTTTGTCTGGGCTGCAGGCCCCAGCATCTCTGGAACTTCACTCAGCAGGAATGCTTCGTGTGTCCAGTGGACGCATCTCTGGAACTTCACTCAGCAGGAATGCTTCGTGCGTCCAGTCACCTGCTCTGTCCCCGCTCTGTGGCAGTAAGAGCAGCCAGTGAGGCTGGGCTTTAAGCTTGGTGTTAGTCATTCCTTTGACTCCTTCACCGATACCCCCATTTATTGCCTCCAGGACAGAGTGGATACAGCCCAGAACAATAAAGGGAATTGAAGCACTGCCTGTCTGGAAAGCCAAGCTTTTCCCGCAAGGCCAGGCTTTGTTGAGCAAGGACAGGATGTGTGAGTTCTGACCAGATAGAGCCTGGAGGACTTTGAATGTACAACCACCAAAACAAACAAACAAAAAAAAACAAACAAAAGCCATAAAGGAGAGAAAAATACAGGCTGGTGTTGATGTAGGAGTCTTTTCCCACTTTTGAAAGAGGAAGTGAAGGTGTGAACAGCTGCAGTGGAGGCTATTTGGAAGGCAGGAAGCCCCAAGTTAAAAGACTTGGAGCCGGAGAGAAGCACTTCCTCTCTGGTCCCTGTCCCCTTCTGGGTTCTAAATGGGAAACAGGGACCTGACTGCCCAGGGCCTGCCAGGAGAAGCCAGGCAAGCCTTCACAGAAGGCCTCCGTGTTCCTCAGGGTGCAGGACAGCCAACCAGCAGAGTAGAGAAGTCCACGCAGGTGGCCTGGTTGCAGCGGTGAGGGAAAGTGGGCTAGGCGGCTGAGCCCCAAGGGAGCCAAGTGGGCCTTGCCCTGGAGGAGAGGGTCCCAGGGTGAGAACCAAGGAAGGGCCTCTGCAGTGGGGCCGGCCCCTGACACCCAGATGAGCCACACCACTGGCAGGTCAGGGGACACTTGCCTGAAGCCTGGTCCCTGGGGCCAGAAGGGGTGAGGTCAGGAAATTGGGGGAATCTGAGCATTTGCCCCACAGAGGACAATCTTTAACTAGAGATGAATGAGTTGCCTTTAAGTGGTCAGATAAGCGTTTTGCTGCCAGCAGCCAAAACAGGTTCGGGTGAGGACAGTTACGGGGAAATAAAGTGACATTTCTGCACATTGGGGTTGTGGCTGTAAATTACACCCCACCACATGCGGTGGCTTCCTTGTGCCAGCAGGATGGGCCGGGACTAAAGCTGAGTCCATGGGGGCAGCCAGACGGGTCAGGATGCACTTTGAAAAAAAAAAAAAAAAATCACCAGGCAGTTTTGGGCGTTTGGGAGGGGGTGAGGTAGTGAAAAAAAAAAAAAAAAAAATCATCAACACTGAAATACAAAATACAATCATCAGAAAACAGCCCGGGGAGGAGGGGCGGCATCTGTAGACCCCCGGAGGAGCCCGGCACCGCCCGCGCCTCCTCCGCGCCGTGGCCCATCGCCCAGCTCCAGCCTCTGAATCCTTCCCAGGAGCCGTGCCCTTCTCTACTCCAAGTCCCTGCACAGGCTCTTCGCTCGGCCTGGCATGGGTTCAGGTCTCAGTTTACAGCTCACTTACCCGAGGCTTGCCTGAGATCTCTCCTGGTCGCCCGTGGTTTCCCCAACACGCCGCCCCATGGCTGTTCAGCTAGTGCCGACCGACAGGGGGAGCCCCGTCAATGCAAGAGGCAGGAAGGAATGGTGGGAACCGGGCCCGCAGAGCTGATGTCAGGCAGAGACGTGACTCAAAGGTCCTGATTTCAAGTCCTAGCTCTGTCGCTTTTTAGCTCTGTAAACTTAGCCAAGACTAACTTCTCCGGGTCTCAACTGCTTCCTCTGTAAAATGGGCACTCAACACACCAAGACGAATCTATCCAGTTTTCCTGAGCACAAACTGTGCCTTAAAATCCCGCGCCTGCCCTGTGGGAGCTCATAGGCTACTGAAGGTGATAGATAGGGAAACATACACTTAGGGACATGTAGGAAGGGCTGTGCTGGAAGCACACACAGGTAGTGGGGGAACACAAAGGAGGGAGAGTGGGTGGGTGGAGAGTGGGGAAGACGTCAGGGAGGACTTCAAAGAGGAGAGGAGGGTAGCTGAGCTCTGGCATATAGGTGGACAGAGGTTTGCTGTGGGTGAGGGGGAAAGACATTCTACACAGAGACATCATGGCGGCACAGGCCCCAGGGCTGCAGGGGCAGGGCGTTCTGGGAATGGCAAGTGCATCCACCTGGCTGGAGGGCGGAGTGTGTGCCACAAGACACAGGGGACTCCAGTCACCTGTCAGCCATCATCCATAGCCAATCTTGTTTCCTCCACACCCCACTCACACCCTATCCCCAATCCCAGACAGATGCATCTCATCTGTAAATATTTTTGTATGCATCTAAGCAACAAGGACTTTAAAAAACCAAAACCAGTATGCCATTATCACATCTAAACAAATAACCGTCCTTCATATCATATTTAGTCAGTGTTCCCATTTTGATTGTTCCTTAATTTCTTTTTTTCAGCTTATTTAGTTTACAGGAACCAAGCACGGTTCATAATGGGATTGATTTATATGTCTCTTGAGTCTCTTGTTAATAGGTTTTCCCTTCTTCTGTGTATTTTTTTCTTTCAGTATATTTATTGGAGAAACCAGGTGGTTTGTCCTGCGGGGTTTCCAACCGTCTGGATTTTTCTGATTGCATTTTCCTGGTGTTAAAGGCTCATCTGCCCTCTGAATTTCCCATAAACTGGTAGTTAGATCCAGAGCAGTACCACCCAATAGTAAATCATGTGAGCCACAAGTGCAAGTCACATATGTAATTTTAGATTTTCAGGTAGTAACATTTTAAAAAGCAGAAAGAAGTGGATGAAATTAATGATATCTTACTTAACTCAATATATTCAAAATATTATTCTAACATGTCATAATATAAAAATTAATATAAAAGAATTTCTATTCTTTTTTGTACAAAATCTCTGCAGTTCAGTATGGATTGTATTCATAGCACATCTCAATGTGGACTAGCCACTGTTCAATGACTTCAGAACTCCATCAATGACTTCAGAACTCCATGTGGCTAGTGTCTGCTGTCTTTGGACAGCACGGATAGAAGCTTCATTATATTCAGGGTCAAACTTATGTCAAGACTATTTCAAAGGTGTGTGTTTTTCCATCAGGAGGCATCAGATGTCTGCCTGTCTTTCTGTGCCATTGATGACATTGTCTTAGGTGTGCTCATTCCTTAGGAGTTGCAAAGAGGTGACAGCCTAATTCTATGATCCCTTCTGAATCTTGTTACTTGGAATATTTACGTAAGAGAAACTTCCCTTCACCAACTCTCTGGTTAACTAGTGTGTACAATGCATATGGCAAAGGTAAATAAATGTTTGATGCTTTATTTTATGTAACAGTTCTCATAGGGTGAGAGCTGTGTCTAGAACAAGTCACATGCTTGCCATGTGGAGAGTGGGCTGGAGGGCACAAAGGTAGCTGAAGGGTGCCTGGGGAGGAGGTGATTATAATCCAGGCATGTTGAACTTAGGGGCAGCAAACTACCCCCTCCCATAAACCTCAGGAATCTCCTTCTAAAGGCCCAAGAAGCTCTAAGCCACCCTCATGGTGCCCCTTCTGCCCTGGCCTGTACCCCAGGATAGTCACTCCAGTCAGGCCCCCATCCCAGACTGTCCCTCTACAAGGGGCCAGGCGGGAAATTCACCTGCAGCCTCCCACCCATGCAGATGGACAGCTCAGCCCCTCCTGCCCGGCCGCCCTTCCTCGCTGTCTCCACCACGCCTGGGGCTTCCCCTTCTCCCTGTCACCCCACATTTTCTCTGGGGCCTTGCTCCTTTCATTGTCCCGTCTTCTTCCTGAACCTTTGCCTTCTTCCTCTACTGGCTCCATCCCATTCGCCTTTACAGGAAATCTTTCTTTGATCTCACAGTCCCCTCCAACTCCCGCCAGTATTTTTCTCCACCACTTTATAGCTAAACTCGCAAGAGTTGTCTACACTCACTGTCTGTACCTCCCCACTGTGCACGCCCACTGCCCTGTGCTTCCTTGCTGCTCCCCAGCCTTGAAACAGCACCCATGGAGGTCTCCAGGGGCCTCAGGTTGTGCCTGCCCTCACCTCCCATGGCACCTCCTGGGTCTTTGGCTCTGTTGACTCTTCCCCATTTCCAGGTTTCTGTCCTGTGTCTTGTCCCACAGTCTTCCATGCTCAGCCTTGGGGGAAGCTCCTTGGGCCTCTGTTCTGGCTGCTCTTCTGCTAACCCTGTGCACAGACCGCCCCCCTACACACACCCAGCCATATCCCCTGCCCCTGGTCCTCAGACACAGGCTCGGTCCTCCCCTCCTCAACGACCTGCCTTACACCCAGCTCCACCACAGCTCCATGCCCTCTGTACTTTCCTTCATATCATATTTCCTCAGGAGAGACAGGCCTCTCCTGTCTCAGCCACAGGCCTGGCAGCTTCCTGAGGGCAGGGACTGTGTCTGCCTTGTGCATTTCTCACCCTGGAGCCTAGTCCGGCCCTTGGTGTGCAGTGTGGAGTCAGTAACCATTAAACACACAAATAATACAGGTTCCCGGCAACACCTTTGTTCTTGCTTCTTACCCTGGCTGGTAGCCCCGGCCCCGTTTCACCCCCTTAATCTACCTGTCAGACACAGCTAAGGGGAGTCCTCAAAGAAGCCCCTCCTGCCCCTTTGCCCCCCGCCCCTTTTATGCCTGTCAGTCATAATGTACACAGCCGACCTCATGGACTTTTGATAGTTATATCGCATTTCCGGCAGTTATAAATACACATTTTCCCCCTTAAAGTTGCTCCACTCCCCATAGCACAATGCTGTGAGGTGCTCAGTTTTTCCACTCCCTGCACAGAAATGTCCCCCAGATTTGCTTCTCCCTCTTAACTGGGGCTGCGGAGTAGGGAGGAATCTCTGTATCGGGCAGGATGTTCAGATGGGTGGGGCAGAAAGAGAGGCTGTGGGGCCTCCACAGGGCTTGGGGTGTGGAAGAAAGATCCCTGCGGGAGAGGTCAGGGCCTGGTCTGGCCCCAGTGTGGCCTTGGGATCTGTGTGATCTTTGGCAGGTCATCCTTCTTTGGGGGTTTCCTGTGGGTTCCTGGGTCAAGTAGCGATGGGAACACCTTGCCCACACACTTGGCGGGCTGGCCTTGGGATCAAATGCAATTATTTGGGGGAGAGGGTTAGGACAGGAAAAACACTGTGCCTGTTTGAGGGGTCACTGCGTCACCATGGAGAGAAATCAGTCGTCGCCATACAGATGTGCACAGGGCAGGGCACCAGGGCCTCAGCTCCTGTTCTGGTTTCCCAGCTGGTGGTGGCTCATTAACACTCAGAATGTTTACTGAGAATCGGTGTGATTTACTGTTTACAATAACGCAGTTCCACAGTCTTCCATGATCCAGGGACAGCTCTGCTTCTAAAGGTTTCCAATGCTGATTCTGGGAACACTGGGCCTTCACAGAGCTCCCAGGGGACCAAGAGACAGACACAGGCGTGACTTACCAAACTCAGCCTGTGCTCCTCCTCACCCACACTGCCCCGCTGCATACCGACATGCACACCTCAGGAGCACCTACTGTATGCCACTGAAGGCAACACTTAGGCACGGGTCGGGGCTGAGAAGTTCGGGCAGCCGGCAGGTTTTTGGTAGCAAAGGGCCTGGTGCTGAGGTCAGGAGGTTCTGGAGACATGTGCTGCATGAACCAAAGGTCACATATCACCTGCACACAAAGAAGCCTAGAGTCTCCTCACATCAAGTGTGCCTGACCTGACTCTGGACCCAAAGAGTGAGTAATCTGTGGAAATACACGGTGAGGCTGGTTTCTTTGAGGAATAAGGTGTTCTGCGTAAATAAAATTTTTTTTTTTTTTTTTTTTTTTTTTTTTTTGAGACGGAGTCTGGCTCTCTCGCCCAGGCTGGAGTGCGGTGGCCGGATCTCAGCTCACTGCAAGCTCCGCCTCCCAGGTTCACGCCATTCTCCTGCCTCCGCCTCCCAAGTAGCTGGGACTACAGGCGCCCGCCTCGTCGCCCGGCTAGTTTTTTGTATTCTTTAGTAGAGACGGGGTTTCACCGTATTAGCCAGGATGGTCTCGATTTCCTGACCTTGTGATCCGTCCGTCTCGGCCTCCCAAAGTGCTGGGATTACAGGCTTGAGCCACCGCGCCCGGCCTAAAATGTTTTAAAAAGTTTTTGCAGGTAAACTTTTGAGAGAACAACTTTATCCCTTAAAGCATCAACTTATTTTAACCATTTTGAATAATATACTTCCTTAAACTATTTTATGCATTTTCCTATCAAACTAAAATCAATGTATCCTTTTTGTGATTACTGGGATCTATCCTTAGCAACAGTAAGTCACATCAAGCTAGCTGTTTTATTAATTTTTATTACACATTTTACAAGCTCTTGTGCCATGCACTTTTGAGTTGATGGTAGGGTGGTAGCTGTTCTGCTACATACAAACCGCCCTGATCAGAAGTTATACCTGATGTAAATGACGAGTTGATGGGTGCTGACTAGTTGATGGGTGCAGCACACCAACATGGCACAAGTATACATATGTAACAAACCTGCACGTTATCCACATGTACCCTAGAACTTAAAGTATAATAATAAAAAAAGAAAATATACTAGTATAATGAATTAATGATTAAAATAAACATAATGTTTTAATTAAAAAAAAAAAAAGAAGTGGGCTGTCATGAACTGTGCCATGTTCTTCACAAACAGGCAGAGTGGTAAGTGAGAGGCCTCACCTGTCGTGTCATGCTCTGGGCCCCAAAGCAATTGGAGACAGGTTTTGAAGAAAGAATACAAATTTGCTCCTAGGGCAAGAGAAGCCTCTGTCCAGGATCAAAGGAAATACAGAACAAGGGGCTGACTTCACTTTACAGACCAGCACATAGGCTCAGAGAAGTCAAGCGCCTCGCCAGGGTCACACAGCCAGTGAGCGGCGGCGTTGGGGTTGAAACATGTGTGGCTTGCTCTCCTGTGAGGCAGGGTGCTGCTCAGCTAGGCCCCCTGAGACTGCTTCCTTCTCAAGTGCTCCTGTTCTCTCCTTAGCTTCAGGCTGTCCATTAGTTATGCCCCCTTTCACCCTCCGAGACTTTCTCATCTGCAGCACCTCAGAACTATGTTTTGTACACACAGCCAAAATGACCTGCGCCTGCCACTCTCCCCCTTGTAGTTCTGTGCCTGGGCGTGGCTACAGCTATTTCACCAACTGGCGATCTCTTTCATATCTAGACTCATGCTCGTTCTTTTTCTGGATGGCTGACAGTTCTGGCCTTTAAAAGTGTGGAATTGTTTTAAAGACATGTCTTTTTTTATTCATTTAAAATCCACAAGGCTGAGCTGTCTACCTACAAAACTGTAATTAGATGTGCTAAGGGGGGAAAAAAAGAAAAAGAAAGCTATCTACTTTGAGCAGAATCAAGAGCTCTGGGCACCAACTCATTCACTGAGGTCGCCAGAAGCCGTGTTAGAGAACATTCACGAGCAAGGTGGGCCTAAGGCAGCTTATCTGCCAGGGGCTAGACACATGGAAATTATGGCCGAGAGACCGTGTCTCTACACCGTGTCGGTGCCGCCTACCACCAAAGCACTTTGAAATATTTCACATTTGTTTAGAGCCTAGGTTTTCTTCTTTTTCTTTTTTTTTTTGAGATGGAGTCTCGCTCTGTCGCCCAGGCTGGAGTGCAGTGGTGTGATCTCGGTTCACTGCAACCTCTGCCTCCCAAGTTCAAGTGATTCTACTGCCTCAGCCTCTGGAGTAGCTAGAATTACAGGTGCACACCACCATGCCTGGCTAATTTTTGTATTTTTAGTGGATATGGGGTTTCACCATGTTGGCCAGGCTGGTCTCGAACTCCTGACCTCAAGTGATCCACCCGCCTTTGCCTCCCAAAGTGCTGGGATTACAGGCGTGAGTCACTACACCCGGCAGAGCTTAGGTTTTCAAAAGACTAGTTTCAGCCCTAGTACACATTCTCAATGTATACAGAATGAATATCTGTATTTCAACGATCCCACCAAAGCCTGAAACATAGAATGCAAGAAATCCTCATTGAGTGACTAATTCCTCCCGACGTGCGTGGTGCTTTATAAAGATAATTCCGTGCTTTCATGAAGATGTTTATCTCTTCTAACATTCTATCAATCCTCAGGGGTGGGGTATTATCCCTGCTTCACAGATTAGGAGTCAAATCCAGAGAGGTTAAGTGGCTGTGCTCCAAGTGCTAGAACAGGAAACCTGCTAAGTCCTAAGCATCCTTTCTATCCCGGCAAAGTGGCTTCCTCTGAGACCCAAGGTAACTAACATTGATGGAGCACCTATGATGTGGCGGGTCCCCTGCAAACGTAATTGGGAAGGGCAGAGTCTTTTCCACTTGTTTACAGGTGAAGAAATGGAAGTTCTCAAAAGCTCAGTGACTTTCATGGTCATAGCTTCAAAGCAGCAGAGCTGCAGAGAGGTGAACAGGGGCCACAGGACATTCAGAATCTAGCTTCTAAAGAAGAGATGCTGGCTGCACTCTGAACTATACAGTAAAAACCCAGATTTATTCAATATGTACCTGTATTAGTCCATTTTTGTGTTGCTGTAAAGGAATACCAGAGGCTGGGTGATTTATGAAGGAAAGATGTTTAATGGGCTCACGATTCTGCAGGCTGTATAAGCACCAATTCTGCAGGCTGTATAAGCATGGTGCCAACATTTGCTCAGCTTCCGGGCAGGCTTCAGAAAGCTTACATTCATGGCAGAAGTCGATGGGGTGTCAGCATGTCACATGGCAAGAGCGATAGCAGGAGACAAAAGGGAGATCCTAGGCTTTTTTTTTTTTTTTTTTGATACAGAGTCTCACTTTGCTGCCCAGGCTGGAGTGCAGTGGCGCGATCTTGGCTCACTGCAACTTCCGCCTCCCCAGTTCAAGCGATTCTCTTGCCTCAGCCTCCCGAGTAGCTGGGACTACAGGCAGCTGCCACCATGCCCGGCTAATTTTTTGTATTTTTAGTAGAGACGGCGTTTCACTGTGTTAGCCAGGATAGTCTCGAGGGAGATCCTAGACTCTTTTAAACAACCAGATCCTGGCTGAACTGAGAACTCACTTATCATCATAGGGATGGTACTAAGCCATTCGTGAGGGGTCTGCTCCCATGATCCAATCACATCCCACCAGTCTCCACCTCCAACATGCCGAATCACATTTCAACATGAGATTTGGAGGAGACAAACATCCCAACCACATCATTCCCTGAAAATACTAGGGACAGAGGGATGCATCTCTTTTTCAGATACAGATTTTTTTTTTTTTTTTCCAAACACAAAGGAAAGATGATTAAATAGCCTCAAGCAAGTATCACTGGAGTCCAGCCTGAAACTAACTGCAAGTCGTAAGTCAGATCTAACCAAGTTACTCTTTTGATTCAAGTCTGGAAAGGGTACCTACCAGTTGCCTACTGGATTCATCCAAAATCTCTTTATTTGGCACCTTAAGTCCTTCCAATTGGCCTATAACTCAGTTTCCCCTTTTGCCCTTCCTCACACCCATTCAGGCCCCAAGCACAGCATGCTCCCTGCTGTTTTCCAAGCTCACATCCAAGGCCTTGGCTCTGGGCCTGTGCCCATGCTGTTCTCTCTCCCCACAGTGTGAAATCTTACATCTCTTTAATCTGCATCACTTCCATGAATCTTTCCTGACCCTTGAGTGACAATTAACAGCTTTGTCTGCATTCCATAGAATGGCTGTACATCTCTCCATCACAGAATTTAGCATACTGAATTAACAGCTAACATACCTGTGCACCCCACTAGAGAACATGGCAGAGGTCAAGGTTTATTCATCTCTTTATTAACCTTGTTTAGCCCAGTCCCTTACACACATGTGGAGAGACAGTGTGTGTGTGAGCGTGTGAGAGCAAGCGTGCTCGATAAATGCTGGCTCTTTAAGAACAAGGTTTTCGTGGTTAACCCAGCTTCAATATGAAATTCAAAACAATGAAGACAGGACTCAAACATAGCAGGGAAATAATATACACTTTTAACTCTCAAAATAAATACTAATCAATTTTATTGTATAAATACAGATGCTGAGTTTTCTTCCAGTTACCAACAGATCAGTTTCACATGCCATTTATTATTCGTGGTGGCTTAAAAAATTATTTAAATAACTGGTTAGATCAGGATAAATGGGCACCATTAGAACTGCTAAAAAATATATAGCTGGGTACAATCTTCCAAAACTAATATTCTGAGGGGAAAAAAATCTCTGGAATTTCTAAAGTGGTTAAGGGGACGTGAAGAGAAAAAACACAATCAAATATTCATTTGATAACATTTGCCGGCTGTTTAAAAGCGTCTCGGCTGTATGAAAACTGAAAGGGTTCTTAGCAGTTCAGAAATAGATAGTAATCAGTTTCCAATTCAACTTACATCTTCCAAGCAAACTTAATTTTCTTAGTGATTTACAAAACTTATTTAAAAGGTTAGGAGATAATAACTAATCCCATGTTTTGTCCCCAGCCACTTTAAACAGGGGCCAAACTAACTCTACAACTTTGGAAAACGTCGAACAGTTATTCCAGGAGACGGATAATCCCATAGGTTCTACCCAGGTCACGGCAGAAACAGCAGACATCAAACAAGTTCAAATGAAAACCCCAAATTCAAACTAAATGAACCCAAACCTAAGTGGTGTTTTGAGGCATCACCACAGGGCTGTGTGGGTCAAGGCAAATGTGTAAGTACCTAGCAATCAGCTCTGAGCAGCCTGATGACATTTAAGAGCAGGGCTCCCCGTGGTGCAGTGAAAAGCCATGAAGCCCAGAATCACCCAGGGAGTCTGCACAGCAGTGGGGGGCACTGACGGGTGGACCTGAGTCCAGGCTCTCCTGGTTGTGTGGACCTGAGATGGACACTGTAATCATGAGGAGTCCTGCTCCTCGGTGGTGCCAGAGCCAGGCTGGATGCCTTGCAACCCAATGTACCTACTTTGAGTTTGGTATGCCATTTAAGTCCATCCCACATCTGGGGCAATCATAAGTCCCACAGGGTTGACCTTCCATTGTGCAATCCTAACACTGCCCCTCAGAACCTTTTTTTTTTTTTTTTTTGTAAATGTTACTTCCCTGGAGGGCCCCGCAGCATGTGCATATCCACGATGCTGTCTGTCTGCACCCTCACTGACTCTAAAATGAGCGAGACAGTACACTGCAGAGAAGCTCCTGCTACATGCGAAGGAGCCCCACCTCTTCATGTGGAGTACGATGGGCTTCTGCAGATCCAGTTAAAGCTTTCCACTGCCTGAGAGTTGGGTTTATCTGCGATGTAGTCATCCTATGAGTTCTCTACATGGAAAACAACAATCTAGCTATTAAAGTTGAGCCCAGGAATGCTTGGACACAATATAAAGTGACTGTGAGGCTTGTGAGTGAAGCTGTCATGCAGGACAAATGCGGCGACTGGAGTGTATACCTGTCAAGTGTTTGTGTTGCTATATACAGTACGTAAACTGAATGAAGTCAACAGCCTCTGCTTAGATAGACATGGCTTTTGTTCAGGCTAGTCCTGTCATGACGTGACATACGGAGACGTAGGTTCAAAAGGAATTTCCAAGCTGGGAAAAAAAATCAGGTCGGGTGAAGTAAACTCAATTTTTATTCTTCTATATAATACATGGATATATGGATAAATTTTCCTTTAAAGAGTTTGCAACCCTGAGGCAATGTCCTTGGGTACATAACGTATAAAGCAACAGCAAATGAAATCTAAATGCAAGAATGACAACTGGACTTCGAAACATAATTTAATATTCATCAAATTGCACACATACCAATAGTATTCTATGTCTCATCTAGGTTCTTAATCCAACTATCTCAACTGCCTTGCAGTTTGCCTACCAGACACCCTCTCTACATACATTCTGTCATGTAAATGCCAACCTTCTGACTGAAATTTAATAAATTAACATGGGATTTACATCAAGGGATTTTTGTCTGATGAGTGCATTGCCAGAAAGCATGCCTAGTTCCTGACCACAGCATCTGCCCACATAAAAACTTTGGCCCCCACAGGGCATGAGATGGCAGCTGACTGCAGTAACCTCGAGGTCCTTGAGGGTCCCCTGGGATCCACTGGAAGTTTTTCATCTAATCTGAGGACCACATTAAGGGTATGGCAGAGGTGGGGAAAAGGCCATAGCTGGTTAGAAGAGATGGAACGTCATGGCTACCTGGTTACAGAACCAGTGAATCTGATGTCCTGTTTTCAGGACGCATGGCCCATTCATGGAGAAGATGGGGTGACAGTAGGGTCTAAAGGCGGACTGTGGTACCTTGGGGGCAGGGAGAGGGACAGATGGGCCTGGGTGTAAGGAGACCACTATGCTGCTTCTTCATCTACCTCACGGATGGCCACAGACCTTTCAGTACATGGTGGAAATCTATTTCTGAATATTCCATTTTCCCAAAGCTTTACAAACCATGGTGAGGGGAAATGCTTATGCGAAACTAAGGGTGAGTTCATTATATTATTTATATATTATCATCTTCCCTCTGAGGATAACATAGAAGGGTAAATAAAAAGCAGACAAATAGCTAAAAGGCGACTCAAGCTGTAAGCTCTTTCAACTAGAGGGTGATTTTTGCTTTAAAATAATCATCAGGCCCAAAAAGCAAATCTTGAAAGCAAAATCTAACTTTGGCCCACTGATAACAATGATCCTGAGTCCCTCCTTCATTCCCAAAGTCTGTTTTTCCGAGGAATATCCTCCATTAATATTCATTTTGTGACATCATTATTACAAAGGGTTAAGTGCAGCTTTCACTTCATCTTAGGCAGAGCTTCCGCCCCAGTCCTACTGTCGACCTGCTCACTTCATTTCTCGGAACTCCTGCGTGGCCGGCGGAAGCTGGACACGTTTTCATTCAGTGCATAGATCCTTCGGGAGAACTCTTCAAATTCTCCCAGAACCTGTTCGTCACACTCTACCGCCACAGCACTGTCCACCGGGATGCAGTTAAATGCTTCTAGCTGATCGCCTGAGGTGAAACCTGTGGCTTCCAGCCCGATGATTTCTTCCGCTTGCTCCACAGTACAGCAGAGCTCAGCTTCTGAGACTGGGTGGAACTCGCCTGGAAGCTGGACACTGGCGGGCCCGGCCTGCTCGCCGGGTAGGAGAGTGCCATTGACTGTGGCCTGGTGCTCGGAGGTGGCTTCTCTTTGTTCTTGGCTAGAGCGCACATTCACATGGCCTCCGTTTAAGCTGTCAACTAGATCCTCTCCTTTTTTCTTGTTTTCTTTGGAGAAGTCCAAGGAGGTGTCCAAGGAGGAGGAGAGAGATGTTATCTTTCTCTCGGCCTCTCCCACAGAGGTGACAGTGGTCACAGGCTGGGCTAATGCTGAGTTGTAACTGGGAGGAGGGGTTTTGTACTGAAGTCTCTCATTCTCAGAGCTGGCCCGTTTTCGATGTCCTTTGTCTGAAGGGATCCCCCCAGAGAAGCCTACATCTGCAACCCCAAATACGGAGCTTTGTCTCTTAGGAACAGGGATTGCACTGGAGGTGTGATGTCTGTCACTAGAAGAGAAACAAAAATAAGAAGTTACTTTCTACTTCAGAACTCGGTGTAAGCCTTCTGGATCCAGAGACAGGAAACAGCATACTTAGGTCTGAGCTAATAAAAACAGGTAAGAATCAATCTTAGACTATAGTTATTGCAGTGTGTGAATGCAAAAAACATGAGGTATGTGGGTCCAACTTTGGGAGCTTCCTTCCAGCAGGATACAGACACAATGCAGTATATTTAGAGAAGACGGCCCAAGGCGGGGCGGGGAACAGAAACCTTATCCTATGGGGAAGAGGTGAAGTAACTGGACAGGCTGGATCTGGCAAGAAAAACATGTGAAGGATGTAACCAACTTCGTATTTCTGAAAGGCTATCCATAATTTCATTCTTGTTTTTAGTGCAATTCAATTCTTATTTTAGCTTTGAAAAGCAGGCATCCTCATCTGGCAGAGAAGTTACATGACTTGCCCACGCTCAGTGAGGCAGCGACAAGGCGAGACTAAGATCTGTGACTCATGATTTCATGACCAACAACCTTGCCAACACTCAAATGTTAACAAATGCTAACCACCTTGCATTAGTGAACTGGCAGAGAGAGAGAGGGGGTCAAGGTGACATTTTAAAAATTAAAAAAAAGTTTTTTGAGGGGTTCCTCTTTTTCTTTTTTTTTTTTTAAATGAAAAACTACCTTGGGGATTTATTTATTTATTTATTTATTTATTTATTTATTTATTTATTTATTTTGAGACGGAGTCTCGCTCTGTCCCCCAGGCTGGAGTGCAGTGGCCGGATCTTGGCTCACTGCAAGCTCCGCCTCCCGGGTTTATGCCATTCTCCTGCCTCAGCCTCCCGAGTAGCTGAGACTACGGGCGCCCGCCACCTCGCCTGGCTGGTTTTTTTTTTTTTTTGTATTTTTTAGTAGAGACGGGGTTTCACCGTGTTAGCCAGGATGGTCTCGATCTCCTGACTTCGTGATCCGCCCATCTCGGCCTCCCAAAGTGCTGGGATTACAGGCTTGAGCCACCGCGCCCGGCCAAGGAAATACATTCTTTGATGGGGCGAGCCACACATATGTTTTACAATACTTGGTCTGCAGTGCCATCTTTTGAATCTGAGTTTCTTCTCAGGAGGGTATCTTTGGGCCAGCAATAATAATCATTATTCAGTTATACAAACTTTATAATTTCTGAAGTAATTTCCTATACATCATTTCACTTGGTCTTTACCAAAACTCTACAGAGAAAGCAGGGTAAAGTTAAGTCTGAAATAAGAAATAATAATCAGTTAATGGAAATAGAGTATCTGCATCCTAGAAATGATGGCTATGTTATACACTATGCTAGCTCTAGACATTCTTGTATGTGGATGAAATTAGCTTCAATACAACCATATGAATAGACTGGGTCCAGAGGCAGAGGGAGGTGCACACAGATCATTTGACTTGTGTGCTTCAGATGAGGAAACATGCACAGAGGGTTAAGTGGCTTGCAGAAGGGCAACCACTAGGCAGGGGTAGAGGCAGAACTTGAAACTACACACACCCAACAAATAGCTCCCGTATGTGCTTGGCCTTGGGGCAGGGAGACAGATGCAAGACCAGTAGGCCCTGCCTCCAAGGAGCTACCAATCCTGAAGGAGAAAGACATTCCTCATTATTCAAATAATACATTTTCAGATCACAATAGCAAGAAGTGCCCTAGAAAAGAAGAGATCTGGGATTTCTTCCACTTGTTCCTATAGCCACAAGCCCTGGCCGCAGCTCCCTGCTCTCTCTCCTCTCAGACTGTTTCTGACACAGGATTATACCTGCAGTCTCAGACACCCAAGCAAGGGTTATTCTTGGGAAGGGGCAACCACACAGCTTCTAATCCTTGGGTCCATCAGGCTCCTCTGCCTGGCTGTGAGTACCGGTGCCAGGAGAGATTTCATAATTAGGGGTGGTAACTGAGGTGCATATAGAACTAGGCAAGTAGACTAGTAAATTACAGTTTTTAGTTCTCAAGAAAAACAAAACAAAACAGAGCAAAATCTGCTGGCCTCGATCTAGGTTTATAGTTAATATGTTGTCAAAACTCCCAATAATTGGGTAAGCTACACATTTCTGCAAACCTTGTTTTTACTCTACCACTTGCTGACCGTGTCCCTCTCTGAATGATCTTGCAGGCTGACTACGTACTCAAACCAAAAGAGAACATCAGTAGCACCTCAGTCTACAGTCTATTCTCTGCAGACAAGCCTAGCTTTCATTTGCCAGCCCAGCCCACGAGGGGTGGAAGCACCAGGTGAAGCAGCCTGGGACACTGAAGATGATTTGTTGGTGTGTGGCTAGAGCCAGGTGCTTAACCCCTCATGCTGCGACCCTGTGCTGCCATCCTCCCGCCCCTACCCCCACCCCAGGCATCCTGATCTGCTGCTCTGTGGGGCTCCCAGTGGGCTGATAAAAGGCAGGGCATGAGAAACAGGCCTGGGGCACACCCAGCAGTGCTTGCCACACAAGAGGAACAAGGTGTTTGTAGCCCTCATTGATTCTGAGACGCTCTAAAACTTCTCTACTTCATACAACAGAAAAGTAATGAGGTGTGACAACCCCCACTGCCCCACCTCGCCAACTACAATGCGAAGGGCACGACCATTTTCCTGACCGTCAATAATGTTCTGAGCCCCGTGGAAGATGCACTGCCCACACAGCCCTCGAGTGTCCTGCGAGGAAGATAGCAGGTGGTGGGTCATGTGGTTTGTTCAAGGCTGAAGAATCACATCTGAACTAGATTCCATCTGACTCCAGGGCCCATCCTATCTATTGTGTCCCACATGGGAACACAACATTCAAATTCAAGTAACATTTGCTAAGTGCCAAAGACATAGTACACATCAAGCTAAGTGCCTTCTCATTTGCCCACAAACTCTAAGATGGTATGTTATTCCTATTTTCATGGATGGACTCCAAGGCTTTGAGAGGTGGGAACTTTGGTATTTTCTGACATCCTGATTTTGTGACATTCTTCTCCAGTTCCCCTGGATCTGTATGAAAACTCCTGGCCTCAAGGGATCCTCCCACCTCAGTCTCCCAAGTAGCTGAGACTACAGGTGTGGGCTACCATGCCTGGTTAATGTTTTTTAGTTTTAATTTTTTTTAGAGACAGGGTCTCATCATCTTGCACACACTGGTCTCCAACTCCTGGGTTCAAGTGGTCCTCTTGCCTTGGCCTCCCTGTAATATTGGGATTACAGGTGTGAGCCACAGGTCCCAGCCAAAATGTTCTCTCTTAAGAATGGTAAGGAAATTAGTTATTTTTGGAAAGATAATGAAGTCTACATATCTAAGGTTTACCTTTTTATCACCACATTTTTCCCTCCATTTTTAGTTATATGAGATTAAACCTTTCAAAAATTTTTATTACAGCTTTTCTTACGATCTTAGAAAAGTTGAACAAGAAAAGGCATTTTCTCGATGCCTCTGGGCCACAGATATGAACATGAATTACTGAGCGATGACGCAGTAAGGGGACTACAGGATGTTCAGTGGCGTCTGTTCCGTAGGACGCGGGTCTGGAGGTAAGTCTGGCACGGGTTCTTCGATTCCGCTCTGGTGCTGAGGGCAGTTGAGTCAGTGCCCCTGCCCGCAGTGGCCGCTCTACCCTTTTCTTAGTTTGCTGTGTTCTTGCAAAGCAGATATCCTGAAAGTTGTGTGCAAAGTATGAGTAAACAAGATTTCAGTGGCAGGCCAGGAGCTGTCCTGGGCATAACATGCTTTATTTATTATATGAGTTTGGTAACATAGTTTTGGCTGTTCAGAATTGATTTTTTTATTACTTCCAGGATTCCCAGCTACATTCCAAATTTTTAAGATAGCCAAGCTCCAAACAGTTGAAGTATCAAATGATTACATTAAACACGCATGTATTTTTAGTTATTACAATAGTTTTACTCACAGGAAAACTAAAAATATGTTAACTATATATAAAAAAAAAACAAACTCACAAGTCTATTACCCATCAAACAACTGCTATTAATTTTGGGTATTTTCCTTTCAGACTTTGATTTTAAATATGTGCATTGAATTTTTAAAGAAATCCTATGGGTTAGCTGTGGCAGCTCACATCTGTCATCCCAGCACTGGAAGAGGACTGCTTGAACCCAGGAGTTTGAGACCAGCCTGGGCCACATAGGGAGACCCTGTCTCTACAAAAAATTAAAAAATTAGCTGGGTATGGTGGTGAGCGCCTCTAGTCCCACCAACTGTGTGCTGAGGTGGGAGGATTGCATGAGCCTGGGTTGCAGTGAGCTGTGATCACGCCACTGCACTTTAGCCTGGGCGACAGAGCAAGACCCTGTCTCAAAAAAAGAAAAAAAAGGAAACAAGAAAGAAACACTAAAGCCGTGTTTCTGGTATATACAGAATTCTACGTCCTACTGTTGGATGCTACTAAAACCTCCTGGTAAGCAGAATTCTAAATGGCTGCTTCACTGAATGGACTATCATAATTTACTTAATTATTTCCCTTACTTTTGTAGATTTAGGATGTTTCTGAACCTTTACTATTAAAAACAAACTGCTGTGAGCATCTCTGTATAAAAACATACTGCAGAGATTTTTCATAAAATAATTTTGATATATATATATATATATATATATATATATATATTTTTTTTTTTTTTTTTTTTTTTTTTTTTTGAGACGGAGTCTCGCTCTGTCGCCCGGGCTGGAGTGCAGTGGCCGGATCTCAGCTCACTGCAAGCTCCGCCTCCCGGGTTTACGCCATTCTCCTGCCTCAGCCTCCCGAGTAGCTGGGACTACAGACGCCCGCCACCTCGCCCGGCTAGTTTTTTGTATTTTTTAGTAGAGACGGGGTTTCACCGTGTTAGCCAGGATGGTCTCGATCTCCTGACCTCGTGATCCGCCCGTCTCGGCCTCCCAGAGTGCTGGGATTACAGGCTTGAGCCACCGCGCCCGGCCTTGATTTTATATTTAACAGAAGGTTTTGAGAAAGACCCTTCATTCATATTTTAGTATAAGATAAAGAAATAAGAGTATTTTTATCTCTACTCTTGCCTAAAGAGAGAAAGGTAGGAATTAAAAAGGCAAATAATAGTTCAAAACAGAATATTCAGGTGGTTTCAAGATTCTTTGATTACAGTCTGGCTTCATGACTATTTCACCAAGATGAAGAGGTTGAAACTCACAGATTTACTAATTATATGACCAATTTTTAAAGGCTGTTGACAATTTACTCATCAAATGCAATTAGTACATTATTTATGTTGTGATGAAAAACTTACAGGGAGCCTCTACCCTTAGACAACCAAAAGCAAAAATGTGTGCTTTTTGGGAGGTGTGGACATACCAGGAAACATGGTAGCTTTGCTTTATTGTCTGCTCCCACCAAGGGGCCCCGTGTGTTTGGAGGCACTAGAATTGCGGGTGCAGAGCCTGAGGTTCAAGCAACTGGACCGAGTCTGCCAGTTCACTGCACACATTCTCCTCACCAGCCATTTCCCATGAGTGGCTGTCTCTTCCAGCTGGGCTTAGCTCCAAACTGGAAACATGACATCTGGGGTTTAATGTTGCAATTAAAAGGAATTTATTAAAAAACAACAACCCAAAGATATCATAATTGCAAATTTACTAGGCTATGGTTTAGTGAAACACAGTATAGCTTGTTGAATAACTGAACCACACCAGAGACTGTTAAATTACTTAATAAACCTTTTGCCGTAAGTAAAAAAGGATTTCCTGAGGTCACAAACAATGGTACAATGAGGGAGAAGCCAAGTGGCCTGGATGTCAAGGAGGACAGTCTAGTTTCAGTGTGGCTTCTTTGGATCAAGTTTTCTCTGAGCTCTCTAAATTAAGATGATTAATTTGTTTCTCATTCTGTGAGTCCTTATTTATTGCTATCAACTACCTTTTCTCATCTCTTCAGCTCTAGAGACAGTAGTGACAAGAAGGACTGTTCAAAGGCCCGGATTCTACTCCTAGCTCTGCCACTATGATCCCATCTATATGGAGTTACAACTTAAGGTCACATTCATTTATTAGTTGTATCAGTGGTCCTCAATCTTTTTGGCACCAGGTACCCGTTGCATGGAAGACAATTCTCCTGTGGACTTGGGGGCGAGGATATGAAACTGCCACCTCAGATCATCAGGCGTTAGATTCTCATAAGGAGCACACAACCTAGATCCCTCACACGTACAGTTCACAACAGGATTTGTGCTCCTATGAGAATCTAATACCATGGCTAATCTGATGCGAGGCAGAGCTCAGGGGGTAATGCCCGCTCACCCCCATCGCCTCCTGCTGTGCAGCCTGGTTCTTAACAGGCCACATACGGGTGAAAGTCTGCGGTCCAGGGGTTGGACACCCCTGAGTTATATGACTGTGGGCATATTTAATGACTATTTATAAAATAGATCATTGGATTAAATAAGGATTAAATAAAATAATGTGCTTAAAATCGTTGGCAGGATGCCTGGCATAGACACTGGTGTCAGTAGTAGTTGTATCTGTGGTTGCTGTCATTATAATTCATTTCAGTGGGCCTCAAATTCCAAGTATTATTCTCCTTTTACTGTTTCTCTTATACAGCATACTGTTTCAAGCAGGAACAAACAGAACTCCTCCCACCTACCTTCCCACACCTCCACTTCCGTACGTCAGGGAGCCAGCTGCAAGAAGCAAATGAAGAAGTACGGTGCCGGGCGTGGTGGCTTATGTCTGTAGTAGTCCCAGCACTTTGGGAGGCTGAGGTGGGAGGATCACTTGAGCCCAGGAGGTTGAGGTTGCAGTGAGCTATGATCACGTTACTGCATTCCAGCTTGGACGAAGGTAAGACCCCTACCTCCAAAAAAAAAAAAAAAAAAAATGCTGGGTGTGGTGGCTCACGCCTGTAATCCCAGCACTTTGGGAGGCCAAGGTCGGTGGATCACCTGAGGTCAGGAGTTCAAGATCAGCCTGGCCAACAAGGCCAAAGCCCCATCGCTACTAAAAATACAAAAATTAGCCTGGCTTCATGGTGGGCACCTGTAATCCCAGTTGCATGGGAGGCTGAGGCAGGAGAATCTCTTGAACCCAGAAGGTGGAGGTTGCAGTGAACCGAGATTGCAGCCCTGCACTCCAACCTGGGCAACAAAGTGAGACTCTGTCTCAAAAAAAAAAAAAAAAAAAAAGGAAGAAAAAAAAAGAAAAAAGAAAAAAAGTATAAAAGAGATTTGGAGAAAAAGATCCAAATCAATCAACAGATTTAATCTGTTCAATGTGAAACACAATTGTAGTTTAGTTTTTGTTTTCTTTTTTTCTTGGGGACATGAGGTGGGGAAAGCTTTGAATGAAGTCGAAATGCTCAAAATTCCTCTGTTTACATGATCTACCTACTGCTTAGGGACTATAAGAACTTCCCAGAATCCTTTGAGGTACATTCCAATTGTCCCCAAACCCCTGATGCAGCCTTTTTCTGCATGAATTTAGCTTCAGGGAGAGAGAATTTTTGTAAGAGGGAGAAATTCTCTATTTCTCTGACTAAAATGAGGAAGACCATATGTATCACTTTTATAACCATTATATAAATACCTTGCCATGAAGCCAACCCAGGAACTGGTAGAGCCCAGTTTCCTCTACTCCACCATCCTTGCCCCATCATTTCCCTCTCCTCTTCCTCTTGGTTTTACTGTCTGAAGCTATAGCCTTCTTTTACAGAAAAGAGACTGGGAAAGAGAGAACAAGTTAAGAAAGCACCAGTCCAAAATGTGATTCCCATTTCCACATCTCCCATAGGTAACATGCCAGAGCTCCACATGCAGCACCATCGTTAGGAGACATGAGACACTGAGGGTGCACCTCACAGCTCCCAGCCTAGGTTTCCTCTTCTGTAAAATGGTTATATATACCCAATAGTTATTGCAGTAAGGATTTAATGAGATATACAAGTAAAATTCTTAGTACCAGGAATAAGTATCCAATAAATTATTAATAATAATAAAACAATGGCAACTAAAATTTATAAAGTGCTACTGATTAAACACTCTGTTAACAGCTTTATACATGGTCTCATTTAATCCTTATGACATCTCTATGAAGTATTACAAACATCATCCTCATTTTACAGATGAAGAAACTGAAGCACAGAGGTTAGGTAACTTGACCAAGGTCATGAAGCCACTGGGTAGAAATATGTGATTTAACCAAGCCAGTCTGCCTAACTGTTAATTTCCTTCTCTTTCCCAGTCCCTAGGATCTTAAGTTTTTTACTGTCACCAAAACATCTACATTTGATCTCTACTTCTATTTGAGGACGGGGTGAGCATGAGAATAATTTTTAGGTTAAGTGGATTGGTTTATTTTCTTTCTCTTCTCTTCCTGCCTACATTAAGTTTGTGTTGCTCTTTTGACTTTCTAAGACTTATTATACTGTTAGGCATTCTAAGCATCAGCTATGAGCAGAAATAAATTCTGCCATGAATTGATGTAAATGTGGAAACTTACAGGAAAATGAAATAAAGCAAGCATGTAAAGATTTACCACATCAAGACAGTTCTTGAAGCTGGGGTGAGGTTTTAACCATTTGAAACATTTTTTTTTCCTAATAATCTTTCAGATTCACCTGTACTTGTTTTATCTGTCTACAACCAGGTCCCACACTGTAAAGTATGAGGACAGAGTACAATTCACAATCTCAAATATGTGTCTTTCCCTCCCTACAAAATGTTTCCTCTGAGGGACATTACTAGATCACAGCTGGTCAAAATACTAAATCTTGATTGTCTGGCTCCTGGCCAAAATCTACAGCTACAATTCAGTGGAATAAGAATACTTAAAAAGAAAAAAAAAACAACAACAACTTTTAAACAACTTTTGATCTTCTTCTTTCTCCCCCCTTGTAGCAATCTATGACCTCATGGCACGGAGACCTTTACATGGAGGTGTTTAAGTTGGTTGATGGCCACTAGAAATGTTTGAAGCTCTAGGTACTACTCTGCGCCAATACCATGTCAACTGTGTTAAAAAGCAATAATAGTTTCTCACCTTCTTAAAGATTACTGCTTAAATAATGCAGAGCAATGACAGGCTTGCACAGAGTGCCAAAAGCAGGTTGCCAAGGCAAAGCTGAGGTAGAATTACGTCTTTTGGCAGCTAAGAAATTATGACATAAAGTTAGTTTTTTTTTTCAGAAAAACAACCTCCATAAATTAAGCTACTATCCTTTTTTCAAAATTCAGCAAAGGTTGGGATTTATCCTTCTTCTTTCCCTCTCTCAGATCAAGTAGGAGCTCAGAACCTCCTTCAGGGAAAGCCAAATTTAACAGCTAGATCTTATCTCCCAGGAGGTAGCTGGGGGTTAATAGTTTTAAGCATGCAGTCTCCAGGCCATAGGCAAGCAATCCAAAGGCCTCTCACCATTACCAGATAAGTATAAGTACTTAATCTTTGCCCTGGATGTTAACAAAAACACGAAACAAAATAAAAATAGAAACAATATTGGGCCAAAAGCACAGGCTGAAATCTGTGCCAGTGGTCACTTTTCCCCTGGGCTTCGCCTGGAAGGTTTCCTGCCAAAGTCTGACTAAATAAAAACAGAGTATAAAAAGGTATAACTGAACAAGGCAGCCTTTGGATTTTATTTAAACTGAGTAGTGATGGAAAGATGAATTGGTGAAAGAGAAAGTTCCACAGGCAAAGGACAAAATAAGCAAGCTGAAGAAATCCAGTTCCCCAGGCTTTGTGATGTGATGTCTTGGCCATCAGGCCTCCATGGCCCAGCTTGGGCCAGTGGACAGAGAATGAGGGGGTGCCTATTGTCCAGAGCCCAACTGGAGGCCAGCTCAGGCTCCAGGCTGAGCTCCATGGCATCAGAGAACACACAGTGATCCTCCAGGGAGACAAAGAGAGGTCCTGGGAGGGGTCAAGTCAACCACTTCACTCATCAGCTTTCACTTTTAAGAAATCATCATACATATTAATGTACTAAAATCACAGTCAGGCAACCAACATTATGAGGACTGTAAAATGGTCTGTAGAAACAGACAGAGCCCATCTTGATGTCATTTATATAGGGCTTAAGTAACATCCTACACGAGAACATGGAAAGAACAGGAAAGAGATGCCAGGAATGATGCCTGGGGACCCCTCAGAGTGTCTGGACAGCACTTGAGACTTGGGAATAATAAACTGTTTATGCTGAAAACCAGGGAAAAATTTTTTAAAAACCTCTACCTTTGCCAGGGAAACCAGAGGAACAACAATCTCACAGAACCCAGCCCCAGAAGAAACTCGATAGGGAAATTAAAACCCTGGTCAGAGAATGTTTTCAGAATTTAAAAACTAGACTTGGAAGGGAGCTAAAGGATGCATTAGACCCCCAGGACCAGTGACAGAATCTGTGAGATGAAGTCTTTGAAAGATAACGGCTAACGCTGACCTACCATCAGCTCTCTAATAAACTCTCACATGAACCAAACTGTGAGGGTTTAGTTGTTATTTCAAAAGAAAAACGATAGCTCTGCCACCATTTCCAGAGATGCTGGAGGCCTTGGGCAGAAGTGCTTGAGTTACAGTTAGCTGCCATTTAATTACTGTTTAGTAAGAGACTGGGACTCTAGAGATGACATCTTGGTAACCTTGTCTTTTGTAGTCCCCTATACTCCTAAAGGAGGTGGAGTATAACACAAATTAATTGGGCCGGGCGCGGTGGTTCACGCCTGTAATCCCAGCACTTTGGGAGGCCAAGATGGGCAGATCACGAGGTCAGGAGATCGAGACCATCCTGGCTAAAACGGTGAAACCCCGTCTCTACTAAAAATACAAAAATTAGCCGGGTGCAGTGGCGGGTGTCTGTAGTCCCAGCTACACGGGAGGCTGAGGCAGGAGAATGGCGTGAACCTGGGAGGCAGAGCTTGCAGTGAGTGGAGATCAAGTCACTGCACTCCAGCCTGGGCAACAGAGTGAGACTCCGTCTCAAAAAAAAAATAAAAAAAAATAAATAAATCAAAAAAAGAAATTGATTTACCCCCTTATTCAAATACATACTGGGTATCTACTATACACTAGGTGCTGCGCTAGACTCTGGGGCTATAATAATAATTGGAAAAAGGCCATGGTTCATGTTTTCATGGAATTTATTGTCTAGTGAGAGAAGACAGACAAGTATCACAGAATCACAGACATCAATGTCAAACAACCACCTCTGACCCGCGCTACGCAGAGAGGACACGGGCTCAAAGAGCTTGTAGCAGAGATCTGACCCAGACAGAAAAAGCCAAGATTAGAAGAGCTAATAGAGTTCTTTATGAGGTAAAGAATGGGTTGGTGAGGAGAGTATCTTCCAGGCAGCAGGAACAGCATTTGCTAAGACCTTTTGTCAAGAAAGATAACAATGTTTGAGGACCCAAAAGGTCAATGAGTGAAGAGTTCTATGGCAGAAGATAAAACTGAGGAGTAAAACAAAGTCTAGACCATGCAGCAGTCACAAGCCATGTTTAGAACTTTCAGGCAAAGGGGCGGGGGGAGAGAGAGAGAGAGAGAGTGTCAGAGGTGTGTGGGGGGAGGGGGTGAGAGTGAGAGAGAGAGAGAGATTTACACTTTGGAAAGTGCATTCTGGCTGCAGCTGGAGAGGAGACTGGACTGGAGGGGCCAGAGTGGATGGTGGGAGACTGCAGGCTGTGCAGTAGTACAGGTGAAAGGTAATGGAGGCATACATCAGAATGGAAATGTACACACACAGACAAATAGAAATAGCAGGAGAAATTGGCAGGAGTTGCCAGAGTTGGATATAAGGGTGAGGAAGAAAAGGAGGAACCAAGGTTTCTGCCTGGCGTCCTGGCTAGTGTAAAATAATGGAAAGTGGTTCCATTTGCAGAAAGCAAAGAGCATATCATGACTGGGATGGAAGACTGGTAGAAAAATGCATGGGCACGTAGAATGTGCTGTGAAAATGTACAGGAGGCAATTTCTGATATCAGAACTTATCTCCACTAAGAATAAAGTAAGAGAAAAAAGGGCCCAGGACTGAGCCTTTAGGAGCTCCAGCTTTTTGTGATGAGGTAGAGGAAGAGGAGCCTTCAAATGAGGTAAGAAGGAGCATTCAGAGAGGAATGAAGAAAACCAGGAGAAGGCTGTAATAACAAGATTCCTTTTCTGGAATCACCAGATGCTAAATGATCCCTTGTGTAAAATACTTTGTTCTTAACTAGTTATAGGAGAGGTTGTCCATGTAATGGTTAAAGCAGGACTTCTAAAACTACTCTGCCTGGGCTCCAATCTTAGCTCTTCCACTTGATGGCTGTGTCACATTAAGTTATTTAACCCCTCAGTTCCTCAGTTCCCTCATTTCTAAGATGGGAGAAGTTAGTGGGTCCTAATTCACAGGGTGGTGTCAGGATTAAATGAGTTAACTGAATAATATATTCAAAGTGCTTTGGAAGAGTACCTGCTTTGCAGTAATAGTCACTTGATATTAGCTATAATGATATTAACTATTATTATACATTGCTCTCCATTAAGAGAAGAATTACAGAATAAACATAATATAAAATGATATTTAAACTCTTTAAAATTAAAACAGGGAATTTCCTCAGATGGATCCAGAGGCTAAAACAAAACAAAACACAGGGAATTATATCTAAGTCGAGCTTAAGCCCAAAGGTCACAGTTGGGCAGGGTGGCTCATGCCTACAGTCCCAGCACTTTGGGAGGCAGAGGTGGGGGGATCACTTGAGCCCAGGAGTTCGAGGATGCAGTGAGCTATGATGGCGCCATTGCACTCCAGCCTGAGCAACAGAGCGAGATACTGTCTCAAAACAAACAAACAAAAAACACCTCCCACGCCTGGCAACCAAGGTCATACTGAGGCAGCCAGTGCTCATTTCTAATGCTGCCAACACTTACCAGCTTTTGATGGACAAAGACCATATCGCTAAGCCTTCTTGAAACTTAGTGCAGTGCATTCGATCCAGAAGGACACTTACTTACTGACACTTATCAACATATGCTAATGCAGTGGTCCCCAACCTTTTTGGCCCCAGGGACTGGTTTCATGGAAGACAATTTCTCCATGGGTCGTGGGCAGGGGGCTGGTTTCAGGATGAAACTATTCCATCTCAGATCATCAGGCATTAGCTTCTCACAAGGAGCACACAACCTAGATCCCCCACATGTGCAGTTCACAATAGGGTTTGTGCTCCTATGAGAATCTAATGCTGCAGCTGATCTGATAGGAGGCGGAGTTCAGGGGTAACGTTCACTTGCCCCCACTCACCTCCTGCTGTGAGGCCTGGTTCCTAACAGGATATGGACTGCTACAGGTACACGGCCAAGGGTTGGGGACCCCAGTGCTAATGAATGCCTACTGAAAAACACTGCTTTTTCAGTGTGCATATTCCAGTGGCTTTCGTACTAATTCCCTCTCCAATTCATTTAAGTATGCCCATCTTCTAAAACCCAATTCAAGTCCTAACTGTGTGTTTTTTTTTTTTTTTTTTTAGATGGAGTCTCGCTGTTTTTGCCCAGGCTTGAGTGCAGTTGTGGGTGCAATCTTGGCTCACTGCAACCTCCGCCTCCCATGGTCAAGTGATTCTCGTGCCTTGGCCTCCCGAGTAGCTGGGATTACAGGCATGCACCACCACGCCCGGCTAATTTTTGTATTTTTAGTAGAGATGGGGTTTCTCCATGTTGGTTAGGCTGGTCTTGAACTCCTGACCTCAAGTGATCCACCCACCTTGGCCTCCCAAAGTGCTGGGATTACAGGTGTGAGCTACCACGCCCGGCCGCATTCATTTTTCTTTTTTTTTTTTGAGATGGAGTTTTGCTCTTGTTGCCCAGGCTAGAGTGCAATGGCACAATCTCGGCTCACTGCAACCTCCGCCTCCTGGGTTCAAGCGATTCTCCTGTCTCAGCATCCCAAGTAGCTTGGATTACAGGTGTTTGCCACCACGCCCGGCTAATTTTTTGTATTAATAGAGATGGGTTTTCACCATGCTGGTCAGGCTGGTCTGGAACTCCTAACCTCAGGTGATCCACCCGCCTCGGCCTCCCAAAGTGCTGGGATTACAAGCGTGAGCCACCACGCCCAGCCCTCATTCATTTTTTAACTCATTTCTTTAACTCCTTCATTCATTCTTTCTTCTTTAACCATGCCAATCTAAAGTGATCTCTGAACTCTGAAGGTAGTACTTATTATTTTACCATCCAACTGATGCTTAATGTTGCATCATTTGCATTTTCAACACATATTTCAGACATTACTGAAATCCACATTTCATTGCCTGACAGTTTTCGAGGCTCTGGAAATAAAGAGATGTATAAAATAAGATTCCTATCATGAAGGAGTTCCCACTCTAGAAGAGAAGACAGAGAGTAAACCAATAACCAGAACACCATGGTGCTTTGAATACAATACACACTTTGTATATTACAATGAAGAAGGCAATCAGTAATCAGTGGAAAGACTCATCAGAGGAGGTTGTACTTGACTGGCACCCTGAAGGATAAGTGGGAGCTAACCAGGCAATGTATGTGTGTGTTGGGGGTGGGGCAGAGCAAGAAATGAAGGGAAGGGCATTTAAGGCAGAATAAAATACTGTATTTGTGTGCAGTCCAACTGTGGAGCCAAGTCTTGTAAACAGCATATGGGAGGGATCTAGTCTTTGTTTCTGGAAACTCACTCTTCCGCTTTCCAATATAACTTAGTACAGAGCACACAGATATTCAGTGAATATACTTGTTTTATGTATAAATTAATTTAATTAGTTGTGTGCAAAAGGAAACATTTAGGTGATGTTTTCTGGCAATGTGCTGAGAAAAACAGAACTGCCTCAATATACTGTTATAGTAAATCTATATGATGAAATACTACATAGCCATTAAAAATGATGCTAAAAAGTTTTAAAGGGCATTGATAAAATACTTAAGACATTATGGTATACGAAAAAGCTGTAAGGACTGTGCTGTCCACTATGACCACTAGGAACTGGTTGCTGGAACTTGAAATGTGGTTAGTCTGACTTGAGATATGCTGTAAGTATAAACTGGATTTAGAAGGCTTGGTATGAAAAAAGAGAATGTAAAATATTTATTAATCATCTTTAAAATGTTGATTACATGTCTACAAGACATTTTGGATATACAACTTGGATTTTATTTGAATTAAATAAAATATATTATTAAAATTAGCTTACCTGTTTATTTTTAGCTTTTTAAAAATGTGACTGCCAGAATATTTAAATTTATATGTATGGCTCATATTATATTTCTATTGAAAAGTGTTGGTACAGATGGTAAGATCTGAATTAGAAAAGAAACACAAGGAAAACTGACTAACACAACAGTGATTTTTTTGTGCCTGAATTATGGAGCTATTGTTTCCCTTCTGTATATTTTTACAACTTCCAATTTTTATTCATCGAGCACATACTACTTTATAATCAAAAGGAGTAAACAGAAATAAAGAAGACCCAAGTAAAAACAATGGGAAAAGAGATCTCAATTTGGTTCAGAGACTTGGTTGCTGGAGTCAGGGAGAGGTGGGGCCGGGATACCCAAGTGCCTTTCTGTCACCAGTACAGGGTTAGTGCACAAAGGATGTTGGCCAGCTGTTCTCCATCCTGACAGGAGGCAGAAAAAAGTGGAAATGGGTGTTAACCGCAGGAGGGGGCCTGTGAGTTAAATGTAGGGAAGAATTTCCTGAAGTGAGGGTGTTTAAACTCTGGAATGAGTTATGGAAGAAGCCTGGTCCCCTAAGGTCTTTTAAAATACTACGGATACCCATATGCCTTGTGTGTTCCTGTCTAGAGGCAAGGAGATGACTCGTCAAGGTTCTTCTGAAACAGCTATCTTAGAGTAAATAACTCCAATAAAACTTTCTTTTTCATTTAGTTTTGACTAGGCTTAACTTTTCATATTAGGGGTGCTGGCCTGCAAGAAATGCTCTCAAAAGCAAGCCTATCTGATATAGCTACCTTAAGTAGGACTCTTGAGACTTCAAAGGCAATATTATTTGATCTAAATTTAAAAACCAACGTCAGCTAGACAACATGCTTTTTACTTCCCTAGAGGGTCATCTGCCAGATTTCAGTTCTGAATTCAGCATAAGGATGATGGACAGAAGGGAAGAGGGTAGATCTGCTTCTAAAAAGTGAGGCTTTGTAAAGATTTAAATACTAGATACTGCCTCATTTTCAAGGGTAAGTGGTTTGGTGTAAAAGCAGAACTACCATATCATTACTTGATTTTAAGGAAAGTAGATTGGCTCACTTATTTTAAATTTTCATTATTCTCAGTTTACTGAAAACACATTTTCCTAAAATGTGTCAAATTTCTTAGGTATTTTCTTCTTCTAATACTTTTATTTAAAGCTATAGCTTGATTCTATTTACCAAAAGGAGCAGAAGACTACATTATAAATAGGTCAGCAGAAGGACTATTTGGATATTTTACCACTAAAGTGAGATGGCCTCACATAAAGCCACGAGTTACTTCTCCCAACATTCAACACTGGTGTTTGTTAAACACTAAAAAGTACTCTGGAGAAATATTCTAGCATGCTGTTGAACAGCCAAAGATACTTCTCAGTGCTCCACCCTTACTAAGGTCACTGAGATTGATTCTGTCTCTTTAAAAATGGCTTGCCTGGTCCTGAAACAAAATAAGTCAGCCCAACGTTGCCCTCCATCATTGTACCAGACTACACACTAATGATGGGCCTCAGGTTGTAAGTCCCAAACGACAGCGAGAGTGAACAATGTATAGGAATATTTTTGCAAGTCATGTCCTTCAAAATTTTTAATTTATCTTATCTATAAATTAGATTAGAAACTTAACAACTGTTGACTAAGCAAAGGCAGGGAAAATCTTACACTTTTGAATCTTCCTTTGTCTCCTGAACAATGCTATATGCCAAAGAGATGCTTAATGCATTGTCAAATCCAAAATAATACTTAATAATACTTTGTACAGTTCATTTCAGTTTATAAACCACTTTGACGAACATTATCTCATTTGGCCTACAAAAACTATGGTTGGGAAATAATAGTATTATTGGGAAATAATACCACTAGTTTCCCAGTAACGGGTGATATTAACTCCATTTAAAGAACTGATATTCAGCTGGGCATGGTGGCTCACACCTGTAATCTCAGCACTTTGGGAGGCCGAGGCGGGCAGATCACGAGGTCAGGAGTTCGAGACCAGCCTGGCCAACATGGTGAAAACCCGTCTCTACTAAAAATACAAAAATTAGCTGGGCGTGGTGGTGCATGCCTATACTCGCAGCTACTTGGGAGGCTGAGGCAGAAGAATCGTGTGAACCCGGGAGGCGGAGGTAGCAGTGAGCTGAGATCGCACCACTGCACTCCAGCCTGGGTGATAGAGCGAGACTCCGTCTCAACAAAACAAAACAAAAACAAAACAAAACAACTGATACTCAAAAACAAACTTATGAAAATTAAGTGATAGAGCTGAAACTGGAACCCGTATTTTCTGATTCCCAAATCTAGTGCTCCTTCCTCTGTGTTACACTACCTTGCATGAAGGTGTTACATAGTTTAAGCTCTATAATCAGGAAAAATTAAACTTAGGATAAAAAATTCTATGAAAAAAACAGGACAGATGGCTTTGAAATCTTGCTTTTATCTTATTCTTATTTCTTCTTGTTCAGAAAAAAGAGCATGCCATTACAGGAAGTGTTCCACAAACACTAAGGGTAAATATACTTTAGGCCACTCACCCAACCCACGTGCTTTCTTCTTCCGTGTTCCTGTTTCTCAACCAATGAAGTTGAAATGTGATCATTTTTGTTTCTTTCAGTCTTAAAGTTCTTAAATTCTTCCCAAAGTTTTATGACTTTTAGTTTCCTCCCTCTTGGAGGTAAACGGGGTAGAATAAACAACCACGAATGTTTCCACCAGGCCTGCTGCCTAATTTTGCAGTGTATCTTTCCAGCGCTCTGGATTTGACTCTGGTGGGTTTCCCTGAGGAAGGTAGGAGGCACTAGAATAGAGGTAGCACAGAGACAGGAGGGCAGGGGAAGGGCAGAGAAGGAAGAGAATGGCCATCACCCAATAAAGGGCACTGTGATATGGTAAAAAGAATATGGGATTAGGAGTCAGATAATCTGGGTTTCTGGTCCCAGTTCCATCACTTAGTATCATGTGATCTTGGCAAGTCGCTTGGCACTGTGAGTCTCAGTTTTTTGGTTTGTAAAATAGTGGTCATTCTTCTTATCCAGCTACCCTCACAGGGTTCTTGCAAGCTTAAGTAAAAACATAGAAAGTTTTGCAAGTAAGAGATTTTATTATTCCTAACCTCTAATTATGGGTGAGAGTTACCTAAGAAGGCAGGCACCAAAAAAAGTTTGTAGGCAAACAGATTTGTAGGGTACTTCTCTCTAAGGCCTCAGAGTGCTCTTATAAAGGACTTGGGGTAAGTGAGAGGTAGACACATGGTAAATCTTCTGTACCATTAAGGTACAAGACAGCAGGAGCCAAAATATGAACAAGAGCCATATTCTATACCAAGCTGTCAGATGACTATAGATATCAAAGTAAAAACACCTATAGCAAAGGATGCATTTGATTTTAAAAAGATATAGACAGTAAATACGATTCATTTATTCATTATAAAAGCTACCGCTTGTTAAGTATTACTAAGTGCTAGGCAGTATGCTAGGTACTTACATATTTAATTCTTTTTTTTTTTTTTTTTTTTGAGACGGAGTCTTGCTCTGTCGCCCGGGCTGGAGTACAGTGGCCGGATCTCAGCTCACTGCAAGCTCCGCCTCCCGGGTTTACGTCATTCTCCTGCCTCAGCCTCCCGAGTAGCTGGGACTACAGGCGCCTGCCACCTCGCCCGGCTAGTTTTTTGTATTTTTAGTAGAGACGGGGTTTCACCGTGTTAGCCAGGATGGTCTCGATCTCCTGACCTCGTGATCCGCCCATCTCAGCCTCCCAAAGTGCTGGGATTACAGGCTTGAGCCACCGCGCCCGGCTACATATTTAATTCTTATGACCACACTGTTAGGTAGGCACTATTACCCTCATTTTATAGGTAAAGGGATTGAGGCAGGTAGCTTAAACTTGTTTGAGGTCACAGAGGCAGTAAATGGTGGTGTTGGTATTCAAATTCATAGTCCTAGTCTTTCCACCTAACTGGGCCACTGTTTCTTAACCTACTTGGTCCTATACCCCAATCCTCACGTGGTCAAATTCTTCTTGTGCGCCAGGTCCACTCTCCACTGAAATGTTATCTCCTTAGTAAAGGCTTGTCTACACCCCTCACACCGGGAACTAAAGGGCTTCCTCTTTGAATGTTCAAAATAACTTACCTACTTTTCTTATAGCATGTCATACTTTTTACTTTTTTCAGTACATGTTGCTTGTTCCTATTTCACTACCTTAATTAGACTGTAAGCTCCTTGAACACAAGCTCAAGGAGCATATTCCATGAGTAGAACAGCTCAGATAGCTTCTTCATTCCCTTCTCTAGCCTCCCTGGCTTCCGTAATGCCAGGCTGGGACCACAGAGATGAGTAAGACGTGGTCCCCAGACCCAAGCTGCTCAAAAGCCTAGTGGGTAAGACTAGGCAGAGAAGTGACTCTAAGCTACTGAGAGAATACCTACTTATCTCTGTATCCGCCACTGTGGTGTTGAGTGAGTGAATGAATGAGGTAGGATATGAGCTGGATCTCGAAGTGAGAGCAACATCTGGATAGGGCAGAGGAAGGGGCAAGCTATTCTGGTTAGTGGGAACTTCCCTAAGTAAAGAACGGAGGTCACAAAGGAGAGTGCTATACCTGGGGGTCAGTTGAGAAAAGGTGGGGGAGTGGTGGAGGGACAAAATCGAGGCACTGTCTCAGGACCTGGATGCTGGGGCCCCATCACACAGTCCATTCACAGCAACCTCAGTACATAATCTCTTCCACTCAGTTCTAAACTCATCGTCTTCCAGGCAGCCATCAGGCAGCAGCTTGCGTGCACATTCTTCAGCACCCACATCAGCTGTGCATGTGCATGTCAATCTGAGTCTCGGATCACTTTGCAGGCAATAGTAAAAGAAAAACGGGATGTTTAAATGACATTCTGGTGACTTTTAATCAAAGTATTCAAGAGCACAGATTCTAAGCTGAAATTCTGCTTTTCAAAATTGTGTTGCTTGGCAGTTACGACTAGGTTATAATCTTAGGATGAAAAAATGGGCACTCCTTTTGGAAAGACCTGGCATAAATCACTGAGAGCTGTGCCCCGTGCAACTGTGTTCATAGAAAATAGGGGTTCATTTTAGGATTAATCAGGTTATCATTCTCATATTAGCTAAGAATTCCATAATGTGCAAGAAAAAGAGTTACTTTATTAAAAGGATTTTTATCACAGCTTTTCTTTACAAAATAAAACAAAACAAGCTGTCACATAACTTTGAAGCTTACCATAAGGAGGAATTCAGTGAATGCACTGATCCTCAGCCAGTATAAAATCCTCAACACCAAAAGAACATACAGCAGTCTGCCTCCACAGGGACCAATCTGTGAATGGTAACAACCACACAGAAAATGGAAGTGTTTTGCTTTACAAAAGATGTAAGAGCCTCCCTTAGGAACCCGAGTTTTTTTACCCTTTGCCCTAAGGAGCAAAGGCTTGAGAGGTAACTCCTCACTCCATGGCTGCTCTCGGAAATTCTCAGATTTCCTCTGAGACTCAAAGTGCTTGTTCCGGCTTTGTTTAGCTTTGTGACTTCCAGTCTGGCTTCCTGCCGTGATCTTCACTTGGAACTGATATGTAGCATTCATTTTGCAGTGCTTTGCATCTACTTTAGCAGCCTTTTTTACATTACAGTACCATAAAGTGGCACATTCTTGTTCACTCAGTGTTTATGTGCTTGGCACAGCTGGCACAGAGGGGCACTACATTTATAAATGTATGAGCTTGGAGCTTAATGGGTTTGCTACATCAGTGCCAGGACACCTAGATTCTAGTTTTATTGCTACAGGTTCATGGGTCAATTATGCCTGGAAAGTCAATTAATTTCTCCATACCTTAGAACTGAGAGTTGCTGGAAATCACAGTGTTTTAGGAGCAGGGCAGTCAGGCTGCAATGAGGAAGCATTTATACATAAATAATTTGAGTAAATTGTCTACAGACATCTCAGAAGAAAAGGACCTACTCTCTAAGGTTCCAGTAATTTGTTGTCATTTGTTTCTCATTCCAAATGCTTTTTCATTTCTAATTTCATATTTGTAATTTTGTATTCTTTTTCTTAAAAGGGATTGCCAAGGAACCACAAAGCCCAGATTCTCCCCATTCTTAAAATGAATTTGCATTCCAGCCAAGGTATGTATTCATTGCCAATAAAGCTGCTGTGTTCATAAAGCTGCTTTTCTTTTTTTTTTTTTTTTATTATACTTTAAGTTCTAGGGTACATGTGCATAACGTGCAGGTTTGTTACATATGTATACTTATGCCATGTTGGTGTGCTGCACCCATCAACTCGTCAGCACCCATCAATTCATCATTTATATCATGTATAACTCCCCAATGCAATACCTCCCTCCTCCCCCCTCCCCATGATAGGCCCCAGTGTGTGATGTTCCCCTTCCCGAGTCCAAGTGATCTCATTGTTCAGTTCCCACCTATGAGTGAGAACATGCGGTGTTTGGTTTTCTGTTCTTGTGATAGTTTGCTAAGAATGATGGTTTCCAGCTGCAGCCATGTCCCTACAAAGGACGCAAACTCATCCTTTTTTATGGCTGCATAGTATTCCATGGTGTATATGTGCCACATTTTCTTAATCCAGTCTGTCACAGATGGACATTTGGGTTGATTCCAAGTCTTTGCTATTGTGAATAGTGCCGCAATAAACATACGTGTGCATGTGTCTTTGTAGTAGAATAATTTATAATCCTTTGGGTATATACCCAGTAGTGGGATGGCTGGGTCATATGGTACATCTAGTTCTAGATCCTTGAGGAATTGCCATACTGTTTTCCATAATGGTTGAACTAGTTTACAATCCCACCAACAGTGTAAAAGTGTTCCTATTTCTCCACATCCTCTCCAACACCTGTTGTTTCCTGACTTCTTAATGATTGCCATTCTAACTGGTGTGAGATGGTATCTCATTGTGGTTTTGATTTGCATTTCTCTGATGGCGAGTGATGATGAGCATTTTTTCATGTGTCTGTTGGCTGTATGAATGTCTTCTTTTGAGAAATGTCTGTTCATATCCTTTGCCCACTTTTTGATGGGGTTGTTTGTTTTTTTCTTGTCTATTTGTTTGAGTTCTTTGTAGATTCTGGATATTAGCCCTTTGTCAGATGAGTAGGTTGCAAAAATTTTCTCCCATTCTGTAGGTTGCCTGTTCACTCTGATGGTAGTTTCTTTTGCTGTGCAAAAGCTCTTTAGTTTAATTAGATCCCATTTGTCAATTTTGGCTTTTGCTGCCGTTGCTTTTGGTGTTTTAGACATGAAGTCCTTGCCCATGCCTATGTCCTGAATGGTACTACCTAGATTTTCTTCTAGGGTTTTTATGGTGTTAGGTCTAACATTTAAGTCTCTAATCCATCTTGAATTAATCTTCATATAAGGGGTAAGGAAAGGATCCAGTTTCAGCTTTCTACTTATGGCTAGCCAATTTTCCCAGCACCATTTATTAAATAGGGAGTCCTTTCCCCATTTCTTGTTTCTCTCAGGTTTGTCAAAGATCATGAGGCGATGAGGTGAGGATGGTGGTAGGAAAGAAGGAAGAGACAGAGCACATTCTACACAGAGGAACAGTGAGCGCGACCACTCAGACAGGAAAGAGCTTATTCACATCACTACACAGAGGCCACTACAGCGACAGGACGTGAGAGTGGAAAGGGAGTAGTATCAGATGAGGCACAGGCCAAGCAGACTGTGGAAAAAAACTTGGATTTTACTCTTGCCACTGAAGCTGAGAGTGATTAAGATCTAGTTAACATTTAAAAAGATCACTCTGGCTACTATGGAGAGTGGACCGAGGCAGGACAAGAGGGAAATCAGGGAGACAAATTGCACTGGTGCAGCTGTTTGGGGAAGAAAAGGTGGTGGCTTGGACTGGAGTGGCAATAGCAGAGATGGGAAGTGAACAGATTGATACGTATTTTGCAGTTAGTGATGACAGGGCTTGCTGATGAATAAGATTAGCTCCGATGTGAGTGAAGAAAAGAAGGGGATCAAGGATGATTCCCCGGTTTGAGCAACTGGGTAGACAGGGTCCCATTAGCTGAAAGGAATTGTGCTGGTGGAAGGAGGGTGTTAGCTGTGTTGAGGCTGAGATACTTGTAATACTCCCAGGGGCAGAGTCAAGTAGGCCCCTGGCTATCCAGAGTGTACAGGAGAGGCTTACGCTGAAAACAAAACTTTGGGAGTCATAAGCATATATGGCTTTCAAAGCGATGGGAATGGGTGAGAACACTTAAGAAGGGGGTAGAGAGGAGGCAGAGGAGGACAGAAAAAAAGAGGAGTAGAGAGAGAAAAAGGGAAGAGGGCCTAAGATGGGGCCATGGAAAAACTAGAAGCAGGAAAGCCAGGAGAGGGCAGCCCTGTGGAAGACAACAAGGAAAAGTGTTTCAGGAAGGCAGGAATGGCCAGCAAGGCCAGGTGACATTGAACAGGGTAAGGATGAAAAGTGACCTTTGGGTTTGGGCCCATGTTTAGAATTCAGTAGGCACCAAAAAATCAGACTGGAGCAAGTAAACAAGGAATTGCAAAAATAGAACAGAAACAGACCTGTAAGCATTGTAGAAATTAAATCAGTAGTTAAAAATCTACACTCTCCCCAGCAACAAACAAAAAACACTAGTTTTTTTCTAGGTTCTACCATACCTTTAAGACAGAGATATTTCCTCCTATCTGTTCTAGAGAATAGGAAAGAAGGAAAAGATCCTCAGTTTATTTTATGAAGCTCTTATAACCTCATCATGTTTGGTCAATTCGAACCAAAATAAGACAAGGATTTTATGTGAAAGAAAAACTGAAGGCCAGTCTCATTTCAGTTTGCAGATGGAGACATTCTAAAATAATAGCCAAGGAACCCAATAATGTAGGAAAAAATAACACATCATGACCAGGAGGCAAAGATGGTTTAACATTAGAAAAATGTAGTGTTACCTCAATAGATTCAGAATAAACATGGTAAAATTCAAAATACACACATTCATGATTGAAAAACAACTCTTAGTAAGCTAAGAATAGAAAAATTATTCCTTTTGCTAATGCAGGATATCTACCCAAATCTACAATAAATATAATACTTAATGGTGAAAAATTAGAAGCATTCTCTTTGAAGTCAGAAGACAAGGATATCCACTATCACTGCTCCTTTTCTGTAATAAAACATAGTAAGACAAGAAAAATAATGAAGTTATAAAAATAGAAACAATACCATTATTCACTGAAAATATGATTGTATACACAAAGAATTCAAGAGAACTGAAACAAACTATTGTAACTGTTAGCAAGGTTGCCAGAACACACTCTCAAAATACTAAAAATCAGTGCTATTCCTGTATACCAGCCACAAAATGTTAACTATTATAATAAAAAAATTTACAACAGCAACCAAAACTGTAAGCTAATATGACTAAGTACATCTAATAAAAGATGCATAGACCCTTATGTAGAAAATTATAAACTTCACGGAGGTATGTTTAAAAAAAGCAAGCGATATAACATGTTCATAGTTAGGAAGACCCAATGTCATAAAGCTGTGAAATCACTCAAAGACTCAAGTCAAGAAAAGCAAAGAGTTTTGAAGAAGAGCCTTACGTAGAAGCTTTTCTCTAACAGATATCAAGAAAGCTGGAGGTATTTTCCTTTTCCCTTCCTATGAAGAAACATGGCTTAGGAGTTAACACTTTTGGCTCTCTCCATCCTCTCACTCTCTCAGAGGAGGGGGGGACTTTTCTGATTGGTGAATTTAGAGGGCAAAATAGCAACTGGGTATTCTTGGCTCAGCCCTATCTGGGCTCCTGCAGAGAAGTCACCTGATCACTGCCTGCCAATTAGTTAAGGGTCTGTCTCTGTAGGGAAAGCCTGTGGCTCTCCAGTTTACATTGTGATTATGAGGATAAGTTTAATTTTGAGTGATATCTTTGCAAGCCCATTTTATTACAGATCGAAAGCCCCATTTTCCAAGCAGCTTTATCAGTAGTATAATGGACATTTTGATTTTTATTTCATTCTCAAATCTCAACAGGACTTTTAGAAATTACATCTTACAATAATTAAAAATGTGATACTAATCGATGGCTAGCCAAATAAAGCAACAGAACAGACTAGGGAGCCTGGAAATGGATCTCTATGGATAAGTGAACTTGGTTTACAAAAGAGATGCCATTATCATCAGTGGAGAAAAGACAGACACTTCAGTAAATGGTACAGGGACAACCTGTTATCTGCACTGAGCAAGATTCATTGAGTGTAATTAATTAGTGTTGTAGGTTGCCAATTTTCTCATTATTTTAGGTTATTTACCATTGTGTTAGAAAACCTCTTCATGAATTCTATGCCTTGTTTCCAACTGGACCACAAATCTCTTGGGGACAGGGCTTAAGCCTTCTCGTCTCTCTCCAGAGCGCCTATCACAGAACTTTACACAGAGACAAGCTACATAAATGCCTGCTAGCTCACTTTCATTATTCTTACTAATTTACATTAAAACTTAATTCCTCTCTCATATTCCTGAAGGCATCCGGGTCCATATCAACACCAAGTTTTAATAATTATTTTAATGTTTTGAGTGGAATTCTTTAAATAGTTGTGTATTTGCTTAACAACAGTTGTGTATTTGAGTCCTATCTAAGACCAGACATCTGAAACTTGCTGTTTTGAAAATCAAAGTAAAGACCAACCATAGTTTTTTTTACTTTTCTGAAGGCACATCAGCAGAGGAAATCAAATTTCAGAGAGGTAGAATTTCAAATCCACACAGCAGATGATGAGAAAAATACCTGGAATCAGAAGCTAGTGCTGCCCCCAGCAGGCTAACTCTACAGGCCTGCTTTCCAGTCATGTGATTTTGTAAGTTGCTGCCCACTACCCAAGGATTCAAACGTCAAGAATTACTGAACGGATACAGCCAACAGCTTTCCATTTAGGTCAAGTGAATGAATCTAATATCTTCTTTGTATCAGACTTCCCCTCTCCCCTTCTCTTTTTAAAAGGTCCAGGTCTATCCTGATGGAGCAGTTTCAGCAGCAGCTTGCCCTCACGGTTCAACAGGTACTGACAAATACAAGAAACATTTCAGAATGTACCTGCTGGTCTCAAACTAAGTCCTGACCCCCTGACCTATTCCTTATCTGCTTTCTTCCTTTAATGCTCACAGTCATGGATCTTGATGCTCATTCCATAATCAGGCCCTTCACCTGTTCTTTGGAAAGGTCCAAGGGGCTCTGGGTCTCCCTTACCATGAATCATACTGGCTTTCAGTTTGTCTCAGCAGTGCCCTCAAGGGCTCCTTGCTCAGCCACCTTCCCAAAGTTCAAGCAATATCCTCTTGGCTCCTCCTCCTCCAAGAGGGCTATATCCTCCTTAGCCAGACAGGAGCTTAGATCTCCCCAAGTGTGATGGTGCCTTTCATTTTCCTCCGATATCTCATTACAGAAGAAAACTCAGAAGCAGGTATGGAGCAATGTGGAAGTCAGAAAAGATTTTCAGGATCATTATCCACATTACAGTTTCTGGTTATCAGAGATAAAGGTACTCACCACCTGACCATTAGTCCATGCTCCATGAAGTTTTTCAGGTTGGGAAGGGTTTGCCGCAAGTCTGGAGTCCCCAGTCCATGTTGGTATCTTAGCTGTGAAGGTGAAAAAACAGAATTAAAGATATTTTGGCAGATTATAAGCTTCGGAAAAATGAACCATTAAACATGTTATTTTTTTTTTGAACTCTAAAAGAGGAAATGTAAATGTATGATACTATTATCAGCCTCACAGTACTGTCCACTTACTGGGTATTTGACATATAGATAAGCATGTGTATGAATATGCACAACCACTTAAATTACGATGGTATTTAAGGTAGCCTCTTCATCTACTTACTGTTCTCTTGCCCCCTAAACTTAGAGAAGACTAAGAGTGACCAACTGTGGAATCAGGATATTTCAAAGACCCCTGTATCTAGCCTTCTTTTCTACCCCCAGACCCTGGTAGGGTTTGCTAACACCAATTTCAGGGACATATACCAGAAAACCAGTGCTTCTTTTTAGATATTGCCAGCTTCCCTTCAGCCCCTCTCTTTTGTATAAACAAGGGTAAAGACCATCTTGTATTCATCTCTGACTCCAATAGTGCCTGGCATAGTGCTGGTACTTAGTCAATGCGTATTAAACAAATAAATTGCAACTCACTTTTGACAGAGGCTGTGCTCTGTGTTTCTCTTGAGTCTCTAACGTTCCTCTTTGTCCAGACCAGAGCACACAGCTGGAGAGGTGGTATAGGGAAACTGCTGGCTTATGGGCGAGACCTGCCCTTTGTTTGATTTATTTCTGCTAGAGGCCAATTTTCTAAAGTTAAGTGTCTTTCTGAGTGCTTTGGATAACTTGCTAATGGTTTTCATCTGTCTGCTCTTCACTTCCTTAAACTGTGTCTCCGAATATCACCATTTGCTTCCCTAACTGACCATAACGGAGAGCCGAGGTAAGTGGATGTGCATATTCACACACATGCTCATCCACATATCAAACACACAGTAAGTGGACAACACAGCTCTGCAAAATGTGTTTTTCAAATGACATATTACACATGAAGAAAGTTTATAGACTTTATAAAATGTATGTCAGTGTACAAATGTGAAGAGGCATCAGTCTTAAAGTTTAACTCTTTTAGCACTTAAATTTAAGAGTGGCTAAGTCAAACTTTTAAATATATCCCTCTTTTAAAAAAGAAAACCACAAATCATGTGAATAGAAAGCAGGCCTTCAGAGTTAGACAACAGGGGGCATAAAAAAACACCTACTAAAAACAGTCAGTTTTCTTTTGTTTGACTCTAGTATTCAACTGATTTTTCTCTGCTTGACTGATACTGAGAGAGAAAGAGTTCACTCTCACTGATTACGGGCTTTTTAAGAAAAACCTCTAAACCTAACAGGGTCTCCTGAATGGTCTGAATGAATACACATACAAAGTAAGGAGGTAGAAACATACTACATTAAAACTAAAAGGTATCTTGAATATTATTTCAGCCAATCCTTTTCTTTTGCAGATGGGAAAACTGAACCCCAGAAAGGAGAATTATATTATTCAGGGCCACATGGTTCAATGGCAAAGATGTTACCGGCCAGGGCCTGTTTTTCACAAACCATGCTACTCTCTACCATCTATCCCAAAGTCTGAGAAGAAAACTGGTAACAATACTTGAGAAAGCAGAAGGAAAACAGTTTTTTCCTTTTTCAAACTCAGCTTGGTGACCTAAATCACCTCCTGAGATTTGCTGACCTTGAATTATAAGATCTACCCCCATATTAAATGACATCATTTCTTATATTAACATAAATGCATTTTTCCATACATTGATAAAAGCAAAATGGCTGATATCCCAACATGACATTCCTGAATTCATTGTTTCAATAAGAAGTGAAATTGTTTACACATGGCATGGAAATTTTACCTGTGATTCATAGTGAAAAATATTAAACATCAAGGGAAAAAGAAAACCATACTGAAATAACACTAAGCTATGTGTCTCCCAGTGAGTACACAGACAATTGCCTGCCCCAGGTTCCACAGTGGAAGATGGGTGTGCAACTGTTTTCAGAGAACACAGTGAAAATTTCTCTCCAAGTCTGATTTTAACCAAAAAAAGAAAAATGTGGGAATTTGAAGCCTCCGTCTGGGTCTTAACTCTCCATTTGCTGCATAGCACTACTTTTTTAAAAATCATAAAATCTTTGAATTTTATAATTAAAAGAGACCCTGGAGATCATCTTTCCAACCTTCTTCCTCTTATAAATGAAGAACTAAGGCCCAGGAGGACAAGAGCATCCTGCCCAAAGTTACAGGGATGATAAGGGACAAAGCCAAGGCTAGAACCTCTTAATAACAGCTCCAAAATCTACTGTATTACCCTTTTAATTTTCCATCTAGAGAACTCAAAAATAAATGCATACATAACACATACATTATTATTAATAAAGTATAAGTATGGTTTAAGAAGTCTAAACCACTGTAAGATTTATTAAAAAAAAAAAAAAAAAAGTTCTCTGCTCTACTATCTACCCCAAACTCTGAGAACACCTTTTAGCTGTTTTTTCACCTTCATATTTCTAAACAATATGCTTATATTAAGATTTTTTATTCTTCCTTCTTCCCCAGTTAAGAGACATTATGTACTACGCTCCCACCATGAAAGATGAGAATTTAGCACTCTAACACCACTTTGCTCTCACACAAACATTTTATCCCCTTTCCCGTACATTATCTACTGGCTTTTTCTGAAAGAGTATGAGAACTTGACTCTACTCTCCCACACATAGTTCCCTTCCTCATCTTCTCAATACATTCAATATCACATTTTAAATTAAATCAACATTTAGTGTTTACCTCATTATACCTACATAAATACTGTTCGCTGCTGAGCCATGTAATGTATTATTCCTTTCTTGCACTTGTTTGTTTCACTGGAAGTGATAACTGCCATTTTTTCTACCAGTTGAGTTTTTCTATGTACTTGTCACTAGAAACTCCCCAAACTCTGACAAAAATCTTAAAAACTGGTCAGGCGTGGTGGCTCACACCTGTAATCCCAGCACTTTGGGAAGCCGAGGTGGGTGGCATTTCAGACCAGTCTGGGCAACATGGTGAAACACTCTCTCTACCAAAAATACAAAAAATTATCCGGGCATGGTGGTGCATCCCTGGGGTCCCAGCTACTCAGGAGGCTGAGGTGGGAGGATCACTTGAGCCTGGGAGGTTGAGGCTGCAGTGAGCTGAGATTGTGCCACTGCACTCTAGCCTGGGTGATAAGAGTGAGATCCTGTCTCAAAAAAATAAAAAAATAAAATAAAAAAAAACCTTAAAATTCTTCTCAATCATAACTAAGCACACCATAAAATTGATCAAGTCCATTTTGTTCTTAGAGATGTATTTCCTGAAGCCTCCTCTCTCTGTTTCAGCCTGAATTGGCTGCTAGCTAGGCCTGCTGCATTATCTTCCTACAAGCTTCTTTAGTCATCATGCTGGAAATTTTGTTTACTTTTCTCCTGTGCTGAAGCTGTTATTTCCTAGATTGTCTTTTTTCTTGATCTACTGCCTCATCTTGGTGGAGTGTATCCTATAATTTCTTTCTGGGAAAGGATAGCATGGGAGGTTAACTTTTATGACACCCTGAATATTTCAAAATATAACTATTCCATTCTCACACTTGAATGACAGTTTGCCTAGGTATAGATTTCAAGGCTGCAAATACTTTTTCTTAGGTAGTTCCAAAGTATTTCTTTACTGCCATTTAGAAACCTGTTAAAATTCTGGTTCCTGGATCTTTTGAATGTAAGCCGGTTCTTCTCTCTGGAAGCTTTAGGACTTTCTTCTTTAACCTTAGTATTCTAACATTTTATAGTGATAAGCCTTCATTTAGATCTTTCATTCATCATTTTCAGTCTGTTTTCATTCCCTGGGCCGAGCACTTAGTACAGCCTTTCAATATGAATACTTTCATTGCCTAATTCTGAACATTTTCTTCTATTATTATTATTTTGTCTCCTCCTCCTTCTTCATTTTACCCTCTGGATTTTTTTTTCACTTTATTTTAGACTTTTTTTTTTTTTTTTTTAAATATTAGAGGCTTTCCTTTAATATCTAGTAATCTTTGGCTGTTAGTTTATCTTTACAAGTGAGACTGTGAGACTCTAAAAAGCTGTGAAGGAAGTCTGCCTTGGCAGTACCTGACTGGCTGTGGGGGAAGGGTTCACTGTAGAATGAGTAGATGGAAATCCAGTCTTTCGACGGGGAAAGGTTAGTACTACAGTCCCAGTACCTCTCATTGCTGCCTCTGTTTTTTCCCAGAAAGAACCCTTCAATTTTCTGTCTTGAGGCATAATCTGGATCTTATTTGGGGTGTAAAGTTGGAAAAGGTAGTTGGGGAACTCTGTGTCAGTATGTTACACTTTCACTTAATCACCTTTTGGTAAGGCACCTTCCTTCTAGTTCCCAGTATATCAAGCAGTTTAGGTTCAGAGCTTCTTGGGCTCAATCTTTTTCAGCAAGTAAACCTTCATTTTCCCGCTAGGGCATGGGGGAACATAGTTATTGGCAGCAGAGAGTGGGAAAAATGAACTGGGAGTGTTACTTCTCTTTCTCTATAGACTGTCAACCTACCCTCCTATGTTTAGCTCTGTATATTGTCCCTAAACTTCATGAGGTACTCGGTACCACCACATCCTTCTGGAGTCTGTGGTTTGGATTCTATTGCTTCTTAAAGGCTTCTGCCAAGTCACGTTTATCACTCATTCGTTTACTTGCTATTTGCTAAATTTTCTTGGTCTTGTCTGTTCTTTTCATCCTTGTGAATTTAAAATTTTTAAATTATTTAACCTTATTATTAGCATTTTAGCAGAGAAGTGACAAACATTCAGGCAGGTAGATTGCTTGAGATGAGGCGTTCGAGACCAGCCTATCCAACATGGTGACACCCTGTCTCTACTAAAAATACAAAAATTAGCCAGGTGTGGTGGCGTGCACCTCCCAGCTACTCGGGAGGCTGAGGCATGAGAATCACTTGAACCTGGGTGACGGAGGTTGCACTCAGCCGAGATTGTGCCACTGCACGCTAGCCTGGGCAAAGGAGACTGTCTCCAAGCAGAGTCCCATATATATATAGCATTTTATATATAAAAAACCAGCTTTTCATTATTGGCTAACTCCTCTTCTGATAGCTTTTTACACAGTACTCACTACTCTGGCAGAAAGCAGTTTCTTAACTCTATGTCTCTCTCTAGGCATTCTGTATCTCATGTTTTATCTATTCTCAAAGAACCAACAGAAGTTCCATTCTCCATTGAAAGCTCTCTGATTACTCTAGGTAAGTCGCCATTTTACGCTTGACCCTAAACTACTCCCTATGCCACTTTTCCATTTGTTCTTCTTGGAAAGCCTTAACTAACTAGATAGGTACTTGATAAATACTTGGTAATTAACAACTTAAATACAGTTTAGGAAAAAATGAGAGGCATCACGACACAGTAGGATAGGCTTAAATGCAGAAGAGCTGGGTTTGAATACCAGTACTGTCCCTTATTAGTTGTATGACTTTGAATATGTCACTTCTCTGAGATTCCATTTCCTTACACGTAAAATGGGGATGTTGCCTGCCTTGCAGAGCTGTTGCAAAAGTTGAAAGAAGATGAGGTATATACACTGTCCAAAATAATATCTGGTACATCGTAAGTGCTACAATATAAAATACCTGTTATTACTAACACACACGAACACATATATACACACACACACTCTCCGCATTATTATCGTCATAGTGTGTCTGGAATTGGTGGGTTCTTGGTCTCACTAACTCCAAGAATGAAGCCGCCGACCCTCGTGGTGAGTGTTACACTTCTTAAAGATGGTGTGTCTGAAGTTTGTTCCTCCAGACGTTCAGATGTGTCTGGAGCTTATAATTTCTGATGGGTTCGTGGTTTCGCTGACAGGAGTGAAGCTGCAGACCTTTGTGGTGAGTGTTACAGCTCTTACAGGCAGCGCGCCTGGAGTTGTTCGTTCTTCCCGGTGGGTTCGTGGTCTCGCTAGCTTCGGGAGTGAAGCCGCAGACCTTCACAGTGAGCGTTACAGCTCTTAAGGACAGCGTGGACCCAAGAACTTAAGCAGCAACATTTACTGCAAAAAGCAAAAGAATAAAGCTTCCACAAAAGACAAACTAACCCCAGCAGATTCCCATGCCACTGCTAGCTCAGGTAGCCTGCTTTTATTCCCTTATCTGACTCCACCCACATCCTGCTGATTGGTCCATTTTACAGCGAGCTGATTGGTCTATTTAACAGAGCGCTGATTGGTCCGTTTTGACAGAGTGCTGATTGGTGTATTTATAATCCCTGAGCTAGACACAGAGTGCTGATTGGTGCATTTACAATCCCTTAGCTAGACATAAAAGTTCTCCAAGTCCCCCCTAGACTCAGGAGCCCAGCTAGCTTCACCTAGTAGATCCCGCACCGGGAGGGCAGCTGGAGGTGCCTGCTAGTCCTGCACCCTGCACCCGTACTCCGCAGCCCCTGGGCGGTTGATGGGACCAAGTGCCGCGGAGCAGGGGGTGGCGCTCGTCGGGGAGGCTCCCGCCGGGCGGGAACCCACCGCCGGGGGCGGTTTGGGCATGGCGGGCTGCAGGTCCCAAGCCCTGCCTGGCAGGGAGGCAGCTGAGGCCAGGCAAGAACTCAAGCACACCACCGGCGGGCTGGCACTGCTAGGGGACCTGGCACACCCACCGCAGCTGTTAGCCCGGGTGGTAAACCCCTCACTGCCCTGGGCCAGCGGCACTGGCCGGCCACTCCGTGTGCTGGGCCTGCAGAGTTGGCGCCCACCGGAACTCGGGCTGGACTGTGAGCACGGCGCGCAGCCCCGGTTCCCGCCGGCACCTCTCCCTCCACACCTCCCCACAAGCAGAGGGAGCCAGCTCCGGCCTCGGCCAGCTCAGAGAGGGGCTCCCACAGTGCAGTGGCAGGCTGAAGGGCTCCTCAAGCACCGCCAGAGTGGACGCCGAGGTCTAGGAGGCGCTTAGAGTGAGGGCTGCTAGCACATTGTCACCTCTCAATAACATCTACCACTAGGCTGGGCATAAAGCCAGTGTTCAATAATGGCTTACCACTTAACTACTAAGAATGGGGGGCAGAAAAGAAAGATGTAAAGAGTTACTTCAAATCAAAGGGAAAATCTTCAGCACATTGTTCACTTTTTAAATGCTTTCATTAAGCTTCTGACTGCATGCACTCCAGAGAAGCAGCAATAAACACACGCATGTGTCAATATCTTTAAAATAATTATATAGTGAAATGGAAAGACTGATACATGATGTGAGTGGTCAGGGGACCTGGTGAAAGACCCAGCTCTGCTATATGGTCACGCAAACTCCTTCCTTGCTTGGGCTAGTCAAATGATTTTCAAACATTTTAAAATTCATAATCTTCAACAAGTTAACTCCCTGATATTAGTAAAAACAGAAAGAAAAAGAAGAAACCAGGTCAAGGAGGAAAGGGTAAGGATAGGGAAAGGGGAGAAAGAACTACATTTACTAAGTCTCTACATGTCCTATTCATTCATTCAACAAATATCTATTGAGTGTCCACTAGGCTAGGCAATGTGAATCAGCTCTCTGTCTTTGGAATGAGAGGTCTGGAATCACAGCCTATTCTCGCCATATAATGTGTGTAACTTTGAGCAAGTTACATAACCAATCTATGCCTTGTCTATAAAACAGGACCAACAATATTTATCTCATAAGATAGTTGTCAGAGTTCAATCAGAATTTTTATAGAGAATAGAAGTTCCTGAGGCCTGACCTTTACAGCATAGTCATTAAAACTGCTGAGGTCTGAGAGTGCTAAGCTGAAGAGTTCAACTTTATCTTGCTGGTAAGTAGTAAGAACCTACTCCAGGGTTTTAAGCAAGAGTGTGAACGAGAGAAACAACTGCAAAGGCAGCTATGGACAGGCTAAAAGACTGAAGTACTCTTCTCTCTAAGAAATCTTATTTCAGGTTCCATCAACACCTGCCCTCACCAACTATTATCAATTCCACACTTCCCTAAACATTACGGCTCCTTTTGCTCTCATTTTTGATTGGGGAAGGCAGATGCCAAGAAAACCAGGCAAATACTGCTTTGGGTCTAACGGCCTCAAATTAGCCTCTGAAATAAACACCTTTTGTAACAACTTCCTACTCCACCACCACTACCAAAAGAGTCTAAGCAGTCTTTAAGTGGAATTTTGGTTTCAATTAGTTTGAATTTCAGCTTTACTTTGATTGATTTAGGATTCCATGGGGCAATCAAGATTTTGTTCAACTCTATGGCTAGTAAGCAACCAAGGTGAAAATTACACTTAGATAATAAGTTAGATGGGAAGTGGGGAGAAACAATGTTCTGTGGTTTCCCTGGAAAAATTAACAAACTGTATTGTCTGGTAGCAAAATACAATCCCTATGCTAAAAAAAACCCAGGAAGATCTGGCTTTATAGTCACTGGAACAAGCTAAAAGAAAGAAAATCCAAGCAACGAGTACATTCAGACCACAACAGACAACTACAGCCATGTCAGTTCTATGTTCTCTCTGTTTTCCTCTCATATACCCCCTTTTTGTATAAAAATATAGTATTTTTCCAAAGCCACATGCTGGTTTCTTCCACTTTGTGTTTCATCAAGTAAGACAAATCAGCTATGACGTTAGAGCTCTTGCAGTTCGAATTAACTAGTTCATGCAGCTTGATAAATGTTGCTTCATTGATGAGGGAAGACCACTTGCAGCTCTGGAGATCATATTTAAAATGTAGTGTGATTTTACTGCTAAGAAATAAATGCTGCGTTCTTGCACCCAGTAAGCATCCTCCTATTGAGCTGAGAGGTTTAATTTAATATCAAAGTGCTCCATTTTATTTTTATTTTTTAAACACAATTTTTCTAGGCCAGGAAGGCCTCTGGGGATTCAGGAATCATTGTGTCATTTGGTATTTGGCACAGGAGAAACGCAGTTCAGACAACACACACACATGTCCCCACCCTTCCAAACTGTATTCATCCACACAAAGCCACTTATTGCCTGACTTATTAGTTCCATATGTGGCTTGAGCTAAGCTGCATGATATGTTTGATACAAACCGTGTGTTATCGTGAGGGAATGTGGATTAATACAATGCTTCAAAAAAGATTACTAAAAGATCAACACTTTCGTGATGGGATTACAATGAATTTGACTACAAAGAAATGGTTTGGAGGAACTAAAAATACGAAATGAAAAATGCACATATGCATCAAAGATTTAACTTTACAGATTTGCCTTATGTAGGCAAACATCTCTGTGGAACTAGTTACCAGTATTTCAATCCATTTTTAAGTACTACTAAGTTTCACTGACATGAAAAGAACTAGATTATGCACTTGAAAAAAAAGAGTACCACCATGTCAAAAACAAAATCTGCCTTCCTAGAAGAAAATGCAACTCTTTCAAGATGTGGAAAAGCTACTTAAAGAATATTTAATATGAGCAATAATATTGTTTTTTACAGTGAGTCATTGCAATACATACCTCTAAGGAAAAGTATAAAAACTCAATTATGGGCCTCTGGTTGCAAGAACAACCTAAGTACTTTTCCAATCCCATCTATAAACACATGCCAGTCTTTTCCAAAGTAGATATGTTATAATGTAAACATGGACACAACTCAGGTCTACCATTCTGAGGACTGAAGCCTAGAAGTCAAAACTAGAAGCTTTAAAGTCTAGTAATTGAAAAAGCTTCTTTCATTTCTCCTTCTAGTCACACTATCAACTGCTTTCAGAATCATGGAATTAATACTAGAGCTGAATAACACCTCTGAAGAAAGTGAGAGGTTAAATGGCCTAAGGTTGAACAGGTTGAATCCAGGGACCAGAATTCCAAGTCTGACAAGTTCTACCCTTACAGGCTCCTTTCTTTATATATGTTGTTTTATTGTATTCATGAGGCACAGATTATAACTAAGTTAAATTTACCATTATAAAGTCTGCCATATTAAAAATATTTCAATTAAGATGGTCCTTTGCTTCAGAATCTTACATTGACCAGAAAGCAACAAGAAGCACTATTAACCTCACGTGATTCTGGAGTCAACCTGTTAGTGTAGTCTCTGTCACTTCCAATCCTTGTGAGTTGCTAAGGAGGATTAGTAATGCATATTGCAAATAAACAAGCAAAGAAAAACTGCAAATTTGTCAAAAGCAGGTAAATCATGACCTTGGATGCAACTGCAATCAGTTTTAATCAGTGATCATCAAAGAAGGGCTATGTTCTCTGGAGGCTAAAGGCTATATGAGTCAGTAGACTTGAGTAGGATCCATTAATGTAGATATTCATGCTGTTCAGCAGGTCGAGCAAGCCCAACTTCTGTTCCTTGCCCTCATGTTGATAGTCCTGTGTACCTCGATTTATCCCAAAATACCCTGGATTGACCTTTGGCCCAATCTGGATCTTTGGTTCCCTTCACAGCCAAACCTTACTCTCTAAACTGATCAAATTTGACATTTCTGAGGCCGGGTATGGTGGCTCACGCCTGTAATCCCAGCACTCTGGGAGGCCGAGGCAGGTGGATCACCTGAGGTCAGGAGTTCGAGACCAGCCTGGCCAAACCCTGTCTCTACTAAAAATACAAAACAATTAACCGGGCATGTTGGTGTGTGCCTGTAATCCCAGCTACTTGGGAGGCTAAGGCAAGAGAATTGCTTGAACCTGGGAGGCGGAGGTTGCAGTGAGTTGAGATCACACCACTGCACTCCAGCCTGGGCAACAGAGTGGGATTCCATCTAAAAAAAAAAAAAAAAAAAAAAGGCATTTTTGCCTCCAATTCATTGACTTTGATGCAATCTTGGTGCAAAGAGCTAAACACTCAGATCAAGATCACAGTCTAATAGAACAGAGGTAGTTTTCCAGAACACTGTAGAAATGGAATCACAGAGTATTTAGCCTGTTGTGTCTGCCTTCTTTCACAAGAAATTCATCCAGGTTGTGTGAGTAGTCTGGTAATTTTTTACTGCTGAGTAGTATTCTATTGTATGGATGTACCACACATGATTTATCTATATGCCAGCTGAGGGACATCTGGGTTTCTCATTTTTATTATTAGGAATTAAGTTGCTATAAGTATGTGGGCATAGGTTTTTAATTGGACTTATATTTTTGTTTCTCTTGGACCAATACCTAGGAGTGGAACTGCTGGGCTGAATGGCAGATATACCTTTAACTTCATTTTTAAAATGCGAGCTACTTTCCAAAGTGATTATATAAGTTTTTCATTCTCAGCAGCAATGTATGAGTGTTTCAGTTGCTGTGTACTGTCATCAGCACCTGATACTGTCAGTTTTAAAACTTTAGCCATTTTAGCAGTTGTATAGTAGTATCTCAATGAAGTTTTATTTTATTTATCTGTTTTTTGTTTTTAAGACAGGGTGTCATTCTGTCACTCAGGCTGGAGTGCAGTGGCATGATCACAGCTCACTGCAGCCTTGACCTCGGGCTCTGGTGATTCTCCCATCTCAGCCTCCTGAGTAGTTGGGACTACAGGCATGTGCCACCATGCCCGGCTAATTTTTTGGTAGAGACAGCGTTTTGCCATGTTGCCCAGGCTGGTCTCGAATCCCTGGATTCAAGCCATCTGCCTGCTTTGGCCTTCCAAAGTGCTAGGATTACAGGTATAAGCCATGGCACCCAGCCTCATTGTGGTTTTAGTTTGCATGTCCCCAGTGACTAATAATACTGAGATTTTTATTTTTGTAAGACAAGGTAACGCTTTGTCACCCAGGCTGGAGTACAGTGGCATAAACACAGCTCACTGCAGCCTTGACCTCCTGGGCTCAAGTTATCCTCCCACTTCAGCCTCCCAAGTAGCTGGGACTACAGGTGTGCACCACCACGTCCAGGCTAATTTTTGTATTTTTAGTAGAAACAGGGGTTTGGCCATGCTGCCCAAGCTGAGCACTTTTTTCATATGTTTATTTGCCATCTGTATCTCTACTGGTTCTCCCAGTTTCTGTGAGCTATCTAATGGTAAACGTGAGGTACTTCTGATGAATACTTAACACGTCTGATGCATACCCTGTGATTAATCTTAATACCTTCTAATTAGTAACCCTCTAATCGATACCATTTCTGCCTAATCTAGCTAGAGTATATTCTGTTTACTGCAGTAACACAATCTTATAAGCAATGGGTAGCTACAGCGAGTTCTTATGTATGGAAAAGACAAATGAAAATGTTATTGTAAGTGCAGGGATTCTTTATAAAAATTCAAATAAATCTATGTATCAGTTTTACTGAAATGAAAAAATGCACTTAAATCTGTTTCTGTAAATTTGATTACATAAGAAACATACAGGCCCATTCTGGTACCTCCCCAGCCATGTATAGTGACCACAAATACCCGACATGATCATTAGAAGAAATTACTTAATTCAACAAGTCATAAATAATTACTGAATTATGTGCATGTATATGTGTGGTGGTGATGATAATGGCAGAAATGGAGATACATGCATGGCACTGTTTATAACAGGGGAAATTTGGAAATAATCTAAATATATGTTAGGCTTTTAGCCAAGTTCTATGATGGAATAATGATGGTGCTAATGATAATGAAAATAGTGCTACAGCTGTTAATGTGTTTATTTAGTGATTAGTTATGTGCCGGGAATCAGTGCTAAGCATTTTATATTATTTCACTGAGTCCTCACTATAACATTATTATGGTTGAAGAAACCATGACTTAAGAGACAGAATTAAATGACAGAGTTTGAATTAGCCTGAATTCAAGCACTGTGGTTGAATTCTAGGTTTGTCTGAATCCTACCACTTTGAACTTGTAACTACTTAAGAACGATGATGATAATGGTGATACCAATAGCAGCTATTCTTTTTCTCAACCTGCAATCTGTGCTAGGTACGGAACTTGACTGTTTACTTATGTCATCTCATTTAATCTTCATAATAACCCTATAAGGTAGGTGGTGTAATTCTTACCCTACATATGACAAAGTTTAAAAGGTGGAAGGAGTTGCCTGAAATTCCCCAAATGGAAAATAAAGGAGTTGGGATTTGAATTCAACTCTGATAGTTTACACTGCAACACACAGTCTAAATATTGCATATAAGTTGTTTAGAAAAGATTTTGTTTTCTTTTTCCTCATTTAATTCCAACAATCATAAAGGAGACCCTCAAGTCTTTTTTATTTTTAAATCAGAGAAACCCATTACTTCTCTTGATTTCAGAAATTTGACAATAGTTACATCTCTATTTACTTACTGTTCAGCTAAGCTATACATATTTAGTCTTTTAAAATCGTTGTTTCTAAGTTAATCCCTACAGCCTCTTAATCATTCTTTGTGTCTCAGAACTCCCTCCAGTTTTCCTTAAAGAATCTGGTAATGAGGTGCCTTAAATGGAACACAGTTTTCCAGAATGCTCTTTTCTCTCATTAATGATTTTTCCCCTAAAATATTAATTTTACTGTAATAGCTACTTCATGCCTTTTAAGTTTTCTGTGGAATTCCTCTGACCTCACTTGAACTGCAATAGAGTCCAAACCCATGAGTCCACTGTTTAGTCTCTCTGGTTGATCATAAATAAATGTAGCTTCAAACAAAAACAAAAACAAAAAAAAAAAAACAAAAACAAAAACAGCAATGACCTTTCAAGTGCACATTGCTACACTGCTCCTCACAATTTGTTTTCAAATAATGTAAATAACTGTTTTCTCTCACAATTCATTTAACAAAAAGTAATGAATTCATTAGATATGTAATAAATATTTACTATGTGCAAGGTGTGATTGGGTATCAAAAAATGACTCAGCCATGAATACTACCCTGAAGGAGGTTACCGCCTCATACAGTGAGGAAAGAGTTTGATGGCAGGAAGTCGTAGGCAGAATTTTAAGATGGCTCCCATGACCTTCATCCCCCGGTATTAATTCCTTGATAATTTTATATTTACAGCGAAGGGAGATTATTTTTGTGGGATAGTCTAACCACACAAACTCTTTACAAGCAGAGATTTCTCTGGCTGGCAGCAGACAACAGAGAGATTCAAAGTATGAGAAGGGCTTGATAAGACATTATTGGTCTGAAGATGGAGGATCATGTAAGAAGAAATGTGGATAGCTTCTAGGAGCAAAGAGTGGCCCCTGGCTGAAGGCCAGCATGTAAATGGGAACTTCAGACCTACAGCTGCAAGGAACTGAATTCTGCCAACAATTTAGATGAGCTTGAAAGTGGATTATTGCCAAGAAACTCCAGATAAGAGCTCAGCCTGGCCAACACGCTGATTTTGGCCTTGTGAGACCCTGAGCAGAGAAACCAGCTGAGCCCACCCAGAATTCTGACCTGCAGATCTGTGAGATAAAAATGGATGTTGCAGAAAAGGCTTTTGATAAAATTCAACATCCCTTCATGATAAAAACTCTCAAAAAACTAGGTATTGAAGGAACATACCTCAAAAAAATAAGAGCCATCTATGACAAACCTACAGTCAACATCATACTTAATGGGCAAAAGCTGAAGGCATTTCCCATGAAAACCAACAGGAGACAAGGATCCCCTCTTTCACCACTCCTATTTGACATAGTTTTAGAAGTCCTGGCCAGAGCAATCAGGCAAGAGAAATAAATAAAGCGCATCCTAATAGGAAGAGAGGACGTCAAACTCTCCCTGTTTGCAGATGACATGATTCTGTATCTATTAAACCCCATAGTCTTGGCCCCAAAGCTCCTTAAGCTGATAAACAACTTCAGCAAAGTCTCAGGATACAAAATTAATGTACAAAAATCACTAGCATTCCCAACAACAGCCAAACCATGAGCTAAGTCAGGAACACAATCCGATTCACAATTGCCACAAAAAGAATAAAATACCTAGGAATACAGCTAACCAGGGAGGTCAAAGATCCCTACCAGAAGAATTACAAAACACTGCTCAAAGAAATCAAGATGACGTAAATGGAGAAATATTCCATGCTCATGAATTGAAAGAATCAATATTATTAAAACGGCCACATTGCCTAAAGCAATTTATAGATTCACTGCTATTCCTATCAAACTACCAAGGACATTCTTCATAGAACTAGAAAAAACTACTTTAAAATTCATATGGAACCAAAAAAGAGGCTGAATAGCCAAGGCAATCCTAAGCAAAAATAACAAAGCAGGAGACACCATGCTGTCCAACTTCACAATTATATTACAGGGCTACAATAACCCAAACAGCATGGTACTGGGTACAAAAACAAACACATAGACCAATGGAATAGAATAGAGCTCCAAAATAAGGCTGTACACCTACAACCATCTGTTCTTTGACAAAGCTGACAAACACAATCAATGGAGAAAGGACTCCCTATTCAATAAATGGTGCTGGGATAACTGACTAGCCACATGCAGAAGACTGAAATTGAACCCCCTTCCTTACGCCATACATAAAAATCAACTCAAGATGGATTAAAGACTTAAATGTAAAACCCAAAACTATAAAAACCCTGGAAGATAACCTAGGCAGTACCATTCTGGACATAGGAACTACTGGCCAAGGTTTCATGACGAAGATACCAAAGGCAACTGCAACAAAAGCAAAAATTGACAAACGGATCAAATTAAGCTACAGAGCTTTTGCACAGCAAAATAAACTATCAACAGAGTAAACAGACAACCTACAGAATGGGAGAAAGTATTTGCAAAATATGCATCTGACGAAGGTCTAATGTCCAGCATCTATAAGGAACTTAAACAAATTTACAAGAGAAAAACAAATGACCCCATTAAAAGGGGGCAAAGGACATGAACAGACACTTTTCAAAAGGAGACATATATGCAACCAACAAGTATATGAAAAAAACTCAGTATCACTGATCATCTGAGAAATGCAAATCAAAACCACAGTGAGATACCATCTCATACTAGACAGAATGGCTATTATTAAAAAGTCAAAAAATTATAGATGCTCGCAAAGTTGAGGAGAAAAAGGAAAGCTTATACACGGTTGGCAGAAGTGTAAATTAGTTCAGCCACTGTGGTGATTTCTCAAAGAGCTAAAAACAAAAGTACCATTCGACCCAGAAATCCAATTATTGGGTATACATCCAAAGGAATATAAATTGTCTTATCATAAAGACATATGCATGTGTATGTTCACTGCAGCACTGTTCACAACTGCAATAACATGGAATCAACCTAAGTGTCCATCAGTGGAAGACTGCATAAAGAAAACGTGGTACATATCTACCAAGGAATACTATGCCGCCATAAAAAAAATGAGATCATGTTCTTTGAAGGAACATGAATGGAGCTGAAGGTCATTATCCCTGGCAAACTAACGCAGGAAGAGAAAACCAAATACCACAAGTTCTCACTTACAAGTGGGAGCTAAATGATGAGAACACAGGGACACAAAGAGGGGAACGACAGATAGTGGGTCCTACCAGATGATGGAAGGCGGAAGGAGGGAGAGGAACAGAAAAAGTACTATTGGGTACTAGGCTTAATACCTGGGTCATGAAATAATGTGTACATCAGACTCCTGTGACAAGAATTTACCTATGTAACAAAACTGCACATGTAACCCTAAACTTTTTTTTTTTTTTAAAGGATGTTGTTTAAGCTGCTAAATTTGTGGTAATTAGTTATAAAGCACAGAAAACTAATTCAAGTGGAAAAGACTATGTCTACCTTTTACCTGAAGACATTAGGAGAGAATTCATGGGGAGAACATGGTCTAAGCAGTTCACTGATGGACAGATAATATTTAGATGAGGGAAGTCAGTGGAGAGAGTTTCTGGAATTTCATCAACACTTCCAATAAACATTTTTGTGTATCTACTATGTGTCGGGCACAATGGGGTTAGTCATTAACAATAGTATAGAGGTTTTTAGTTAGCAGATATTTTGAACATTAAACATACTAGGATAGAATCCCCAGTGGCTAATTTAAGTGCTCAGGGGAAAGGGTTAGTAACACTGAAGAATCATCTCTGACTATCTCCTTTTGGAAGTGTGAGATTTTGTTCTAAATAGATTATACTTCTCTAAAATATTCTGGAAGATTTTTGTTAGGGTAAGAACCAAATTTGCTTGTTTAAGCTTATGGAAAGCAGACTGGTCAATTAAAAAACACACTGTGATTTTGTTTATCAAATTGGGAATGCATAACATTATATATAATAATCCATTTCAAGTATATATCCATTTATATTTACAGCATATAAATATAAATGGTCACAAGTCAAAAATCACAGCATAAGACAGAGATGTTCACTACTGTCATAATCAGTTAATACTAATTAGGTAAGAGAAAAAGTCAAGAGCTATAAAAATTGGAAAATAACAGGCAAATGATCATTTTTAATAGATACGATTATACATTTAGAAAATCCATGCAAACCAAGTGAACGCTCATCACAAACAATACTTCAATACAAAATTTAAAAACAAAAATCAATCATTTGCCTTTATATAAGTAACAATGAATTAGAATATTACGTGGTGCTATTTTAAACAGAAACAAAGATAAAATACCTGGAAATAAACATAACCAAAATAGCAAGATCTATAGGAAGAAAACTTTAATATTCTATTGAGGGATGTAAAAGAAGATATTATAAGTGGAAACTCATACTCTGTTCTTGAATAGGAAGACTTGTTACTATAAAATGACATTTCTCTACAAACTAACCTATACATTTACTATAATCCTAGTAAACATACAAATAGGATCTTTCTAGAACTAGAACACTTATTCCAAAGTTTAGTCTTGTTTTAGTAAATAAAGCATTTTCTATTGATTAGGCCCTGTTTAAGTACTTTACAAATATTAACTCATTCAATTATCATAAGAACCCTAAGAAAGCAGGTACTATTATTTTCCTCATATTACAGATGAAAAAATGGAGGCACAGAAGGAGAAAATAATTTGCTCCTATGATCCCTACACAAGGCCTACAGATGACTGTAAATGCTTTAATGACAGAGAATTTATTTTACTTACTGTTAAATGGCCAGCACCTGATATCATGCCAGGTGTGTGGTAGTTAATAGACTTTTTTGGGGGAACTGCACTGCAAACTGCGATGGTGAAATCCACATTTCCTTCTTTGATGAATACATTCATGTTGGAAAATCTTTCTTGAGGTGTTAGGACCTAAGCCATTATCTGAAAGAAGATGAGCTGAACGCAGTAACAACTGGGAAAGGAGGCCAGTGAGTGGAGACTTGGAAAGACTCTAAGCAAAGTTCAGAGGCAGGTAAGCATGTATGATGAATGTGTGTGGATGCATGTCTGGGGATAGCGGACTGGCCGAGGAACCATTTTATTTAATTTTAAACAACAGAGCAGGAATACAATTTTGTTTGCATAAGGTGCTCTGAAAATGAATTTTATATAATGTGTGAATCACCTATGCAGGTTTTGGGCAACTGTACTGGGGGTAAAAAAAAAAAAATCAGCATAAATTTGTTTTAGGTGTATTAAAATTTCCATCAGGAGATCTGGTAAATGAGGCCTCCATTTGGTATTTAAATATTACTCTTTGTGCTATTCATCTTTGAGCAGATTATGATACAAAACTACCCCCATCAAATCAGTTAGCTTTTCCAAGGACTGTGCCACGCTTATTAAACAATGATGTGGTCTTCTATTTTCAAACTGCCACTTATACATTAACTTCCTACCTAACTCCAAAAATTCTTGACTAAAAAACAATCTAATAAAAAGCCAATTTAAAATATATGAAATGGTATAGGAGAAGGAACAACAAAATCAAAGAGTCTTTGGTTGGCATCAAGGTTTGCGAGTTACTCTCTGTATGACTTTGGGCAAGTCTCTTACCCCTGCCTGAGCCTCTGGCTCATACAACAACACCTGCTTGACAGAATTATTGTGTGGATTAATTAAAGTAATTTATGGAAAACTCCTGAAACAGTCTGTGAGTTCTAAGTATCTTACAAATGTTAGTTATCTTCCTTTTCCCTCAATAGCTATTCCTAAGGATACTCTTTCTTACACTAAACCATTAATGCTATACCTTATTTTTCTACTTAATTTATTATTAATTTTTCTTTCTAACTTCTTTCAGTTAATACTATATATGTCGCTATTTTGGATCTCAACTGATTCAGGCAGGTCTAGAAGAGATAAGACTCGCCAAAACAAACAAACAAACAAAAACCCATCCGAGACAAACAATAAGATCCACAGCATTCTGAAGATAAGAAATGCCAAAATTCTGTGGATGAAAGTAGATTAAAGTAATAGGGTTAGAAAATGGACAGAACAACAAAAATGGAATGATACTGGCAGGGTTATCAGGTAGAGGATATAAAACTATAGGCGGTAAGGGGCAGACTTACATTTTGAACCTAAGTTCATCCATATATGTTTAACAGAATGAATATATACATTCCAAACAGAAATTCAACTAGCTATGGTAACAACACTATTTCTTTTTGTTTCACCTTCAGTCTTGTACTGGCGTAAAGAAGATAAGCACCTCGAAGCATATATTCATTCAGTCAATAGATATTGAACCCCTTCTATGTGCTAGGCCATGGGCTGAGGTTACAAAGATAAGGAAGAGGCAGTTCCATAATATAACAGAAAGATATTTAAAAATCAGAAACATAAGTACATTAAAAATGAGTAAGGAACACATTAAAAATGAGTAAGGACCACGTTAGAGGAATATATAGGAACGCAGAGAAGGAACACCTAAGTCTCAGTGAGACTAGACGGTTCAGAAAAGAAGTGATAACCTGTCTGGACTGTGGCGTACGAGGTGGATTTGAGTGAGTGAAAGGGCAGGGAGGCACAGTATTCCAGAGAGAGGAAATTGCACGTGCAAATCCCCAGAAGCACGAGAGACCGTGAGAAACAGCACGTGGTGTGGCCCGGTGGAGACAGGGAGGAGAGAGAGTAATGCAGGTTACTGGAGGAGCAGCAGCCTAGAGAGGAAAATTGTAAGCAAGGTTCTGAATTCCGGGTGCCCCAGAGAAGTCATGAGCATGCCTGATGACAGTGACGAGGTGTGACAGAGGGTTGAGTAGTTATATAGGCTCAAAGAAGGGTGATAGTTTTACACAAGGAGGGAAATCCAATGTTCTGGAGATATGGAGAAACTTCCTATTCTACTCTCCACCTCCATCACCGTCTCGCTCTTGGGAAGTGCCAGAAAACAAGCCTCTAACAGAAGGCGTTGCATGCTTCAGTTAAGGGAAGGAGAAGAAAAGAGTGCTATGGCTACCAGGAAGTTTGCAAGGGGCTGGAGGCCTCAGTTTGGGCGAGGATGCCCTTGAGGTCCTTGGAGCAGCAGCCAAGGCTTCATTTGGATGAGGCCTGTCTCACTGCACTCAACAGGACTTTCAAGTCTTGGGTTAAGGTCCCAGCTGAAACTGCTGACTCAAGGAAAGGACTGCCTCAGGGTATCTGCTTGTGGAACAGGCTCTGGTGGCAAAATCTGATGACAGATTTCCACCCAAATGACAGCAAGAGGCCTGATCAGGCACAGAATCCTATGGACTAGAGCATAACTTAGAAGGCATTCGAGTTTTACAGATCCACAGAGCAGACTCCTTTTCTACAGCATCCTTGACTGTGACCTCGCTTTAGCACACACACACACCTTCAGTGACTTAGACACTTAATTTATCCCAGGCTTTCCATTCCACTGTTGGGCAGCTTTATCTGTTAAACAAAGTTATTTCTCATGTGGGCTAAAAATTTATCCCTTCTATCTATTTGTATTAAGTTAGTCCCTCAGCAAGGTTTAATTTTTTTCCTTCTCCCTGACAGCCTTGCAAATACAAAGATAGCTATCTCCTTCCCTTGGACATACTCTTATGTTTTTAACTTATCTAGAATAATTATATATTTAACATACATTTTTTTCAGGCTTATCAATAACTTCTGTTACAATTTTATTCTCTATCTGATTAAGCCACAAAAAAAAGCCATGCTAAGTAAATTTCAACACAGAAGGGATCCTTGGCTTCCCCAATGCATCTTTGTTTTGTTTGTGTCTCCCTATTTTCTTTTCTGGTTTTCCAAGCCAGACAGACTATGAGTTCTACAAGAATCTTAGCTGCCTTGCAGGGTTCTGACTGGGGGCTGCCCTCAGGCTACAAGCTACACAAATAACACTCAGCAGGTGCTATCCCCTGCTTCCAGGTTTGACTCTCCTCTTGTCATTCTCTAGTGCCTTCATATAATTGCTTTATTATATTTTTGTTTACAGTTTTTAATCTGTGGGAGAGTTGATCTGTTAGGAGCCACTCAGTAAGAGCAGAAGTGGCATCTCCCTCTAAGGACTATTTTTTTTTTTTTTTTTTAATACAGAGTCTCGCCCTGTTGCCCAGGCTGGAGTGCAGTGGCATAATCACAGCTCACTGCAACCTTAAACTCTTGGGCTCAAGCAATCCTCCCACCTCAGCTTCCCAAGTAGCCAGAACTACAGATGGACACCACTACGTCCAGCTAATTTTTAAAAAATATTTTTACAGAGATAGGGTCTCACTATGTTGACCAAGCTGGTCTCAAACTCCTGGCCCCAAATGATCTTTTCACCTTGGCCTCCCAAAGCATTGGGATTACAGGCAAGAGATACCATACCCAGCTCCAAGGGATTAAAACATATATATTTATATATATAAATATATGATATATGACATATTTACATCACAATTTTTTTACATATGTAAATTTAATAACATGGCTTTTTAATGGCTTAATTAGCTTAACAAAGACAAAGAATAGGAAAAGATATAACTGCAACAATGTTTTGTAAGCTAAAAAGCAGATAAGTGGTAACTAATTTAGCAGAATTGAAAAAGTTGAATTCTAAGCCAGAAGTAGGGGAAGTTGAGAGGCAATCTGAGAACCCACAAAGGCTCAAGAACTGGTGGCCCTAGGTACTTCTGGAAGTGGCAGTAAAGTTGGGGAATAGGAAGACTGCTTGAAAATCTGCTATACAATTATATCCCCAGATTTCCCTTCAAACTCCATGAGCCAGGCAACAGTTCTTTTTCCACCCTAACACACTAGAATTTTATTCTTTGGAGAGGGAAATGTCAGGTACAATTAAGGGCAAAGGCCCTTTACTGAAAACAAGGTGATTAAGTGAACATATGCATACTAAATGCTGAGACCTTCAGTCCTCTTTCCCAACTCTGCTTCCAGAATACAAGCAGTCGGCTTGTACTTTAAAGCAGGATGACTGGAACATCCTTGACAAGCTCAAGAGGAAAGACCTAAGTAGAATGATGAATGATGTTAGGTGTTCCCTAATGAGAAAGAGCCCAGCCAAATTACACTCTAGTGAACCCCACAGTTGATTATCCCTGCCCACATGCTCCAAGCTTCCAATTAATTTTCTAGTTCTTTCCTCTTAAAAACAAATATACAATCAAGTATCTCCAAACTTCGAAGAAGAGCCTCTAACACAAATGATATATCAAGTCCAAAACAAAAACAATAAAAATTTCAAAAATCATTAATATGCTCAAGCGGAAAAGAGAAGATATTATACACATAAAACAATAAGACGCTATTCAGAGAAAAATAACTCTTAGAAATTAAAAATATGGAAGCCAAAATGAAAAACAGAAGGGCAAGAAGATAAAGGTAAGCAAATCTCTCCAGAGACAGAACAAAAAGACAAAGAGATGGAAAACAGGAGAGAAGAGGTAAGAAAGTAATAGGATTGGTCCAGGAAACCTAGTATCTAAACAACAGTAGTCCAGGAAGAGATATCAGAAAAAAACAAAAGGGAAGAAACCATTAATGAAGTAATTCAAGGAATTTTCCCAGAACTAAATGATTTGAGTTTTTGGGTTAAAAGGATCCACTGAGTGCCGAGCACAATAGATAAAAATAGACTTATCAGTCTGAGATTTCAGAACATTGGGCAAAAATACAGTTTCTATAAATTTCTAAAAAAGCCAGGCAAAGCGAAATAAGTAAATAATATTTCACATACAAAAAAGGGGGACTCAAATATCTCCAGATTTTTCAATAACACTGGAAGCTAAAATAGAATAGAACAATGATTTCAAAATTCTTAAGGAAAATTGTTTCCAGCTTAACATTTCATTTCAGTCAAAGAAGAATAATCTTCAGATTTATAAGGTCTCAAAAATTCATCTCCAGGCATGCTTTCTTAGGAAGCTATAGAAGGATATGCTCCAACAAAACAAGGGAGAAAACTGAGAAAGGGGAAGACATCATGTCATGCATTCTTTGTGAGGCTTTACCTGGAAAATAGGGGTTTCAACATAAGAGAAATTATGGAAATCCCTAGGATTATGGTAAAGGCATAGAAAACAATATGACAGACTGCAGCAGATCAGAAGGTTCTAGGAGAGATTTCTCCCAAAGATGAAATTGTGTGAATACTCGATATGTAATTTATTGTATATCTGACATGTCTGAATATCTTGAGAGGTGATTTAGGTAACTGGTAGAGAGTTTAGGATGAAATTAGTTATAAGCACACTGAAAACTAATCAAAGAAAAAATAAGAAAATAAGCTCCAAAGGAAATAAAAAAAATTAGGGAAAAAAAGTAATCACAGTATACTACATGGCTTATCCGAGTGGTATTTATATAGACAAAGTAATTTAAAAACCCGTATCAGTATGCCAGCTGAAGAATGACAAGGTTCCTAAGTTTGGAAAGGAGAACTTTATTTCTCATAAAGAGTTGCAGCCTGCAGGCAGCCATTCTGTACAGACCTGGGAAGGATAGCCTCTGGTCAGAAGCTGGAAATAGGTACTGCCCGGGAGGGTTAAAGGGAATAGGAATTTATGCTGAGTGGGTTGGCTAAGTATATACATTAAACAGGTTATAGGAGGAGACATGAATATTCATGAAGGGGAAGCACAAGCAGGCGTAGTACGCTAGTATGTATACGGTCTGCACACCATGTTCACTTTGGGGTAGAGACTTAACATTTAAATGTATTACAAGTAGGCCCTGTACATCAAAAGGTAAAGAGAGGACACGAAAGGCCTCTGTGCACAGCCTCTGTAGACTGGCCAGAACCACTCCACAGTCAGTGTGGTCTCTTATCAGGAAGAAATGCTGACCAGTTGTTGCATTTGAACCATAAAAATGGAGGGACAGTTAGGAGATTGGTTGAAATCAGAGGTGCAGGAAGTCTTTCTAAAGGGCTGGTTTCTGTTTAGCCCTTGGGAAAGAACACCGAATGGCGGCTAGCGAGGGCTGAGGTAGAATAAGGCAGGTCCAACTTCCTATCCCATCACAGCTGGAAACTCAGTTTTTAGGGTTTCTCTAGGGTCCTTCTGGCCAAAACGGGGTCTATTCAGTTGGTTGGGGGGCTTAGGATTTTATTTCTCAGGTAGAATGGGGGAACAGAAAGGGGATATGAATGTGCTGAAAGGGAACTAAAATCTTATCTCCTCCTACTGAAGAAATCAGACATAATCCTGATTTCTTCAAACAAAATCCAAGAAGTATCGGCATTATCAAATTATTTAGAGGCAAGAAGTAAGATAATCTGCTAAGACTGTTGAAAGTCGCTACCTTTGGGAAACAAGGAGAAATACTGTTTCTCACAATTAGCCTTAAGGATCTATTTGACATTTTAACAGCATGTTTAATTTTACAAAACTAAAATCAAAGGGCTAATGGGCCAGAACTCTAGGGTTAAGTTACCTAAATTCACATACCCCCTTACTTCCATTTTCAATTCGTCAAATGGCATCATGTCATGCATTCTTTGTGAGCTGGTAATCATCTGTTCTATACTGTCAATATGAATAGACTAGCTGAATTACACATAAGGCAATAATTCAGTTAGCTCCAGAGCCACTACTGTATCTAAAATAATTAAATAAAATTGTCAGTGAAAGAATAACACTTAGAAAACACTATAACACTTTGAAAATATTTGTCAGCTCTCTGACCAGAAGAGAAAAAGTCACTCAACATATAACAACTTATTACCACAGGCATGTATTTTGGGGAAAATGTTTGCTTACTGTATAATTTCTCCTTAATCTCACCCCACTTCTCAAAGCCCTGCATTATTTTCCTAGACACAGGCAAAGCCACGCACATCTGTAAGTGAAGACTGTAATTTCATTTGATATAAATGTGAACTCTCTTCGCCTTTTAAATGGAAGCCTATTCCTTTCAGAGATGAGTTCTTAGTTTTTAGTCCACACAGGAAGGTCGCTGGTTCAGTCTATCATGCACGTGATAACCTTTCCTGAGTCCATGTTATGTGCTAGCTTCTGTGTCTGGATAAAGGGATGAATGAACCTCAGTCTCTGGCCCTTAAGGAACTTATTAATTTAGGAGGGGAGACATACGTACAAAATAACAACAGAAATGTAAGAATACTGACATATTTGATTGACTGTTTTTAAAGACAAGGTCGGCAGGAAGAATAGAAGATGGGTGATAACTCTGTTCAGGAGGGTAAAGAAAGGCTTCACAGAAGAGAACACGGCCTGGTTGGATACTGGAGAATAAGTGGGAGTTTACCACATAGACAAAAGGGGAAGGAAATTTCAGGCAAAGAGAATATAAAAGTAAAAGCAGAAAATGGGCCTTTCAGTGTTGTTCAGCTTTCCTGGCATAAAGGGCCAGTGGCAGAGGTTTTGGGGTAAGTGGTTGCAGGAGTTGAGGCTGAAAAGTGAGAGAGAAGACAGATCATGCGAAGCCTTTGCCATGCAAAAGAGTCTTGTTGCAAGGGGCAGGGTCGGGGTGTGTAGGAGAAGATGGGATTTGGGGGAAGGTAGCCTATGGAAAATGATGACAAGGTTTTAAGCAGGGTCAGACATAACAGACTTGCAAAACTTCCCACCCCTCACTCTTGTTGTTTTTCTCATGATAGAAGTATTTACCTGAATGCCAAGTATTTCAGCAGGACTCTACCTTAGTAGAGACAATGAAGAATTACTCAAGTGACAAAAATCAGCCATTGGAAAACTACTATGGGGGCACTATAATGGCATCACTGATGTCATTACTGGCTTATGAATTTTCACAAATGGGGCTGGATGTGGTGGCTCATGCCTATAATCCCATCACTTTGGGAGGTCAAGGCAGGTGGATCGCTTGAGCCCAGGAGTTTGAGACCAGCCTGGGAGCAACGTGGCAAAATCCTGCCTCAAAAAAACATACAAAAATCAGCCAGGTGTAGTGGCACATGCCTGTAGTCCTGGCTACTCGAGAGGCTGACGTGGGAAGATCATCTGACCCCAGGGAGGTCAAGGCTGCAGTGAGCTGTGATTACACCATTGCGCTCCAGTCTGAGCGACAAAGTGAGATCCTGTCTCCAAAACAAAACAAAACAAAACACCTAAACAACTAAATGTTTACAAATGCCAAGTAGTATCAGGGTTCAGAGGACAGTCCTGACAATCAGGCCCACTGTAGTAACCATGGGTAAGTTACTAAACCTCTTTTTTACTCAGTTCTAAAATGGGAACAGAGAAGGACTTGTTCTGTCCACCTTAAGGAATGCTATAAGGATCAAAGGAAATAATATACATAAAAATATTTTGATAAAGTATCTTGATCCTTCATTTATAAAGCTGTATAACTAAGGCAATTTGTTTAATTTTTCTGAGCTTTGAAGTTCTCATTTGTAAACCAGGGAGAATTCCATCTATATTACAGTCCTCATGCTATGAGGACTGAAGTGCCTTGTCTGACACACAGTAATTATGATTATCATCTATAGCAGTATTTTAGCCATTTACATTGGTGTATGGTAAATCAACTGTTCTGTGATGCAGTCAGTAAGTATTTACTGAGGACATGAAGTTTGCAGAGTCCTAATTAGTCAGTCTCTAAGGAAAAGAAAACAAAGTAGGGACAAAATTTAAAAACACTACCATACTGCTCACAAGTCAATTTTAGAATGTGGCAACTCATATCTGTAATTGTAAATATTTCTCCAGACTATCATGCAGGAATTAACTAAGAATATGTTTGACTTTCTCACTGGCATTCCTATGTACCTACACACACATTCACAAGCACGTGTATGTGTGCGCGCAGGCAGAAACATTAGGACTCACCGAGGAAAAATAAATCTCTCACACTTGAAAATTAAGGAACTGCATAGGCAGCAAATCTCCAAGTGAAGTTGATGCAGTGGGTTATATAAGCCAATAATTTATGTTAGGGCTTCACAAAATGTTAGACACTAGGAAAGGAACCAAAATAAGTTAAATTACATCAATAAAAAGGTATGACTAGTTGTGCTGCCTCAGCTGGGATGCTATTTCTTGCTATAAACAGCAACAGCTAGAATTCAGATGACTAAACATTGCAATAATGAAAACAAAGCATGTTATAATAGCTGCTGCTAGATCCACAGCCTTGGGGATCAATGAAATAATGCCTGTTGCCATATATACACAGTCTTGCGGGTCTTTGTTTTTTGGGGAAAAATAAGTTCAGATCATTTCTAAACTAGCAATTTGTCTGTCTAGATTTTAAGTCTTTATGCTTATGATAAAATATGATCTTTCATATTAAATCACTTATGACCTTGGTAAAATATTACTTTATATTAGCTGACTCTTGGGGCACTTTAATTTTATGAAACACGCACTTTAGTTTTTAAAAGTATGAAAGCAAAACTGGATGTTCCTAGTCTACTACATCATGTTAACAAGCCATCAAAGATCTGGGAACACATTAAAAAACACACCAAATCTCTATCTAATTAGTTTCAAATATGAAAGGATACTTACAATTGAAAACAAAGTACAGCCAATACTTTAAATCCTTAAACATACAAAGAAAGGTCTGACTGGTTTCCTGGATTCACGTCTCCCTGTCCAAGGTTATTCCATGGAAGAAGGTTACCAAACAAAGTAAAAGGTTGTGGGAAAATCCAGTACCCACTTTAGGGCAGGAGTGAGCAGCCCTATGGATGTGTAAAGACAAATCTTTCTAGAATACATGATGAAAAAAACTAAAGAAAGATTCAAGTTCATGATTAAGCAAGGGCATCCACAGTTCAAACATACGTTTTATATAGTTCCATTAATAGGCCCAAATTTTAAATTACAAATACGTAAGCAGGAGGTGAATTACCTTTGTGTTACTTATTTAAAGCAGGTTGTTTTCTCTTCAATGAGTCACCTATCTGCTTACTGAGAGAATGAAACTTTGCATACTCTGGAACTGGGAGGGAAAGTGGATTTTGGTGGTACGCCAACTTCAGAGCTCATGACTTTAACAGAGTAGAATGAGGGCACTGGGTGTCAGCAGGCACGTGGTGTCTGACATGTAGCAAGAGCTCCAGAAATACAAGTTGTGAAAAAGACACATGGAAAAGGACCTGGAAAAATGACAATGACAAACCTGTCTACTTTGATCACAAGCCCTAATGCTGGCAAATGCTGAACGTGCTTCTTCCACTGACATAAGTAATGTGATTTGCCAATGCCCAGCTTAGAGTGGTTTCCCCTGTAGCAGACAAGCAGATGTATATATAATAAAGTCCCTATAAGGTGAAAAAGAAAATCAATTTTTAAAAGGATATTATATTCTGCTTTTTATATTTGCCTAAACTCCAAGGCTATTTAAAGTGCCAGTATGTAACAAATAAGAAGCTTGTGAGAGAATATAAATAAATGCCCTGCTTCCTTCATCCAGAATGTCTTGATACAAAAGAAAAATTTGCATCTGAACTAAGTAGTGTGTTCAGTGACACAGTTGATTCACATTTGGTACAATTTCTTTATCTTATTGCAGACTGGCAACAAGCTCTATGGACTACAGACTGCCTGCTGAACTGTGGATCACACTTTGAGCAGCACTGACACAGACAATCCCAGCAAAATTTATACTCTAATTATTAAAAAAAAAGTTATCAGTTCTGAGAAAGCAATAACAGCAAAAAGCCAGAGCCAAACAAAAGGCTACCACATTGCCATGATGTTGCCATAGTTCCTGAACACAGTAATTTATGGATTCCTCAAATGATAAATTACATTAGTAACTTTGCCAAATGTCTCAAAAGGATATGATAATAAATGAAGAAATATCTGTTGAACAAACTATTCTGGTTAAGGCAATGTGGTGGGGGATTCATCAAAACAATTAGATTTCTTTCTTTCTTTCTTTCTTTTTTTTTTTTTTTTGAGATAGCGCCTCGCTCTGTCCCCCAGGCTGGAGTGCAATGGCGTGATCTTGCCTCACGGCAACCTCTGCCTCCCAGGTTCAAGTGATTCTCATGCCTCAGTCTCTTGAGTAGCTGGGATTACAGGCACCCGCCACCACGCCTGGCTAATGTTTTTGGGGGGGTATTTTTAGGGGTTTTACATTGGCTAGGCTGGTCTCGAACTTCTGACCTCAAGTAATCTGCCTGCCTCAGCCTCCCAAAGTGCTGGGATTACAGGTGTGAACCACTGTGACTGGCCAGAACAATTAGATTTTATACACATGTGAACTATTTGTCACATAAAGCAACTTATTTTGTTTCCCTCCACCACCACCCAGAGCCTAGTATAGTATATTCAATTAATACTTTTTGGCTGGTATTTCCAAAACGTCCACAAAACACTAAATATATTCTGAGTTTCAGATTAAAATGAGAAAAATAAGATAACTTATAAAGATAAAATACAGGAAAACTCGGATCATACATTTTATTTGGAAAAAGTATATAAAATATATTAACAACTTTAAAAATAAATGATACTATGTATATTTTAATGGCTATATTCTAGGGAGGGAAAGAGAATAAAAATGACAACATGATAATAAATGTCTTTGCTTTTCACATGTTCCATTTCTTAACAAAATAAAAGATCTTAGCCCATTAATAAAAGCTGTGCACTCTTTTGGACTCTTAAATTCAGATATTAATACCGCCTTTATAGAAATAAATAAGAAAGCACTGATGGAAGATGTAGAGTGCATTAGCGTTCATGTTATCTCTCCTGCTATGAATTTAATGGGTATCTTAATAAGGAGATATAAACTAATGTCACTGATTAGGAAATATATCCACTCACATCATTTAGTAGCTTCCACTGGGGCTTGATGATGATGTCTGGTGGAATTACTATAAAGCAAATGATGAATTAGCATCAGGAGCAAAGGGACACATAAATGTGCCTCAGAGATGAAGCAATTACATTCTACGTTCAAAGTTACAGGTCAACTCAAAAGACAGTGCGGTCAGTCCTAAAGCAGCACTAACCAACCTGGCTAAGCCCACTGCTTACAACTTGCTGAAGCTAAGTTATTTTGATAGCTGGGCCACAGGCTTCCTTGGTTATAATAACCTGAAAGTAACATTTACGTGTTTTAAGTCTCTTTTAATCTCCTGAATACCGTGAAGTGATGTTTATCAGATTTTAAGACACAGGCACATTCCGTTCAGATGATTTCATTCTCAGGGGACCCTGTCATTATGAAGGCTTATTAAAAAGAAGGCAAAGGTTCACAAGCCTTTCAGAAGAATCTTAAGTGACATTATGAACTAAATCTAAAAAAAATTTTTTTGGCTTGGTTATACAAAGTAATTTCCTCTTCCTGGTTAGCTTAGCGGTCATAGTTCAGCAAACTTTGTGTAGAGTGACCACCACAATTAGTGTATTAAAAATGTAGACATTGTTTCTCTCACTTTCTCTTCTGATTAGGCTTCATTTCAACACTCAGTGCAGGGGCTTGACCTGTAAGTGGTAAATGCCCAAATACCCACAAGCTTGTTTACTATTAGGCATTTGGGACATCTTACATACTTCCAGGTACATTTGAAAGAAAAAACAGCCCAAACTCAATCTATTCTTTTGTTTAGGGCTTATTCTAATAGTACACATCCCTAAAATGGTCACAAATCTTGTTTCCAATTTATCTTTTTATAACATGAAAGAGAAAAAAAAATACCAAAAATGCTCCATGCAGATTTGTTTCAATTATTTTTAAAAAATTCCTCATCTACCAAAAATTATTCTACACCTGTTTCCTCACCTGTAAAATGCGAATAACAAAAAACTAAAAAAAGGTTATTGTGAAGACTAGGAATAAAGAATAAGACATGCTTTGCATATAGGTATCAATAAAAGTAGATATTCTTTTTTGTTTTAGTTTAAACTTTTAGATTCAGGGGGTGCACGTGCAGATTTGTTACAAAGATATATTGTGTGATCAAAAGCAGATACTCTTTTTTTGAGACAGGGTCTCTGTCACCCAGGCTGGAGTGCAGTGGTGCAATCTCGGTTCACTGTAGCCTTGACCTCCTGGGAATCAATCCTCCCACCTCACCCTCCCAAGTAGTTGGGACTAGAGGTGTGCATTACCACACCCAGCTAATTTTTTTTTTTTTTTGTTTTGTATTTTTAGTAGAGACGAGGTTTCACCATGTTACTCAGGCTGGTCCTGAACTCCCGGGCTCAAGTGATCCATCTGCCTCGGTCTCCTAAAGTGCTAGGATTACAAGTGTAAGCCACCATCCCCGGCCCAAAGCAGATATTCTTATGTGTAAAGCTAAGACAATGCTTAAGTGCTCTCACTGAAAATTCTTTTCCTTCTGATACATGATGCTGAAATACAAAGTCTTTGCCATCCTTTGTAATGGCAATTATTTTTCAAGAGATTACAAGAATTTGATGAAATAGTGTTATACATTTTAAAAAATTGTTGTTACCTATGATTTTTTAATGGCAAGACATAATATGCATATAGAAAATGCATAAAACACACATACGCATTGTTTAACGGATCAGGATTATAAAGCAAACCCCTGTGTTACCACCATTCGGTCAAGAAATAGAATGCTGCTGGTGCCCCAGAAGCCTTCCACGAGCCCCCTTCTCGCTTCCAGAGGTAGTCACTACCCTTGTTTTTTTGTATAGTTTTCATTCCTAAATAATATAGTTTAATCTTGCTTGGTTTTGAACTATACATAAATAGAGGATGATTGTGGAGATTTTTTTTTTTTGCTTTGGTTCTTTTACTCAACATTATGCTGGTGAAATTCGCCCCTATCATTGCTATGGTTTCATGGCTGCATAGTATTTGATTACATAAATATACCATAATTAATGATGAACATATTGTCAATATATTTTAAGTTGTTTCTAATCTGTGGCTATTATGAATAGTGGTGCTATAAACATTCTCATATACAAATCTTCAATTTCACTGCATAATGCCAAATTATTTTTTTAAATGATCAATCTACCCTCCTATCACCTCTACTTTAAGAGTAACCAGTTTACTATTGTTTTTCTTTAATCACACATGTGCTCAAAACAAGATTGGGAGAAACTGAAGAACACTACTACTAGAAGGAAATGAAAAGAAGGAGCCAAGGCTTAGAAAAATTAAGAGACTAGCTTGGCCAGGTGCGGTCGCTCACACCTGTAACCCCAGCACTTTGGGAGGCTGAGGCAGGCAGATCATTGGAGGTCAGGAGTTCAAAACCAGCCTGGCCAACATGGTGAAACTGTCCCTACTAAAAATACAAAAACTAGCTGGGCGCGATGGCGGGTGCCTATAATCCCAGCTACTCGGGAGGCTGAGGCAGAAGAATGGCCTGAACCCAGGAGCTGGAAGCTGCAGTGAACCAAGATCACGCCACTGTACTCCAGCCTGGGCGACAGAGCAAGACTGTCTCAAAAAAAAAAAAAAAAAAGAGAGAGAAAGACTAGCTCAATGTTACAGTGAATAAGAGGGACAATGAGTTAGAAAACGAAAGAGTTAGAGGCAACTCTGAAGCTAGAACACAATCTAGAGCTCTTTCCAAGGCTTAAGCTGCCTTGCAAAGGAATCTGGAAACAATGAAATACAACTACTGTTTATAAATGTGAAAACAATGGGGACAGACAGGGAAATGTTTTAGGGCAGTTTAGAAAAAGTCAGCATTACATTTTAACAGAATTTGTGAATCTCATTATATAAATAGGGAAACTGAGGCCTAGAAATTCACAAGGCCACAGTTATCAAGTGGCAATACTGATCAGAAAGTGAATTCATGTCTGTCTGTACTTGTTCTCCTAACCACATATACTAACTGGAAACATACTCAGCTAGAGGGAATATAGCTGTGTTTTACAAAGTATGAAAAAATAATGCTGATTTTGTCAATTTTACTATGGCTAATGAATCTTAAAGAGGAAGTACATACCATTGCAAAAAAATACATAGCTTGCCCAACCTCTTTAAAGCTGTAATTTCTATATCTGCTGAAATATCCTATAATTTGAATGTACTAATGAATAGATTAAGAGAAGAAAACTGGTTTCTTGTGCCAGGTTCACCATTAACCATTTGTGCCATTTTGAGAATGTAAAAAAACTTCACTAGGACTCAGTTTTTATCTGAAAAAATTAATTTTTATACACATATCCTATTATAAAAGCAATACGTACTCAATAAAAATAAATCAATAAAAAGGTAAGTAGAAAGATTATCTGAAGTCCCACAAAACAAACACGTAACAGTTTTGGTATACAACCAGGCAATCTTTTCTCTCCTGTATATAGGGTAGTTTGTTTGGTGCCTTTAAAATTATTTTAATAACTGTAACCATAGTGTGCACTCAACCCCATGCTATCTTTTCTACACGAATAACAAAGGTATTTCTATGCTACCTAATCTTCATAAAAATTTTAATCACAGTGAATGCTTGCTATGTTTTAAATGTCCCCTCCAAAACTCATGTTGAAGTTTGGTTGCTACCGTCACAGTATTAAGGGGTGGTTCCTTTAAGAGGTGATTAGGTCATGAAGGCTCCACCCTCATGAATGGATTAATGCCATTACTGCAGGAGTGGGCTCCTAATAAAAGGGTGAATTCGGCCCAATTTTCCTCTTTCCATCTCACATCTGCCATGGGTTGATGCTTGCTTGATGTTGGTGCCATGCTCTCAGACTTCCCAGCTTCCCGAACCATGAGCCAAACAAATCTCTTTTCTTTTTTAATTACCTAGTCCATGATATTGTTATAGCAGCAGAAAACGAATGAAGACAATGCTCCTTCGTTTACTTAACCTATTCCCAGATAACTGTTTTCAGTTATGATAAACATATTTAATTGTTTTTAGGAAGTTAGAATTATTTCCTTATGCTAGAGTTCCCAAGATGAACTACTAAATCAAACTACTTATTAATTCTACTTCAGAGAAGAAATTGTGAGGGGAAGTATATGAGCTTCTTACGAGAATGCTTTGAAAACTGTAAGGCACTAACAATGTAAGATAGTATTATCATTAGTTTTATAAGTCCATATTGTATGGGACTTATAGAAACCTAGTATGGTACTCCATAAATCTCTGAATATTTTCTAAAAACAAAATCACCAATATATAAGCATACTATTTGTACATTTTATCTTAATTTTTTTTTTTTTTGAGACAGTGTTTCACTGTCGCCCCAGCGGGAGTGCAGTGGCACAATCATAGCTCATTAAAGCCTTGAATACCTAGGCCCAAGCAATCCTCCTGCCTCAGCCTCCTGAGTAGCTGGGACTACAAGCACATGCCACTGTGTCCAGATACTTTTTTAAATTTTTTGTAGAGATGAGGTCTTGTTGTGCTGCCCAGGCTGGTCTTGAACTCCTGAGCTCAAGTGATCCTCCTGCCTTGGCCTCCCAAAATGTTGGAATTACAGGCATGAGCCACTGCACCTGGCAAGAATCTTAATATCTTTTTGATCATGCTGTCGTGAGTTAAACAACTTAAAAGTGATTTTTAAAAAGCAATGAACAGACTAAATTATAAGAGTGGTAAAGTTAAGAAGCAGAGATTTAAAGAACCTGGGGCTGACATGGGGCACAGAGCACATAATACTCAACTTTTTGATTATTTAGATGAGAAGACTGAGACACAACAGAAAGACACTATCTGCCCAAGGTACTGGCAAGTTAAAAGAGATGGAATATAACCTTGAAATTTCTTTTTTTATATTTATTTTTTATTTATTTATTTATTTTTGAGATGGAGTCTTGCTCTGTAGCCCAGGCTGGAGTGCAATGGTGTGATCTCAGCTCACTGCAAGCTCCGCTTCCCAGGTTCACACCATTCTCCTGCCTCAGCCTCCCAAGTATCTGGGACTACAGGGACCCGCCATCTCGTCCGGCTAATTTTTTTTTTGTATTTTTAGCAGAGAGAGGGTTTCACCGTGTTAGCCAGGATGGTCTCGATCTCCTGACCTCGTGATCCACCCACCTCGGCCTCCCAAAGTGCTGGGATTACAGGCGTGAGCCACGGTGCCCAGCCTAATCCTGAAATTTCTAATTGATGGTGTTATGTTCTTTCCATTAAATCATTTCATCCACCTTTTTGAAATGTGTGGATGACAAAATTTCATTCCCTTCATTGCATCTACCTAAATAATTATTTAAATGTAAAGTGCTAGTCTGCATTTATAATATATACATTTTTAAACTGATAATTTACACAAATATCTACAAAGTTATTATTTTAAATACAGAATTATGATATGGGTCTATCCACAAGTAACTGTGGGTATGTTGGCGAAAGTAACTGTTTTTTTCTCTCTCTCTTTCAAAAAGATAAATTAGCCAAACATAATATCATTAAAAGTTCCAAAATTTAGAATTTCAAATCTACTGTGCTACCTTCCCCTAAAAGCTAGAGACCTTGAGTTTTGAATCAGGCAATATAAACAATTTTTTTGGAGTTCGTTTCTTTAAAGAGCTTACACCTAAGCTATCCCGGTCGCTTTGATGCCAACTAAAATCAGACCAAATTCATTTTTCATATAGCTCATAATTCATTTCATGATGCTTAATCATAAAAAGTATAGTTAGAATTTATAACCCATCCTCTCTGAACTAGCTAGCACTAATATTTCGTTTCAGTTGAGGTACATTCTTTAAATATTTTCCTCCCAGCAAAAGATGTCACTCATGGTCGTGCTCTGGAAAAGGCTAATCTTATTACTGAACAAGTAAAAAGCCTAAAGTGACTCTTTTAAAACAACTAGGATAAAGGAAGAGATAGATGTTATCAAAGATGGTAAGCCAAGTAAGGTGCTAAATTTATACCGAGCTATTAGCCACAGAAAAAAAGGGAAGCCTGTTATGTAAGATGTTTCTTCCTGTCTGTTAAAGGGAAAGCAGCAAGTATCGTCTCCTGAACTCAGAGTCAGATATTAGGGTCTGAATTTCTTTGTTCATGTAACAGCTGTGTGACTATGAGCAAAGGACTTACCCTTCAGAGGCTCAGTTTATCTAAATGTAAAATGAAGATAATAATACCAACACTTTTAGGGTTTCTGCAAAGGATAAAAGAAATAATATATGTGAAAGGGCCCTGTGCCCTAAAATAAGCTAGATAAATGTAAGTTACAATTGTTTTATTTTTCATTTGGAAAGATATTTTTGGCATTGTATTTGTAGTTTCAGTTTAAAAGGAAAAAATGTCCAACTGAGATAAAAATAGTTTTATCTTATCAATTTACACTTTCAGCAATCAAAGAGTACAGTAATCATAGTCAATGCCATTAAAAATGTCTAGTACATTGGTTAATAGCTAATGATGGTTCTCAGAAATATTAATACACGAACACTTAATCATTTGCAACTACAAAAATGCATGTTATCCCTTTAAACAGAATAGAACTTTTGGAAAAAACTATATATAAACAAATAAATATAATTTTTTGACCTCAATTAAAACATTAGATACAAGATATGTGTGTATATATAAATATATATGTTTACATATATATGCTATATATTCTTACATATATGGGGATATATGGGATGTAAATTCTAACTATATATATTCTTATATATAAAATATATAATATACATTACACAGAAATAAGTTGTTTAATTATCAGCCATAAAGAGGAAAGAACAATCTTCTGACTGACTCATTCATCATTCATTCTTTCAATAGACATCTTTTTTTTTTTTTTTTTTTTGAGACAGGGTTTGTCATGTCACCCGGGCTGGAGTGCAATGGTTCAATCACAGCTCACTACAGCCTTGACCTCCTGGGCTCAGGTGATTTTCCCACCTCAGCCTCCCAAGTGGCTGCGACCGCAGTCACACACCACCACATCCTGCTAATTTTTTTATTTTTTGTAAAGATGGGGTCTTGTCATGTTGCCCAGGCTGGTCTTGAACTCCTGGGCTCAAGTGATCTTCCTGCTTCAATCTCTCAAAGTGCTGGAATTACAGGCATGAGTCACTGCATCAGGCCTCAATAAGTACCTATTACATATGTAAAACATGCTTAGGGATCTCACACAGACCATACTTAGGTTCAGGTGTAACAACTGGTAAGTGTATGGTTCTGGGGCCGAGAGTAGTTAGCCAAAAACATGGTTCCTGTCCCCACTATGAAGGTAACCTTCTGCTCCAGCCAGGCCAGCCTACATATGCCTTCAGTAGTTCCTCCTGTGCACCTTGGCTCCCCTTCTCTCACTCCCCAGACACTTCTTTTCCTTGACTTCCCAGTTCAGGTGGCATATCTTCTATCCTTCTACTGATGCTTTCCCTTTCCACATCAGCCTAACAAGAATGACAACAAGATCAACAACAAAAAATGGCAGCTACCATTTACTGAGTACACTTACTGTGGACAAATCCTGAGCTACAATATCATCTCAACTACGTAAGAAGAAGACAAAAAGTTTGGAAGATCCAGAAGGTGCCTCTCTCTAAGTGGTGAGATTATAGGTAATGAAAAAAATTCTGTTCTTTCTTCTTTTGTACTTTGCTAAATTTCTACAATGGACATGTAAGATTTTTGAATTTAGAAAATATTTTTTAAGTAAAAAAGATATAGATGGCACTAGCATAAAGACAGATATAAAGGTTAATGTAATAGAATCCAGAGTCCAGAAATAAATCCTCACATTTACAGTTAATTAATTTTCAACAAGATTGCAAAAACAATTCAATGGGTACAGTAGTCTTTTCAACAAATGTTTTTGGAATGACTGGATATCCACATGCAAAAGAATGAAGTTGGATTCCTCATACCATACACAGAAATTAATTCAAATAGATCACAGACCTAAATATGAGTTAAAACTATACAGAAGAAAACCTAAAAGTACATCTTTGTGACCTTGGCTAAGCCTTCTAGATATGACACTAAAAGTACAAGCAGGAAAAGAAAAAAACAGATAAAATTGAACTTCATAAAAATTAAAAATCTTTGTACTTCTATAGACATTATCAAAAAAGTGAAAAGACAACCTGCAGGGTGAGAGAAAATATTTGCAAACCATTTTTCTAAGAAGAGACTTCTATCCAGAATATATAAAGATCTCTTATAATTCAATGGACAAATTGCAGAGCACGGTGACATGTGCCTGGCTATGTGGTCCTAGCTACGTGGGAGGGTGAGGTGAGAGGACTGCTTGAGCCCAGGAGTCTGATGCTGCAGTGAGCTATGATTATGCCACTGCACTCTAGCCTGGTCTATAGGGTGAAACCCTGCCTCTAAATAAATAAATAAAGACAACCTAATTTAAAAATGGTCAAAGGGTCTGAATAGATATTTCTCCAAAGAAGATACACAGATGGCCAATAAGTACATAAAGAGTAATGACACTCAACATCATTAGCCATTAGAAAAAATTCAAGTCAAAACCATTTACAACTAGTAGGATGGCTATCATAAAAAAAACACAAAATAAGTGTTGGTGAGGATACAGAGTAATGGGAACCTGATATGATTTGGCTGTGTCCCCACCCAAATCTCATCTTGAATTTTAGCTCCCATAATTCCCATGTGCCATGGGAGGGACCCAGTGGGAGGTAACTGAATCATGGAGCAGGTCTTTCCTGTGCTGTTCTTGTGAGAGTGAATAAGTATCACAAGATCTGATGTGAGATCAGGTTTATAAAGGGGAGTTCCCCTGCACACGCCCTCTTGCCTGCTGCCATGTAACACAGTGCTTTTGCTTCTGCTTTGCCTTCTGCCATGATTGTGAGGCCTCTCTAGTCATGTGGATCTGTGAGTCCATTAAGCCTCTTTCCTTTATAAATTACCCAGTCATGGCTATGTCTTTATTAGCAGCATGAGAACAGACTAATACAGAACCTTTGTACATTAGTAGTGGGAATGTAAAATGGTGTTGCCACTTTAGAAAACAGTCTGGCAATTCCTCAAATTTAAACAAAGCTACCATATGGCTCAGCAATTCCACTTCTAGATCTACACCCCAAAATAACGAAAACTATATCCCCACAAAAACTTGTACCCAAATGTTCATAATAGCATTCTGGTAACAGCCAATGGAAACATCCCAAAAGTCTATCAACTCATAAGTGGATAAATAACATGTTGTATATACATACACATCTTCCAACTGCAAAAAAAAATTGGCTATAAAAAGGAATGACTCATACATGCTACAAAATGGATAAACCTTGAGCCTATGCAAAGCAAATGAAGCCAGTTACAGAAGACCACATATTTTATCATTCCATTTATAAGAAATGTCCAGAACAGGCAAATCTATACAAACAGAAAGTAGGCTGGTAGCTGCCCAGGGATGGGGAGCCTGAAGGAATAAGGAATGACTACTAGTGGGTACAGGGTTTCTTTTGGGGGCAATGAAAATGTTCTGTAATTGACCGTGGTGATAGTTGCACAATTTGGTGAATATATTAAAAGCCACTGAACTACATACATATATATATATTTTTGGAGACACAGTCTTGTTCTATTGCCCAGGCTGGAGTGCAGTGGCATGGCTCATGCAACCTCCGCCTCCTGGTTTCATGCCACTCCACTCCTGCCTCAGCCTGGGATTACAGGCGCCTGCAACCCTGCCCGGCTAATTTTTGTATTTTTTTAGTAGAGACAGGGTTTTACCAGGTGGGCCAGGCTGGTCTCGAACTCCTGACCTCAAGTGATCTGCCCACCTCAGCCTCCCAAAGTGCTGGGATTTACAGGTGTGAGCCTGGCCTGAATTGTACAATTTAAATGGGTCAATTGTATGGTATATGAAATATATTTCAGTAAAGTTATTTTCTTTTAATTTAGTACTTTTTATAAAGAGCTTCCATCATATTATTGGCAAATTTTGTATGCAGTAGTTGGGAAAGGCATTTTGACTATTAAAACATCCTTGGAATTTATATTTTTTATTCCAAGAATTATGAAAATAAAAGCATATTTTCTTCTCATGTGTCACATACATTTGGCTGCATGTTAAAGAAATATACATGAATTTAAGCTGCTGGGTATAAGCTGGCATTGATCCCTTCTAAATAGCTGTGCACTGTGGGCCCCAGGAGTAAAGATTTACAGAAGGACCACGTCCTTGGCAGAACAGGGGTTCCCAGTTGTTTTGGATGGAGAAGCTACTTTTACTTTCTATGAAGTCTTAATTTGAAGGGGAAGAGAAATAATAGGGTAAAATGAAGGGAGTCATGAAATCTCCAGGTTCTAATTTTAGCTCTTCTACTAAACTCACTGTCTCAGGGGGCTCATCTATAAAATGCAGGTAATTGTCTACGCCCTGTCTAACTCATAGAATTGTAAGAAGGCCCAAATTAAAAAGAAAAACAAACAACGTTAGGAGGACATAACTGGATTTGGTTTTGAATTGCTTGCCATTTAATAGCTTTGTCATCCCCAGGAAATTAGCATAGCAGCAGGTCAATCTCTTATCTCTAAAGATAGACTTGGTCAACATACTTCATAGAGTATGAAGTGAGCTACACAAATAAAAATACACACTCCAAAGCCATTACATTCTATACATATGTAAATCATCATTATTATTTGTACAATATACCCTCAAAGTATTACTCTTAAATATTGAGCTTTCAGAAAAGGAGAGAAGAGGCCTGGCTTACAAAAGCAACAGGGAAGAATCCACTGATAGCTGCTAGCCTTCTGACTTGTACTACATATCATTCCTGGAATGCAAATTGGTAGGTCTCTCATACTATGTTTCCACATTTGGGGAAATGACACATGTGTATTGGAGCAATTGCAGAGTTTCACAGAAAATCTGGAAGGCCACATTCTCTAAGACAGTGGTTCTCAAACGTTTAGTCTCAAGTTTGAAGTCAGGTAGCGTAATGCTACCTGCTTTGTTTTGTTCTTTTGGCTTAGGATTGTCTTGGCAATGCAGGGTGTTTTTTGGTTCCATATGAACTTTAAAGCAGTTTTTTTCCAATTCTGTGAAGAAAGTCATTGGTAGTTTAATGGGGATGGCATTGAATCTATAAATTACCTTGGGCAGTATGGCCATTTTCATGATATTGATTCTTCCTATCCATGAGCATGGTATGTTCTTCCATTTGTTTGTGTCCTCTTTGATTTCACTGAGCAGTGGTTTGTAGTTCTCCTTGAAGAGGTCCTTCACATTCCTTGTAAGTTGGATTCCTAGGTATTTTATTCTCTTTGAAGCTATTGTGAATGGGAGTTCATTCATGATTTGGCTCTCTGTTTGTCTGTTACTGGTGTATAAGAATGCTTGTGATTTTTGCACATTGATTTTGTATCCTGAGACTTTGCTGAAGTTGCTTATCAGCTTAAGGAGATTTTGGGCTGAGACAATGGGGTTTTCTAAATATACAATCATGTCATCTGCAAACAGGGACAATTTGACTTCTTCTTTTCCTAACTGAATACCCTTTCTTTCTTTCTCTTGCCTGATTGCCCTAGCCAGAACTTCCAACACTATGTTGAATAGGAGTGGTGAGAGAGGGCATCCCTGTCTTGTGCCTGTTTTCAAAGGGAATGCTTCCAGTTATTGCCAATTCAGTATGATATTGGCTGTGGGTCTGTCATAAATAACTCTTATTACTTTGAGTTACGTTCCATCAATACCGAATTTATTGAGAGTTTTTATCATGAAGGGCTGTTGAATTTTGTCAAAGGCCTTTTCTGCATCTATTGAGATAATCATGTGGTTTTTGTCTTTGGTTCTGTTTTCTTTTTTTTTTTTTTTTTTTTTTTGAGACGGAGTCTCACTCTGTCACCCAGGCTGGAGTGCAGTGGCGCGATCCGGCTCACTGCAAGCTCCGCCTCCTGGGTTCACGCCATTCTCCTGCCTCAGCCTCCCAAGTAGCTGGGACTACAGGCGCCCGCCACCATGCCTGGCTAATTTTTTGTATTTTTGGTAGAGATGGGGCTTCACTGTGTTAGCCAGGATGGTCTCGATCTCCTGACCTTGTGATCCGCCCGCCTCGGTCTCCCAAAGTGCTGGGATTACAGGCGTGAGCCACCGCGCCCAGCCATTAAGGACATTCTTAATTGAACCCTGTTTTAAAAATACATATAAACTATGAGTACACAGTCTTATAGAAGACAAAAACTGCTAGCTGAGTTTAGTTTCTCTGCCTTGATTTGTTCTAAGTGGCCAGCAGTTTTACCTACCATCACGTAAATGTCAACACAGTGAAACAGGCAAAAATGTCTTAGTTTTATTATGAAAATACTTCTGCCCTCCCAGACCTACTGAGGGTGTTGGGGATCCCCAAGGAACCAGGGACTGATTACACCGCTGCTCTAGGAGAAAAAGGAATCTGTCACTTAAATTCTGTATAGTTGGCACACTCAGGTGAAACTATTCAGAAAGTCTACTAAAGGCTCAGTACCAACAATCTGGAAGAAAATTATTTAGTTTCAGTATAGCTCTCTTCACTTTATCCAAAAGTTAAATTAATTCAATGCCTGTACAGATGGTCAATTCATCTTCACATCAAAGATATATTCATACTATGGTGGGAGTTGTGGTGAGAACTACACATTTACATCATACCTATCAAAAGTCTTCCTTTTATAAGATAAATAATGAGCTGGACTTTTTCCCTGTTCTCTTCCCACCATCCTTCACGCATCTGAAAAAGGCAATTTGGGATAAGTGGCAAGAGCAAAGGCTCACTCTCATCAGCATAAATATGCCTTGATACCTGCCATCTTCAGAAACAAAGCAAACAAACCATTCCAGATTCCCACAAAACAAACCAATTAAAAGAACAAAAACAAAAAGAAACTTCCCTTAATCCCACAGTCATCTCCAGTGATAAACCCATAACTCGACATACTGATGACTTCTTCTATTCAGAAATTTACTCCTCTTAGTTTCCAAATCCTACTCTCTCTTCATTTTCTCCCTACCTCACTGTTCATTCCTCTCAGTTTTTGCTGGTTCTTCCTCTGCTACTTAACTTCTAAATGTAATTTCCCAGGGCTAAATCCCACTGTAGGTGTGTGTCTGTATCTGTTTCCCTCTCTTCTCAACTCTGCGTTCTCTCCCTGGGTAATCTCATCTAGTTCCCTGGATTTAAATACCATCTTTATGTTGATGAGTCCCAAATTTCTATACCTTGTACTGACCTCCAATCCTGAGCTCCAGACTTATATATCCTGTTGTCTACTTGGATTTCTAATAGGTAACTCAAACTTAACATTTGCAAAGAAGATCTTTTGGTTGCCCTGCTCCCACCTCCTGGATCCTTCCCCATCTCAATAAATGGCATTATCATCCAAGGAGTTGCTCATACACAAAACCTAGGAGTCATCCTTGACATTCCTTTTTTCCTCATCTCCCACATTCAGTCCACTAGTTCATGTCCCATAATATATTTCAAATCTGCTCACTTCTCTCCATCTCTACCCCTACCATCCTGATCCAAACCACCATCACCCCTAATCTGGTCTTCTGAAGTGCCTTCTAACTGGTAACTCTGCCTCAACTCTAGTTCCCTGCAATCCATTAAAGTAGCTAGAATGTGGAGGTGGGTGGGTGGGGCCAAAAAAAGTAGTAGCTAGAATGATCTTTGGGAAAAAACAAATCAAATCATGCCACTTTCCTGCTTACATCATTCACTCAATGGTTTCCCTTTGTATTTAAAATAATTTAGGAAACTCTGCTGTGGTCTCTGAGGTTTTATATGCTATGCTCCCTGGCTACCTCTGCCCCTCAATTACTACACTCCTGCCACAACATCAGCCCTCCATCTGTTACCTCAGCATAGCTCTTCCCTACCTCAGGGCCTTTGCCCTTGCTATTCCCATCACCTTCAGGAACTTTCTGTTCCCTAGCTGGTTGCATGGCTGGTTCCTTGTCATCATTCATGTCTAAGCTCAACAGTCACTTCCTCAATAAGGCTTATTTGACAATTTAATCTAAAGTAGGTCCTTTTCCAGTTATTTTCTATTATATCACCTAATTAATTTCCATGACAGCACTTATCGCAATCTAAAATGACTTTCTCTGTTTATTGTATGTCTCTTCCCATCAGGTTATAAGCTTCACGAGGCAGGGATCTTTCTTTTTCTTTTATTAAAACAGCTTTATTGAGATATGATTCACATAACATACAACTCACCCATTTAAAGTGTACAATTCAAATTTGCCATTTAAACCATTTTTAAGTGTAAAATTCAGTGGCATTAATTACATACACAATGTTATATAACTGTTGTCACTATCTGTTTCCAAAACTTTTTCATCATTCCAACAGAAACTTTGTAATCATTAAGCAATAGCTCTCCTATTCCCCCAGCCCTCTAATGTAGCTTTCTGACTCCATGAGTTTGCTTTTTGGAGATACTTATATAAACGGAATGCTACAATATTTGTTCTTTTGTGTCTAGCATATTAATGAGGCAGGGATCAGGGATCTTGTATATCTTATTCACTGCTCTACCCACTGCAACCTAACTCAGTGTACACAGCACACAGTAAGTGCTCAACAAATACTGTTGAATAAACTAATGAATTTTAAGCAAGTCACCTAACTTTAAAAAATTTTATATTGTATCTAAGGAGTACAGCATGTTTTAAGGTATATATGATGTTCTGATATACATATACATAGTGAAATGATTACAGCAGTCAAACAAATTAACATATTCATGGGTGTGTGTGATAAAAACTGCAGAAATCTACTCTCTTGACAAATTTTCAGTACATGATACACTATTACTATAATCCTCATTCTGTATATTACATCTCCAGACTTATGCAGCCTATCTAACTGCAAATTTGCATACCCTTTAGCCTGCTTCTTCCTATTTCCTTCCCTCCCTCCCACTGAATCACCATCCTACTCTCTGTTACTAGTTATTCAACTTTTACATTTAAGATTCTGCGTACGATTGAGATCACGTAGTCTTTGTCTTTCGCTGTCTGGCTTATTTCACTTAGCATAATGTCCTCCAGGTTCATCTGTGTTGTTACAAATGGCAGTATGTCCTTTTCAGAGGCTGAATAATATTCCATTTCTGTGTGTGTGCATGTGTGTGTGTATCACAATTTTTAAAATTCATTAAAGTCACTTAACTTTTCTAGGTCTTAGTTTCTTGTGTGACGGTGCTATATCACCATTCATTATTAATTTCTTTAGAACTTATAGTGTTTCTGGCATTTTGCTTGCTAATGGAAATATGATGTGCAAAATAGTTTTTGTCTCCATTCTCAAAAAACATTTGCTTCCTCTTCTATCTGGGAATGTCGTCTTCTTTGATTTGGTGCACTTTTAGGATGGAAATATACAGAACAGTGAAGTATACAGAAGTAAGGGGATCTCTGCCACACCTATCAAATCATGTGATATGACACTGGAGGGACAAATGTCAAAAGCCAAGCTGTCCTCAAATCCATTTAATAGTATCTGCCCTTTTTACTTTGCAGGGTGATGATAGGGATCATGTGAATGTACTTTACAAACTATAAGGCTCTCCACAAATGTAAGATAAAAGTATTATAATTTTCGTTTTACATGTAATTTTTATGCTCTGAGAATTAAAAGCAAATTTCTGTTCTCTACACAAATTCTAATATAATGTACTCATGAACTAACTGAAATTATGGCAGGATCTGGTTTTTAAAGTCAATGTCAATTATACTGCACCTGAATTTTGACAGGCCCATTCCTACAGCATTACATGGTAGCCAACAAGGAAGGCTATTTCCAACTGAAGAGGCTGGCATTTGACAAATATTAATAAATGGTGCTGAAAACGAGGCATTTCACTTCACTCACTCTTAGTACTTAATCCAGCACACACACACACACCTTCAGACAGCAGTGACATGAAGAGGGCAAGCAGGCCTTACCAGTGCTCTCAGCTCTTCAAACAACACTTGAGGATTTCTACTTGAAGGCCTGTCTCTCTAAGCTTGTGCTTTCAAAACTTGGGCTGGACTGATCCCAAATACTGAAGTAACAAATATTACTAAATTCTGTCATTTCCTCTACCAAAAAAGTGATTTTACTACGACTTCTGGTTGTGATGAAAGGTCCTATTGACTATTCAAATCCTCAACCAAATTATGGATGCAGTATTAAATGACTTCACTCCTTTTTCTGTGGCACTTTAACACATGCCAATGCTTTCATCCACCTCCACTAATGTGGCTTATAAATTACTGAGGTGAGGCCATTTTAATAGTATGATTTGTTCACATCTTGAGAGATGGGGTACATATGAGACTGGCTGAGAAGACAAACTCCCCTTTGACAACATGTATTAGTCTACATGTCTATAAAAACAAACCTTCAAAAGCTGGAAATATCTGATTACTATAATGCTTGGTTAGGAGCCATAACAATTAATGGTTCTTTCATTTGTTACAAATCAAAATGTGAAACAGTGATGGCAGTAAGGTCAAAGACAAAATGAAAGCTTCCCCGAGAAACAGGGAGAGACAGAACAGACAGAGCTGAGGCAAAAAAAAAAAAAAAAAACAAAAACTGAAAGGTCACAATTGTTCTAAAAGTTTCTAACTGCTTAAAGAGCTTGCTGAATACATTTTGAAATATAAAAAAGCCAGTTTTTAAGAAGTTTACTGTCCCCTCCTTTTAAAACTGCCTCTAGTGTGATTAAAAAAAGAAAACCCACACAGGAAGATACTTGCTCCCTATGGATTCAGAGTAGTTAACCTATTGATTGTTCTCTCTCTCCCAATTTTCAAAGAGAAATTTTACATAATTTTATATAAAGTTGGAGTATAAAACTCTCAATTTTATATAAAGTTGGAGAGGATACACAATTACTACAAGCAATCCATTTCTTAGATGAGTAAAACTAGGTCAGCATACTTGTGGCCTTGGTTTGGTTAATAATAAACTCAGAGGCCTCTTGGGAAGTGGGGACCAAACAGGTCCGAGAGTTGCAAGTCTGATGAGGAGGGCTGACTTTTCTAAGTTTTCCCCTGCACATCGCCTCCATCTTGGTCTTGCTCTCAAAGCAAGCTGTGGTATTCTTAGCAACACTTTATATCATCCTTTGTCATACCATCCTTTGGGGCCCTTGAGAAGAAAGAAGTGTGTTTGTGCATATGTGTGTACATCTATACACATGTGCATATTGTGTGTATGTTTGAAGTTGGGATATATGAGGAAATACAGGCATTTCAGCAGGATTAAGTTTCACCAGGAAGCTTCCAACAGCCTTCTGACCTTAGGACCTATGTGCCTAGAGCAAGACAGAGAAAACAGGGCAAGAAGAGACGTTCTGAACTCAAATCAGAACTTAGTTCTACTAAATGATGACAATTTTACTCTCAAACTCTGGATCCTGTAGTATCTACGTGCTCTTTCCACCACGGCTGACATCGCTGGAGGGGCTCTCTAATTTACTTCTTCCTTAGTGCAGTCTTAGTCTGTGCACTTTTTTTTGGTTTTGTTTTTGTTTTTGTTTTTTGAGACAGAGTCTTGCTCTGTTACCCAGGCTGGAAGTGCAATGCCACGATCTCAGCTCACTGCAACTTCTGCCTCCTGGGTTTAAGAGATTCTCATGCCTCAGCCTCCTGAGTAGCTGGGATTACAGGCGCATGTCACCACACCTGGCTAATTTTTGTATTTTTTAGTAGAGATGGGGTTTTGCCATGTTGCCCAGGCTGGTCTCTATCTCCCGGCCACAGGCGATCCACCCACCTCGGCCTCCCAAAGTACTGGCATTACAGGCATGAGCCACCACATCCGGCCTCAGGGCCTCAGTCTGAGCACTTTTGACCAGTTCTGTTTAAGCACTGCCTTTTCCATGGTATGATAGAACTGTGATCAGCAGAGTGGGAGCTAGGCAGCCTTGGAATGAAAGCCCTGATTCTTTGACTGAAATACCTGTCTGCCAAAAATGGAGAGTGGGCAAGTATCAGTTGTGGGAAGAATGGCACATGGAAAGGTGAGTCATGGACCAGAGACTGTCAGAGGGCTGCTTTCCTGGAGCTGGAGTGGAAGTAACAGTAAAAGTAGTATGGTTGACAGGACAATGAGTGTGAAGGGTGAAGCAAACGATAAATTGAGGAATGCAATCTAGAAATCTGACCCAATTTCAGAAAAGGACAACAATCTTAATAAAAAACAAATTAAAACAATCCCCACCATTAAACTGAGGTTGGTTGAAGGGAAGAGTGGCAGATGATACTACGTAGAGGAATAATTCTAGACTGATCAGAAATGAATAAGGGAATATTCAGCAAGTCTTTAGATTCATGTGGATAAACACAGGCTCATAAAAACAAAAGCATCGCAAATCTTATTACTTCTGTTAAACCAAAGGTCTGAGGATATAGCTCATAACGTCTTTAAATAACAGCCAAATTGTGGACACTCATCCATGTGATATTCCAATTGGAAGGATGTCCAATGAAAACAAAACAAAACACTTGCAATTTACAAAAATAAACAGGCCGGGCTCGATGGCTCACGCCTGTAATCCCAGCACTTTGGGAGGCTGGGTTGGGCAGATCACGAGGTCAGGATATCGAGACCAGCCTGGCCAACATGGTGAAACCCCATCTCTACTAAAAATACAAAAAATTAGCCAGGCGTGGTGGCACGCACCTGTAATCCCAGCTACTTGGGAGGCTGAGGCAGAAGAATCGCTTGAACCTGGGAGGCGGAGGTTGCAGTGAGTCAAGATCATGCCACTGTACTCCAGCTGGGCGACAGAGCAAGACTCCGACTCAAAAACAAAAACAAAAACAAATCAAAAACAAAGGAAGTTAGTCTTCCTTTATGATTAGAAAACTTATGGAATGCCTACATCTTGAAGTAGGGCCAGAAGTGCTAAAGAAATGCACATATTTCTTTCAGGAAAATACAAACCTAGGCATCTGATAGTCTTACTATGGCATACGGAAAGACATTATTTAAGTGAGATCCTAACTGATGTGATGTTGAGAGTGCCACAAACATCCAAGACAGACTGGAAGGGCCATGTGCTTGGTCTTTTCCTTTGGACCCGGAATAAAAAAGTGAGGATACCATGAAGTACTTGCATAGGAATGAACTTTTACTCCAGAAACAACAATGCAAACTGAGTCCCTAGAAATAGCCTAAGAAAAGAAAATTACAATTGGTCAAGCTGCAGAGGCAAGAGATAATGAAACCCACACATCGAAGTGTAGTCTACCAGCAAGTAAAAACACAGAAAGAGATTCTGAGTTTAGCAAGAGGATTCCAATTTGTATTCATTGCTTCTCTGTAGTCATTTTAAGGGCACAGAAAAAGACTGTGGTCAAAAAAAGAATTGTGTATTACTAATGTAACTGGTTAAATAAAAGGGTCAACTGCAGTGCATGTTTATAAAGAAAAAGGGCTAGCAATCTAAGGAAACAGGCTATGCATGGAAGTAGGAGATAAGTGAAGAACAGAGACTTACCTGTGCTATATTTTTGTTCAGAAGATAGACACCATAATCAAACTGCAACTTCTCCCCTCCTTTTGGATACAGTGGAAACCTAAGAAAGGTAAAGAAGGATCAGATATTTTCCAAAGCTGAGTAAATACAACCTCCAAGTTGTCGACAGAGGCTAAAATTTCTTAGATACAGTATAAACATCTGAACTGGACTAAGTCACCTAGTTATAGTCACTACAATCTACTGACATCTTCATAATATTAATTAAGTCAGAATAACAGCTGCTTTCTTTCGAAAGAAAAAGTGAATAGGTCACAGAACAAGGAACTGATGTTTAAGAAAGTGACCAATCCACTCCAAGGAGTTGAGGCCACTGGTTCCTAGTTACATATCATAAACTTGCCACCTTAGCTAAGATTAAGATCCCAGAAATTTTTCCCTCTAATATCTTGGACCTGACATCTCAACTTCTACTAAATGGGAGAGGAAGATTAGGAAGGAAAAAAAAAAATCCGACTTAGAAGCAATATATAAGATTTCTGTTTCTTTCCTTTTTTTTTTTTTTGAGATGGAGTCTTTGCTCTGTCACCCAGGCTGGCTCTGTCACTCAGGCTGGAGTGCTGTGGCCGGATCTCAGCTCACTGCAAGCTCCGCCTCCCGGGTTCACGCCATTCTCCTGCCTCAGCCTCCCGAGTAGCTGGGACTACAGGTGCCCGCTACCATGCCTGGCTAATTTTTTGTATTTTTAGTAGAGACGGGGTTTCACCGTGTTAGCCAGGATGGTCTCGATCTCCTGACCTTGTGATCCGCCCATCTCGGCCTCCCAAAGTGCTGGGATTACAGGCGTGAGCCACCGCGCCCAGCAAGATTTCTGTTTCTTTTAAGGTGACCAGTGAAATCAACAGTGCCAATATGAGCCAAAATTTATTAAAATATTCACTCATATTTACAGGGATGGCTATTTGGATGCAACTTCTCTAAGGCAATGTGCTCATGCCACAAGGCTCTCATACAGGACTTTCCATTTTAACCTGCTTCACTGGAGCAACAAAGGCATGCGATCTGGATCTTCATAAAGATAATGAGTTATTTTAGAGAGTAACTCCCCTCACTATTCCCCTTCTTTATACTTGCAAATGAAGAAGGTTAGAGCACACCTATAGTCTAGTCATTGTTTTCTGATTCTCAAGATCAAGCAAAAGTTTTAGCATCTGATACAGATTTCTTTACAAACAGATCAATAACTATTTAGGGTCAAGAAGAAAACTTCACCTTCCTTGTGCGATATACAATTATTCTCAAGAATAAAATAATCTTATTGAAATGAATGGCAAGTGACAATTACTAGTCTTAATTTCAATTGTCTTTTAATTGTCTGAGGAAAAGATACATTCCATAAAGCCTAAAGGATATTATTTTCTAGAGGAAATAAAATAAAGGAAATAGAATTTAAGGGTTTTATATTAAATTCTCAGGAGTTGCTGGCTATATAGTATCCAAAGGTAAATTTGTTACACTATAAAATTATAGGCACTGGGGAGTGAGCAAGGTCATGAACTGTATTTATTCTCTACTAAAGGAACACTAAATGCTTCACACACCCATCAAGAAGACAGAGCTTTATATTTAATTGAAACAGTAAAAAATAAACTAGGACATGTGGTTTGGCCTCAAATTGAGATGCATAAAAATGACAGCATAGCAAATTCATGATAAGCAAAGTGCAACACCAGGTTTTTGCAAGATGTCTGGGAATCATTCAAATTCAGATGGGGTAGCCTGCAAAGAAACAACTTATTTGCAAATACCCAACAGGGGTACTTTAGAGAAAATCTACTACAGTCCTAAACCTCTGTGCTGTCTAGCCGTTATTCTATAAGCTTGAGATGTAGACTATCTGAACAGCTCTCCAAACCCATAGCTATCTCCATTTTCAAGGTATATATCTAGAAACTGTTTCGTATGTTAGAAGAGTAAACTGAGGTCAGCACACATTGAAAACCAAGCTTCAACATTCCTAAAAAATTGATTTCACAACATTTGACTTTATTATGACTTCAGTGGGACTTATTTATACAAAAAGCCACAAGGTATGGTTCAAATAAGGCAATGCAAAGACAGATCAAATATTAAGACAGAATTTACATTTTATATTGCTTTCAAATTCCTAGGTCACTTGAAGTTGAATAGTAAAATGGCTTATAACTATCACGCATTCATCTTACTTTGCAAAAGTACATGGCTTTATAGATCTATCGATCTTGAAAAACACCCATTTTAAAGGGCAAAACCTATTATCAGAACATAAGATACAAATCTTATATTGGAGAATTACGTTAGCAAGCTATAGAAGCTTTAGATAAGAATGTGGCCATTAAAGTACAACCAGAAGTAGGTCTATAACATCACAAAGAGGACTAATTAAAGGAGTATTACATTAAATAACTGAAGGATGAACCATGTATTTCCTATGAAGATTCAATGCAATTTATTATTATATTCAATTAAAATGGCTAATATTATTTTCAAATTAAATTAAATTTCCACATTGAAAATTCACTGACTCTACTTAGTCTTCACATGGCCTTAACTGAACGATACCTTGTGGCTCTTTCTATAAATAGAAAAATGAAGGAATTAGAAAGCAATAAGTAAGATTACATGTGTGACAGAATTCCATCTGAGCCTTACTGTCACTGTAACTAACACCAGCTAGTGAAGAGGTTAGTGGGGAGAACTGCAGACCTCCAATCTTAATTATCAGAGCCCACCTTTATCTACGGTAGATACTTGTATCATTGTGAACTATCAAATTGGCTTAGGTCAGTTTGAAACTCTTTCTTTTTCCAGTCTGTCTCAGATTGTAAATTTACACTCACTGTGTGATTACTTGTTAATGTGTGTCTCCCTTATGATACTGTAGGCTCCAAGAGGGCAGAAACCGATTTTATTTTGTTCCTCTTTGCCTCTCTGTCAAGTGTCTAAGCACTGCTACTAACAGAACTCAATAAACATTTGTTGAATTTTTTTAAAAAAGATTATTTGTGAAAATGATTTGGAACTCTTTAGTACAGAACAATTTCAATATGAGTTAAGAATTATGCGACGACTACCAAAAAAGCTACTGTGATCCCAGGCTGTGGTAACAGAAGAGGAGCAGCTCAGCTGGGGAACGTGATAGTGATTACTACTTTGTACTAGGTGAGACTGTACTGAGAGACCTATGTTTAGTTCTGGGAGTGAAAGTATTTTACAAACAGACAGAAGAACACTTGTATCCTTACTTAAAGGTTATGTTTCTAGAGAACGTTTATAACAATCTCATTTGACTATAAAAAGCATGCAGTGAAATAATGAAGCAGTCAGTATTATTTTATTTAAAATAAATTGATTTGCCTTGATCCCCTAAGTAGTAAGTGGAAGAGACATGGCCTCAGTATTAGGTCTTCAATAATAAATTCAGTATTCTCTCTATTGCCTCTGAATGCTTTAGAGAAGCAAACCCAGGATGATTAGGGGAACAGGAGTCAGTATTGAGAGAAATTGTTGAAGGAACCAGAGGTGTTTGTCCTGGAGGATACCAGTCTCAGGGACAACAAATGAAGGACTTTCAGAGAGAAAAATAATTCGTTTTTTTTCTGCGTGGCTTCAAGCAGGGAGAACCAAAGTGAATGGTATATGCATTACAGGAGATTGATTTCACTACAAAGTTATTCAAAATCCTAAAGATCTTGGTTAGAGGCAGCCAAGCAGAGAAGGGCGACAAACACAAACAAACAATGGACATGTATTTAGTGGATGTAGCGGGTTACACGGTGGCCTCCAAAAAGATAGGTCCATATTCTAATCCCTGGGACCTGTCTAAGTGACCTTATTTGATGAAAAGATCTAAAATAGTTAAGGATCTTGAGTTGAGATCATTTTTTATTAGTCAGGTGGGCCCTCAATCTAGTAAGTATCATAATAAGGAAACACAGAGGTGAGACAAAGAGAAAAGAGGTTGTGTGCTGACAGAGGCAGAGCTTAGTTATGCAGCCACAAGTCAGGCAATGCCTGGAGCCACCAGAAGCTGTAAAGGATAAAGAAAGGAGTGTGGCCCTGATGACCTTTGATTTTGGACTTCTGGCCTCCAGAACTGTGTGAGAGTAAATTTCTGCTGTTTGTCTCTCAAGTTTGTGGTAACTTACAGTAGCTTTAGAGACTAACACAAGGGGAATCAAATACTAGATGATCCACTGAACTCAATGAGGCATAGTATCTCCTCCAGCTCCAAGATTCTATAATTCTGAATATGTGAAACTAAACATACTGAATATAATTTCATTTTTTCCTTCAGCAACCAAGAAAGATTTGAGACTCTAATGCCAAAGAGTCATCATGATAGGTAAGCAGCTAAGGTTGCAAAGGAGACCGACTGAAATTTGGAAAGTGAAGTACCAAAACAAGAAATTCATATGCATAGGCTGAGCCTGAGCAGGAGTTTTCTTTTTTACTAATTTTTATGTGTGTGTGTGTGTGTGTGTGTGTGTGTGTGTGTATACACACATATATACACACACACATATGTAAATATATGTGTATATATAACATATATACACACATATGTAAATTTATATACATAAATATACATGTGTGTATATATAATATATATACATACCTAGAGACGTTAACCCATGAAAAATATATCACACACAACTTGAAAAAAACTGTGACAAGAAACTGATTTTCAAACTTTAAATATTTATAAAAGATACAACTATTATAAACACTACCCTCTCCCCACCAACTCAGACATTTTTACAAAGGACTCCAAGCTGCTGATAGTTTCTTGCCTTCACCTTCAGAGCCTCACATCCAGATTGAGTTCTTTGATGGCAACTGGGCATAAGGACATGGCTATAGTTAATTCAAATTTTTAAATCATACATATTACTTCTGCCATTAGTATTTATACAAAATGTGACAACATGGACTCAATATATTCTGAGGCCATGACTTTACCTCAAACTCAGTATACTTTCTCCTGTCCACACTAGTCTGCCATTACAACTTTTCTCTATCAGTTACTTGGACTTAGACTGGCATTCAGCTTTACCCACCTGATTTGCCTTTTACATATGCAGTGCTTCACCAAGCTGACAAGTCATTTCAACTCTGTAACATTCTCCATTCCTGCTGCCACTCTGGATAATTCTTTGTTGTGGGGTGCTGTCCTATACACTACAGGATGTTTAGCAAGGTCAGCATCTCTATCCTCTACTCATTAAAAGCCAATAGCACTGGACTCCCAGCTGTGATAACCAAAAACGTCTCTAGACATCGCCCAGTGTTGCCTGGGTGGGTGGGGAAAGGGGTTCAAACTGCCTCCAGTTGAGAGTCATTGTTCTAAGCTCTTATCAATTTGCTTACTACCTAGCCAGAATCCTTACTGCCAGTTCGTGCTCCATATCACTGTCAGATTGATTTTAGGAAGCCTAGTAGGTTTTTAAAAACTGAATTACGACAGAAAAGACAGTTTTTCTAGTCTCAGCTCCATTACATACATAAGTTATTATATGAACTTCGGTAAATCATAACTAGTTTAATGCTAAGTTCTTAAGTTGTGAAGTGGAGAAACTATCATCTTTCCTGCCTTCTTCACAAGTATCTTGTGAGGATACAACACCAGAAGACTGAGAAAGTACACTGCAACTGCAAAGCATGACACAAATATAAGTTAGTATTTTCTCTTAAGGAAGACCTCTTATGTCACTTCTCAGCCCTGCTTCATAATCAGTTATAATTTTAAATTTCAACTCCTCTGCCTACTTTTCAAGGCCTAAGTGATCTGACCCATCTGCCCAATTGATCTGTCACCTTTTGCTCAAGAGGTTTCCTCACAGTGCCACAAACACATCAAGTTCACTTTTCTTTCTCTGCCTTTACTTACTTCTCGAAAGTGTCCATCTTTCTCGCTTTCCTATCTAAACACTATTCCATCCTTCATAAGATCTAGTTCAAGTTGTCACATTTATTTTTATTTTTATTTTATTTTATTTTTTAAGACGGAGTCTTGCTCTATTGGCAGGCTGGAGTGCAGTGGCGCGATGTCGGCTCACTGCAACCTCCACCTCCCGGATTCAAACAATTCTTCTGCCTCAGCCTCCCGAGTAGCTGGGACTACAGTTGCGTGCCATCAAGCCCAGTTAACTTTTATATTTTCAGTAGAGACAGGGTTTCAGCATGTTGGTCAGGATGGTCTTGATCTCTTGACCTCGTGATCCGCCCACCTTGGCCTCCCAAAGTGCTGGGATTACAGGGGTGAGCCACCGCGCCCCGCCACACATTCCTTTTTAAATTGCTCTTGACCGCTCCAGGACTCAATGATTCTCCTTTGACCTTCCTGTTGCCTATTTAATGCCTAGAGATTGATTGGTAGTTGTTTCCATATTCATTTATTTCATGCTCTAGTGGTATGCATTAATTTTCCCACACTTCATGATTCACATTCACATGTGCACAATTCTTGTTCTTGGTGCCTCAGGCTTTATTTGAGGGCTACATCACATTTAAAGAAGTAACCAAAATTAAATCAGGGTATCTGCCAAAACCAATAAAATTCTTTTTTTTTTTTTTTTTTTTTCTTTTTTGAGATAGGGTCTTGCTCTATCGCTGAGGCTGGAGTGCAGTGGCATGACCATGACTCACTGCAGCCCTGACCTCCCAGGCACAAGTGATACTCCTGCCTCTGTCTCCCAAGTAGCTGGGACGGCAGGTGTGCACCACCACACCTGACTAATTTTTTGCACAGGGGGATAGAGACAAGGTCTCGCTATGTTGCCCAGGCTGGTCTTGGAACTCCTGGGCTCAAGCAATCCTCCCACTTCGACCTCCCAAACTGTTAAGATTACAGGCATTAGTGACCATGCCCGGACGTAAAACTCATTTTAAAAGACATTTTCAATGTTTATTTTCCCCAAAAGTCCCCCCTACAACAACTATAGTAAATTGTGAGTTAACTCTAGTATGCTTAGGGGTTCAGAAATGGGGATAGATTATAACATGAATACCTACTGGGCTCTTCCTGTGGAATACCAGTCTGTGTAACTGGTGGGACGACCTACTATCTATTAGGAGCAACCAGTTCTTGGTTGGCTATGGTAAGTCTTAAGGCTACATGCACTTTAAAGAAGCAATTAACAAAACAACAACAACAAAAAATCACACGAGCCTCATTCCAGTCCTCCAGGGCAACAATAACAACAACAAAAACTTGTGGGAAAAAAAGGTAATGTAAAATGCCAGCAGCATGCAATCTGCCCCTATTTTTCCCCTATGATCGAGTAAGGGAAGTGACCAAACGCTACAGACCCATACTAAATTATTATGGCCAAAGTAAAGCACCTGGTAGAGTAAAAAGGACTATGTTTTACTCTGCCAAGACTAAAGAGGGGGAAAAAAAAAACACCTCACATTTTTCTGCTACGTTGTATAGTGTCACTGAAGTTTTAACTGTTGATGGTAATGCAGTGAAAGTATAAGGCAGGTCATAGGTATGTGAGATGGAAATGGCTGGCTGTGGGGGTTACACTGGGGACTGAAAATATTTGAGCACCTGTTTCCATGTTAAAAAGTCACATTTATTAACCAGCCCAAAATGTACTCTTTAAAAAATAAGCCATTTTAAAAGAATATTTCCATTTCCATTTATCATTTAATACTTAACTACTGAAATCTATTGTTTTAAGTTTCCATCTTTCTTTGGATTAATAACTTTACTCTAAGGGCCATTTAACCTTCCCCCATAAGTGATATCTCATTTTAAATATCATAATCAATTTAAAGTAACACAGAAAGTAACAGATATCCACTGCTTTGGGCTAAAGTTATAATCTATGAAAAGCATGATTAACAATGGACATTTTCTCCCTCTTTCCCACAGCCAACTGATCTTTGAAAAATCAAATCTGATCGTGGCACAGTCTCCTACTTAGAACCATCAAAAGATTTTCCACTGCACTGGAAATAAAATTTAAACCACACAGGGTAGCCCACAGGGCCTTATGTGGCTAAAGCCACTTCTACCTCATGTCATTCTCCTTGGCATTCGCTATGCTCAAGTCATGCTGGTTTTCTTTCTGTTCCCTGAACATGCCAAGCTTGTTTCCTACTTTGGGACTTTTGAACTTGCTATTCTCTGTTTTTTAAGTGTTTGCTCCTGAAGTCTTCCCAGAGCTGACACTTTCTTGTCATTCTGGCCTTTGATCAGAATCACCCTCAGAGAGACCACTGCATGTCACTCAATCTAAAATTCTTCCTCAGAAAGATTACTGAGGGCAGGCCGGGCGCGGTGGCTCAAGCCTGTAATCCCAGCACTTTGGGAGGCCAAGACGGGCGGATCACGAGGTCAGGAGATCGAGACCATCCTGGCTAACACGGTGAAACCCCATCTCTACTAAAAACTACAAAAAACTAGCCGGGCGAGGTGGCGGCGCCTGTAGTCCCAGCTACCCGGGAGGCTGAGGCAGGAGAATGGTGTGAACCCGGAAGGCGGAGCTTGCAGTGAGCTGAGATCCGGCCACAGCACTCCAGCCTGGGTGACAGAGCGAGACTCCGTCTCAAAAAAAAAAAAAAAAAGGAAAGATTACTGAGGGCAGATTAGACTAAGAGTGGCCAGGGGTACTAATCAATTTTAACATTACACACAAAAAAGAGATAACTGGACATAATGTGCTTCCAAATGTGATACAAAAGGAAGCATCAGTAACACCTATGAAGTATTCTTGCCAAGAAAACTCAGTATGATCATCTAAGTTTTTATCTCCAGTTTACAGGTAACACAGGGGAAAGATACACATGTTAATACAATCAGCAAAATCCAAAATGTGAGGAACTTTACAGAGATCTGCAGAGTAAGTTTAACTTATACAATAAGGAAAAAAATTGCAAGGAAAAATAAAGAAGGAGAGAACCTCCAGATTAAGAGACTTTAGATGTGGAGCAACCAGAACTCTTATATATTGTTGAGCGGGAGTATAAAATGTACATTACACTCTATGGAAAAAGGTCTGGCAGTTACTTATAAAACTAAACATACACTTATACTATGATGTAGCAATTCTGTTCCTGAGTATTTACCCAAAATATATGAAAACATTTGCCCAAAAAAATACCATGTACAAAAATGTTCACAGCAACTTTACTCATAATAGCCAAAAACTGAAAACCACCTAAGTGTTGAGGATGAAAGAACCTACAATAAGTTCATATTGCATACTTACGGTTAAACAATGGTTAAGTAGGGGACTGGGAAAGACAGTGATTCACTAGAAAAAAGAGAGAGGGAATGCAAATACAAATACAAAAAAGAGAGAGGGCAGAGAGAGGGAAGTTTCAGGGGAGAGTCAATGATCTGTATCTTGACAGGGGCTGGACTGTACAGATGCATATGTATTTGATGGAACTCAGAATAGTTCATTTAAGATTTGTATATTTCTGTCCGGGTGCGGTGGCTCACGCCTGTAATCCCAGCACTTTGGGAGGCTGAGGTGGACAGATCACGAGGGTCAGGAGATCGAGACCCTCCTGGCTAAAACGATGAAATCCCCTCTCTACTAAAAATACAAAAAATTAGCCGGGCGTGGTGGTAGACGCCTGTAGTCCCAGCTACTCAGGAGGCTGAGGCAGGAGAATGGCGTGAACCTGAGAGGTGGAGCTTGCAGTGAGCCGAGATCATGCCACTGCACTCCAGCCTGGGTGACAGAGTGAGACTCCTTCTCAAAAAAAAAAAAAAAAAAAAAAGTGTATATTTCATTATATATAACTTTTACCTCAAAAGAAAAAGAATCATAAACAAATATTGAGCTCTGATTAATCATATGCATGATGAAGCATTGGGGGGAAGTCTACTGATATCTGAAACTTACTTTAAGATTCATGGAAGTAAGTAGGTTGATATAATAGATAAACAGATGGATAAATGGAAAGATACAATAACACAGGTACAGCAAAAGTAACTGCAGAATGTAGGTGGTGGGTGTATGGGTGTCCACTATTAAGATTCTTTCAACTTTTCTGTATGTTTAGACATTTTCATAATACAATCTTGGGATACAATATAAATAAACCAAAAAAAGCTTTAGCTAATGGCAAATAATAGGAGAAAAACAGCCTGGGCACGGTGGCTCACGCCTGTAATCTCAGCACTTTGGGGGACCAAGACATGTGGATCCTTTGAGCCCAGGAGTTTGAGACCAGCTTGTGTAGCATGGCAAAATCCTGTCTCTACTAAAAATACAAGAATTAGCCAGGCATGATGGTGTATGCCTGTAATCCCAGCTACTTGGGAGGCTGAGGTGGGAGGATCACTTGAACCCAGGAGATGAAGGTTGCAGTGAGCCGAGATCACACCACTGCACTCCAGTCTGAGTGACAGGATTAATCGTAGGCAGCTTCCTACAGGTGGAAAATTTAAAACTAGTTTTGAAGAAAGTAAAGGTCAGAAATTTGAAAGAGAGAAGATGAAAGAGCACTTGAAATTAGTGTAAAAGAACTGATTCAATCAACAGATGATTTACTTATTTTATACCAAAGACTCTAACGAGCATTGGACAAATAAAGCAAATACTATTCTTCATTCACTCGTTTAGCAATAGTTACTGCATCATCACCTTGTGGTAGGCACTGTTATAGGTGCTGAGCTAACACAGTGAACAAAACAACAAAAAAAATTCCTGTTCTCATGAAGCTTACATTTCAGTGGGAGAGACATGACAAATGAGAGGAGGTTCACTGAGAAGATTACATCTGAACAAAAACCCGAAGGAAGTGAGAAAGTCTTGAAGCTATCTGGGGGAGAGTGTTCCAGGCAGGTGAAATGAAAAGTGGAAAGGCCTTGAGACAGGAATGCCTGGTATGTTCACATCCAAGGAAGTGAAGGCAGGCCAGAGTGCCTGGAGCAGAGTGAGGGAAAAAGGACCAGGAGAGGAGGTCAGCAAGGGGATCGGTTTACATCATGCAGGGTCCTGGAGGTCACAGCAAGGACTTCGGTTTTTACTCTGAATGACAGGAGAAGCACTGGAGGGTTTAATGGCTGCTCTGTGAGGATAAACTGCAGAGGAGCAAGAAAAGAAACAAGGGGAGGCTACTGCAAAACTTTAGGCAAGAGAAGACAGCGGTTTGAACCAAGATGGTGGCTGTGGAGGTGGTAAGAAGTGGTTGGATTCTCTTATTCTGAAGACAGAGCCAACATGATCTGGTGACAGATCTTCTATGAGGTGTGAGAGGAAGAGGAGTCAAGGATGACTTCAAAGTTTTGGACCTAAGCAACTGACAGAATGGAACTGCCATCATTTTATAAAATTACGGGTGAAATTAAACAGCTAGGAGTTAGGGTAAAAGAAAAGCATGTGAGGGGTTAAATGCCATAAGATTAGGCTGGTAAGGTCAGCAGGTACCAGACTATGCAAGGTTTTATAAACCACAAGAAAACCAAGTCTACACTGTATCCTTTAGGAAAATGAGAGGATAATAACTTTTTTTTTTTTTCTTTTTGAGATGGAGTCTTGCTCTGTCACGAGGCTGGAGTGCAGTGGTACGATCTTGGCTCACTGCAACCTCTGCATCCCAGGTTCAAGTGATTCCCCTGCCTCAGCTTCCTAAGTAGCTGAGACTACAGGTGCCCGCCACCATGTCTGGCTAATTTTTTGTATTTTAGTAGAGATGGGGTTTCACCATATTGGCTAGGCTGGTCTCGATCTTCTGACCTCATGATTCGCCTGCCTGGGCCAAAGTTCTGGAATTACAGGCGTGAGCCACCATGCCCAGCTGGGAGGATAATAACTTTTTAAAGCTTGGGTGTAATAAGATGGGGTTTATGTTTTTTAAAGACCAAACTGGCTACAGTGTGGTAAATAAAGGGGAACAGGACCTGGATAGAAGGTTATCGCAAAATTCCAGGCTAGAAATGCTAACAGTTTTGGTTAGGGTTCCAGAAGTAGAGAGGAAGGTAAGTTTTGGTTAGGGTTCCAGAAGTAGAGAGGAAGATATGTGAATAGATTTGTGGGAAGAACCAAAAGAATTTTGTGATGGATTGATTGTTACAAAATGGTAAAGAGGGGAGGAGTCAAAGATGACCCTTTCGTTTCTTGATTGAGAAACGAGGCAGATGGCGGTATCTGTGAATTGTGACAGGAAACACAGGAGGAGGAACAGGTGCATATTTGTGTGTGTGTGTGTGTGTGTGTTTTGAGACAGAGTCTGGAGTGCAGTGGTGTGATCTTGGCTCACTGCAACCTCTGCCTCCTGGGTTGGGGCAATTCGCCTGCCTCAGTCTCCCGAGTAGCCGGGATTACAGGTATGCACTACCACGGCCAGCTAATTTTTGTATTTTTAGTAGAGATGGGGTTTTGGCATGTTGGCCAGGCTGGTCTTGAACTCCTGACCTTCCGTGATTCTCCCAAAGTGCTGGGATTACAGGCGTGAGCCACAGCGCCTGGCTATATATTTATTATATACAAATATAATACACTTGTATACTATATATTTATACCGATATTCTCTATAGTATATTTATACTCTATAATATAAACTAAATATATTTATTATTTATAAATTAAGGTGACAAAATTTGGGCTGAAAATATCAAATAAGAAATTATAAACATTTTAGATGGAAACCAAAGCCATAGGTATGAATGAGATGGCCTAAAGAAATGGTATACAAGAGAACCACTTCAGAGCCTTGAGAATATGAACAAAGGATGGGGAGAAGGAGCCAGAAAAGGACTGGTTAAAAGATATGAGGAAAACCAAGAAGTATCTCACCAGAAAAGCTCAGAGAAACTGCTAATGTAAGAAGGATGATATCAACAGTTAAGTGCTGCAGACAGGTCAAGCGAATCTGAAAATAAAACGTCTACTGGATTGATTCTGTGGGTTCATTGGTAGGTAGTGCTGATAATATGGTAAATGAAAGTTTAACTGAAGTAGCAGGGTTCAAAGGCCGACTGGTATGAGTTCGGGAGTGGCGAGAGGTAAGGAAATGAAGCTGGTGGGAAGCCTGGCATAGAGAGAGGGGAGCTCAGCAGCTGCAGGGATGTGGTGAGGCACAGCAGGAAACATGTCCAGAGGTGAAACAGGATAGGTTCCTTACCACACAGGTGAGAGTACAGAAAGGTCTGCCTTAGACAGCAGGTGGGACAAGGGCAACTCTTTCATCATAACACGGGGGATGAAGGAAAATGACCACTGTGGATGCTGTTTATTCATTGAACAAATTTTCAGTGAACTCATACTATGTGCCAGGTATGGTGTTAGGTGGTAGGGATATAAGACTGGGTAAACACAAACACGAGGTTAGAGTCCAGTGGATTAGACAGATAGTGCTCAAATAATCAGCCTAATAAATAAGATTGGTAGGTGCTAAAGGAAGAAATGTTCTGGTTAGAGGAAGCAGCTTGTGCAAAGGCCTGTGGCAGGAGGAGACATGCTGCGTCAAGGATTGGCAAGAAGGCCAACAGAACTGGGCTGAAGGAGGAATGGCAAGGGACAACTTTGAAGTTGCATAGGAAGGTATGTGACAGATGAGGTAGGGCCCTCTACACACACCATTCCAGACCAAGGACTGATCTCCATCCTAAAAGTCCTCATGGAAGAACAAAAAGAGGAGTGATTGTTTTTTCCTCCTTCTTTGGGGGAAGAAAAGAGAGAGAAAATATAATGGGAGACATATGTGCCAACCAAAAGAGGTTAAATTTGATATAACAGGAAATAAAATATCACCCCAAAGTTTTTAAAGGAGAAATCATGTAATGAGAAGATTTACATCAGAATATTCTCTTTGCCAATATTATATACAATATTTTAGACAGAGCTATACTAAAAAGAGAATGGAATTTCAGGGAAATCGAATTCCAGGTAATTTTAGTAAGAAGGTTAAAAATAATCCCTCCCCCCCCCCCCCTTTTTTTTTCTTGCTAAGTTGCAGGGCTGTGGAAATTGTTAAAGGACTCAATATCAATTTCCTTATAGAAACCTTCCAGTTTTTCCACACCCTTTTTGTAACTGTTGAAAAACAGTCCACAGGCAAATTTCAGTGAACAGAGTAAAATTAAAGGATGGAAACCATGTCTTTTTTTAATAGTCAATTTTGTAAAATAAAAATTCTGCCAAGCAAATCAAAATCACATTCCACAACATTAACAGTCATCCTGCATTTGCCTGGATTTAACAGCACCTGTTTCCCACAAAAATCTGTAAATGTTAAGAAAAAAAAAAAACCAAATCCACAATTAAACATGCAAGGTGCATAAAATACTTGGTAATGCCAGAAGATATTTCCATCTGGAACATAAATTTGGAAGAAAAACTATTCACCATCTAAAATATCTAAAGACAGCACTTCACAATGTGTACATATAATATGGGGTTGCTTAAATGTATAAGGACACCTAATTCTATATTGTCTATAAATCGCTTCCTTATACAGTGCTGATAACAAGTACTCAATCCTTTATATAAAAATTGCGTTTTTAATTTTTGTGCTGATACCTATTTTGAGATGAGAAGAGGAGAAAAGCAAAAGGGCTATTTAGGTACAATACGTTAAGGCTTTGAAGTAAGAGGGGCAGAACTTTGTTATTTACTTGCGGTGTGAACTAGAACATGCTACTCTGAAATTGTTTCCAAAACTCTAAAATAGGTTTAATAATAGCAATCTTTCAGGATTGCTGTGAAAATTAAACAAGAAAATCTATGACTCAACTGCAAATCTACACAACAAAATGCATTTTAAAAAAATCTATGACCCAGCACAGTTAGTAGGATACAGTAGGCATTCAATTATTATTATTACCTTTCATAATGGTATGCTTGATTTCCCTTTTCTTTTCCTCCACTCCTATTTGTAAGTGTCTCAAGAGAGAGAGCCTATTTTATTCATTTTGTTGCCTTCTGAAATCAAAAAGCATTCTTATGCACCTGGCACTTTCTACTCAACATTTTAGCTGTTTATACAAATGTCTTACTTCCTCAATTAAAACACAATTTCCTTGAGGACATGGGTGTTAAGCTCAAATTCTTATTCAAAGTGGGTATTCAACAAATATCTGCAAATGAATGATTAAACAAATGAATATATTAAGTAATTAAATATTGAAAGAGAAATGTCTAAGTAACATATAGCTCTGTGAATTAAAAAACAAAACAAAACACAGGAATCAATATGGAAGATTTCAAGATTCAGGTATGTTCTCATTACTGTTTCTTTCTTGGTTTTAATATACCTAGACAACCAACTCTTATTTTTAGAAAATGCTTTGGGTTCTGCTCAAAATAAAAATTATCTGGTTGAGAGAAGATCCTAAATTACAGAATGGTGTTTGCCATGGATTCATAGCAGGTAGAGCCCTCTACCATTAAAGTAAAGGCCAGTGAGTACCGATAAAATGACAGCAATAACAATGATGCTGATGCTGGACTGCATTTATGGAATATTATTATACAGCAGGTATTGCACTTATTATACTTTATCTATACAATCCTAGCAATTGTCCAGCAAGCACTGTTCATTTAGTGCCCACGGTCACACTGTGTTTCCTAACACTCCAAAACAGCCACCCGTCTCCAATCCACTTCACCCCTGCACCAAGTTTGAATTAGTTATTTCTCCCTATGTGTCTTCACAGAACCCTGTACAATCCCTAACAGGGTACCTTTGACACTGTATTGTAGTTGCTTGTTTATTCCTTGAATCTTCTGAAGGAAAGTGAACTATGAGCCAAAGTCTTACTGATGCTGTATCCCAGCTCCAAGAGCCCTGTGTCTGGAACACATTCATTTGTGGAATGGAGGGAGTGGTGAATGTATGGATGAAGTAGAAGTGGTGGAGCTACTTCCAACCCATGCCTGTCTGACTCCTAAGCCTCTGCTTTTTATTCTATTCTATGCTCTCCGTCAAGTAATAACCCCATTTTGTAAAGCTGTATTATTTGTAAATTTCATTTCATTCAAGATTTCTATTAAAAACTAGGGGATTTCTTCTCTCCACAAATCAGATGTTCATATACCAAATCATTGCCAAATTTACCAACTGATTTGATAAGCTGGCACTCTGAAAACCATCAAATCTACATTTTATGTTTAGAGTTAAAAAGGCAAAGATTGTCAATGCCAATAACTGTAGATCTCATTCATGTAACTTCCATAGTCCTATTAACGATATTGTATGGATATACATTATTGCTTTTGGGGCTTAAATAAATAAAAGTGGGTAGAATATTTGGAAAGTTTTTGAAAAATCCACTGTCATGCTCAGGGTCAGGTTCCAACCCCAGCTGAGGGCTGAGGGGAGTGGGTGGATGTGGGGCAGGGAGCTGTAAGAACACTCAAGAGACAGCAGGTAGATGAGACATGGCTTTATTCAGCAGCCTCTTCACAGGGTTAGTGTTACATTTATACACTACACAAACAATAGCTGCTGAGAGCCAGGTAGGGAGCTTCTCTATGCTGTGTCTACGTGGCTACGATTATATAAGATATGGTACTGTGCGCTTGCGCCCCAATCCCGCTGAGTCATCTAGGCTGTTTACCTCGGCCTATGCCTGCTGCCCTATATATGCTCGACTGCAGCACAGTCATGTTCGTTACATCCACTTAATTCCACTAAATCAACTTTTCAATAATGGGGTGCATAAATCTGTTAAACTAAGTTTTAAAGGCTAATTTTAGATCATCTATCACAAAAAGTCTAAAACCTTACCTGCTTTCTGGATGTCAATGTTCAAAATTACACACATAAGTTAGCTAAAGTCAGTTTTCTAAAGTGAATATGCTGTCTAGGAATTGCATTATATTCAGAATGTATTTAGGAATTGCATTATATTCAGAATGTATTTGAGAAAGACATATTTCAATTATAAAATTGCAAAAGGAATCACCTCAATTCATCATCTTGCCCAATTTCAGAGCACAAAGAGACAATGCAGAGGCCCCTAAGTCATTTTTTTAAAGTATGGACTTCAAAGGAGGAGGAAACTCCAAGGATCACTGATCTGACAGCAACCAATGCAAACATCTAGTTTGTCATAGTCAATCCACTTTAATTATCAACAAGTTTTTAACCATTTCTGACCAGTCATTTGGAGCTGACCTCTGACAAGTACTTACAAGTCATCGAAATCTCATTTTATTTTATAGCCTCATATTTGTTATTGGGCTAATCTTTACCTGTTCTGCATCACACAACAGCTTAAATATTTGAATGGCCCAGCAATAAATTTCCATGGTCCCCCTGGGTCAGTCAGATGTTAGCTGTTAAGTAAAGCTAAAAGGATCTAGGCTTCATAAATTTCCTTCAGGGCCCACATTTGCTCTTACAGGCTAGGCTTTCAAGCCCAAACATCTTTATAGCTATGTGCAGTGATTTATTAACTCCTCCTTGTTTTTATCCAAAAAGATCAATCACATATGTATCAATAAGCCAGTGTGCTGGTGACTGTTTTTTATTGTACATATAACCACCTGCCTTTAATACAAACTTGTGTCTCAAGCTTTTCTAAGTGCTTGCTGGAGTTTAACAACCTTCACCTGTTTCTAATTTGGTATAAAACATATGGTTTAGTTCTGCTATTTAGTTCTAAGCCAGCCTTTCCTCTTTTGGACCCAACAATATAAAAGAAAACAAATCCAGAGCACAAAATTCTAAAGTTGTAGGATGTTACACATGTACACACACCATAATGACTTGCCCAGTTACTTCTGAAAAGCATCTTCACAGAGAAATATTTTATAGTTGTGAAACTATTATACTTCTTTGAAAAAATTAGATGTGTCCTAATTTTTAGAGGGTTCTAAAAATTACATTCAAACTGTGAAAATGACAGTTTACTCTTAGTGCCTCAAAAAAGGTAACAGCTATATCTAGAAACCTATGAGGTCAGGAAAGAGAGTTCCTATCTTTATATTGAGGAATCTACATCTGGCCAGGTGAAACCAATATTTTCTTTTCCCTTCCCTTGTCCTTCTCTAAATTAGACCAAAAGTTTAAGAGGCAGGGTGCCAGTGGGGAGAGAACCACAATATAACAGCATGGTAAAGTCAATACTAAAATTAAGAGTGTCTGGGTGATAGGGCAGGGAGGAGAAAATCCTCAGGAAGAAATGACTAATATAAATGTCTAGGAGAGGCAGAGAAGTCAAAACAGCCTCCCACAACTCCACCAGACTTCTTTCCTACACACATCTCCTTTTCCAGTGACGGTGGGATCTGACAACACTGGCCACAGCTGGCACTGAACCTCCTCTTCAGACTGCTCTCACCCTTCAGGGCCCAGTGCAAATGCTCTATCCTCTCTGAAGACTTCCCCTAGTCCCGAAAGAAGTGAGGTGGTTCCATGAGATTATCAGTATTTATTCATCATTTGGGAGCAGGTAATCACATTAGGCTTTGTTTTACAATCATGTTTACATGTCTGTCTCTTGTACAATGGTCTAACAGAGCAGGTATTGAATAAATGTTCACTGAATTGTACTGTTAGTTTGCAAAAACTTTGTATAAATGAAGCCACCAAAAGCACACTTAAAAATCAATTTTTATCAAAATAAAAGATATATATGGTTGAAAAACCAAATTGTTCTATAAGCCTGATTTTAAAAACATTAGTTTACATGTTTATTAGTTAAAATACCCCAGAGCTTTATCTCCATTCCTAGACCTCCAAGCTTATTATTCTCATCACTTTAGGCTGCATTTTTCCCCTGGTATTTTCCCTCGATGTTTCTCATTAATATCCTTTTATTCCTGTTTCTCGACTCAATGGCTTTAAAAATGATCTACTGACAACATATTGGGGAAGATGAAGATATAGCTCTCTTACACACTGCTTCCCCACCTCTTCCAAAATACCCACACTTCCCCTTCCTCCCATCTGTTCACTAGGGTCAACATCGTAATTTTTGGTTAAATCAGTATGCAACATTACAGTATTATAACCATGTTATTTTTTTGAGCTGAGCCATATAATGTATCATATTTTAATTCTTTTAAACTTGGTTTTTCCATGGAGTTAATAACCACCTAGTTTTTTCATTTGCTAAATTTATGTACCTCTCACTAATTTATTCTCAGAACCCCTGGAAGCAATGAAAATTCCCTCTTGCTATGGTTAAATCCTCTTTCAGTTTCACTCTTTCTTGGTGCCTTTGTCCTCTTGCTCCATTAGACAGTGCGGGAGCTGATCATCTATGGTTTCCCTTCACCCTGAGATCCCTTCTTTTCCTTGAATAATGTTTTCTTCTTACTTGGTTTATTCCTTTATATTAATAGAGTCCATCTTCCAGAAGTTTCCTAAGAAAGGTACATAGAACTTTCATGCCTGAAGTCTTTTTTCTACCCTTTTATTTGACTGATAGCTTGATATAAATATAGGTTATAGAAATAATTTTCCCTCAGTACTTTGAAGGATTGTTCCATTGCTTTCTAACTTTCAGTGCTGCCTTTGAGGAGTAAGATTTTATGACTCCTTTTCCTTTGTATGCACTTTTTTTCTCTAAAAGCTTTTAGAATCTTCACTTTACCTCTAGAATTCCATAATTTACCAGTGATGTGCCTTTTAAAATGTTATTGTGGGCTTTTAAAATGTTAGTGTGGGCTTTTATTTTTTTTTTATTTTTTATTTTTGTTGTTGAGACGGAGTCTTGCTCTGTCGCCCGGGCTGGAGTGCAGTGGCCGGTTCTCAGCTCACTGCAAGCTCCGCCTCCCAGGTTTACGCCATTCTCCTGCCTCAGCCTCCGGAGTAGCTGGGACTACAGGCGCCCGCCACCTCGCCCGGCTAGTTTTTTGTATTTTTAGTAGAGACGGGGTTTCACCGTGTTAGCCAGGATGGTCTCGATCTCCTGACCTCGTGATCTGCCCGTCTCAGCCTCCCAAAGTGCTGGGATTACAGGCTTGAGCCACCGCGCCCGGCTAGTGTGGGCTTTTAAAATGTTATCGTGTCAGACACTCACTGGGCTCGGCTCTTTCCACTTGAAATCAAGTATTTTAATTATTAGAAATTTCTTGCATTATTATTAGTTGGATAATTTCCTACCTTCCCTTTTCTGTTTCTTTTTTGTACTCACTGCTATCTGGATTGTTGGATCATTAAATATTTGAGGAATTCCTCTAATTTCTTATCTTTTCTTTCTTATCTCTGATCTCTGTTTGGCTTTTTTTTTTTTTTTTTTTTTTTTAAGAGAAAAACAACTTTACCTCCAACCTTCTGTTGAATTTTTAAAAAACTTCCGTCATTTTAATTTGCCAAGCATCATCTTTTACTGAATGTTCACTTTTATACCATCTTGTTTTTGTTCTTGGATACAGTACTTTCCCTTGTCTCTTTGAGGATATTATTTAAAGTGTCCTAAAAAAAAATCCCAACAAGCTATTGCTTTTTATTTATCCTTATAATCCTTCTTTCCTCCACATTTCTTTTTCATGATTTTGGCTTCTATATTTCATATGAGAAGTTTCCTCAAATGTCTGGCAATTCTTTGGTTAATCATTTTTAAAAGCAAGGCACTAAAGAGCACACATATTGAAAGATGTTCATTGACAGGATTGGTCAAAGGCAGGTTTCACTCTGGGGTTATTACCAGAGGACTGGAAGTTTCATATGGAGATGTACAACTCTAAGAAGCTATACGTATTTTTTCTTGGATCATTTTTTCACATTCTTGTATGTACAATTGATTCCTTTTTTCAGCTGGCACCTCTGCCCTCAGTTATGCTAGTTGTCCCTGAATCCAGGGTTAGTCTAGTTCGACCTCTCAAACTTCAGGTTTTCTGCTGGTGTCGGGAGAGGTAGTTGCATGAGAGGGGTTGTCAGGGTATACTGGTTTCTAATACAGACTTCCAGACATACCCAACTCACCTTCAAAGACTCCTGGCCTCCAATTCTGAGACTTTCTGGACTTCTGCAGCATGAATCAGCTTGCTTCTTAACCTTTCCCCTTGCAAGTTCTTAGATTTTCATTTTTCCAGTCTGTTAAGTCAGTTGCTACTCTTTCACCTGCTGTTCAGTTCTCACAATTTTGTTGATTTCACAGTTTCTCTGCTCTGGAGGTTGCCACTCCTGTTCCTTACTTAGGCTTTTTAATTTTTTTTTCTTTCTTTCTTTCTTTTTTTTTTTTTTTTTTTTTCTTTGGGAGATGGAGTCTTGCTCTGTAGCCTAGGCTGGAGTGCAGTAGTGCAATCTCGGCTCACTGCAGCCTCTGTCTCCCGGGTTCAAGCAATTCTCCTGCCTCAGCCTCTTGAATAGCTGGGACTATAGGCGCATGCTGCCATGCCCAGCTAATGTTTTTGTTATTTTAGTAGAGACGGGGTTTCACCGTGTTGCCCAAGCTGGTCTCGAATTCCTGAGCTCAGGCAATCCGCCCGCCTCGGCCTCCCAAAGTGCTGGGATTACAGGCATGAGCTACCACGCCTGGCCTGCTTTTTAAATTTTAATCCCTGTACTGTTATTTCATTGGCATTTTGGTGAGAAAAGATAAGCACACTTGTTCAGTCATAAGTTTGACGTTTACTACTAGTGATTAAAATAGCAGCCTTTGTTTCCTTGTCAGTCTCTGTGTGCTGGGCTTTATATGTACCGGCTAATTCTTATAACAACCTTGTGACAGAGACTGCTGATTGTGCCCCATGCCCATTCTCCTCCTCTTCTGTTGTTAACAGAACCCCTGAAGTTTAAAAGCCACTTAGAAAAAAGACATTTCTCAACCTCCTACGGAGGTCCTTAGAGGAGTCCTTAGAGGAAGGAGGAATGCCCATTTCCTGTTGGCTGCATAATGACTGATATTCCAACAACTATCTTGGACCATGAGGGCCACACTCCAGGAATGGCAGAGCAGAGACCTTGAAGCAGCTGCATCTTCTGAAGCATTTACAGAACTGCCACTCTAGCCATGGATTACTGATCCCTGGATTTTTATGCATGATAATAAAATTTTATTTAAGTCATTGTTAATTTGAGGTTTCCATTACATACAAACTCTGCAATGACACTATTCCCCATACTGAAGCTTGGAGAAGTGACTTGCCCAGGGTTAAGGTGATAAAGAGCTGGATTCTAACTCGGGTCTTACACCACAGTGCGTATTTTTAACAAAAGGCTTTTTTAATATTATTGTATCTTGGAATCACATACATATGTATATCATAATTTGAGGGTTGAGCATGGTTACTATGTCAATAAATAATACAAACTTAGGAGTCAGAATTCTACGTACACTTCTACTAGACGTAAGAATAATTTATTTCATGAATTTTACTTAGCTAAATGATGGAAACATGTTTCTCTATCATACAAAAATACTTATATAAGTTTTTTGCCAAATTTGAATATAATACTAGAGATACTCTAATTTAAAATACAGACTTTAGCCCAGACATATGGGTGGCCTCCAGAACATATAACTTCCTATTGAAGACATATACCAACATATTAAGATGCTCTTTACAAAAAACCTAGTGATTTCAAACATAAGATCCAAACAAAATGTCACAGCGGCTTATACACAGTAAAACCCCACTAAGTATTTATTAAATGAATATAAACAAATTGGTTATTGATTCATTTGCTGAGAAATACTATTTCCCAGTTGCCCCTCAATCACGCCCTCATTTTTGTTCCTGATGAGCAACAACTCATCTGATACTTTTTCTTCCTTTTTTTTTAAAAAAAATTAAAGAACATTTTAAATAATAGTACCCACTTCATTTTAAAATTAGAGAATAATGACCTACATACTCACTACTCAGACTTGACAACAGATATTATTTTTTAGTTAAAATAAATAAAACATTACAGATCATGTGAGCCTTCTTTGTTTACCAATTCTGGGACTCCCCCTTCCTCCATTAGTTACGATGATTTTAACCTTAAGTGACAGAAAAACCAAATCACTGATTTAAAGAAGAAAAAGAATGAAGACAGACTGGTTCCAGAAATGGCTAACTCAGAAACTTTATTACATTATTCGGGACCCAGGTCTTCCCATCTTTCCACTCTGCCATCCTTAGAAAATTGGGCAAGGCCCATTCATGATCACAGGATGGTTGGTACACAATCAGGTCTCATCTGTAGAGACAACATCTAGTAGAAAATGGCAGACTTTTCTCCTGTGTCTCCTTTTTTATATATAAACTTTTAATTAAAGTATAACATACAGATAGATAAGAGCAAACTCCCTTAATTTTCACAGAATGAATACTTTTATGAAACCAGCACCCAGACCAAGAAATTGAGTATTACCAGCATCGTAGCCACGTGTCTGTCTTAGTGCATAAAATTATTCCCAGCAGTACCTCATAGAACTGGCCAGAATTGTGAATCAACTCCTAAATCCATCACTGCTGAGTGGAATGGGATCACCACGATTAGTAAAAAGCCAGTTGTGGTTCACTTCCTGGCACTGAGACTGGAACCCACTTTCCACATAGCCAAGAAGAGAGTTAATTACTAACAATAGGGAGCGCTCTTGAGAAACAGGAATGGCTATGGTTAGGTAACCAAAAGCACCTGTCACATCCTCTCTCCACAAGCCAGTTCTTTTATAAATTTGGTTAATATCTGTGTTTAATGTTTTTCATACTTTTAAAATACAAGTGTTTCTATGAAAAACAATGAACCACACGTACCATTCTGCAACTTACTTTTTTTCACTCCATACTGTTTTCTGAAAGCTAGTTTTGTCTATATATGTATCTAAAATATTCCTTTGAACTCCTGATTAGTATTCCATCTTATGGATGTTCAATATTTTATTTCTCCACTCCCTTACTAAAGGGGATTCAGGTTGTTTCTTTTTTCACCAGTACAAGTAATGATGTACTTAACATCTTTTTATGCCCTCCTTTGTGCAAGTTTCTCTAGGGGACATACTTCTGAACAGTATGTACTAGAAACCATTTTACTAGATTCTGCCAAATGGCTGGTGCTGCTAACCCTAAAGAACAACATGTAGCCTTGGAAGTATTTTTTCTTGAACTCTCCATGACACAATTTGTGAATATAATGTAGATAGTAACAGCATTAATCTCATACTGCTTTTGTGACAATTCACGTGTGAATGTGTATAAAATTTAGAACAGTACCTGAAAGATCTCAAGAGCAACTATAATTTTCTGAGTGATTACTATTATTGCTATTAATCTTTGTATTACTAGAATATAATACAAGGCCTATTTATATCCACTGTAATTTTTTACTGTGTCAACTTGGCTAAGCTGGAAATATTTCCCAGAAGACCACTGCCTATATGGATCCAGGTTACAGATGAACAAAAGATAAATTTTGGTAAGATTTGGAAGACAGAATTCACTTCATTGTCTTCCAAAGATAATAACTGGCCACTGCAGCAGCCACTACACTGGCATGTTGACAGGGCATGGTGTTAGACACAGTAAGACACAGGTGCAAGGCTGCTTGCAGATTCCATTTGGTCTCTGTGCTTCCATTCTGCATCTAGCTCTTGTTCCCAGCTGCTGGCCCTGCTGACCAATACCAACTCCCTTTTCACTACCAGATGCAGTGGCAACAGCCTTCCATAGATGTCTCCACCTGCTCTCCTCTGGGGTTCCACTCAGCAGCTGGATATACCTCACTTCCTACTTCTTTGCCTGAATTGTCTACCTGCACCAGAGCTTCAGAAGGGCTGGGGTAGTGACTTTTCTCTGATCTCCAAGCCCAGCTTTTGGACTCTTATTTCTGTAGCTTCTTCCACAGTTGCTTATGATCTTGTTCCGATAATAAATCCATCAGACCATAACATTCACATTAATTCTGCTTTTCTGACTGAAACGTGATTGATATAATATCCTTTCATAATTTTTTAATTGAGTGGTTTGTCTTTTAACCATTTTCCCTAAGGGTTCTTACATTGGAATTTTTTCTTTTTCTTTTTTTGCTATTTATGTGCTAAAATTTTCACTCACCAAACTCATTTCTGATATACTTTCATATAATTGTTAGTTAATCTTTCTAGGGTTGCAGTAATGTGCATGATATTCTTCTTACTGTCAAGTAACTTCAACCAAACCCTCCATGCCTGCTGATTGTTACCCTGTTTTCTATTTCCACTTAACACTTGCATTTTAAAATCCAGTGTGTTGGCCAGGCGTGGTGGCTCACACCTATAATTCCAGCACTTTGGGAGGCCAAGGCAGGCGGATCACAAGGTCAGAAGATCGAGACCATCCTGGCGAACATGGTGAAACCCCATCTCTACTAGAAATACAAAAATTAGCCGCATGTGGTTGCACGTGCCTGTAATCCCAGCTACTCAGGAGGCTGAGGCACAAGAGTTGCCTGATCCCAGGAGGCGGAAGTTGCAGTGAGCCAAGATCGCGCCACTGCACTCCAGCCTGGGCAACAGAGCAAGACTCCACTCCCTCCCCAGAAAAAAACAAAACAAAACAAACAAAACAAAAATCCAGTGTGTTGTTCTTCTTCTATTTCTTTTTTTTTTTTCTTCTGAGATGGAGTCTCACACTGTCACCCAGGCTGGAGTGCAGTGGCGCGATCTCGGCTCACTGCAAGCTCTGCCTCCCGGGTTCACACCATTCTCCTGCCTCAGCCTCCAGAGTAGCTGGGACTACAGGCGCCCGCCACCATACCTGGCTAATTTTTTGTATTTTTAGTAGAGACAGCATTTCACTGTGTTAGCCAGGATGGTCTCGATCTCCTGACCTTGTGATCTGCCCACCTCGGCCTCTCAAACTGCTGGGATTACAGGCGTGAGCCACTGCGCCCGGCCGCTTCTATTTTTCTGCTGCAGATCTAGTGCTGCTATTTGCATATTTTAGTTAGTCATTATGGGTCAAAGCTCTTCTACTTGGCTATAAGCAGAGAACACTTGATAGTGCCTGGGGAAAAAAAGATTTACAATATACTGCAATGAATTATTTCAAATTCAAAAACAACTTAAAAATATATATACAAATAGTGTAATGCCAAATCAGAAGAGCATAAGGCATAGCTAAACAAGGTATGTATATATGTGTGTGCATCTATTCAGATCTGTGTTTTACACTATCATTTTTATAATGTTTATATTTTTCTTTGATAAATCTCTTTCACTGTTTTTATTTTATTTTATTTTTTTAATTTTGAGATGGAGTTTTGCTCTTGTTGCCCAGGCTGGAGTGCAATGGTGCGACCTCGGCTCACTGCAACCTCTGCCTCCCGGGTTCAAGCGATTCTCCTGCCTCAGCCTCCCAAGTAGCTGAGACTACAGGTGCCCGCCCCCACATCTGGCTAATTTTTGTATTTTTAGTAGAGACAGGGTTTTGCCATGCTGGCCAGGGTGGTCTCAAACTCCCAACCTTTGGTGATCCACCTGACTGACTCAGCCTCCCAAAGTGCTGGGATTACAGGTGTGAGCCAGCGCACCTGACCTCACCCTTTTTATTAACCATATTGTGAGGTGTTTGTATTGTATTCATTTTCAATTTGTAAACTTTTATTCCCTTTTTTCAAATATGTAAACTTCATTTCTTTTTCTCATATAATTCTATTGGCCAGGGCCGTAAGTACAGTCTTTTATTGTAAAGACAGCTGGCATCCTTATCTGCCTTCTGATTTTAGTGGAGTACTTATAAAGTTTCACTATTAAGTCCAACGTTTGCTATAGGTTTGTGATAATCATCTTTTGGCATTTTAAGGAAATTTCTTTCATTTTCTACTTTACAATGAGTTCTTATAAAAACTGCTACTACTATTATTGGCCAACATTTGACGCTTTACCAAGTACCACATATATTTCACATGTATTCACTCATTTAATCCAGCTAGATACCCTATGAAGTGGGTACTATTATCTCTCCATTTAACAATGAGAGTAAGGCACATAGGATGATCAAGTAATTTGTCCAAAGTCACACAATGTATTAGTTTTCTACTACTGCTTTAAAAAATAAAACAAGCTAAGCATCCATTCACTCATTTACTATCTCACGGTTTCTGTAGGTCAGAAATCTAGCCACATTATAGATGGGTTGTCTGCTCAGGGTCTAAGAAGGTCTAAAATCAAGATGTTGGCCAGGCTTCTCATGTGTAGCTCAGGGTCATCTTCCAAGCTCATTCAGGTTGCTGGCAGAATTGAGCTCCTTGTGGTGGTACGGCAGAGCTAGTTCCTTGCTAACCGTCAGCCATATTTCACTCCCAGGTCTTAGGAGCCACCCTCAGGTCCTAGCCACATGGCTCCCTCCATGAGGAGTTCTGTTTGCTTTCTTGTGGGCTACCAGAAGAGCATCTGCTACTGCTTCTTGGCTCTCAAGGGTTGACTTGATTAGGTCAAGCCTACACAGATAATTTTGCTTTATATTAACTCAAAGTCAAATGATTAGGAACCTTAATCATGGGAGTAAAATTCTATTATATTCATCTCTCAATATCTGTGGAGGATTGATTCCAGGACCCTTGTGGATGCCAAAATCCAAGTAAGCTCAAGTCCCTGATATAAAATTTGTATTTTAATATAACCTACATATATAACTTATGTACCTAAGTTCTACATACTTTAAATTATCTCTAAATTACTTATAAAACCTAATACAATGCAAATGCTATGTAAATAGTTATGTCTGTTGTTTTTAAATTTTTTTTTTTTTTTTTTTTGCATAAACCATGTCCCCAGGAAATTTGAAAGGAAGCAGGTGCTGGATGGAATTTTTTTCCTTTTCCATGAGCTGTGTTAATTCTAACTCCAGTAGGCCTAATGCTTGAATAAGCAAGATATCTAATCAATAAATTATTTTCATGCTCAGAATTTCAGGTTTTTGTACTCTAGCAAAGCTTGGTCTTATTTCTTACTGTATGAAAGCTTAACAGCAATGTGATTTAAGGTTTTGTTTTGTTTTTTAACTGGGAGATACAAGTGATTTAATTCATGGGTACTTCTGGAACCTAATAGACAATCCCATTGTCTTTACTTTTCTAATTAAAGAATTCCTACATATTTTGAAAATTAAAAAAGTTTGTATTTTTTAAATTTTTGTATTGTTACTTTTTGTTTGTTTTTAATCTAAATATTTTCTATCCGTGGCTGGTTGAATCTGCAGATTGAGAGGGCCTCTTGAGTAGCTGGGACTTACAGGAGTGCCACCACGCGCGGCTAATTTTTGCATATTTTTTGTAAAGATAGTCTTGAAATGTCGCCCAGGCTGGTCTCTAACTGCTGGGATCAAGCAATCTGCCCGCCTCAACCTCCCAAAGTGCTGGGATTATAGGCGTGAGCCACTGTGCCCTGCTGAGAATGTATGTTCCTAATCAAAACCCATATTGCCTTTCTAAATAAGTATCCAATTTTACTGAATGCTTTTTTTTGTATTTATTGAAATGATATATTTTTCTTAATCTCTTAATGGGTGAGTTATTTGGAAAGCTTTTTAAATGTTGAGCCATTGACTCTTCCTGAATTGCTAGATTCAGCTTGCATATGTTTTGTTTTGTATGTCTTTCATACAAAAGTGGCAACTTAGTATGAAAGACATTTGTCTATCACTTTTGTGTTTTTTTCTACTGTCCTGTTCAGGTTGTTTTATCAAATTCATACTTACTCAGTTTATTAAATGCTTTCAAGGAAAAAGCTGGCTTCAGTGTTCACCTTATTTCTTTAGGTTCTTGCCTTTCCTCAGTTTTTGACCTAAGTATTCTTTATTTTCTTGTGAACTAATCAATATATTAAAGAATTTGTTTTTCCCAAGCAGTTTCAGTGTTGGTCAAGATATCTGTACTACTATACTCTGGAAACAGCCCCTATTCAGTTTTCCCCGTTTCTTTTTGGATCAATTTTGTTATTTTATACTTTTTTCTAAAAAAGACTATTCCACCTACCTTTTAAAAACTGTTTACAGTATGTTCTTATGAGTTTTCAATCTGTGTGGCACCTGTGTCTCCTTTTTTTGTTCTTAATACTGTCTGTGTTTTTTTTTTTAACTCAGCCACCATGTTTTGAATATTTCTTTCTTGCCATGTCCTCTAATCTTTATTCCTAGAATTCCTATTAGATATATGTTGAACCTCTCAATCATTTTCCATGTCCTATAACTTCTTTTATGCACATCCACATGTGAAACTCATGACAATAAATCACGCATGGCATTTCTAATTTAATTTTCTTTTTTTTTGAGACAGGGTCTCACTCTGCTGCACAAGTTGAACTGGGGTACTGGCAGGATCATGGCTCACTGCAGTCTTGACCTCCTGGGCTCAAGTGATCCTCCCACTTCAGCCTCCTGAGTAGCTGGGTGCCATCACACTAGGTTAATTTTCTATTTTTCGTAGGGTTGGGGTCTCAGCATGTTGCCGAAGCTGAAGTCTCAAACTTCTGGGCTCAAGTGATCCTACTGCCTTGGCCTCCCAAAGTGACCAGATTACAGGCATGAGCCGCCATGCCCAGCCTAATTTAACATTTTAACCTTTCATTTCATTGGCTAATTGAAAGGATAAGCACTACTTACTGTTTCTTTGCTTCAGTCTTGTCAAACAACTAGGTCCTGATTCAGTATATTTTTGCAGGAGTGAGAACTAAACATTAGTTAGATATTCTGAGCAAAGTCAATTTTAACTTGATTCTAAAACTTTAAAAAGTACTTTCCAGTCAATTATCGAGACTTTACTCTTAATGACAAACTGACAACTTGAGACAGGTCCCAAACCACCTATTAACCAATCTTATTTTTGCTTAAAATCAGATTGTACTTCTTTCTACCCCTAGGGATACCTAATGAATCTTGCAATGTATTTACTCATGAGACAAGGGCATGCCAGGGCAAGAAAGGAGTGTTATTAAATAAAAGGCATGAAACAAGGTGATTTTTGTTATCTCTGAAACTAGGTAATAAGCTGATAATATGCTCACTTTCAGTCTGTTTCATAAAAATATATGGCATGAAGTCTATTTATATGGTAGATATTCAGCAGTATTTACACAATTTAAACTGTCCATTCCTTTTAAAGACAGAACATTTTTAATTGTTGTTATTGTTCTTTACTAAATCACAAAGACCTATCAATAGAACAGTATCTGTCACATACTATGTACTAATTAAACATTTAATGAATGCATGAATAGGTGAACAGGTTCATTTGTATATTTATCATTCTGAGACCATGAATCTTGATTTTGAATTAGTATTTAATAATACAAAACTGAGTTAGTGTCTATTATAAATTGCATACTACAAAACAGGGCGGTTTCCAATTAAAATAATACAAAAATAGAAAAGGAAATTTCTTTAAACTGCATCATCTTAGAAAGGAATACTATCTATCATCTTTCCATAGAAATTGCTGAGTGAAATAACATGCTATTTACCAAATTCCTCCTAAGCAACTATGAACCTCTCATTTTGTGATTTATACAGAAACCATGAATACAGAAACCAGAATATAATACAAAATTCTTATAACTCTCACACAGAACATGACTCAGCAAATTCAATATTAGGAGGTGGCTTCCAAAATGTTTTTCCTCTAGTAACTAATTTTTTAAAGCCGGAAATGACAAAACTGTGCACTACACACTCAAAAATAAATATTCCCTGTATGGAACATCTTACCACAGAAGTTGTCTCAATAAATTCGTCATCTACACATTTAAAAGAGTTTAAGTATAGGTGTCAATCAAACTCCAAGAGACCTGTCACTTCTCATTAGCTTACCAACCTTATATTTATACAAATTAAAATAATAAAAAGCTTCTGTTGCTTATTGGTGTGTTTAATTAATTTACAACAGTAAATTCCCATAACTAACTACAGTTAACACTTCTAGTATTTCATCACTAGACTCTCCACATCATGAACCTGGGAGCCATCATTTATATTAATAGGACTAACTAACGGGCATCATGGGAAGAATTAATTCTTTTGTAAGTCTTTTTAAAGGTTTCCAATAATATAAATGAATAGCACTCAAAACTCTAGGCATTATTAACACCAATCTTTGCTCAAAAGGAAATATGGCAAACTGCTACTATAAAATTAAAACCAATCAAGAAGCCAGAACTGGTGTATGAAAATGACATGAATTATAAGAAAAAGTAACCACCCACATCGACCTTATGTTAATAAAAAGAAAGACGCTAGGTACAGAGAAACATGTATCCTAGTCTTTAAAAAAGTAGCCTTTAAAAAGTGTTAAATAAAACAATGGGCCAGGGGCGTGTAGCTCACGACTGTAATCCCAGCACTTTGGGAGGCCAAGGCAGGAGAATCACTTTGGCCCAGGAGTTCAGGACCAGCCTGGGCAACATAGAGAGAATTCATCTCTACAAAAAAATAAAATTAGAAAAAATAGCTGGGCATGCTAGCATAAGCCTATAATCCCAGGTACTCAGGAGGCTGAGGTGGGAGGATCGCTTGAAACCAGGAGGTCAAAGCTGCTATGATTACACCACTGCATTCCAGCCTGAGTGACAGAGTGAGACCTTGTTTCAAAAAAAAAAAAAAAAGAAAGAAAGAAAATAACGTTGCACAGAAATAAAGGCTCTGAAAGGGATAGTACAAGAGGACAGAGGCTCTTTAAACAAATATTAACTATATAATTATGAATAATTCCAAAACACAACAATGGTAATTAAGAGATAATGTTTACATATCTATATAATACAGACGTAATAAATATCTGTAGGATGCATATCTGTAAGAGCTACTCAGCAGTCCAGTATATAACCAGGATTGAGGTTCTTAGGTTGAGTGGGATTTCTGCAGATTTAACTGTATTATTAAACTGCTTTTTGAAATAAATGAACTAACTGAAACTCTCACAAGCCAAGGATGAGAGTTTCTCTTCCTCTATGTGCTCACTGAATCTGGTACTAAATAGACACCCTAATTTTTGCCAGTTTGATGGATACAAAATGGCATCTCCTTCTGGTTTTAACATGCATTTCCTGATTATTAGTGAGGCTATTTTTCTTATGTTATTAAACATCTAGGGTTTGTTCTTCTGTAACAGCTTCTTCATATATTATGTCCATATTTTTATTAGGTTGATTGCTCCTTTACTTGTTGATAAAGGTTTTAAAAATACATATTCTGGATCCTGACATTTGGTGAATCTAGAAGCTATGAATTATAGGCAAGGTTTTTTTCTTAAATCAAACTTACAGACCATTTCTCATAATATGGTCTTGTTTCTGTGATTTATTTAAGAAATACTTTCTAAATTCAAAACCAAGGATTTTTGAAATTCTAAAAAGTTATGAGTCTCATTTCCACTGGAATAATATAAGATAAATTCAACTAGAAGGGAAAAATTAATATTGTGACTACTAGGTTCATTTATGAGTATACAAATATTTACTGAGTGACTATTATATGCAAAGGTCATTTTATATAAATTCTCTCTATTCTTCTCCACCTTTCTGTGAATCCACTATCTTTGTTTTCCAAAAGACTATTCTGAGGCTAGAGAGGTAGAATAAACTGATTCAAGGTGTATCTGATGCCAAAGTTCTTTCAGAAGAGTGAAACAGGAAAGCCATGGTTTTTCCTTTCCTAATTTAGAATACACAAGTTTTGTTATTTAAAAGCCAACATGGCTTATCTCTGTTAGATAGTTACATGTGCAAGAAACTCAGTTTAAATCAAATTAGTCATATATTTATTACAACCAATTTGTGATCCAAAATACTTTATAGATAGGTTCCTATCCTTTGAATAAATGTATTTTAATATTAACCACTTAAAGCTAGTAATCTTTGAAAGTAAGTTTAATTTTTACTTAGACTAAATATTAAATTATAAACATACTCTTCACTTATATATGCCTAAATGTTAACTGTTCAGCAATGTAAAGTGAATTCACTTATGAGGCAAGGCGAGAGGAAGCTTTGGTTCATGGAAAGGTGTAGTATCTGCTTTGTGCCAGTGTACATGTTTCATTACATCTGGGTCACTTGGAAGCTCCTAATCCTATTCCATACCCAGCAGCTCAGATGCTTAGGGGCCATCTCCTCAAGCATGCCTCTGCTGGCTACCTCCAACCCAACCCTGCGCTGATCTCTAGCATGGGTCTTATTATGTGGAGAATGACTCTCTGCTGACTTGCTGTGCATCCTGACGCCAGTTCAGAGCCAGGTAACTTTACCTAATTCTAGTATCTTCTGCAGTGACTAGTATGTCCTAGCGCTCAATAAACACAGTTGGCTTTTCTTGTGATGGCCCCTCTTATAATTTAACTATCTTGTGATTTAACTATATATGAATTAAACGTTATATCAGTTTTTCATTTTCAATGAATTAGAGAAGAAAAGTAACTATTAAAAACTAATTGATCACTTAACCTGATTCAGAAATTACTTTTGGTGATCATCCTTACTAATTGTAAATAATCTAAAAGAGAGGTATAAAAATATGGTAGTTAAAACTATCTGAATTAAAGAGTGACATAAATTTGTTTTATAATGATACCATTACCCGGGACATAAATGTTATTATCCTTAGAAAATTGTCTAGAGAACTATTATAATGAGATGCTTTTGGAAGCTAAAATAATTTCACATCTACCTAAAAATAACTTTTACTCTTTCCTTCCATTCATTTTTGTCGGAAAACCAAAATATTCCCCAAATTACCTACTGCAAACTCTCTGGCTTGATATAATTACCCTCATTCTCCCATTCTTTGCTTACCAAAAGATTCAAACATGTAAGAATTAAAAACAGAGCTACTTTCATGCAACACCAATAAAATAAAGCTTTATTTATTAAATTCAATGATTAATTCATATCAGAACACAAAGCATCTATGCTCTCCTATGATAAATATTGATGGACTGCAAATGGTTAGTCCATGAACTACTGGCACGCTCACTGATGTGTTGGGACTCCTGTTGAGAAACACTGATTTCACATATACTAATAATGTAACAGTACTGAACTCAGGACATTATTAACCAAATGTATTATTCCTCTGTCCAATACCCCCAGCTCCTGCAAGCAATACACTGGACTCTACTTTGATTTCAATATGCTGAAAACTAGAAAAGCAGTAAGTTTAGGCTGGGGTCACATGTCAGAGTCATCTGGTTTTCTTTCTTATCCCACTGTCCCATTACATTACTGTATTTTAATTTTGTTGGTTACAGAAAGCTGAGATGACAATAATACTAGAGAAGACTTCCTCATCCAGATAATAACATCAGCACTATAAAAGCACACTTCATTAAAAACAACACACACAACAATATACCTCCAAGTGTCAGTGATGAAATAGCTGCACAATTTCTCTTGACTCGTTTTCCACATTTCCCCTCTCAGTGGAATGCCTAATCTTCACAAGGTGTTCATTTCCTGTCTCACCCAGCAGCCACCTTCTGCATTTTTATTTTGTTGATCTCTACTGCCTGAATTTCCATGGGGATTCCTCATTTAAAACATGTTCTTTGCTCACACCCCTGAACATAACCCCATCAGTGCTGATGCCTGTGCCTTGGATTACAACAAGCACAGAAGTTAATAGCTTGCTACGATCCCAAGGGACTCTGTGAAATAATGATTGTCCTGGCCAGAGCACCCAGAGTTAAAACAATGGGCCACAGAGTAGAGTGTCAGATTACCTAATAGAATTTGCAAAAATGGAATGTTCCTTTTACTCTCCTAATTCAATAAATATTTATTGAGTGTCTACAAAATACAAGCCTCTCTGCAAGGCAGGGAAGTCTGATACCAAGTAAGATGCAGTTTCTACCCTGAAAATATTTCAGACAAGGATAAATAACTCAAATACACTACCTGCATCACTGAGTTTGGCTGTTATTAAATTAAAGTACATATAAAAGAACTTCATTTCTGTGATACCATATAGAGAGAATCGTTCACAGGAATCCAAAAGAATTACAGTTTACCAAACTATGGGAAATCAAGAAAGAGTTTATGAGGAAAGTTTAGATACTAAGGGAGGGCTTCATGTACAAGCACAGTTGTGATACTAGAGGTGGCTAGGGAAGGCTTTCCAGATAAATAGCATGGACAATGAGTATCCAGGTAGGAAATACTGTGATGTGTTTGGAAAACAACCAATTATTCAGTCTGACTGAAGCATTGGTTACGAACTGGGAAGGAACCTGGAGATACGACTAAAAAAGTAAATAGTGGGCCAGGTTGAGAACTAGTTAGTTTGAAAATGCTCTGCATTCCTTGTAAGAATAAGGGCTTCAGCATTCACTAACCCATATCTTCCAAGGCCCACATGCTTACGTGACTACTTAGTAGACTGTAGATAGTAAACTCTCGGCCTATTTGAGGTACAGACATACATTGGATATATTGTGGGTCTGGTTCCAAACCACTGCAGAAAAGTTAGTATCTTGGCCGGGTGTTGTGGCTCACACCTGTAATCCCAGCATTTTGGGAGGGCGAGGCAGAAGTATCGCTTGAGGCCAGGAGTTCGAGATCAGCCTGGTCAACATAGCGGGACCCTGTCTCTACAAAAAAATAAAAATAAATAAAGTGAGTATCTCAATAAAGAGTGACTCACACAATTTTTTTTTGTTTCCCGGTATATATGAAAATAGCATTATGTTTTTAAAATATCTTTGAACATGTGTTCATGGAAAAAATTAAAGAAAATACAAAATATACAGTTTAAAACAATGTAAATAATTTAAAAACATACTATTGCTAAAAACTGCTAATGATCATCTGAGCCTTCAGAGAGTCATAATGTTTTTGCTGGTGGAAGGTCTTGCCTAGTTGGCAATAGCTGTTGATTAATCAGGGTGGTGGTTTGTAAAGGTTGGAGTGGCTGTGACAATTTCTTAAAATAAGACAACAATGAAGTTTTTGGCATCAACTGACTTTGACTTTCATGAAAGATTTCTCTGCAACATGCAATGCTGTCTGATAGCATTTACCCACAGTAGAACTTCTTCTACAATTGGAGTCAATCCTTCCTCTCAAACTCTGCCACTTCCTTGTCAACTAAGTTTATGTAACATTCTAAATTATTTTTTTACATCATCTTCACTAGAATTAGGTTCCATCTCAAGGAACCACTTTCTTTGCTCATCCATAAGAAGGAACATCATTAAACTTTTATCATGAAATAGCTATTTCTTCCACTGAAGTCTTGAACCCTTCAAAATCATCCATGAGGTTTGGAATCAACTTCTTCCAAACTTCTGTTAATGCTGATATTTTTATCTCCTCCCATGAATCATGAATATTCTGAATGGCATTTAGAATGGTGAATACTGTCCAGAAGGTTTTCAAGGGACTCTGCCCAGATCCATCAGAGGAATCACTATGTATGGCAGTTACAGCCTTATGAAATGTGTTTCTTAAATAAGAGGACTTAAAAGTCATCCATGGGCTGCGGAATGGATACTGTGTTAGCAGGCATGAAGACAACTTTCATCTCCTTGTACATCTCCATGAGCGCTCGTGGGTAACCACATGTTTTCAATGAACAGTAAGATTTTGAAAGGAATATTTTTTCTGAGCCGTAGGTCTCAACAGGAGCCTTAAAATATTCAATAAACCATGTTGTAAACAGATGTGCTGTCATCTAGGATTTGATGTTACATTCATAGAACACAGAGTATAGTTAGCATCATTCTTAAGGGCCCCAGGATTTTCAGAATGGTCACTGAACATTAGCTTAAAGTTAGCAGCTGTATTAGCCCCTAATAAAAGAGTCAGCCTTTCCTTTGAATCTTTGCAGTCAGGCATTGACTTCTCCTTTCCAGCTATCAAAGTCCTAGATGGCATTTCCTTCCAACAGAAGGCTATTTTGTCTACCTTGAAAATCTGTTTAGTATAGCCACCTTCATCAATGCTCTTAGCTAGATCTTCTGGATAACTTGCTACAGCTTCTCTATCAGCACTTCCTGCTTCACCTTGTACTTCTATGTTCTAGGGATGGCTTCTTCCCTTAAACCTCATTAACACAACCTCTGTAGCTTCCAACTTTTCTCCTGCAGCTTCCTCGTTTCTCTCAGATTTCAAACAACTGAAGAAAGTTAGGTCCTTGCTCTAGATGAGGCTTTGGCTTACAGGAATGTTGTGGCTGGTCTGATTGTTTATCCAGACCACTAAAACTGTATCCATATCAGCAGTAAGTCTTTTCACTTTCTTATCATTTATATGTTCACTGGAGTAGCACTTTTAATTTCTTTCAAGGACTTTTCCTTTGAATTTACAACTTGGCTGTTTCACCCAAGAGGCCTAGCTTTCAGCCCATCTCAGCTTTTCACACGCTTTCCGCACTAAGCTCAATCATTCCTAGCTGTTAATTTAAAATGAGATACTGGAACTCTTCCTTTCACTTGAACACTCAGAGGCCATTATAGGGCTATATTAATTGGTCTAGTTTCAATAATGTTGTGTCTCAGGGAATATGGAGGTTCCAGGAGAGGGAGAGAGATGGGGGAAGAGCTGGTCAGTGGAGCAGTCAGCACACACACAACATTCATTAACTTTGCCATCTTATATGGGTGTGGTTTGTATTTCCCAAAATAATTACAACAATAACATGAAAGATCACTGATTATAGGTCATAATAGATACAATAATAATGAAAAGCTTGAAATATTGTGAAAGTTTATAAAATGTGACACAGACACACAAAGTGAGCACATACTGTTGGAAAAATACCACTGACAGACTTGCTTGATGCAAGGTTACCACAAACCTTCAATTTGTAAAAAATACAGTCTCTATGACGTACAACAATGCAAAATGCAATAAAATGAGGTATGCCTATAAACAGACAAGCCTTCAGACTTACACCAGTTTTCACCCCTGCATTATAGGGAACTTTACTAGTCCTTTGCACTTAGACCACTGACTTACAGATGATGTACCCCACAGCACTATTACAAAAGGGAACACAGTGCTTTCCCACTGGGTTACATTTTTAATTCTCCTTACCCTTTATTAGGCCCATCTTCTATCTAGCACATAGAATAAAAACTTACATGCCTAGGATTCCTATTGCAAAGCTCAACGTATACATAATAGTAGTTCCAAAATTTTGTTAAGCATTTTCTGTATACCAAGCACTGTGCTTATTTAATCCTTATAACAACCGAGTGGCATAGTGACATAGGTACTATGCCAGGAGAACCAAGACTCAGAGAGGAGAACACTGCCACAGTCACTCAGCAATAAGAGAGAAGCCAACATGACCCCAAAAGCCCAAAATAATTGGAAATAAAAAAACAAAAATTTTGTCGAGTTTAAATAATTGGAGGCAAGAGAGAAAAAAAGAGATGCATTTTGCACCATACCTTTTAGAGGAAAAACAAATGTCAAGTGAACTAACTAATAAATATGACGTGAATAATTAACATTTTCAGTGAGAACGTAACACAGTAACTGCTTAATATTCAGAGATTCACATTACTGCATTATTTACAAGAGTGCTTTCCCTAAATCAGGAAAAAGGAATATTTCAGGCTCCAGTACAGACCTATTTTGATAAAAATACTTCTTCCATCTCCTATATGTTTGCTTTACAAGTACTATACTTAATAATTAGCACTTCATCTTCTGGGCTTGCCTCTCCTCAGAGGGGCATATCAAAATGAATGCTTAGTTAACTTGTATGACCTCACTTCATCTTTCAACCTGTTTCTCCATTTGTGAAATGAAGGGTTCAATTAGATGACGGAATAATATTCCGACTGGTTCTAAAATACAGTAAAGTCTACAATTCTGCATGGACTTCTTTTTTTTTTTTTTCATCTTTATTTCTGTTTCATGGTGCACTGTTAGGTAATTACAGAGAGTTGGACTACAGACACTCGGGAAAGTTTTCACATTAACAGAGATTTTTCAAGTTAGGTCAAATTCCTGTAATCAAGTGGAAAATCCAAAAGAACTAATAATTTCATTCATTTCAGTAGTATTAGTCACCCTGAAAAATATTTGCTTAATTATACTTTAAAGTTGCATAGCAAGGAAAACAGAAAACCAAAGCATTTGGTCCACTCTTTTCCACTGCCTCAAGTCATCGTATTTATCATCCAATTTAAAGGTTTGGGGTCTGGGTCTACTGAGTGCTCTAAATGCCAACATCTGAGCAACAACCTATAATAAAATGAAGATGAAGGGTTATAAGAAATGTTCTAATTTATAGGATACACAGAAGAGAGTTGAAAATGAAAGACATAGCATTTAAACCTAACCATGATTCCCCACTTCTGGAAGAAGGCCATCAGATTTAATCGGATGCCATGAAAGCAAATAGATGCTAATTTAGTGAAAACAGCAATCATTTCTGTACTCTCTGCACTAAAATAGTTTGATTAACAAACAGAAGCTGAGAATTTTTAAGGAAGGAAGATGTAATTCTTAATATAAGATGTTGTCAACAGGTGTTTAAGTATGCCTGAAGCAGTTAATAATAGAAATGAGGAGTCAGAATTACAGCAGTCTGAAAACTAGAGTTCTGGAATTTTCATTTATGTTTTCAATATAAGCTTTTTACCAACAAAATCCTGGGTGCTAGTCACTATTTCTACAGAACACTTGTTACTTACACAAATAAAGCTCAACGTATTCTAATTGCTTCAAGAAGAGGCCATCAGAAAGACATTTTCATTCATTTATTTATCAAGTCAGTGTTGCTCAGCCAAGAGGAAGGCTGAGGGAATACAGAGATAAGGAATCAGCCTGCTCACTGCTACTCTGCACACTCCTTTGTCTCTTCCCTCTTGGCAAAATGCAACCTAGTTATGCAGAACGGGAAGGTCCATAAACCTCTAGACCTGTCTATGTGGCTGCAAGAATAATAAAAAACGCAGGTCATAAGACCTGGGGACCTGTTTGGCCAACCTCTTTATACATTGGATATATGACCTCTTTATGCACCTAGTCACAGAAAAGGTGTTAGACCATTCCACTCTAATGAGAATCGGGTCCACATGCAACGACTATGATCCTGGCCCAATATTATCTGATTTTGAACACATCACAATTTCTTTATACATTAGAAATTCTGTCTTGAAAAGAAATCAGACTCAATCAGGTAAAAAGGGCAACTCTTGGGGTTTTGGTAAGGTCAGGATCCTCCATGGGAACAAACATAACTACACAAAATCAAGGAAACAGCATTACCATTTCTCTAAGTTCCAATAACTCTACAACAGAAAAATAGCTGACCATCTTTTAGAGATGTATAAAAGTATTGCTGTGAGCAGGCCAGAAAGTTTCAAACGTGCCTGCCAATTATACCAGCCCTGTTTCTCCTTCTGAGAATAAAACAAACTTCAGACATCTTTTAAGGCCCTGAAAAAGCCATATGCTCTGATCAGCTCGGCCCTAACTCATGGCTTGTTTCACTAATCCATTCTGAATTTATTATCTACCGGACAGTTAAGTAGCACAATAACAAAGACTAATAAATTTCATTCTAAAAATCACTTTAAAACATACTTTTCAGTCCTCAGTGAAAGAAGTAGGGGGTGGAGGAACATTGCAGCTGGACTCTGGTTACATTCTTCATGTTTTGTGGTCTGAGCCTCACAGTGAAATGCAGCAAAGATTTCAGGGTTTCCCTTTACAGAATGCAGGTGCACAAGTAATGGTTTAGGCAAGGCATCAGTCGAGGCCTGTGTTTCAAACAGGCCAGACAAAGAAAAGAAATTGGTCTTGTTTTCTTCCAGCAAAACTGGCTAAATAGAGCTTTGAACTCTAACATCTCACGTGCTAACAGCCAGATGAGACACATAATCAGAGAGAGGAGAGGCTGAAAATTCCTAGGGCCATTACATTAATTATAATTTATCCAATGAGTCACTCAATTTCTACTTGCCGTCTCCCATGAAGACCTGATTCCATCTAATGTCCTGGAAAGGTTTACATCAAAATTGAAAACAAGAGAAAGAAAAACCATGTCTAAATCTGCTCTTTCAGTGATCCAGGCTAAGAATAACTGGCGCATAAGCATAATCAATAAATATATTTCTATTTATATATTTATTTATACATCTATGTTGTTCCAAAAAGGATTTGAAGTACTTCACAAAAATGCATAAAACCAGCTAAAACACTTAATAGTTCATAAAATCTAAGACAGCACCAATTGTAAAATGCATCATTAACTTATGTAACACTAAGAAAAGTACTATCAATTATAATATAACATGCCAGTAATTATAAGATGCATCTCATTTTTGTCAATATTAAAATGCCCAAAATGTATATATCAAAATCAACAAAATACAATGTGTTTCAGCAAAAGGAGGAAGATAGAGGCAGAATATAAAATTCATTCACCAAAATGCAATTCCTGTGGTTCCTCTGGCTGCCAAAGAAAAAAGGGGTAACATAATCACCTAAAACCAGCTGGCCTTACCAGATCACTTGAGAAAAACCAATCAATCAATCAAGAAATCACTGCTGCTACTCACACTGGGCAGCATGCTACTTGAAATTGCCCACATATTAAGTTGCTACTTCACAAATTAAAGTATGCAACTGATCTAGAGCAAGAATATTTACCATCTCAAGGAACACTCTTCCTGCAAGTTCTGAAAGAGATTTTCCTGGATAACTAATTTTAAAGTCATATTATCATGAAAAATTTTGATAAAAATCTGGGAAGACACTTAATTTGAACATTATGGCACTAGGAGAAGGCTGGTTGGAAATAGCCCAGTCTCCAGAGAACTACAAGGTGATCTTTCTTAAGTATATATCTGGTCATGGTATTCTCTTTTGCTTAAAATCATCTAGGCGTCCCTTCATCCCTTATAAGCCATGTTTTTCATCATTGTAAACAAACCAAATGATGTCAGCAAAAATGGTACAATAGATACAGCCAAAGACCTATCTCTCCAGGGAAACATCTAAAAAAAAAAAAATCAAGAAAAATCATCAAAATCAACTTTGTCAAACCCCCGGAAAATAGTCAAAGGTTTTTATCAATTGTCTGAAAGTCAAATCAAGAAAAAGGAAACTCAAAACCAGGAATAAAGTTTTGCAGCTTTTTGACTTGCCCTCTCTTTTGACTACCCTCCTCTCCAGCTCAGCATAGATCTTGAAGACGACAGCCTGCCCTCTCAGTATGGCACCTCATTTTTTGATCTTGAGAGAACAGTCCAGATTCTTATTTAAAAAAAAAAAGAAAAAAAGTGTGTCTGTTCTAACTTGTCTGGTGGCTACCTGAAGGACTAATGCGAGTTACTTTCCCTTGTTCCTCACCTAGTCTGAACTCACTCAGAACTGAAAAGCAGCTAACAATGTTCAAGTAATAAGGCAAACAAACAACCCAGAGCCACCTGGGGCAAAAAATATTACAGTTCAGACACAAAACAGATTGCCTAAAGCCTGGGAAGAAAAGCTGGAGTTTCTTTGAGAAATTTGGTCATTCAAAAATGTCCAAGCATACTGGGGAATTTAGAAGCTACATTCATGCCCAAAACAAGATGCATATTCAGAAAAAACCTGAAGAGCCTACACTTTCCCCTCTGGCTGACAGCTAGGCTCAGTGCAACCAGAAAGTGAAAGCTAAGGCCTTCAACTGAAATTAAAGGACCACAGATAGTAACTTGAAGCTGTATAAAGAAATAAAAATCCAGAAAAGGTAATTATATATGTAAATAAAAAAGATAGTACTATGGGCACACAACACATAATAATGCAATTTGTGACAACAACATAAAGATGAGAGGGAGGAACAGAGGTGTATAGAAACAGAGGTTTTATATGCTACTGAAGCTTACTGGTATCCGTTCAAACTAGAATGTTATAAGTGTAGGACATTAATTAAAAGCCCCATCATAACCATAAAAAAATCTATAAAATACACAGAAAAGGAAATGAGAAAGGAATCAAAAGGGTACACCTCAAAAAATATCAACTAAGCACAAAAGAAGGCAGTAATAAAGGAAATAAGACACACAAAAAAGCATAAGACATACAGAAAACAAATAGCAAAGTGGCGTTTTTCCCTATCAGTAACTAAGTGTAAGTGGATTACAAACTCTAATCCAAAGGCAGAGACTGGAGGAATGCATAAAAGACATGCTCCAACTATACACCATCTTCAAGAGACTTATTCTAGATCAAAAGGTTCAAAGTGAAAAGATGGGAAAGATAGTCCATGCAAATAGTAAGCAAAGGAGAGCTGGGGTGGTTATACTAACATCAGATAAAACCGTCTTTTGGTCAAAAGTTGTTATAAGAGGCAAAAATATACCAATAAAAGGGTCAATTCATCAGGCAGACATAACAAGAAATATGTGCACAAAACAACAGAGGTCTAAAATATACAAAGCAAATGTTGACAGAATTGAAAGGAGAAATACACAGTTTTACAGTAATAGTTGAAGATTCAACAGCCGACTCTCAATCATAAATGGAACATTTAGACAGAAGATCAATAAGCAAACAGAGGACTTGAGAACATCATAAACCAACTAGATCTAACAGACATAAATAGAACACTGCATCTAATGACAGCAGAATACACATTTTTCTCAAGTGCATGTGGAATGTTCTCCAGGACAGACAATACATTAGGCCACAAAACAAGTCTTCATAATTTAAAAAATATTAAAATCATAAAACTAACATCTCTGCTTCTCTGTCACAATGGAATAAAATGAGAAATGAATAACAAAAGGAAAACTAGAAAATTCACAAATATGGAAAAATTAATGCTCTCTCTCTCTTTCCATTTTTTTGAGACAAGGTCTTCCTCTGTTGCCCAGGCTGGAGTGCAGTGCTGCAATCTCGGCTCACTGCAGCCTTCGCCTCCTGCGCTTAATCAATTATCCCACCTCAGCTTCTTGAGTAGCTGGGACTACAGGTGCCCACCACCACACTCAGCTAATTTTTGTATTTTTTGTAAAGACAGCGTCTCGCCATGTTGTGAAGGCTGGTCTCAAACTCCTGGCCTCAAAGTATCTGCCTGCCTTGGCCTCCCAGAGTGCTAGGATTACAGGCGTGAGCCACCACGCCCAGCAAAACAATGCTCTTATAAACAACCAGTGGTCAATAAAGAAATCACAAGGAAATCAGAAAATACTTTGACATTAATTAAAAAAAAAAAACATACAAAAATGTATGGGGTGTGGAAACTGTTTTATAGGTGTAAACATTGGGTAAAGATCTCATTAACCTAAGTTGCCATCTTTAAGAAACTACAGGAAAAAGAAAATAAAACACAAAGCTAGCAGAATGAAGGAAATAATAAAGATAAGAGCAGACATATACAAAATGGGAGCAAAAAAACACTAGAGAGAATCAATAAAACCACAAGTCAGTTCTTTGAAAAGAAACTGACAAATCTTTAGCTAGACTAACTGTGAAAAAGAGGAAAGAAACTGCAGTAAAACGAGAAATGAAAGTGGGGACATTACTACAAACCTTACAGAAATGAAAAGGATTATAAGAAAACACCATGAGGAGGGTGAAGCAAGATGGCTGAATAGATGCTTTCACTGATTGTTCCCCTGCTAACCTTGCAGGAACACCAATTTAACAACCATCTACACACACAAAAAAGCACCTACATAAGAACCAAAAATCAGGTAAGCAATCACAGTACCTGGTTTTAACCTCATATAGCTGTAAAAGGCACTGAAGAGGGTAGAGAAGACAGACTTGAATTGCTGACGCTGCGCCTTCCCCATTCCTGTCGCAGCGGCCATGAGATACAGAGCATCTGTGCTCTTGAGGGAGGGAGAGCACAGTGATTGTGGTACTTTGCATTGAACTCAGTGCCGCTCTGTCACAGTGGGAAACAAAACTGGACTAAACTCAGCCAATGCCCATCCATGGGGGCAGCATTTAGATCAGCCCTAGTCAGAGGGGAATCACCTATCCCAGTGGTTAGAACTTGAGTTTTGGCAAACCTTTCTACCATGGAAAAGGTGCTCTGGGGTTCTAAATAATCTTGAAAGACAGTCTAGGCCATGAAGACTGCAATTCCTCGGTAAGTCCTAGTGCTAGCGCTGGCCTTAGAGGCAATGGACATGGGAAACTAGCCAGGGTGGCTAAGGAAGTTCTTGTGATACCCCTTCATCAACCGCAGGCAGTGTAGCCTGCAGCAAAAAAAAGACTCCTTCCTTCTGCTTGAGAGGAGAAGAAAGAGACTTTGTCTTGCATCTTGGATACCAGCTTAGCCACAATAGGATAGGGCACTGGGCAATCACGAGGCCCCCATTCCAGACCCTAGCTCCCAGATGACGTATCTAGAAACACGCTTGGCCAGAAGGGAATGTATTGCCTTGAAAGGAAGGACCAAGTCCTGGCAGGATTCATCACCTGTGACCAAAAAGCCCTTGGGCTCTGAAGAACCAGGAGTAATACCCAGACAGTAAGCCATGGGCCTTGGGTGAGACTCTGAGATGTTC